>NC_141303.1:13076250-13729375 GCF_037954325.1 Fistularia commersonii | reverse complement strand
GGAAACTGGGCTTCTGTGGTCAAAGAAGGAGAAGAGGAAGGCATGTGGGATGTGAGTTTGAGGAGAAGAAGTTCTAGAATGAGCTAGATGAAGTGACGCAGAATATCCTCAGAGGTGAGAGAGGGGTAATTGGAGCAGACTTCAATGGTCATGTTGGTGTAGGCAATCGAGGGAATGAAGAAGTGATGGGCAGATTTGGTATACAGAATAGGAGTGTAGAGGGACAGATGGTGGTAGACTTTGGAAAAAGGATGGAAATGGCTGTAGTGAACACTTTTTTCCAGAAAAGACAGGAGCATAGGGTAACTTATAAGAGCGGAGGTAGGTATGACTGCGCGAAGTGTGAATTTTCATTTCCGTGTGAGTGTGTGTGTGTGTGTGTGTGTGTGTGTGTGTGTGTGTGTGACCCCAAAACGGCTCCTTTCGAGAGACACGCTTACGACGCAGAGTTTAAACTCAAGGCTATCAGTCACGCAGTAGAACACAGGAATGGAGCAGCAGTGACAGAATTCAACATTAATGAATCAATGGTACAAAAGTGGAGGACGCAACAAGATGACCTGCACCAAGTATAGAAGACTAAATAGAGTTTCCGAGGGAACATAGTGAGATGGCTACAGTTAAGAGGACAAGCTTCAACAGTGGGTTGTTGAACAGAGAGCAGCAAGTAGAAGTGTCACCACAGTCACTATTCAAATGAAGGCAACAGCGCTAGCTAGCGAACTTAACATCGCTGAATGTAGAGGCAGTTGTTCTTCGTGCTTTCGTTTTATGAAAAGCTTTGAACTCTTGACAAATGGAGTTGGAAATACAACGAGGGTGGCGCAACTACCAGTAAGAGCTACCGGTACATACGGTACCGTAATTGTGAATGCACTAAATTGTTTTGGGAGTGAAGTTGTCAGGGGAGTTGTCAGACATTGGTTTGTATTCTATTTATAAAGTTTGACTGACTTATCTGACTGTTTTATTGACATTCCCTTTAGCGCAGCTTCATTTAGTGGATGCATAACGCAACCCAAGCCACTACTATAGCTTTTATTCTATTCGCCTTATAATGCGGTGCGCCTTATATATGATTTTTTTTTTTTTTAAATAGGCCAGTCATTGAGGGTGCGCCTTATGATCCTTTGCGCCTTATAGTGCGGAAAATACGGTACTACAGATGCAGTGTTTGCTTTGAGAATGCTAATAGAGAGGTGCGGAGAAGGCCAGAGGGAACTGCATCGTGTTTTTGTAGACATAGAAATAGCATATGACAAGGTGCCAAGAGAGGAACTCTGGTATTGTATGAGGAAGACTTGAGTGGAGTAGCAGAGAAGTATGTTAGACTGGTGCAGGACATGTATGCAAGCTGTGAGACAGTAGTGCAGTGTGCTGTAGGGGTAACAGAGAAGTTCAAGGTTGAGATGGGACTCCATCAGGGATCAGCTCTGAGCCCCGTCTTGTTTGTAGTGGTGATGGACAGGCTGACAGATGAGATTAGACAGGAATCTCCATGGACCATGATGTTTGAGGATGACATTGTGATCTGTAGTGAGAGCAGAGAACAGATTGAGGAAAATCTAAAGAGGTGGAGGTATGGGCTGGAAAGGAGAGGAATGAATGTTAGTCGCAAGACAGGGTGTATGTGTGTGAATGAATGGAACTCGGGTGGAACGGTGAGGCTAGAGGGAGTGGAGATCAAGAAGTTGGAGGATTTCAGGTACTTGGGGTCAACAGTCCAGAGCAACGGAGAGTGTGTAAAAGAGGTTAAGAGACGACTTCCAGCAGGTTGGAATGGGTGGAGAAAAGAATGAAAGGAAAGGGCTACAAGGCAGTTGTGAGACAGGCGATGTTGTATGGCCCAGAAACAGTTACAATGATGAAAAGACAAGAGGCAGAGCTAGAAGTCGCAGAGATGAAGATGTTGAGGTTCTCTTTGGGAGTGACCAGGATGGACAGAATCAGGAATGAGTGTATCAGAGGAACAACACATGTTAGATGTTTTGGAGAGAAGGTCAGAGAAGCCAGACTGAGATGGGTTGGTCATGTACAGAGGAGGGATAGCGAATATACTGGTAGACGGATGCTGGAATTGGAGGTCCCGAGGAAGACAGAAGAGAAGATTTATGGACGTAGTGAGAGAGGATATGAAGGTAGTTGGTGTGAGAGAGGAGGATACAGAGAATAGGGTTAGATGGAGATGGTTGATTCGCTGTGGCGACCCCTGAAGGGAAAAGCCGAAAGGAGAAGAAGAAGAAGACCATGTCAGGTAATCTTGCAGAACAGGAAAATGCAAAAAAAAAAAAAAAGCGGACGCATTGTCCTCACATTTTACCGTGACAACAGGATTAAATCACGGCGGCTCATGTAACCGAGTTAATTTGAAATTTGGGACACATGGGCATGAAAAAAAATTAACTCAATTCTGAATATTTAAACATAATGGAAATACCAGGTACCTTCAGTATGCTGCCAAACAGTGTAGCGCAAGAGAACATCTAAATGTAGCTGGTGAGAAATGAAAATAAAGAGGTTAAATGTCTATCTTGATAATTGTTTTAATGTTGCATGCACCACGTACACAAACACATACACACACAAACACACACGTACACACATATACATATACACACACAAATGCTACATTAGAAGTGAGGGTGGGCTGATTGCTATAGGGGCAGATGGTTGGTTCATGGCCTTGCTCACTCAGATCAGACTAGGCATTTTGTTCAGCCACTGAACAGAGACCCCCCCCGTGCCCCCAAGGAACAGTCTTGCTCACATAGTCTGTGAGCCACACAGACAATATTCTCTTATATCTGCAACAAACAGCAGATAATGCAGTATCTGTTCTCTCCCTCTCTCATCATCCTCTTCTATAACAAATCATCAAACCTGCCTGACTCATTTTATCTCTCCCAGAAAACGTTTGCTTGGCCAAATCGTCCATCGCACCTCCTGCCCGTGCATTTACATTATTCAGATTATGCACAGCGGCAAATCAGGAAAGATGGGTGACCAGATGTGATTGCCAGATCAAAACAAACAATTCCCAGGCTTCACCCCGCTGCAGAATGAAGGTGTGACCAACCGTTTAGAATAAAACCGTTTCTGAGGGCATTTTCACTTACAAATGACGGTTTTCTCAGCTGACCTGACTGAGTAGGAGGCTGCAACTACAGTCAGAAGATGCTGTAAACTGCTATTGATTAAAAATAATCAAAAGGCTAAGGAGCAAAAGGTCCCACTTGATGTTAAGCTGAAGGGAAGAAAGGAGCAAGCAAACTACACTGGATGTATTCTATTTGTCCTCACTTTAGTTATTATGAATCAAAAATCCAGCATGTTGCCAAAAATCCGGATGCGACCACTGATCGGCGCTTGCGCACATTGGGTTCCTCAGAGGTGCAACAAAGCGCAGCGCACAAATACGTCAATTCTGTTTATTCAAATCAGAGGGATTAAGAGGAGCCATGCAATGTAGCTTTTGAATGTAAATCAATTCATGACGCCAGCAGGCTTTAATGACATTTAAGAGGGTGAGTCAATTAAGCTCTGCTTTAAAAATGTTCACGCTGGCTGGAAAGTGTAGTTTTGATTGCTAATAATATTTAATATGTCCACAGCAACACAAGCTGACACAAAATTGTGTGATTTATATCTCCAGTTTGTTTTTGTATCTTGGCCTTAGTATAATTCAAAGGGTTTTTTTTTTAAATTGAAGCAACTCTTTTTGGGCCAATTTCTGTTACTTGACCTGTACTGCTTATTTTCTGTTTTTATACTCTTACTGATTTGTTTTTGAGTCTTTGTTCAGAAAAGGTATCTGCCTTTGTGTGGATTTATTTCTCATCTGAGATGAAATCTCATAATATCCTGATTGAGGCTCTTGTCTCATCTCTAACCTCCTACGGTCACATAGCTTTTCATCATCACTGTTTGCGTCTCTGATAGTATGACCCACGCACGACTCCAACAACAATCACAGATAATAACATCTGGTTCTCATGGGTCCGTGGTTGTGTGGTGGGTGTGGAGACAAGCAGGGGAAGGAGAAAGAAAAAAAAAAGGTCTGCCTGCAGGTCTCCTCTTTGGGGATGCCTCAGGCGTAAGCTCAGTACTCAGGGAAGCCCACTCTGAGGACCAGGAACCTATTCTGAAAATACACCAATAAATTGTGAGCACCCTGGTGGAAGTGACTTTTTCTTCCTTTCCTTTCGGCTTTTCCCTTCAGAGGTTGCCACGGCGAAACAACTTTCTCCATCTAACCCTATTCTCTGTATCCTCCTCACTCATACCAACTAACTTCATATCCTCTCTTACTACATCCATAAATCTTTCAAGCATTCGTCTACCAATATATTCCCTATCCCTCCTCTGTATATAACCGAACCATCTCAGTCTGGCTTCTCCAACCTTCTCTGCAAAACATCTAACATGTGCTGTTCCTCTGATGGACTCATTCCTGATCCTGTCCTTCCTCGTCACTCCCAAAGAGAACCTTAACACCTTCATCTCTGCAACTTCCAGCTCTGCCTCCTGTCTTTTCATCAATGTCACTCTACTTGATATATAATTTAAAGAGATAATAACTGCAAAACGTGGCTATTAATTTTTTTCATGAATTTATACTAGCCATCACACACTATGGGCTTCAGTTACATTTGAATAGATGCTTGATATGAGCGCAAAAACAAACCAAGGAAAAAAGAATGCCAGAAATGTATCCATTATAATCTGTCATTGGTTTTCCTGACAGTGAAACTGTTGGCTTAAGAGCACATCCATACCAGGAACAGGAATTTGATAGTACAGCTGGGCAGGAGATCAGTAGCAGAGCACACATTAAACCTCCCACCCACCTTTTTCACAAAGGTGGAACAAGTAGAATGAATTACCACTTTTTTATTGAAGCAAGTCACTCCTGCATTTTGGGCCACTAACAGGAGTTAGTCCAGCGGAGGACCATGGACTTTTTTATAGGGGCTGATTCTCATCCCACCGCCCTCACGTTTTGTCTGCAAACACCTCTGATGAGAGCTTGAAATCATGGTTATATGGACCAAACAGAACCAAATAATCTGCAAAAAGCAGAAAGACAGTCTGAACCGAATCAGTGACAAAGGGTAGCCCCGATGGAATCCAACCATGCAGACCAAGCTCTGACACAAATCGTACAAGAACCGAACAACCCATATCAGGGGCGTTTCTCACAGAGCCCCCCCCCCCCCACAGGACTCCAATGAGGGACACAACCAAATGCCTTCTTATGGTCTATGAGCCACATGTAGACTTCAATCATCAAGCAGAGAGAAAAAAAAAATTGAGGCAGTGTCAGAGGGTTTCAGATCAATAAGCAGTTCATCAGTATTTCTAGACTACATTTAAAACATGACCTATTTGAATTTGGTAAGAATAAGAGAGAATGGGGCGGAAAAGTGGCACAGTGGTTAATGCTTCCGCCTCACAGCAAGGTCCCTGGTTTGATTCCGACAGGGGTCCTTTCTGTGTGGAGTTTGCATGTTCTTTCTGGGTTTTCCAGTTTCCTCTCACAATCCAAAAACATGCAGTAGAATTAGAGTCAGTGGGTTTTTTTTTGTCTCTATATGTGGCATTTGACTAGTGACTGGTCCAGGATATACCCCGCCTCTCACCCCAAGACAGCTGGGATAGGCTCCAGTATCCCCCTTGACCCTAAATGTAGGATAAGCAGTAGATAATGGATGAATGGCTGTAACTCATTTTGTAGCTGGCTTGAACAGTTGAGTGCTACCCTGAGTGCAGGATAAGTGGTATAGATAGTGAATGATTGAGAAATTGAGAAAACAAGGCATGAGAAAACAGATGGAGTATACATTTAAGGCCTGCTGACAGCTGACTAAACAATTAAACAAAACTTAATCCTTATATCATGATGCAGGTGAAAGAACAGCTGACTGTAAAATTGACGGTCCCCTGTAAAATTTGGACTTGGTAATGAATTTATATTTTAAGTGGTGCTGGATGATGAGAGGACGAGTTCTGAGACCTGTGTACCTTGATGACGAACTTGCTGGACGAGGGTTGCTATTTATCATAACGGTAGCATAAAGCCAGCGCCTTTAAAATTTGACAGATGAGACAAAATTGGATGGTGAAAAATTATGGATTATGACAAGCTGATGCCCCTTGTCACATCACATGACTAGGTGAGTGTGGAAGAGAAAAGGGTTCAAGAAAAAAAGGATCAATAGTATCCATGCTACTCAAGAAGCATGGACATTAATGGAACTTATGCGTGGCGCCATTAGTCAAATCTGAAGGTGAAGAAGGGATGAAGTATGTTTTCATAATATGCAAACCCAGGTTGTGTACATGATTCTTAATTTTTCTACAGCAGAGTCCATTTGAAAATAGAAACTACAATAATCGCTGAAAATGGTCTCCCTGAAGATTTTTTCGTTGTGGTTTGTGCATGGGGAGCGGTGGACTCCGTTACTAGATAGCTGGCAAATAGTTTAAAAGGACAAATTTTATTATCTAAGTTTCATTGCTATTTAAGCTAAAGGGAAGTGTTTGCCATCTGGCTGTTAAAGTCCTCAGAACAATCCAGAAAGTTCTTGGGGATACTGATTTCACAGAATTTACATGTACTGTAAAGTTGTGAATCATCTAGAAGAGGTATATCTTTTTCTCCCTGTTTTTATCAAAACTACAAATGAAATGCAACTGCTCTCAGGATGTATCTCTGAAGGACACCACAGGTAAAAGGGGAGGAGAGGGAAAAAAAAAGTTATGAGTTTTCTACAATAAATGTCAATCAGCCATCATCTGCTGAAGAAAAACAGACTTTACGCAGATCAAGGATATACTTTCAGTGAAATAGTTGGTACAGCCATTCTACATTCTTCCTTCTGCCTGATCAAGAAAAGGTCTTAAGATGTACAGTGGGTGAATTTGCAAAGACCTTGGTCATAAAAATAACATTGATTGAAAAAAGCTATTTTCTTTGTTTTTAATTTAGAAAAATCAACCCAATACTTCCAAAAAGAGATGAATAAGATATTCTGTAATTTTTTTCCTTATATCATGAAACCTAGTGTGTGTGTTGTGCGCTGTGAACTGTGAATTTAACCTTTCAGCCTGTTCCCACACAATGCATACAAAGCAACATGATTCAAAATAATCACACTGATTTTGTAATCACATGACAAACGGTAAAGACAGATCAGATCACTGAGACCAGCTCCACCTCCTATTGATCCCTCCTATTTTCTTTTCCCTACCTTCAACCTTACTAATTCAGGCCAGGGAAAAGACCTGAAACCTAGACTTTTTTTTTAACTTCAACTTCTATGGACCTGGAGACTGATGGGGGAGATTCTGGCCTGCTTGGGGGCCACTAGACCTGCTTGACATTTGTCGATGTGAAACTTAATAACAACTTTGAATAAAAAGACATTGATAATATGCTCCTGTTTTTCTATCAAGTTTAGTCAATTAGTTTTTCATATTACTTCACTGGAGGTTTATTGAAAATATGTTGTGAACATTACTGGTCAGGATATGATCAGATACCTTAGCATGCCTTGTCATACCTTGGCCATGCTGGTCAAGAGAGGGAACTGCAGGTGTGTGTGTGTGTGAGTGTGTGAGTGTGTTACACACGCATGGGTGTAAGAGGCTGTGTGGCGGGAGTCTGCTCTCTGTGTAACCTTGACCCGTCTGGAGAGACAGTGTTGCCTCAGCAGCAGCAGCACAGTGTCACTTCTACTCAGTGTCTTCAATCCAACCTTGAGGGACCCAGACTGCCCACACATCAGGACCCCCCTGATAGAACAAGCAGCTCAACACCCCTTTCCACTCCAGTCCTACTGTGCCCTGAGCTACCATCTATACACATTGTCTGTCATGCATACTGATAAACACGTTCGCTTTCAACAGCAGACAGTGGGATCGCTGGCTGGCTGGCTACTTGACTGCTGACAAAGCCCAGACTCATCCTGGCCCCGCAGATACAAGAACAGCGACGGAGACCAACGCTGGCCTCCAGCCACTCCTAGTCAGCTCTACATATGTCACATGTTAATGACATCAAGCCTGTGACCACCCACAGGTCGCTGTGTTCTTGAGGGCACCAGATTGAGAAATAAAGTCTGCTCTATGCTTTGGCATTCAGTGTCAGGACTTGAAGGGTTTTTTTTAGCTTCACTTCAAGTCTGCTGTCACGTCTCAAAACCCTCTGGTTGTAAACACTCTGGAGTCTTTTGGATATTGCATGAATTGTACGACGATGATATATTATTCTAATATTTCTGATAAATGTTTATCCTCCTGTGAAATTGTAATCTCAATAATATTCCTATCACTTAATGACTAGAGAGTGAAAAGTCATTCTTGCATCTTAAGTTTCATTAGTCTATCATCAAAAAAATAAATAAATAAAAACGGCTGCCTGTTCCTTTTGTTGGAATTTTGAACAAAAATTGTATGAGCCTAAAACTGACTGCATAATTTCTAATGCCTTTATTGGATTCCTTTGTGAAAGGAATCATCTTTTGTCAAACACATTCACCTTTTGTATGTGAGGGAGCTTTGCCTTTCATATCGATCACACTACTGCCAACTGTTTGTTTTGTCTTCTCATATGATGAACCCTGCGCTCTGAGCGAGGCCCCAGTGGTGTTACGCTTCACGCTAAAGGGCTTTTTGTGAGACTGTGTCACGCTCCCTCATTCCGGCGAGGCTTGGCGTTTCTTATTATTCATGGCTCTCTTGCCGTTTGTTGAGGAGGCCGGGATCAAACAGGCCGATTTGCAACGCCTGACCCCCACTGCTAGGAGTGTGTGTACGTGTGCATGTGTGCATGTGTGCAATGTGTGCATGTGTGTATTTGTGACTGTGTGTGTGTATGTATGTGGACTCAGCTCTGGCTCAGTAATGACAGGATTTGTTAAACAGTAAATTAATGAATAATGAAATATCCAACACACGCCTCTGTTGCCTGGAGCACAGTGCCCTAAGCAGGAATTACTCCCGACCGGCCCTCGGCTGTGTGCAGGCTGGATAACCTGTGTGTGTGTGTGTGTGTGTGTGTGTGTGTGTGTGTGTGTGTGTGTGTGTGTGTGTTCGCGCGTGTGTGTGTGCGCTTGTGCTTGTGTGTGTGTTTGTGTTGGATAGGCATTTTTACAGACCATTGCGTGACAGAGCGGTGAGAGGCTTCGCTGATATGGACGGATGTGCTCTCTCTGGCGAGTGACAGGCAGACATTCAAATATAACACAAAAAATACTGCAAGTATTGACCAATATTCAGGTTTTCCATGTTTTAACACATTCATGTGTAACTGGGTTACATCCTAATGGTTCATTTGTTGTAACAAAACCTTTGACATCTTTGTTAAAATAAATTTAGCTTCCCATCTTTCGCCCTTTCATCTAATACAGTATCTGAGATTCATAGCTGAGTGCTCTCGCAAACAGGAAATGATGCAGCAATAATCATTATATAAGCTGAATGAAACAGAGCCGCGCCTCCTAAATCTCACAATTTAATAAGCGATCGCCAGGAACTGCCGAATAATTACTTTGGAAAACAATAAAATATGTAATAACGCTTAAAAAACCATTATAATCTTTAAGTCAATCCACCTCCTTTGCTCACTGTTGAAGGATTGTGTTCTCAGTACCTGCTCTTTTTCTGATTATCCAGCGCTAGAGTTGTGAAAATACAACATGAAAACTTTTAATCAACCTCTTTAGCAATGTAAACTTTGGATTGGCTTTAAAAGAAAAAATATCTAGGCGACCACATGACGATATTTCTAATTCAACATATTTGCATGACCTTGGAGGGAATCATTTGTAAGCAGCAGACAGAAGCTGTATAAATGTCATTTTGACTCAACAATGAAACATTTTAAGAGGCCTGAGGCTAAAAATGAAATAAAATAAAATAAAATGAAATGATGATTAAAAAAAATGAAATGAATAAATAAATAGCCCAGAGTAACAGAATCAACTTTTTAGGCAAAATTTGCACTGACAACAGATAACAATACTTCTGCTTTTTAAGAAATATAAGGTTTAAAAAAAAGCCCAAAACATTCTCTTTCAATTACTATAAATAATGACATTTTACCTTACAGCAAATCCTGATTTTTAGGTTTTGGTTTGGCATTTTTTTTTCATTTTGATTAGTTTTTTTTCTTGCCGTTTGTTTAGAAACTCAAACGCAAACACTTTACCCATAATTAGCATCCGTTATCCCACCAAATTAATTATTCAGCAACACTTAATTTCAAAAAGTGTAAAAATTGTAGTCGTACCTCGATTACTGTAGAGTTGGTCGTATTGAAGTCGACCGTCACTCCCCGATAAACTAAAAAAAAAAGATTTTCTATTTTTAATTAGGCTATTTGTTTATAAACACGTTATTTGGCTTTCAAATTTCCTTAACTAGAACAGAAGGGGTCGAAGTGCGGTTTTGAAATAAGGACTGATTTATAACGACCCATAAAGTGATGGATACCAACTTTTTTTTTTTTTTTTTTTTTAATGATAACCGTGGTTTAATAATGACGATAAAATTATTCTTATGTTAACTTTCCTGGTTTGTTTATTGTCGCAGCCAACCTGTCGTCGTCGCCACTGATCCCCAGCAGCTTCCTGTCTTTGTTGAGTAAAAGTCGCTCGCGGACGCGCTGGTAGTGAACTCTGCACCTGCGTCACACGGCGTTCCACTCCACGGGTCACGCGCCGCCCGCGGGTTCCTCACTCTTTTCTTTCTTTTTCTCTCTCTTTCTCTCTCTCTCCACTCCTATTATCTCCATCTTTCTCCCTCTGCTTCTCATTACCTCACTCCCCAACCCCCAGCCACCCAGCCTGTCCCGCCCCCTCGATCCCCTCCCCCCCCCCTTGCTTTCACCGCGTCTCGCTCTCCGCTGTCAGCGCGCTTGGCGGAGAGCACGCGGGAGCGGGCCCGCGAGGCACGTCTCCACCCCCAACCCCCGCGGGTGCGGAGTTGCGCAGGCGCGGAGTCGCGCAGGCGCAGACGAGAAGCCACTCTGAGACGAGGCCTGACCGGCGGCGGAGTGAAGCCCATTATCTCCTGGGATCAGGACCGTGCTGCCTTTGAGGGCTTTCCACCCATAGGAGTTTAGAGTATTATACACAAAAATGTATTAGTATTAGTATTAGTATTAGTATTAGTATTAGTATTAGTATTAGTATTTGCATTAGTATTTGTATTAGTATTAGTATTTGCATTAGTATTTGTATTAGTAGCACAGCTGTGATAGTGGAAACTGCCTTGACAAATCAATTTTAAAAGAGTAATTATAGATTATAAACTTTATGAATGGGTGAAAAAATACCCATATATGTGAAAAAGAAAAACATAATAAAATGACAGAAAATTTCCTTTATACTCCCAAAGTGAAGCCCATGGGATCAGGACCGTGCTGCGTTTGAGGGCTTTCCACCCATTGGAGTTTATAGTATTATTAACAAAAATGTATTAGTATTAGTATTAGTATTAGTATTAGAATTAGTATTAGTATTAGTACTAGTATAAGTATTAGAAGCACAGTTGTAATAGTGGAAACTGCCTTGACAAATCAATTTAAAAGCATAATAATATGTTTTAAACTTTATGAATGGGTGAAAAAATACCCAGAAATAAATGAAAAAAACTATAATAAAATGACAGAAAATTTTCTTTACACTTCCAAAGTGAAGCCAATGGGATCAGGACCGTGCTGCGTTCGAGGGCTTTCCACTCACAGGACTTTATAGTATCATATACAAAAATGTATTAGTATTAGTATTAGTATTAGTATTAGCAGCACAATTGTTATAGTGGAAACTCCTTTGACAAATCAATTTAAAAGAGTTATTATATGTTTTTAAACTTTATGAATGGCTGAAAAAAAATTCCCAGAAATAAAAAAAACATAGCTACAATAAAATGACAGAAAATTTCCTTTACACTCCCAGAGCCAACACATTTTGGGGATGCACTTTTAAGAAGCAAAAATATTTGTGCTTTCACATTCCACAAGAAGTTAATGAGTTACTCTAACCTGCACAATGAACGTACCCTGTTAATGTACTATGAAATGAAGGATTTTAGAGAAGCCAGCAGCTTCCGGATTTTTTCTGTTCCTGCAGGAATATGACTGGTTGTCCCTCCTGTGGCACTACAGCAAACTAAGAATAAATTGATTTGATGTGAATGAATTTTCCAATACAGGGATTACAAATTCTCTTTTGTTACACCATGGCGATCAGAAATACAATACCTTCAGGAGTTGAAATCGAATAAATTGCGTCTTTTAAATAAACAAATGCCAGAATGTTTCTTGCCAATTCTGCTCCTAGTAATTTGAAAATTAGTGTAAATTACACAACAGTTACTCATAAAAGTACTTTATTTTTTTTATTCTTCTTCTTATTTTTTGTTTGGTTTGTTTTGCTTTTTGCTAATTCACCATCCAATTAATGACATCCCTTCACCAAGTTGATATTACAAACAAACTGAACCAAAGGTGGGTTGACACTTAACCATCACAGGTGGAGAAAAGGCCGGACACCTCTCATAATAAAACACGTTTTATTATCAATGTGATAGAAATGAAATCACTGGACAATTAGAAGCATGTCTACCCATCATCAGCACCATGACAACAGCTCTATAAGAACAGAAAACACTGGATGAGTCCGTCCCCCTGCCGGCTCACGAAGGTCAAATCACAGATAAATAGGCCTACTCCAAAATAGCTGGCACACCTATTTACACAACCATCCATTTAAATTAATATAAATAAATATGTACACACATAACTTAAAACCCTCCCTTCTTCAGACTGGATTTAGGAACCAGACAAACCTGTTTCAAAGACAGAACTGTCCATCCTCGTAATCAGCAATACTTTTTCCTGGCGAGGACACTGATTTTGACAGGCACACACATTCACTCAGGAACACACACACACGCGCGCGCGCGCACACACACACACACACACACACACACACACACAATTTTGTTTGCTGGCTGCTCACAGCATCTCAGTCTCACCGAATGCTGGCAGGGGGAGCAAAATGGATGTAACACAGTAACCACCATGTCCTCAGGGGAATGAAAAGAACGTAACACAGATGAACAATCCCTCTGTGCTCTCTGACTCTGGCCCACGGGTGTCCTCCTCTGCCTTTTCTCTCACTTTCTCTGTCTCTCTCAGGGTCTCTTCTTTTTTATGCTCTTCTTCCACCTCAGCCTCGAGTGCGGCAGGTCAGTCCAAGTTGTGTAAAGCTAAAAGTAACGGTGTAACGCCTCTGTCAGCATTGGCCTCTCCAAACGCCCTTTTCTTCCCCCCCTCCTACTTCATTTCCGCTGCTTTTCCTCTTTGTCGCCGGCTTTGTTGCCAGATTCCCCATGTCGGTTGTTGGGCGGGTTGTTGAGAAACATCTTGTCGAGTCCTTTGAGGGCCTCGGTGAGGTAGTTCTGGAGGGCAGTGAGTGCAGCGCAGATGGCGGGCGAACCAAAGCCATGTGTAATAAAGGAGAAATGAGAGAGGCAGCTCTGGATGCCAGGCTCCAGGATAGGGGTAGGTCTCGAGTTGCCAAGGGGAGTCCTGTCCTGGGCCAGCAGGTCTGTAAACTCCTTGCACAGCTGTCTGCGGAAGACATAATGAGACATGAGACATAATGAGAAAAATAAATAACAACAACAACAAAAAAAACAGCAGCAGGGTAATACAGCTTCGGAAAGTCTAAATTGTGATACAGCAGTGTCACGTGTCATATTGAAAAGAACTGAGGGTATTACTTAAACAATTGTGTCATTAATTGTAATACTTGATTGGTGGATACATTAATTCATCAGATCAGCCTTTTCGCAATCTCTATCAAGCATTATTGTACGCCACTGAGACTTCTAGGCATTGTAATTGTAATAATCTGGGTTGGATTGGGTTAGAAGATTTAATCATTGTAACACACACACACACACACACACACACACACACACACACACACACACACAGATACACACACAGACACAAACATTGTTCTTGTCACAATTCTATGCAGTTATATAGTATTATGTTTTGGCAGTGTTTAGTCTTCTAACACTGCTAACTCTCTCTTTCTCTGTCTCTGTCTCTGTCTCTCTCTCTCTCTCTCTCTCTTTCTCTCTCTCACACACACACACACACACACCCACACACACACACACAAACACACACACACACACACACACACATCCATACCGCCACACAAATACACAAATGTATATAGTCATGCAACGGTAAAAGGTAGTGCAACAAATTACTCTCCACACAGAGCAATTTTAAATGAAAACGCATTAAGCAAATTACATTTTGACACCAACATTGTCAGAATGTAAAAAAATACATTAGCCATTGACATTTCCTTCTCCCTTATGTATAAAAAATCCAATATGTCTATTTTCATAATGTAATTTATATAATTATTGAAATACTATATATGTGTATATAACATTTTATAGGGGTCAAAACACTACAGTGAAAACTGCAATTGCAATACTTCAAGGATCCCACAGCCTGTGTCTCTGTAACTGTATCTCTCTGTTACCAAGCGGAAACAAATCTCAGCCTCTAAATCAAAAGTGGTTTCAGTGTAGTTACTCTTAGAACCTATTTGATATCAGCTACACGCTATAACTGACTTAAATCAAAAATTATGAGTGCTGTCTATAGACAGCAAAGCCCGTGACCAAACAGCAATTCGGACAGTATTTTATGTCAACAATCCAAGAGTAGCATTCAGGGCAGAGAAACCTGGACAGATGAATTTCTTTCAGGAGTGCCTGAATGCAGCATGACGTGCAACTGAGTGGAAATGGAAACTCTCAGCTGAGGTCTCCTGCTTTAGACTGTGACCCATGACAGGATTTTTGCACTTTTAAACCATGACTGTTTAATAAAATGCTGTAAAATCTCATATGGTGCAAACTATTGAAAACATGAAGTCATTCTACTTCATATTTATACAGTAAACAATAGATGTGACATTAACGATGTCAAATAAATTTACTCCAGCATCTTGTTTTTGTTTTTTTCGACTTTGTATTCTTACTGTGCCTGTGAAAATGCTAGCATTAACACCGATGTTACATGCAGTAAAACAGATAAGCAAAAAAAACCAAAATTAATTAAAATGTATAACATAATCCCTAACAATCCCTCCTTTCCCTTTTCTCTTTAAAACTGAGGCATATTTGAAATGAAGTTTAGTTGTTTCCTCATGTGATGAACCAAATTACCCCTCACCTTTAGATCAGTTATGTTTTATATGTCCCAGAATTATTTTTGACAGTCATCTAAAAAACATGCAAATATTTGATTCAAACCGGTATGTTGACTGACTTTTTTATGTCATATTTGCGTCTGTCAAATTACTCTATTTAGAATCCAAGCCTGGGCTTTTGCATTGATTGTGAGCAGCCGGTATTTGGACGACAGCCAATGCTTTAAACATGAAAAAAAAAAGAAACGAACAAAATGAAACTTTTAATCAGACTTGATTGGAAACCAGCCATCTGGGCTTCGAATGCCATCACAATGACACCCTGTCAGAGCAGATTAAATTCAATAATAATGAAAAAAACAAGTAGATTTACTGCCAATAAAACATCCAAATACAAAAACGCGATCCATTCAGGTCTAAAAGATGAATTGAATCTAATGGCAGAACAAAGAAATTGTGCATAAAACCTCAGTTTGGCCAAAATTCTTCCTTAGAAAGGAATATCGTCATTCCTTACAGTAGATTTCATGGAGGAATGCAGCAAAAATGAAATTCACCTCTTCATCTCTTTCTCCTGCTTAAATTTCAACGAATCACCTTCTGGTTTTAGGCCCACATTTTATATTCAAGGGATCCCGCTCTCCTGCTTCCCCTCTTATACTTGCACGCACACATGCACAGGCACACACACACTCAATGTAAGCGGCCTAAGGGCAGAGCTACAGCAAATGAGTGACAGGCTGTGCAGGCCGAACCCAGCTGGGGTTAGTTGAGTCGAGAGGAGAAGCCGCCACCCCCGGCTACACTCAAGGCTCTCACTGTTGTTTTCTGACAACTTGAAACACTTCACTGCTAAATAATGAATTTCTAACAGGCAGCGCACGCGCGCGCACACACACACACACACACACACACACACACACACACACACACACAGTATTGGAACAGGTTCGAATCGGAGCATCAAACATTCACCAGTGAACACACCGTACATACTAAGCGCTGTGCAGATACACACAAACATACAGGCAGATGGTTGACGCAGTGCAGGCCTGCAGACAGTGCAGCTCATGCAAGTTAAAAATACAAGCATCCAAATGGGATCTATGTCAGCCGCATAAACTTTTATCTCTAGAAAATGCCATTTTTTTACAGAAAAACAAATTGATTTTTTTTTAAATATTGCCTGTGTGAGAGAATTAGCATAAATATGTAAGTGAATCCATATTTCTTACAAATTATTCATGCTGCTCACCTGCCTTTTGGTATTCACAAAATCCTGGAGTCCGGTTCAAGAACCCAATTTAACGGCGGAAAGAATCTAATTCAAGTTACCAACAACACATGGAGAAAGCGTAAAACGTATAGAACTAGAGGTGGCGTGTGAACGCACAGGTACAGTCTTAGAACCGATGTGTGTGAGCTCTGTGTCCCACTATTACATTATTAGATACCCAAACAGAGCTACATCAAACAGAATATAAAGGTTTCCCTTAAAAGGAGAACCATACAGCAGCACGCGCAATGCTGGGATCCAAGCTTAATATGGCAGCTTGTGATAGTTTTTTGTAGATTTTTTTTGTCATAACATAGGTAAAATGTTTAATGTTTGTGCAAATTACTTACATATTGCATGCAATTTAAATCTAATTTTAGGTATAATCCATCTATCACATTGGCAACATCTTAGTGTCCAAGGTGAGCGTGAGGCAGGGCTTGAACCCCTCATGAAGGTGGAGGCCCGAGGAAAAGCGATTTCACAATCAAGTCACTTTCCTCAAATTTTGTGACGAAGAAATTTTTTGTTTGTTTCTTGTTTTTTTTTTTCTATTGTATTTTGTATGTCTCACAGGAATATTTGGAGCACTGCAATGACTGAGCATCTGCTGCATTCGGGCCAGATTGCAAAGGCGTGATTAATTTATTTTTCTGATATCTGCACAGACAGAGAGAGAGAGAGACTATTTCTTAGCACATCCCTGCATTGGCTCTGAATGTCTCTAAATTGCAGGTTTTAATTGGTCGCCTCAGTATGTATGTACATCTGTTTCTCTTTTATGGAAAATAAAATATATAAATTCATTAATAAATGAAACATCAAGCAAACACTCAAGCAGACTCACTTGGTCGCCAGCAGCATGTTTTTCCGCGTGTGCAGCTCGTTGGGATCCGTGTGCTGCCGGTTGAGGTACTCGCTCACGGCTTTGGTGGGAAACTCCGTCTCGCAGATGTAACCGAAATCCCTGGCCAGGTGTACTGCCTCTCCTGAGGGGACAGAGGGTCGGTGGAAAAAGACGATTAGACGAATTTTTAGTCATAATAATGATCGTAATGATTGTAAAAAAAATTATAATCATAAAATGCCAATAAAATGTTTCATGTTAACTACAGCAAATGCAGTTAGAATATCAACATAGGCCTTTTGTAAGACGTGTTACATTAAATAATCGCTTTATTAATGAGAAACTAAACAACCTCCACACTGATCATCCTCCCTGCTTTTTCTTTTTTTTTTTTTTATGAAAACAGGCAGCTCGCCAAAGCCCTCAGGTCATGACCTTAGCAGTATAGGTCCACGCGTGACGTGGGGCTTATTTATGTTTCACGGTACAAGTGGAACAAAACAATGAAAGAAACGTCCTTTTGTATATTTGTATATTTGTAGTTTTAAAGAGAAGAAGAAAAAACAAAATAATTCACCTTCCACGAGGGATGTTAGTAACGTGACATTCGCAGCTTTGCGTCTTCCTGCGGGTAAATTGAGTCCGATCTTCTCCAGCTTCTCCCTCAGGCATTTTCCCCCGTTTTTAGACTTTGCTCTGTCAAAATAAAAAATAAAAAAATATTGACACACAAATATAAAATAAAAAATAAAGTAAATAAATAAATAAATAAATAAAAAATAGAGGATAAAGGATTAAATCGAAAAAAAAAGCATCTCGCGGGGCGCTTTGCGCAAAACCGTTTGGGTGCGCAATACAAATGTTTCAATAAGCTTTCAAAAGAAAGTTTAAAAAGTTGATGATTTGGACAGAGAGTGCGTCACACCGTTTACCCCCCCCCCCCCCATATTCGTGCAGTTTGGAAACATTTATTATGCATATAAATAATATTTATATACATTTCGTCGTACCTTCTCAACACGCCCCCCAGGAGGGAAGCGTTGAGGCACTCTGGCGGGGACAGTCTCCTCTGCACCTCCCCCACGGTCACTTTGTACTTGGATGTGGAGCTGAGCAGGGACAAACGGCCCGGTACCGAGCAGAAAAGCTCGTTTATGTTGACGGTCACGCCGCCGATGAGGCCGTCCTTACCGAGCATCAGGGAGCCCAGGTTTTTGGGAGGCATGGGCACTGCGGGAGGAAGGAAGAGCAGGGGTGGGCTTCAAATAAATGGGTTCGATCATCCTCTATGTATGTGTGTGTGTGTGTGTGTGTGTGGAGGGATCCAGGGCTAATGAGGCACCCACGCACCGGCCATTTGCCTGTTATTTAATGTTGCGCGACAATCTCATTATAATATTATCGATTGATGATTGGCTCACACTCCCGCAAATCGCATTAACCACCTCCCCGCGCTTCCTCCACGGACGCTTAAACTCCCACCGGCGGCTTGTGCTTCTCCACTCCGATCCCCGCGCGTCTTCGTGGCGTTAAAAAAAAATAATAAAATGACAAGACTTGTGCATATAGGTAGGGGCAGAAAAGATGAGGGTTGGGGTGGGTTGGGGGTTGTTTGATAGCTCCACGGGGGATAATACCGCAGATTAGCTCCAAACGAGCTCACCAGATCTCCGTGAGCGGCGCCATTTATTACATCAGCGGCTTAAACGCCCCGCGGGGAGCTCAGTCACTCAACATCCCATAACTAAATCATGGCACATCATTGCGGAGCAACCTGTCAGAGACACCGTGTGTGCGTGTGTGTGTGTGTGTGTGTGTGTGTGTGTGAGAGAGAGAGAGGGGGAGTATCCAGGTTTCCATCCTGGACAGGTTGTGCGCAACCCGCCAGGCCAAGGAACCGAACTGTGACAGAGTGCGTGATCGTGGGGAGTGCGTGATACCTGAACCATCCACGGTACCAATATTCACGCAATATTTAGATATACATAGAGGATCTTACAAGACGCACGAAAAGAAAACTATATACTTACTATGTACATATTACACCCAGTGTCTGTTGTTTAAATTGTGATTTTCGATGTATGGATTAATTATTGCCATATTAACTGTCTCGAGGTTGTGTGTTTGAGTGTGTGTGTGTGTGTGTGTGAGAGAGAGAGAGAGAGATAGAAAAAGCAGATTGCACAAGAATCCAATAGCATATTTACCTTTCTTAATTACCGATTGATCCAGTATGTTGGTTCCGTTGGTGTCGTCAATAGTCTGTTGGGAACAAAATATAAGCAGGCCATTTCAGAGGCGATCCACATTGTAATAACCTGGTAATAACCCATTTAACATTCGAATTAATTCTCTCTCCTCCGCTGAACTCAATCACACAGTCTTGCATCGCAAAAAAAAACAACAATCCCGATTACTTTCGGCGAAGGAAAAGATAAAAAAAAAAGTGTATTGATTTGTTTTCAATATGACTTGCAATCCATTCCGTTTTATTGCTGTCATTATGGCCTAGGATTATAAAAGACTTAAATTGGATCATATCTTGGCGTCACGCTAGCGAGGACAAACAATATTTTTTGGCGTGTTTGATAAATTCACGCAACCAATTCGTTATTCTTAGAAACGAGAGGAAGCTGTTGGCGGAGGTTAAGTGGGAAACAATGAGTGATTCGTTTCGCCCCGAAGGGAAGGGTGAGGAAGATGGAAGTCCTGCGGAGCTTTTGATATAATAATCTGGCACATTTCCAGCTACAGAAACAATAAATAAATAAGAAAAAAAAAACTCTCATTGTTTTCATGCAATGCTTCAAAAAAAAATCCGAGGAAGGATAGAAAATAAAGACCTGACACAACCAGATTCAAATGTATACAACAGTTCTTATAATATTAATACCACTACTGCTACAACTGCTAGTCTTACTGTTAGTAATAATAATAATAATAATAGATACGCGTGCCACCTATGCATGAGGTATATTATGAACACAATGGCATCTACTGGATTTATTATAGTCCACACATCAGCATCTGCTCATCAAAAAACACATCTTTGGTGTCTTAGTTGCTCAGCCCCGGGCCATCTAAGATGCTCCACTGACCTCATCCCTTTCCCAGGAAAAGGAGCAGCAAAACAATGTTCATTATTACACCTGTTCCTTAACAGCGTTGCTCATTATAAACAATGTTTTCTTCTTTTTTTCCTCCCTTATATCCTCCTCGTTGCATTGATGCAAACGAGCATGTATTTGTTTAATCACTGCTCATGTAGAAGTGTAAACCAATTTTCCTTCAAAGAGATTTTTATAATAATAATAATTATAATATATAAGATTTGTATAGCGCTTTTCATGGTACTGAAAGACATTTTACAAGTGAAAGACAGAAGACACAGGACATACACACAATTACTGGGAAAGGCTGTAGGTGTTGTAAGTGGTTTGGAAGAGGTGGGTCTTGAGGTTTTGTTATGTTTTGTTTTAATCTTGTTTTAAGCAGGATTGGAGCAAACAATAATATACATTTTGATTATGCATAATAAAATGTATAATACATGTGTAATAACTGCATAATGCATGACTATAAACAGATGATTTGCAGAATATAAAAACACACAAGACGAAAGCTAAAGCTAAAAACACCAGGAGTTTCATTGTCCTTATTTTAACGCATTAGAAAAAAAAAAAAAAAATAGAATAGCTCACCTGAACATCCTCCATGCCATGCAACCCGTGCAACAGTCCGTCGCCCATACCGGGCTCCAGTCCCGGGTGAGCGGAGTGCAGCAAGACGTCGGGCCGCCGGACTCCGCCGTAGTCCCGCCGCGGGTCCAGCCCGGAGAGCTGCGGCAGCGAGGCCCGCGGCTGCGCCAGCAGGGCGGAGCTGTCCATCCGGTCTCCGGCGTTGTCCTGCCGTTGCCGTGCCCCCCATGCGCCCTGCTGGCTCTGGTGCAGGGAGTTCAATGAGTACGGGTCGCTGACGTGGGAGTACGGGTCCTGGCTCTGGTAGTGAGCGAGCGGCTGGTATGGCGGCGGGAAGTAGGGCGGCTGGAAGTCCGAGGATGGGGCGTGAGACAGCGGCGGCGCGCTGGAGTAGGGTCCCGCATGTGACACGGAGCCCAGCTGGGACAAGCGGGAGCTGTGGCTCGAAACCCCGTCATGCCGGTCCTTTAAGGAGGGGAGGATGGGGGGTGGAGGGGTGGGGGGGTCGCAGAAGAGAGGAGATAAAAAAAAAAAAATCAGCTCCTTGAAGATGGGAACCACATGTTTAGGAAAAGGAAACACACGGAGGCCTAAGTTTATGACACATTTATTACACCATCGCCCCTGGTGATGGAGGCGACCTGGCACCGGATTTCCAAAATATAAAAAAAAGAAAGCCCGCAGGGAGGTGGGGGGGGGGGGGGGACATACACCTCTCAACCCTCCCGAGATAAGGTGAAAGTCGGACTCACCGCGGTGGAGTAGGAGTGAACTAACATCGGTATGCGGTCACGGCTTCCTTCTTGCGTGGAAAAAAAAAAAACGGGACAAGACCGTCGAATCCCAACTTATTCCCCCCGGTGTCGGTGGCGCGTCCCTCTCTTCTGGAACGGCCCGCTTGTGCGCACAGAAGCTCCCGGTGCCGCCGCCGTTCTGAGAGTGAGCGGCGAGCTCCCGCCCCTAACCCCGGTGCACGGTGTAATTGTTATTCATGACCGAGACATACAGGAATATTAATGCGCGGCGAGGGAGAGAGGGGGGGACTTGGCGACGCGGGGACCGTGAAACCTTTCGCGCGACCGTGAGTGACGTGTAAATTCCACGGAGAGCCGGTGCGACGCGCGACAAGCGAGGGGGAGGGGGGGAAGCGACGACGACGACTCCTCTCTTTGCAGGAGAGACAGTTTCCAGACCCATGAATGAAGGAACCCCCCCCCCACGCACACACACACACACACACACACACACACACACACACCACCCAACTCGCACTGCCCCCCTTTTCTTTTACGACGTGAAATGTACTTTGTGAGGCCTTTTTTCAAAGGAGAACTCATAAAAAGAGTTCAGCGTCCTGAGTGAATAAAAAATAGAAAATAAGTCAAAACAGCATGGGGGAGTGGGCTCCGTGGAAAACAAGCACACACGCACGAAGCCCCGTGTTTCCAGCTGCCACGACAGCGCGTAAAAGGCGCCTCCAGAAGTCAATCCCCGGTTACTCTTACGCACAGATAAAAAAGTCACCTTTGGGTCGCTCCCCGAGCTTCCTTTTTGTGCTGTGAGTTAAAATAAATGAAAAAAAAAAAACAAAAACAAAACACGGAAGCCTGTGGTCTCCTGTCACGGCTCCCCCTCCACAGTGTCGCCCAGCGCCGTGGGAGAAAAGCCATGTGGGACAAGAGACTCGGGTATCCCGCCGTGGCCTAATGCGCCGCCCTGTCCTGCGCTTTTGTGCCGGAGCGGCGCGTCGTTCCCACTCGCCCGGCGGTTCCTCCCCCCCTCTCACCGCCACCTCCACCCTCCACCCTCCACCCTAACACCGCCTCTGCCGCGCAACGAACCGGCAGATCCGGGAAAATAGCCAAGTGATTTACATGCACGTCTCACCCCGGACTCGTATCCAACTTGGACACTCTTTGTTTCCACCTTCGTTTTTTTTTTTTTTTTTTTTTTTGTTATCAATGAATGTTTGCGCAGCAGCTGCGTGCTTTTTTAAGACTTGTTTTATCTCCCTCTGCCTGCAACAGATATATATTTCAATTCCCCGCAGTCGGAAACATATTAGTTTAACGTGCGGTTCAATCGAGTTTTAAAAGTACGGTATTTAGAAACAAGATATTAAAAGCGTGTAACAAAATTGTTAATTGTCCCCCGCCCCTTTGTTTGTTGCTGTTTCAAGCAATTGATCCCAGGGAACCAAAACACCGGGGTTGCTCCCGGACCAGAACGCATCTTAAAAAATAAAAATAAAATAAAAATGTCGACTCTATTGGCGTAAAAAAATAAAAATGTTCATCCGGACGCGCCCGGTTGTGTCCACGAAACCTCCTCCGCAGTCACGGCATCCGCCAAAAAAATGAACCCACGGGGCCTGGGAGTGGAGGGGGGGGGGCAGCCCGTGTCTCCTGGAACACGCCACGCTCACGGAGAAAACACGGCGCTCGTATCCTGTAAAGAATGTCTGCACGGTAACGTTACCTCATAAATATCTTCATACTTGACATTCTCAACTAGTTTCCACAGCATGGTCGCTTCTCCGGTGTCGGTAAACCGAATGCAGCCAAGTGAGGAAGGTATGGTTCAACTCTCTCTCTCTCTTTCTCCCTCCCTCTCTCTCTCTCTCTCTCTCTCGCTCTGTGTGTGTGTGTGTGTGTGTGTGTGTGAGAGAGAGAGAGAGAGAGAGAGAGAGAGAGAGAGAGGACGGGGAACCCCTGCAAGGACTCCACCGTGGAAAAAAAAAGTAAAGAAGGGAGGGGGCTTACAGGGCGAGTTCAGTAGCAGCAGATGAAAACCACGCAATATTTCGTTACCACGCACGTCGTTATCTCAGGCGCGCTTGCGGTGATTTTGCTCTAAATCGTCACCGCAGCTGAATTGCAGCCGTTTGGGTCACTGAGGTCCGTCATGTCAGGCGCAGTTTCACGGATCAAATTCATTTTCCCATAAATAAGAACCCAACACAAAGATCTATGTAATAATAAAAAATAATAATTATACGAATAAAGTGAAAGTCCAGCATCTTCTGTGAAAAAAAAAACACCAAAATATCATCAGCAATCTGTTTTGGCCTTCCTTGGATGAAGAGCGCACCATTTACAAGTTATTTACCTATTTTCCTCAACATCTTCTTAGTATCACCTGATGTTCTAGTATAATTTTGTGCTTAACCCATCCATATATAACCATATAGGGACTGTTCTAAATTTAAAAAAATGCAGTTTAACTCTTTATTTCCGCTAGCACCATAGAGTTTAATAATCTCCGTGCACAGATATATTCTATGTTTATGTGTTGACTGCCAGTAAGCCCGCTGAATGTAGTCTAATAAGCAACAAAATAAAACAAATGAAAAATAATCTGAGGATTTGCTTGCACAGCACTCTGCTTGACAGGAACACAGGGATTAAAAATCAGACCTGAAAATTATGCCTGAGAGCAGATTGCATATTTCCCTTCAATCTGGCTGGAGGTGACTGATGTAATGTCAGTCATTTGTGCAAAGTCTGTCATCCATCCCGTGGTTACCTGAGCAACAGTCCGATCTTTATGTAACAGATTGACACCATCAACATAACCTTCCAAAGCTGGAAGTTGTAATAATAATCACACATTTGATGATGTAAAGAGGTTTATCCTTTATTCTTCTAAGGTACAGATCTGGCAGCATGTCTGATGGTTTTTGGTAATAATACATCCTGGACATGACAGTGAGATTATTTTGTAATTTAGGCATTCTATTTTTCTATTTTGTTGTACAGAATATCACTCTCGTGGGTTGGGCCACATGGATAAATATGTGCTAAATATTCTGGCGCCAGCATAAACATTGGTTATAGTATCTGATGATACACATTTACGCAATATGAGTCAAAATTGATCCAATTGTGTGCCTAGAATCCAAATGACCTCATGTGAAAAATAATCAGATTCAAATTTTTACAAGAATCTCAAAGATTATGAATGGAGATGTCAGTATATTTGGCAAAAGGCTTCCTTTAAACTTCATTTGTTGGAATCAATGTGTTAAATATATGTGAGTCATCTGATCCACATTGCATTTAGTAACTTTAGTTTATGTATGTATGTTCGTGCTACTACAATTATGTATTAAAAAAAAGATTCACATGTTTATTATCGCGTTTATGCACAAATTCTATAATTATAATGTCCACTCAAAGCACTCCCCTAGAACCAACCCGGACTGCTTACGTCTATTTGTCCAAAAGTGTGGAAATTGCGTTCCCTAGCGTTATAAAAGTGTTTATGCATCCAACCTCCGAGCACTTCCTCGAGTTCACCAGCTGTCAAGTTGTGTTGCCTGGTGAGTCTCTTCAAGACCCATCATGTCAGACGCTAAAATGAAACCACACAGAAGAAAATTGTCTTAATACTCAGTTTAAGCCGAAAAAGACATAAGATGTGAAAATAAATCGGAGGAATGTGTTTGTGGAGCTTCTCACCCATCCAGGTTACTGTTATTTCCTTTCAAAATCTTATTTTTTTTTTTGAACAAGTCACTTCAACTCTCATCCAAGAGGCTTCTTCAAAAGAACAAGATCAAGTCCAGTTGTCCAGTTTCCACGGAAAGAATATTTTGATCTGTATATATATATATATATTATACATATTTATGTGTGTGTGTGTGTGTGTGTATACACATATCGAGCAGGGAGCCCAGGTTCTTGGGAGGCACTGCGGGAGGGGAGGAAGAGCAAATCAATGGGTTCGATCATACACCCGTTTCATTGTGTGTGTGTGAGCGTGTGTGTGTGTAAATATTTGAGCATTACATCAAAATCGACCTAATGTAGTTTGTTACATTTACATGTACGGTGACGTAACCATGTTACTCACTTCTGGTTACACGCATCGTTCTGGCCTAAATTCTCCATTTCCAAGACACCAGCGCTCTCATATAATCTGCAAATGTGTGTGTATTTACTGTCATTATTTGTGCACGCGTGTGCGTGCGTTCTCCTCCTCCCTCCCTTGGGTTTCCCACTGAGGTTCCCGGGCATGAATGTTTAAGAGCCACTGCTGTTGCTGAGTTCTCCTGAATGACCCGGTGCCAAAGATTCACCCATCCTTCTTCCTCCATCACTCTCTCTATGCCACGTTGTGTGCGCGTACATGCACAGGCGCACACAACGTGGCATATGACTGTCAGCGATGACAGATGTCCTGACAGTCTGCAGGTCTGGAGGCATGGTTGCGGTTGTTGTCCTGCAGGGCGTTAACGCACGATGTATCAGCATACATTAAACACATGTCTGCTCACTAATGCTGCCCTCGTCGCCTTTTGGTTCGCAATCGTGCCAAATGGACCGTCTTGATTCTTTAATATCACGAATTTGAACCCCACCTTTGTCGCTCCACGCTTCCTATTCTTGAACCCAAGCGTTGCGAACCGTGGAAATGCTCCTTAAATAAAATAAGATTAAAAAAAAAAAAAAAAAGATGTTGTGGCTGCGCTTCCGCCATTGCGCGCTAGGTCGCACTAGAACACCGCACATAGGGAACCGGGCCGAACTGCGTGGAGCAGCTTTAAATTAATGATGAGCCCACGGTCACTGGGATGCCAGCTCAAAGCTGATAACTGTAGATTTTAGCCGAGGGGGTCTGAGGATTCGCACGATATCAAGCAAATGTATCATTTTGAAGTGAAGATTTAAAATAAATAAATAAATAAATAAGAGCACAGCCAACAGGCTCGTCGGCGCTGAGGATCGATCGGGAGGCCTCTTTAGGAAAATATTGACAAAACCTTGAGAATGATGGCTAATTTTCTCTTTAAGAGAGTGGGCAGCGGGCTATTAAATAACTAAATCTCAGTAGTGGCTCAATTGCGCCGATACTGTAGTGCACGTCATCGCGATCAGCGCACGTCCCTGTCGTGCCCTGGAGAACAGAAGAAGAGTAACGCTTCAAGCATTGTGGCTGTTTGAAACTAACTGGTTTGAGTGATTTGAGGCAGTTTGTAAGGTGTGTGTGTGTGAATGTGCCCGGGTGCACGTTTGACACGGGGTGATGGGGACAGTCAAGATTGCATCTGAGAAGGAAAGACCATGAACGTCCCTTTGGTTTGACCGGGAACAAGACAGAGGAAGAAGAGGTTTTAGGAGATGCAGGGAAGGAGGAGGAAGAGGAAGGTTATACTGAGGAGATACAGCAGAGAGGAACTTAGACGATAGGAGACTTTTTGCTTTTCGTGACTGTGAGGCTCAGTCGGCGGGAGTTATAGTCCCTCCGAGACCCGAGACTGTTTAATTCACCTCTTTATAAATGTCTTAATTTCTCGCGTGCATTTCTGTGTTAAAGATGTACATCTTAAAGCATCTGTGTGTAAACATCTAGAACTACAATGGAAGGAAGTGCTTTTTAATTGGCTGTAATTAGCTGGGCTGAGCATGGAAGAATATCGTGAGATTAACTCGGCAGTCTTTCAATATAGTTGTTATATGGTTAATATTGATATCTTTTAGTTTAATATTTTTCCAAACCAGGTCACAACTTTCTTGCTCTATTTATATATTTTATTAATTTTTGCAAATTTGGGGGAATTTCTTGCCCCTCCCCCCTTTCATTTTTATTTATTCCTGCCCAATGGCATGCTAACTGAAGGTAACAATGGCCAATGTTGAGACAACTTTCTTTATGCCGGCCAGCTAAATTTCAGTTTTAGCTCTTTTTCTGTTGATTTTCACTGATTTATTCAGTTTATTTTCTTAAATGTAGCCAGATACAAATTTACTCATGGTATTTTCCAAACCTTTGTACTACACCGTTATCCATATCTAGACGTTAACAGCAAAATCATGTATTTCAAATGTAGTTTAAAGCAAAACCTTAATAAAACATATCATATTCAAGATCTATGCCAATATGCCTAGAATAAAGGGCATTGTATAATGCAGATTATAGGTAAATACAGTGTAATGGGGTAATAACTTAACATCGCATTGTTCTGCAATCAATCGCCTCTGTGAATAATCCATCCGATCCATCCCATCATGCATCGTTGATGTCAAACTTATGATTCATTCTTGTCTGTTTGTCAGTTTATGGAATCTCCAGTTGAAGTATCGATTTCCCTTTCCAGCTAATTTAGATCAAGCTGCTTATTATTCTGATGAGAGGTCAGAGGGGACGTCTTTCGCAGAGATTACATGGCAAAACAAACAAAAGTGTGCAAATAAGTTTCTTACCGCTAGACTATTTGTATATACGTATCTACAGGATGTGTGTGTGCTTATGTGTTTATGTGTGTGTGTGTGTGGGTGTACACAATCTGTCTGCTCACGCTCTCCAGTGAGACACAGATACCGTCAAAGACCCAATTTAGAAGGCTTCAACGCTTTCTATACCATTACTCTGTTACATCTTAAGATAGTTGTCTTATTATCTGAAATCAGGCTGATTCCTCTGCGTCACCCACGAGGACTGAAATTCCTCTCAGCGTCTGACACTAAAAACTCCTTACTTTCAAGACTGATTCACAATGTTGTGAATCCCTGAAAAAAATGCATGAAAATCCCATTTGATATGGTATATGGATTCATTCTGGCACCTGAAAGCTTTAGTTTTTCCCTGAATGGATTTGTGTCTTTATAATTGTTCAAATAAACTTTGTATTTGGTGAGCAAAAAATGTTTTCAGGCTATCCAGACTGGCACCGAGAAGTGCGACTGGTACACCCAGGAAAACACGAAATTAAAAAATTTAAGGCTGTTAAATAACAAACTGCTTGGTTACAAAAAGTTTGTTTGTGGCTGCATCAAGATACTCTAATGAGAAAAACCCAGGAGCAGATCTTCTGAACCTGAATGCCGAGAGAGACAACAAAGAAGCAACTGGCAAAGCAAATAAACACGATTGTCCATTATTATTTGAGTGAATGATGATAACTGAGAGCTAATCAAGCCTTATTTTTCATTGTCAGCTGATCTTTGAATTAGTGATTTGTGGTATTAAAAATGTGGAAAATCACATCCGCAGACAGATAGTTGTTAGATACGTTTTGTTTTTTTTGTTTGTTTTTTCAAAAGATAGAAATCCCCCAAATATTTGTATTTCATTGTGACTGATTGACCGTCTGAATTTTTTCTGATTATTTCTTGATACTTTGTATGATTACCTGGAGAGCAGCAGCATGCAAGTTTGTTTAATTTATTCTTTTTATTATGGTACTGCCATTTGTCAACCAAAGTTCACATCGGTGAAGACCAGAAATAAAGGTCTTTATTTGTATCATATGAAGATATACAGATTAAACCCTAATGTTACAGTTTTATGTTGAATTTTCTTTATACTCCCTCTCTCGCTTATATCATTTTTAAATATTGATGTCACTTGTTTTTCTGTGCGTTTCAGCTATGATGTGATATAAATCTTTAATTTGTGCCCCAGTCTTTGCTATCAGTTTGGCTACTTTAATTTGGTTTGTGTCGAATGGGACATATGTGCATTAAACAGAAGGATTCTTTTTGTTATTTTATGCCGGTTGGTGTGCACACTGCTAAAGTTCACATACTTAAATTTATAGTAAACGTTGTAGTGAGGCTTACCCCAGGAATAATATTTCCCCCATGACACATCTGATGAAGATTCCAATGAGTTACAAACACTTAATATATCCCCTCTTTTCTAAAAGGTCCCTGCCATATTGCAACACAGCCTTGGAAATGAAATTAGAAATAAATGACACAATGTTAGAGAAATTAACATTCACATCCTGTGTAATTTGGTTTGAGACATCAACTCAAATGTCAGTAATGTCTAGCCTTGTTGTGCGAAGGGAAAAAAAAAGAATCATATCTGCGGTCCCTTCTAATGTTAAGTGGGCCCGCAGGTCCTGCAGAGAAGCAAACAATGAAGCTTGGAGGAAAAAAAAAACATGATTTGTAGAAGCGCTGGAAATATTTAGCCATCCTGCTCTTCTTCTCCACCGCCACTGCTTTCCCACCTGAGGCTTCGCATGCATTGATTCAGGGTGACAAACCGGCACAGGCATCACTGTAATGGCATACTACCTGATTATGTATTTCTTTCTTATGCAGCTAACGTGACCTCCTTTCAAAACGACTAGAATATTAAAGAGTAAACAGAGCCTGGATGGAGACGCCAGCAGGCAGATGCTCTTCACTCAATGTTATCATCTTTCTTTTCTTTAAAAATATATATAAATAAGCAGAAAACCTGACAGAAGTCACTCAGACTGAGAGAAAACACACGTTCTCTGGCACACAAAGGGGGCTTTTGAACTTTTTCTTTTGTAGGTAGAGCCTCTTCTCATAACATCAGAGAGGAAGTCTGACTTTTTATAATTTTAACATTGTGAACTCGCATGGATGATTCAAACTCGCTGGCTTTGATTTAGACTGTCTGTGTTAAGGCTCTGCTTCCCTTCTTCTGTCAGAGTGCATGTTTAGATACAATGTTTATGTTTGCGTGTGTGTGTGCACGTGCATGCATGCATGTGTGCACATCCTCCAGTCAGAGTAAATAGAGGAACACGTAGCAACTGTCTTTATTGAACACCAGCATTTTAGAATGTAAGGATTTTAACATATATATAGTTGAATGCCTACAAGAAAAGTAAATATTTATATATATCTTTACAAATGTCCATGAGTGAGTGTCAGCAAAACCTGCCATCCAGGGAGTGTACAAAGATAGACATGCACAGGGAAGAGTAACGATGGCAACTGCAGAGTCACCTTTACAAAATGGCTGAATCGGATCCTTCGCTCTCTCTTCCACTCGCTCTCTCTCTCGCTGTCTTTCTCTCCCTCTCACCCGCACTCACACATGCGCACATTCATGATTAACATACACAACGGTTTAACCTTCTCCAGGCGGTGGTGTTACAGCAGTCTCTCATTCAGGAACAGTCTTATTGTCTCTGCCGTCCACACGGCACATACAATAGCTGCTATGGCACTGAGTACAAAATAAAAGGAGAAAGAAAGTCTGCTGGGGGGAATAGAAGGGGGGCCGTAGCGCTCTTGCAGGTACAACGGACCGATTATTTTTTTGCACCTGTGAGGGTTCGGGTCGTGATCTCCCTCTCTCCTGAAACCTTTATCATTTATAATGTAGAAAATGGAAAAAAAAAAAAAACAGATTTCATTGAACTGAAGTCGCATTGGTGCATACCCTTAATGTGGATGTGCAAAAAAATTAACGAATAAATAAATAAAATAAAAAGTGTCAGATGTGTTGGCGGTTGCCAACACTATTGTGGAAAACTGGGATGCCAGCAAGTCAATCTTTAACCCCCCCTGGTTTTCAAATTTGCCCAAAAATAAAATAAAATAAATAAAGTAATAAATAAAAGCCTCAGGCGAGCCACAAATGTCCTTGTTGCGACTGAGACACGTGTGCAGAGGCGCGCCCACACAGACGCACACACATATGAGATGTGTCAATCACATCGGGATGTCGTGATTGAAAGTAGTGCGACACTTCAACGGAGGATAAATAAATAAGTATGAATTGTCTCCAAGGAGGCAAAACAATGCATGGAAAATAACAAACCCCTTTTTCCAGGTTCATACATTCACACACACACACACACACACATGCACTCCTAAATGCAGAGCTCCAAGGCACGGGGACAAGTGTGTGAGGGGCTACTCAGTCTTTTCAGTTTTCCCGTCTTTGCTCTGGGGCTCAGCTGTTTTCCGGAGCTGTGACTTTTCCGAACTGTTGGTGATCTGCTGGTCGGTGGCTCCGCTTGTTTTCCCGCCTGAGTTTTTGTCCAGGTAGTTGAGCATCTCGCTCAGGACTGTCTGGAAGGTGCTGAGGGCCGCGCAGACCGCCGGCGTGCCGAAACCATGGGTGATCAGACTGTTTGGGAGGAGGACAGACACTACCGTCAGATGAAGCTTTGCTTCATTCACAAAAAAAAAAAAAAAAAAGAGACAAATGTTTTTTTTGTTTTGTTTTGTGACACCCCATTTTCTGAAGTGGTGAAAATTTCCATTTGTTTCATCTGTTGATAAACCCTTAGTATGACATTCCCCCCCCCCCCCTTGTGCTGCGGGGCTTCTAATCTTCGCAAAGCATTTTCTTTCATCAACAGACGAGTGTCAGTGTCCTGTGGTGGCCTAAATGCTTCTTCCCTCCTGCTTTCACAATTATTCACCGGGAAAGTCGAGATTGAGTTGTCTTAGGAGATGATAAGCCTGGATATTTTCACATTGGCAAATGCATACACACTCCGGCTAAAAGTATTAGTGAATCTATCTGCCGGTACAAAATGCCACGCGTTCCCTTGCATCATTCTGAATTGCGACCAAGGGCACATTTCGCTAGTCTAACTGATTGACAGCTTCAATAGATGAAACATAACTCGGTTGAATCGTGAGTAAAAAAAAAAAAAAAAATTAGCAGCCTCAGCTCACTCATATTTGGGTTGAAATAGGTAAATGTGCCCGGTGGGGTTAGAATATTGCCACCCTGGAGCTGATTTCAACATGTGAAACTATTAAATAGTCAAGAACGCCTAGCTCCAGCGGAAGGAAATATAACTACATTGAAGGCATATGAGAGATATAGTATTTTAGCTGGAAATTAAAACGCAGATGATGTTAAAATCAAGCCAAATATAATACAAATATAATTAAAAGACCTCAAAGGTCACATGGTGTGGATGTAAACATTTGGATCAGCTGGAATATCATCATCAGTTGTCGGAATTTAGCTCGGTATTTAAAATGAGACAAAATTCAGGATGAGCGTAAAGGTAAATTGCACTGTAAACATTTTAGCCTAAAATATAAATCCAAGTAATTCTATAAAATGTCATCCTGTCCAGGATGTCTAGCTAAACAGGATGCATGTCTTTGGGGGTCTGGCAATAATTTGCAGCAAAGCTTGACGCCATTGTTTTGACATTTCTGCCAGCAGCATACTGTTTCCCTGCCTTTGTTTTTCTTGCCAACAAAAGGTTTGCACAGCTGCATCTTTTCAAAAGATCAGCTGATGGTGCCTGGGCAAATAATCAGCATCGGACACTTATTCTGCACGGTGATTCCACAAGAAGACCATTAGTCACGGATGTTTGCTACCTGAAGTGTGTGAGGTGTCTCTGGATGTCCAGGTCCAGGATGGGGGTTGGTCTGGAGGAGCCCAGAGGAGAACGATCTTGGCTCAATAAGTCCTGGAACTCCTTACAGATTTGCCTGACAGACGAAAAAAAAAGAGGAGGGGGAGTGAGGGTTTGCCATCTGTCTCTCGTTGTTTCCTCCATCCAAAATTCGTGGTTTGAATCAGCCCACATGGAAGTTCACCCTACTGATGGAAGGCCCGGCGCCAGACAGATCCAAGTTCAATGTTGGTTCAGACGCGAGATAAACACTTTCACTACAGGATGCTACGAATTCTGCTGGCACAATTTCATTTTTCCATTACATCTATAGGATATCATCATCAAACTGAAGGCTCGCATAGGTGTCTGCTCAGAGATGGTTGTGTTTGTTTGAGCATTAAAACTAAAGGGATAAAATGTCGCATCATATGGCGAGTCAATGTAGAACTTTTTTTTTGTTTTTATAGAATATCTTTCACAAACGCTTGACCTAAATGTTAGAAAATATAGATGTTTTAATTCCACTTCAATAATCTCTTCAAAAACACACTGAGTGCACAGTAGCTCTGATACATGTTTTTATATATATATATATATATATATATATATGTACTTAACAGTATAAAAATGATCCAATAACTTTAAAAGAGACTTAGGATAGAAAATTGAGTAAGTCATGGGAAAATTACAAGATATAAGGTATCGGGAAAAATCTTCAGTTATTAAAATAATACATTGAAAGTCCACATTAGTGATTTGTTGTATACAAATATTGGTTGCCGACGTGTAATTACAACGAAATTAAACTTCTACAGAGTTGGTGAACACCAATCTGTTGATCTGATTTTCCATACCTATGCCAATAAGGGTTAATCAATATTAGATTTTTACACCACCAAAGCTACTATAAATCAAAACATTAGTATATGCAGACCCCTTACTCGCACAGTACAATACATGCATACAGTTTTCTTGTCATATCCCTCCAGACGGAAAGGTTTTACACTTGATCTTCAAGGTAAGAGTTCAGATGAAATTCTGGAGGCCAAGCCAACTCCAGAATTTTAATATTCATCTGAGCGCTTTTATCACTTTCAAAAAAAAAAAAAAAAAACTGAAACTGTGACAAACATATATGGATGGACTATAAATCATTTTCACTGTAGTTTTTGATGTGTTTGGTTGCATGCGTTAGTATTCTCACTTTGTCGCCAGAACCATTTTTTTGCGTGCGCTCGTCTCTTTTGGCTCATTGTGTTGCCTCGCCAAATGTTCCCCCACCGCCTTGCTGGGAAACTCTGTCTCGCAGGTGTAGCCGAAGTCCCTCGCCAGGTGGAGTGCTTCACCTGCGCACAACCATCAGAACAGCCTGATGAGACGGACGTTTTGAAAGAGTGAAATATAAAATAAATACATTAAAGGGGGAAGTGATTTCTTTGAAGATCTGAGACAGAAGTCCTTCACCTTCCACCAGGGAGGTGAGCAGTGTGACATTGGCAGCTTTTCGCCTCCCTGCCGGCAAGTTGAGGCCTAGACGATCTAATTTCTCGCGGAGACACCGGCCCCCGTTCTTAGACTTTGCTCTGTGGAGAAGATGCAGGAAGTCAACGGCGAGTAAATAACCTGACATCAAATGACACTTATAAGAATATCATCAGTTTAATTATGATTATTTACAACTATTTTCATGATCAGTTTACTAACTGGTTGATTTGTGTATTGTAGGTGCCATGTGTGGAAAAGTGCGTCATGATAATTACACTTTTGATTTTGAATAGATTCCTTGATTGAGTTGCATGTAAAGTACTGAGGTATTATTGGCATTACTGTTTGCCATACTACTGATATCTCTCTATTTCAATTTGCAATATCAATTTGGGTCATTGATTGACATACAGTAGTGTTTGAGGGCGTTTGGCTGAAGAGTATATGGTTTCCTAAATGCGATCCTAATGTGACCGGAATGCTGTGTCCAAAACATGTCAGACCTGAGGTGGCAGGCGGGTCTGTACACAGTATATAGTATAGATAGTATAGATAGTTTATTTTAGATTTTTGAGACTTGACGATTTGAGATTATGGCTTTTTGTTTGTCAGAGATTGTAGCGCAATGTTTGTTTTGTGTTTCGTTCAATGCATTTGTGGATGTGGATGCCTTTCATTAGACAACCTACATCTGTGAATCTTAAGAAAAATGTCAATTAGTCCTAGATGGTATTCTCAAACAAGCACAACCAAAAGATATTCAACTTACTATCATAAAATAGGCAAAGGAAGTAAAAAATATCGTAAAATGAGGGGTTGGAATCACTATTATCCTTTGTTTCTTTGGATATGACTCAAAGAAATTAATTGATTCTCTAAAGCTTGGCAATTAATATAAGTTGACAACTTTGAAAACTGATTAGCTGATTCATCTTTGCGGTTGGAAATGAAACATCTTCCATTCTTGGATAAAATGTTTAGGGTCTGATCAGCTTGCCTCCTGAATCCGGCTATATTGATTGTGAGGATAAATAAAAATAAAAATACTGTGATTCAAAGCCAGGAATAATTAAATCATGTCACATTTTGCTTAAACCTTCTGAAATCTGTAATTACAGCCCATTTACATATTTAATACACTGTCAGGTTACCCATCCCCTTGAGTTTCCCCGCTCTTATTCTTTATTGTCTCATGTTTCTCCATGAATATATGCAATCTGCGGAGAGTTCTATTTTGGAAATAACAAATCCGTCACATGTTTCATGTGAAATTTCTGACAATTTTTGTTAACTTCACATACTCTTTGCTCAGATTAAACTTTAATGGTCCTCTGGGGATAATTGGTTTTAAATTTTCACTCACGCCATAACAGTGCCCAAACTGAGCTTTGTGCACAGCGGCTAGACTCGGCTCTCCGCTTTTACAACACAGATTGGAAAATGCTGTTCGCCACCCGCCCGTTAGGAAAAAAAGCGATTTAAATCACCCCGGCTAAAGATCGCCACCTCTGTTTGCGGATATTTTAATATGTTGATTCTTCATCTTGTAGGGCCAGCCATATCATCTCCTCTCCCTCTCCTCTTTGCCTTTCTCTCCACCTCATCAATAATACAGTGCTGGCAACTTTTACTTTCCGCTGGTTCCTCTGATCCTGCCATGCTTTGGCCTGGACTCGCCTCCCTCTGGCTCCCTGGGCATGGCAGTGCGTGCAGCCCGGCCCGTGCTCGCCCACAATAGTCTTTGTGGGCGCTACTGTATATCCTCTCTTTTATCTAAGGTCTACAAAGACTCATGTGGTGCTCTTCAGTGTTCGACAGCAAGATTTGATGTTAGGGGGTGTTTTTTACCCCCCCCCCCCCCGTCACAGTGGCCTCTACATCAATATTATTTTGTTAAAGGAGAGTAGTTCAAATTTAAACATGGACAGAAAAAACAAAGTAAGAGCTTTTATTTAGAGGAAGCTAGAGGGTGCAAGTGTGCTATGTTTTAAGGGATGTTTACAGGGATGAGAACTGTAAAATTGTACTTTGAGAATAAAATCTGATGAAGGCTCTCAGAGCTCACCAAACTGAAACGGCTCTGTAAACACCACGATAAGATCGGTTGACCCTCGAAAGGACCAGTGCATTAAACCTTCTCGGACAACTGAATAATTTCTAAAATAACAGATGAATAAACTTTTGCTGCTACACCCTTGAATTTTAAGACAAATGTATTTACCTTTCTGATTAGCTCATCTTAAATATGTCATCCTTATATTTTGGACTCTTTTATACAGGCCATAGTGGTTGCTATAATTGTTCAAAAAGCACATTGGTCATCTGATTTTGTTTTTTTACGTCCTTTATGAACAGAATTAGAATATCCCTCCAGTGTGAACCTACGTTGGCCTTCAGTTTTCATTAAAGCAAAATGTGAGTTGTCGCTTGGGAAACATATACTTAAATACTACAATAAATACAATTCAATATCTAAAGGATATATATCATGCCATTATAGTGTCACATTCTGATGTTGTTTTTGTTTTTAGATGAATAGTGGGGGCTGCTGGGCTGCTTCTCCAATCAGCCATCCTCTGTTTTGACTCAAACAGGTTTGCAGCATCCAGAATTAAAGCGGCTTGAAAGCAGTGTTTATGTCCAGTTTTAGGCACAAAACATCCAACATTTGGTTGTTTTCAGGAGAAAAAAAAATCATTCAAGCTATTTTTGCTCGGTCTTATTTCAGCTTGATTCCCCTTTCAAACCCCCATGCCTGTTTTTTCGGTGACCCATCTTGGATCCATCTTGTATAGCTACATACAACATGCAAAGTCATAATCATGGACCAATTTCACCGGCAATTTTGGTACTCTACGCAGACTTGGAAGCAAAACCGATCAAGCCCTGTAGATACTTAATGGGCTGGTGTCTGGCACTGTTGAAGACATAGATACCTGTGATGCACATGCCATTGAATCTAATATTTCCTTCGCAGCTGCACTGAAGAACCATAAAAGACGTCAATTGAAACTCTTCAGCACAGTAATTCGGCGAACGTCCTTGTTTTTGCACTGACCTGCGCAGTATGCCACCCAGGAGGGAGGCGTTGAGGCATTCTGGTGGCGACAGTCTTCTTTTCACCTCAGCGATGGTGACTTTGTACTTAGAAGTGGAGCTGAGCAGTGACAGTCGGCCCGGTACTGAGCAGAACAGGTCTGTGGGATTAACCACACAGGTTCCCCCTGCACACAAACAAGCCATATTTGTTTGAAGGCTATCACTAGAACATTCAAAGTTTATCAGGTTTCTTGGGGCATTTGTTGAAATACTATTTAAGGTTGACTGACCCATGTCAACATTAAGACATACTGGTGAATTAGTCACATTGACTTGATTGGTCCTCAAATCATTTGATTTATTAAAACGATTACACATATGATCTATGGCATAAAAAAAAACAAATAAAACTGAAACTAAACCTCTTCACTGAGTATTTTATGCAAATGTAGCAGGAACACTGAGATTTATAACAATGTAAAAGTTTTGGTAAACTTTTAGAAGTTTTGGAAAAGTTTAGTCAAACAGGAAATGCGAGGAAAACCAAATTAAGAACTTAGCCCCTTGATTTTTCTCTGCCCATAATAGAAAAGATTATTTTGGAGCACTGTCTTGTTGAAACACTTTATATTAATATTTGTATCTCTATAAGCAATACACTGAATATAACGTACCCTCCAGGCTTCCAGAGAGTCACTGAGTTGTTTTTGTACATATAGAGACAAGAACATGGTAACAACCAAATATAGTCATTTTAAATACTTGGGTTCCCACATGTAGGCAGAACGCACGGCAGATTTTAAAGGACCGTTACATAAAAAAAGAGCCCTAATTAATGCCAGTTGTGTACATTTCATCAAAAATAGTTGTACACAGTGCTCCCTCGGATTTTCATACTGCAGGGAAAATTAGAAGATGTACAGTAAAAGGCGGGCTGTAAAAAGCGATAACATAGATCAATTGGACATAGATCAAAAAATTGCTGCATTATGAGCCATCTACACAGTGTTTAGCTCTGCTGCCTTACAGTAATAAGGTCCCTGGTTCGATTCTGAGCTGTGCCTTTCTGTGTGGAGTTTTCATGTTCTCAATGTGTCTGCACGAATTCTGCACTTTTACTCTCACGATGAAAAAACATGGATTGGGCTGTGTCTACATAGTATGTGGCCCTGTGACTGACTATCAACCAGTTCAGGTTAAATCCCACCTCTTGCTCAATGACAGCTTTGAGTGACTAAAGCCCCACCACAACCCTGTGCAGGATAGGAAGTATTGCCAATGAACGATAATGCTACGCAGCAGTAGTAGTATTAGTAGTAGTAGAAAATAATGATAACTTGTTAATTATGATAAAAATAATTGTTTTTCATGCTTTTATTGTCCTTATTGTCCTTATTGTTCAACTGATTCAATCTCAAATACACATCTCAAATAATAAACTGGATTATCTCATGCTATTTGAAATTGCCAAATGCTGGTATGGAAAGGTGTATTTCTTTTAGCTCTCTGTAGATACTAATACCACACCCTGTCCCTCTAGTGTAAATACTTTGAGATCTACACCGAACACGTCCTTTGTTATTCCACGAAGACCTCGGGAAGCTGTGGGACAAGAACGTTTGCTGTGCATGTTGCTCACACTTACATGTTAGTTTTGAATTACAGTACACCTCTAAGTGCAACAGCTGTATTGCTGGTATTTAATCTTAGCTGCGTTACCGTTATTTCAAACGACCCATATGGTATCATTAATAAATGTGCGAGGAGGGCAAATGGGACCTCCCTCACGGTCATGTAATAAGGTATAACATTATGTTGTAGTGCATTTAACATTCACTCCTGGAACTATGTACAATGACCAGCTACTTCATTTCAGTTGTATTAAAAGTATGAAATAAATAAAAATATGATATCATTGAGTTGACGTCTAATTTTTTTCTCGAAAAATAATTGCATCGTATCGTCCTGACTATTCTACAAAACTATTATCTCCAAAAACTAATGAAGTTTAAAACAACTTTACCAAAAAAAAAACCAACATTGTTTCAGTCACTCTGCACATCAAAAATAAACATAATTGAGCTTGGTTCATCATAACCAGCAAAATCAATGTGTCTCCCCTAGCTCTCCATCAAACTGCTATTCATTGGGTAAATATTATATGTCGTTTTCTTTTTACTATGTACATATACTTGTTTTTTTTTCCCCCCTTTGCTGTTTCAACTCAATATTTGTATGTGAGAGCTGTCTGCCCTCGTCCCAGGGGGCTGAAACAAAACACCTCCTTTAATCACCTTCCACCAACCACCAAGTTGATTTCATTGTGTGCTCCTGAAAGTGTGAATAAATGATTGTGACTGAGGTGGTGAAGGCTCTCTCACATTATTAATTGCACTGCATTAATTTGAATCACTGGTTGCTTGCTCCTCCTGGAGTGTATCGACTGCTCTGAGTAGGCCTATTATTATTAAACTTTCACTTGAACTAACGTGCCAAGCAGCTGAAACGCAAGGTTTCTGTCTGATGTACTGTAGGCTATATTGTATTATTCATCCACCTCATTATCAAATCTAACAGCAGGGCGTGTCGCTTTGTTATTAGGTCGTTCTGGATATGATGGAATGAAGAGAAAGTGTGCCATTTAGGTCGAGCAGAACAACGCTCCAGGCGAAGACGCGCACGCCAATCTTCGAGGCATTGTGGACGGTTTGGCCACAAACCGGGCCTCATATTGGATCGAACTGTAACCTATTTTTTTTTCCCCTCTCGATCCATTATTAACAATCAGCAGAAATGCGCCATTTTCAAATGATGTTATTGTTATTATTGCTACCACGGAACCGTGACATCTGGGTTCAGCACCGTGGACAGCGACCCGTGTTGTGGGTTGGATGCTCGGCGGCGACTTTATATAAGGGCGCTGTGACGTCATCAAGGTGCATCGCACGAAGGGATTCGATTGGTGCCGCGGGTTCACGCGCGTGTCCGCACCTCGCGACACGAGCCGCGCGGACCTGTCTGTCACATTCACGCCCTCTGACAGGGGGCGCGCGTCTCTGAAAAGCCGCGGGTTCACATCATATTAATTCCCCTAAAAATGTTTTGATTCAAAGTAGTTTGTATTTTATGTTGCCAAGGGCAATCGAAAAGAGCTATTGCTGGTAGTGCAGTCAGCGAAGCGCGCGGGCCCAGAGGCGATAACGGTATTTAAGCAACGGAGAGTAGCCTCGGGCTGCGGCGCGAGCGGCGGGCGGGATCACACGCGGAATCAAGCGCCTTTTACGAGTTTGCCACGAAAATTAAAGAAAAAGAGACACGGGCCAAATGTCATATTTTAACAACAATGTTTATAACTCCATAAAAGCCCGCCGATGTCTTGACAGCAAAGAGAGAGAGAGAGGGAGACGGGGGTGCGCGCATGGGCAGGGCGGCGGAGGCGCGCGTCTGACTGATCAGCACGACGCTCCGCCGTTAGCCGAAACTGGGAAAAAAAAAAAGGGCGAGCGGGGTGATTAATAACACAGACGGCTCCTCCTAAGTAGGATCCGCGTTTCTTGGGTGATTTTCTTTTGAAAAAAGGGGATATGTGAATATTCATGCCGCCAAAGCCGCAGTCAGAAAGAACAACATTAATATGATCTCGGCTGAATCCAGGGCCCCCGCTCCGCATTAGCATATCAAAGCGTCCGCCCGAGGCGAGAGAAGCTATCGATACGGGAGCGGGAGGTAAAGCAAAGATTATTGGTTGTGATGGTTGCGGCGGCTGAGCTCAGGGCCAAATACTGCGCACCATTAACCGAAAGTGATAGCGGAGGGATTCCCGCGTCAATCCGCGAGAAAAGCCCCAACACCTAGGCTGAGCTGATGAAAAATTAAACCAAGAGACTACAGCCTTCCTCCACGCGTGCGCGGTGGGCTAGGAGGTGCGCGATCGCGTCCACGATTTATGTCGTGGCTACGGCAAGAAGAAGGAAAAAAAAAAAAAGGGTAAAAGAAGATCCGCTATGTATTTAAGCATTTTCACAAAGAGACGGGCTAGTGTGGAAGAGTGACAGGTTACAGCATTTCCCCATTAACATAAAAATATATATATATTTTTTTTTTTTTACAAAAATATTACAAATAACAAAATAGTTGAATGGGGCGTCGGGGTTATTTCAATGCATCCTTAGTGTTTAGTAGAAAAAATTAGTACACACTTCGATCCGGTACCTGGCGTGTGTCAACAATGTGTGTGTGTGTTTGTCGTGCGGTGGTTACAAATGTATTTGTGGTATTACGGTTTTATTTATCTTGCAGACTGACGGGTGACGAGATGTCGAGTGACTGTCTGCACCTCGCTGTTTGACTAGGCGACACAGTGTGAGACGCTGACAGCAGACAAGAGAGGAGTGTGTGTGTGTGTGTGTGTGTGAGAGAGTGTGAAAGAGTGTGTGTGTGTGTGTTGTCTCGACGTGTCTGGCCGCGAGCATTCACGGGGCCTCCGGTTAGGAGAACAGAGACGGGATCCGGCCTTACCTCTGCGGATGACGCCCCCCTGGCCGTTCAGTACGAGCCCACACTGCGCCTCCACGGAGCCCTGCGGAGACACGCACTCATTAGCACGAGGCGCGACCGTCACACACACACACACACACACACACACACACACACACACACACACACACACACACACACACACGCACACACACACACGTGTGCGTCGGAAGAACATTTTTCCGGGATGCGAGACGCGCGCGCGTGTGTGTGTGTGTGTGTGTGTGTGTGTCGCTCTCTGATCAATGAGCGGATGAACGCGACGTTTCATTCACAAACAGCGGGATAATATGTTCGTGGATTTCAGCGAACACCCCGAACCAGACGCCATCCCGTAATAATCGTCTCTCACACCCACCCACACACACGCACACACACACACACACAGGTATGTCAGCAACTGCCAGAACTAAGATGATGTTACCTTCAGCTGCAGCATCCATGCTAATATATCTTATCTATATTTGACTTTAAAATGTATTAAGTGAATTGATTTGAAAAAGATGAATGAATTGCCCTACATTTACATATTTCTAGAAAGAAAATATCATAACTGCATGATAACGTGAGAAATGCATTCTTATGTATTTACCACGTTACAGCAACATCTATTTTCGTTTTTAAAACGTACAAATTGTGAGAACCGAAGTGCCTTTTACATTTTGAATTTCTATTGGGAATCTGATTGGATAGCAAATGGTCTTCGATGAAAAAGAACAAATCTGAAAAAACTAACGAGAGCAGTAGTTAATTTGAAAACGGACAGCTTTTCAGAAACGATATGTCATGTTTTAAGAAACAAAATTAAATGATAATAGTAAATCGATCATACTCTATAAATGTATTTTTTTAATGCAAGACAATGATATTCAAAATATTTTGCTTGTGGAAATTACAAGGGATATTTCACCACTGACGATTTCAACCAACCAAAATGGCAAATTATTAATAACGATTAATGACACTCTCAAAAATGAACATTACCTGGAAAATGGTAGGTGTCATCTTTCAACACATTTTTAATCAAATGTGTCTGAAGATATATTAGGTTTTTAAAATATTTGTGCCCATTCAGATTAAACACGCCATATTTTGAAGGGTACTGACCCCCGTGGTTGAGACCAAGTGCCTTTAGGATGCCTCACGCGTTCGTCTCTTTTCCAGGTTAAAAATGCGTAGAACTAACGATTATGATAATAATCTATAATTTAGCCGAAAGACGCCGGCGACGTTAAACTCATCCGGTTTTAAGGAGCAAACGCCGGTCGCGGCGCCAACCTGTTGTGGACGACAACCTCTGCGTAATAACCTGTAACCGTCGCCATTTTGGCTCCAAATTCAGCGTTTATCAACAATGTCATCAAGAGAAGCTAACACGAGCTTTCTCTCCTCCTCTATTTTTAATTCAGAAGAAAAGAAACCGTCTTAATCCCCCTTGCGAGGCCCGAGGCCTGGCTTGCGTAAAAGCCCCCCGATTACAATAAGGTGTGTCGGGGTGGGGATGGGGGGGCTTGTCGTCCTCCTTTCTCTAGCAGCTCCTGCTCTGTTCCTTTTCTTCTTCTCCGAAGCTAAAGTGATTATAAAATCAATATACAAAATGCGGAGGTCTTGCATGAATTAGCTTAGTGGCGGGGGGGCAGGTGTGGCAGCTGCTTTTTGTTCGCCATGAAAATCTCTTTAACGCGCTTAGAAAAAAAAAAAAATATAAGATGCTACCGACCGGGCCGCATCTGTTCCGTCAATACATCCGCTGTGCGCGTTAGCTGAACTTCAGAATTGATTTCCCCGCGATCAACTTGTGTTTTTTTTTTGTCATTTTATTTTGTATTTATTCATTTGTTGTGCGTCGCAATTTTGGGTAGCTGGGTTGTGACTAAAATCGAATACGCGGGACCCCAATTCAGTCGCTCATTGTTACAGAAATCCCAGTGTTCTACGTTAATATTTCAATGTAAAACTAAGGACAGAAATTAATTATTATAACTAATAAAGTATGTTATGAAATATGACCTACATTTTTTGTACAAAAGTACTGGGTATATTTTTATAACCATCTAATCATCCTGTAGCCACACCCTTCATCAGTAAATAAAAAAAAAAACATTATTTCACTAAAATTTGATTAAGTGCAAATAAATGCAGAAATAATAGATTCAGCGTTAACCATTTTTGGATCAACTGATATCATTTTCATGTAAGCATTTCAGTAGTATAATCAGGATTGATATAATGCAACAATCCCAAATAAAAGCAGGACAGGGCGAACAAGTTGGTAAATAGTTAACGTGGGTGAAATTATCTGTCACTTCAAGTGTTTAACTGCCGACTTGTTTAAAACGGCACAGTGAGTAACACAGTTGATTGACATTAAGTCTGTAATTGGATAAACTACGGTGCTTTATGGCGCTCGAGCTGCGCATTGTGCCCTAAACCCCGATCCGTTAATCCGCCCTTTACCGGAGAAAAGAAACCAGCGGCTTTTCTTTGCCTCAGCAGACAGCCGGACACACACACACGCACACACATGCACACAACAACCATGTGGATCTGTTTTCATCTCGACCATTTCTTTACATCCAAAAGAATTATGTAAAATACAGCTCACATGCTTGTGGGGAAATAAAGGGCGGCGCACACAATAGGATTGTATAGACTGCCACTCAATTAACCTTTAGAAACATGCCGGGCTCTTGGGGGCGAGGAGCCGTGCACACTTGACATTTACTCATTCTGTTCGGTCACGTTTGGGTTCCCCTCCTTAGACTCCTGGCAGCCAAATGATCTCGAGATGATAACAAATATGATTTAGTCCACATGCAGAGGCTGTGTGAGAATATCAGCCAAGAGCCAAACAGGTGGTACAGACAGGCATCTGGCTCCCTCTCTCTCTCTATTCAATATTTCTGATTTTGCTGTGAGGGTGCAACTTTTAGTAGGCCAGTGGGGCATGCATACTGGGGCACTGGGCCTTGTGTAGTCCAAAGATATCTCCTATCCTCTACATCATATACTACCATATCTGCTGTACTACAAAATACTATGTTGTCATCTTGTCCTCTTCTTCCCTACCCTTTCACATCTGATCCTATCCTGCCACTGTGCCAGACTGTACTATACTGAAACATACTATATTACACTGTCCTGTCATCTTATTCTTTCAATTCTGATATCATATTTTCCAATACCCGCTATCCTATCCTATCCTATCCTATCCTATCCTATCCTATCCTATCCTATCCTATCCTATCCTATCCTATCCTATCCTATCCTATCCTATCCTATCCTATCCTATCCTTACCTAGCCTAGCCTAGCCTAGCCTAGCCTATTCTATAGCATTCTATACGATTCTGCACTGTACTATTTTGTACTGTCTTGATTTCTCATCCTATCCTGTCCTGTCCAAACCTAGTCTATCCTATAGCATCACATGTATTACTGCACTGTTCTATATTATAATGCCCTGACTTCTCATCCTATCCTATCCTATCTTGTCCAATCCTAGCCTACCCTTTCCAAATCTAGCCTAGCCTAAACTATAGTATCAAAATGATACTGCTCTTTACTATAATGTACTGCGCTGACTTGTCATCCTATCCTATCCTATCCTATCCTTTCCTATCCTATCCTATCCTATCCTATCCTATCCTATCCTAGCCTATTCTAGCCTATCCTAGCCTAATCTATCTTAAGGTATCGCATCCAATGCAATTCTGTTCTGTACTATATTGTACTGTCTTCCTATCCTATCCTATCCTATCCCGTCCCGTCCCGTCCCGTCCTGTCCTGTCCTGTCCTGTCCTGCCCTGTCCTGTCCTGTCCTGTCCTGTCCAATCCTAACTGATCCTATCCTAGCCTAATCTATCTTATGGTATAGCATCCAATGCAATTATCTTATGTTCTATATTGTACTGTTTTCTTATCCTATCCTATCCTATCCTATCCTATCCTATCCCATCCCATCCCATCCCATCCCATCCTATCTTTTTCCAACCTGGGTCCAGGGTTGACATTAAGCTAGCAGAGTGAGAAGAGACCGAGGCCACCGGTACCTGCAGGTCGTCAGCCGCGGGCGGCGGAAGGCCGAGGCCCGCGGCGGGCAGCAGTCTCTGGTCCGGGTGGTGCATCCCCACGCCGTACGCTTGGGAGCCATGTGACGTCATCAGGGAAAGATCGTGGCGCCGGTAAGCGTCGAGGCAGCCCAGCTCCCGCCGTTGCTGCTCGTCCAGACAGGAGGATTTGAGGGCCGAGCGCGCATTGTGCAGGTTGATGAAGTCGGCGGGCTCTCCGTGGTGGATCTGCTGGTAATACTGGCCCGAGTGCAACGAGTTCAGCCCGTAGGCCTCCGGGGCCACCGCCGGATGCGAGTGCTGGAACTCATAGTGGAAGGACTGGTGGTGGAGGGGCGTGTACTGGTGGTTAGCGGAGAAGTACGGAGAGGCGAACTCCGTCCCCGCGGGCGCCGGGTAGGTGAGCGGGGAGGAGGAGGAGTAGGCGACCGAGGAGTTGGCCACGGACTCCAGGCAGCCGAGCTGCATGAGCCGGTAGCTGTTTGATCCGTCGTGACGTATCTGCGAGATAATAAAGAGACGGAGAGAACCCGGGCTGTGTGAACCGTGTCTTTCATGCAGCAGCAGCAGCTGCAGCTGCAGGAGTCGGCGTCTCCTTGCACTGCCTCCCAAAACACACTTAAAAAGCAGATCACATACTGGAAGGTTTCTTTTTTTCCCTGCACACAGCAACAGGAGCAAACGGTGATCCCGTCACTCTCCTCATGGCGCTCTTATATTATTATTTTTAAAATTATTATCACTATAATAATTATTATTATTATTATCATCATCGAGCTACTGGTGTATTTAGTCCCTGTTCTGCGGCTTAAGTGGGGATGGGGGTGGGACGGAGATGACTACCAATCCGAGGAAAATGAAATAAAAATAAAATATGAAATACTAATCATAATGTTGGCCGTTTTCAAACACGAGCGGGTGTCTTTTCCACGCAGTGAAAACAGAAAGCCACGGGCCCCCCCCACCCATTTCTCCCTCCTTACACATTTCTTTTCTTTTTTTTTTTTTAACGCTGTATAGTCCTCTTCAGAGCTGCTTCGTGTTGGACACTACGAATGAAACACTTGGAAATAAAAAAAAGAAAACAAAAAAAAAAGAAACAATCCGCTTAAATTCCACATGCTGGACTGGATTTAAGAGTACTCAAATTAAAAAAAAAAGAGCCTACCTCTGCATCGTGTACAAGTCCGGGGAAGGTCGCTGACATTGTGCTTTCTCCAAAAGTAACCCGTGTTTCTTTTCTTTTTTTCTTTTTTTTTCTTTTCTTTTCTTCCTTTTGTTTTTCTCAATATATATTTTATTCCCCACCACCTTCTTCTCTTCCTCTCCGGGGCCCGATGGGGGTAATAAAAGTAGTAATAACAGCAGTAATAACAGCGGGGGAAAAAAAAAAAATAAGAAGAATAAGAATAAGAATAAGAATTTTAAAAAAAAGGATCCCTCTGACTGGAAAGAGAGAGAGAGAATAAAAATCCCCCCTTTCTTGCGCGCTCTCCGGTACCGGCAGGAAAAGGGCTGGCGGAGCGCGATCGTCTCCCCTCTGTATGGACGGGGCTGGCTCACGGATTTTGTACTTGCAGGGTATTTCTCGGCTGATGTCGTAGGTCCCTTGGTAATATCGAAGTTTTGAAAATTAAGCATCAGCACCGAGGAGCGAACGGGAGGACAATAGACGGAGCAGAGCATCCCAGGAGACGAGGAATAAATATTGTATCTTCGCCTTGATAAGGAACCGAGCGCTTCTTTCAACATTTTCCACGCTTTTCTTTTTTTTTTTTTTTTTTTTTTTTTTTGTCTGGACATTTTCCCTTTTTTTTTTTTTTTTGTTTGACCCCATTTTCGTACGAGCTCCCCTGCCCGGTTTCGCCCCTTTTTTCTTCTTTATGTATCCCTTTTAAACTCACCACCGGGTAAGTCGTTTTATTTATTTTTACTGAAATAGCCGCCCCCACACCCAAAGAGCACCGCATAAAGGTGCGGATTGTAAACGGAAATGTGATTTTTAACGGTATATCAGCATTTAACAACTGATTTTCGGTGGTATCGACAACCTTCGATGGGGCATTTTCATTTTTTTTTTCTTTACCGGAATCCGTTTTTCGTTGCTTTTCTCCAGGCCTTGCGATCACGGCACATCTTTGGTGCGAATTTCAGAATATAACGGCTGCATGTAAATTAATAGAAGAGATTCTAAATGAGCGATTAATGAATGGACTCATTTTTTAAATCAAATTCCTCTCCTGGCTTGGTCGAAAGAAATTTTCAGCACTATTGTCGAATTGAAACACTTTGAAATCGTCCCCTGCAGCGAATCCCTTCTTTTTCATTTCCCTGTATTTTCCTTTTCCCTTTGATAGGGAAAGAGATATTTATCAGTTTTGTCTTCATAAAGAACGAACTAGAGACAATTGCTATTTTTTGTCTGTCTCTGTTACAAGAACCACCTCTTGTTACAATAATAATAATAATAATAATAATAATAATAATACGTGTACCACCACTACTACTACTAATAATAATGATAATACATATTAATTATTATCATTATTATTAGTAGTAGTATTACTACTTATTATTGTTATTGTTAATATTATTATTATTGTCATCATCATCATCATTATTGATGTTGTTGTTATGCAGTTCTGTTGTTGTTATTTTATGATTATTGGGTTTGTGATTTTATCCTAATTTAATTGGGCCGATTATGATTATTATGAACGTGTCTCTCTGTTTCTGTCATTCTACTGCTTGTTCTCTTATTTCATTTTTACCTTCTTTTTTCGGACTTTTAATCGGAAATGGGATAGTTGTGTTTTTTTTTTTTTCGGTCAGTCGGTCAGCCTCATGACCCCACTCTCATCTCATCTCTCTCTCTCTCTCTCTCTCTTTTCCATCTCTCTTCCTCCCTCCCTTGCTCTGTCTCTCCCTTCTCTCTCCTCTCTCACCTCTTCCCCTCTCTGTGTGTCTCTCCCACACACCCACTCCCACTCTTTCCATTCTTCCTCGTGTTTTTAACTCACCTGAGCGCACGACCTCGGGGTGGTCCTACCCAGCCGAACGGAGGACGCTACGGCGTTGCAGAGACAGAAGAGGAGGGTCTTTTTTTTTTTGTGTGCAATACTTTGAATATGGCGTATTGAGAATGAATACTAACCGGGTGAAATGCTGCTTTCTTTCTTTCTTTCTTTCTTTTGGTGTAAACGTTCACAGGCCAATAGCAGTAATTGTCAGCATAGTGGAAAGGAGCACACAATGAGCCTGGGTTCAAATATCCAGCCCGGAGAAGGAGCACAAAATCTGCGGGAACACACAGCCTATAGCTTCCCTGCCCTCAGGCCAGCCGAGAAGAAAACACAAAGCGTGAAGGCGGGAGCTGCGGAGCTTGTGGCCTCCGCTTGAAGAGGAGATGGGGAAATAAAAGATAGGAGGATGAGGAGGAGGAGGAGGAGGAGGAGGAGGAGGATGGAGGTCTGACTCCAACGCCGCCGACTGTCAGATTCCCTGCCATTCAAAACAAGTCTGGCAAAGGCGGGGAGAAAAAGAGAGAGAGAGAGTAGCTGATCATAGAGCAGAGACAAGCCCTAATCACTCCTGTTTTGTGTATGTGTGCGTGTGTGCGTGCGTGTTTTCCTGCTCAGCTGTAGATGTAACCAAAGCGACTCGGTGATATTATTAAAGTGCAGACTGTGACTGTGCTGACGCCGTGACGCCATGATTGACTCCGCTCTTTAATTAAGCAACTATTTACCCTCCCATCTGTTCATGCCTGCGTCTCTTCCCTCTCCCTGCCATCACTGTAGTATAATTAAAAATAATAACAGTGACGTTATGACGTAGTGATAACAACAACAATTCGTTATTGGGGTAGCTGTGCAAATAATCTCTCCCCAACAAATGATAAAATAGCCCGCAAATAATTCGCCAACCCCCCCAAGCCGTCTCCCGGTGATCCTCCGGAGAGGAGGCCACCCCTACTGGTTAAAAATAAGAGATAAAAAGTTCTCCAGACCTCTAGTTATCTCGCAATTAACGGTCAGAGGTTTGTTTTCGCCCCTTGAGGCGAGGCGTGAAGCCTTTTCCTGCCGTCGTGCGCCACGCAGGTAAGAGAGATGTGGAAAGCGGTGTTGGTGGTGTGCGTGATGGGAAAAGCCACAGGGCACAAGTGGAGATGGAAAGAAAAAGAGGCGAGCTTTGGGTTTGCCAGTTAAAGTATCCAACACAAACGGTTTACTTCGTCCTGGTTTGGCCCGGAAATATCACTGAGTGTGTAACATGATGAAAGGGGTATAACACACCTGAAGGGCTTCGAGTGTGTACCCTCAACAGGGTTATACCACGGTAATAAAGCTTTAATTCTAGGAATAGATAACACTTCCTGAAAAATACCAAATATTGATTCATAACTGATAAAACACCCGTGATCTATTTGAAAGCTAATTTTTTTGAGTGACACAGGGAGACTATGACACATGGTTGGTGCTAAACACAGTAGAACAGGCTTTGAAATTTGAAAAACTAAATAAAATGCAAATAAAAAAAAAAACAATAAAAATAAACAATAATAATACTACTAATAATAACACAATACTACTACTACTACTACTAATAATAATAATGATAATAATAATAATAATAATAATAATAATAATAATAATGATACTACTACCACTACTACTACTACTACTACTACTACTAATAATAATAATAATAATAATAATAATAATACTAATAGTAATGATAATAATAACAATAATAATAATAATAATAATAATGATAATAATAATAATAATAATAATAATAATAATAATAATAATAATACTGCTACAACTACTACTAATAATAATGATAATAACAATGATGATTATGATAATAATGGTATTAATAATGATAACAATAATTATAATGATAATGATAATATGCGAGGAGCGGCTGGCTTTCTACTGACCAGCTGAGTGTGCGGCCCATCTTTGGCAGGGGGTGGGGGTTGGGGGTGTCGGAGGTGGGGTGCTTTGGCCCGAAACAGATCTATGCATGCAGGGTGCGCAGTCACAGTTGCCGCCAACCCGAGGCACCAGTTGCACGGTAGACGGTCCTAACAGGGCTTAGCGACGTCGTGTGGCCCCGCTTTACCGGGGGCTGGGAGCGTAGTACCAGATGCGCACTGATCTCCGGACAGGAGCCAGTCCATCTGCCGCCTGACGAGGCAGGGAAAGGCCCGAACCGGTGCGCAGTGCAGCCCAGAGGCGAGAATTTAGATCAGCCTGCAGAGAGCTGGGGCCTTTTTTTTTTTTTTTTTTGGCATATTTTCGAAACAACAACCCAACAGCCAGAGAGGACGAGACAGATACTGTGGTGTGATGATTTTAATGCTCCCCCCCCCCCAAAAAAAATAGATTAAAAAAATGACAGTGATAAGAAATCCAGAAAAAAATGAATCACACTTCCCTTAGAATAACACTTTCACAGCACCCCCCCCCTACACTAGGGACGTGTTTGGTTTCATTCAAAAAGCACCAAGCCACGCCAAAAAGCGTTACGTCATCGCTTCTCATGTTGGTCTGATCTGTATAAATCTATATTATTACCGGCAGAAAAACGTATGCATAATAGATTTGGATAAAACCAAATCAAATATCCTGTTGCAAACAGTGTGAACAGTTCTCTTTTACGGAGTGGCCTTAAAGGCAACACTGCCAGACTGCGTATTTCTACACAAGTCAAGATGCATTTGGTGAGATTTGGGACCCGCGGTGACCAAATAAAACGGTTCTTTAAACTTTAAACGCGCATAACGATTGGACTTTGTTTACCATATCCCCTCCCCCTCTCTTTTTCTTCTTAAGATTATTAATGTGCGCGTCCATTCAGTGCACGCATGTGTTGGCCTTGTTTGAGACTGTCCAGACACCGGGCTCATATGGCTCACAGCGTCCGTTATGAACTTGGTCCGGCGGCACCAGAGCCCTGCACATTTCTTTTTTTTTTTTTCTTCTTAAACCAGCCAAAATAACGACTGTCATAATAAAGGGAACATAACAAACGGCCCCAGAACATGTTTGCCCGCCGTCAACAGCAGAAGCAATTAAGGAAACGGTGTCTGACCTACATAAGGAAGCGACTCGGAAAAAGGGATGCACAGGTTAATATGCTAATATGGATCTGCTAATTGTAGGGGATTTACTTGTCGGTTTACGGAGGGGGAGGGGAAGGGAGACGGGGAAGGGGGTTTGGGGGGGGGGGGGCGTCGCCGCCTTGTTTTAACCCTCCAAGATTTGTTGCAAATTAATTTCTGCCCATGCAGTGCGTGAGGTGAGGAGGGAGAGGGAGAGAGCAGGCAGGAAACAGGTGGTCGCTTGTGTTAAGTGGACAGTCGAGGCGAAACAGAAAAAAAAGGAGGGGGGGGGGGGGACCAGACATTTTTTTTATTATTAAAAACAAATACAGATATGACATCCCTACCTCTTATAAATTATTGCCCCCCCCCCCCCCCCCGGGATGACACTATCCACTCCCCACCCCTCCCCGCCTCCACCCTCTCCACCCGTGGAACTTTATCATTATCTCCTTATTAGGGAAATACGCACAAAACGACGCGTAAATGCGGGAATAGCACAGTCGTCTCTACCTGCCAGGTGAGATGGGTTGCTATTGCGGTATCATCGCGATATCTCGTAGTCAATTAACGCGTTTAATTAACGCTTGAGTCGATATTCGAGGTCCGTTCGGGGGGCAGACACGTGTCAGCTGCTGCGAAAATAAGAAAGAAAAGGCCAATCTGCTGCCAACGGACAGTCACCCACCACCAACATATTGGATATACATAATCCGGGACGTGGCAATAACAATTACAAATAACGTCTGCCGATGTGGGAACCGGGCTTAGTTAAATGTCCGGGGTTAGTCATAAAATCACCCCCCCTTCAATTAACCAAAAAAAAAAAAAAAAAAAACGTCTGGATGGAGTTTTTTTTTTCCATTCTGGCAATCAATGGATGCTCTTCTGTGGTCAATGATTAACAGTATATTCATGGACGATTACAGCTATCCAGCAGCGACAGGCGATGCTATAAAAATTGATCTGTAAAACTAAACTTCAGCAGCTGTCGGATCAGTAAGGCCCCGGTGCGAGCGTGTCCGCGACTGTTTGTGTCTGCGCGTCGATCGATGTTCATTAACTTCATTTTCAAGAGGTTCTGAAGTGCTCCTGGAGATCACACGGAAGCTAAAAGTCTCCCTGACTGTTTTCCCATCCTTTTCTTTGAATGTACAGATGGGAGGAAAAAACTGATTTTCATCATCCAGTCTTTCTCTACAGCCCCCCCCCTCCTCATCATCCTCATCCTCATCCTCCCCTGCCCCCTAAAAAAAAAAAAAAAAAAAAAAAACAACTAGCAAGATGGCAGCAGAAAACTGCCATCTTGCTGGTTGTTTTTTTAAATTTTTTTTTTTTTAAATAAATTTATTAAAAAAAAAAAAAAGTTTTTTTTTTTTTTGCAGGTTAAGTCCAGTTAAATGCAACAGGCACTCAAGTTGTCTGACTTATTAATCAGTTTTGTTTTTACCCAGACAGGCAGACAGACAGACAGACAACCACACACACACACACACACACACCACAACAGTGGTAAAACTTCACGAGTGATTACTAGGCAACTCTTAACTGAAACTGCTTACGTGGACATGTTAACTTTCCTGCATCCGTTCTTTCAGTGGGGGCCTTTCAAATCGGGTGGCTTTTAATTCATTTGATTTTTTAAATTAAAACCTTATCTAGTTAAATCCAAAACCTCGCATGTTAGTTAAAATACTGGGGCCCCACCATTTTTGTCTTTTTTGGCAAATCTCTTTCAATAGAGAATGGATGCTTCTCATCAATTGTCACTTTTCTATTGATAATTTGAATATTATTTGCTGTGTTTAAAGAGGTGACACATTTTGTGCTTCTAATTTAATTGTCGTTTGACTTAAAGACCTCTCAACCACTGCTCAAAAAGACATTTCTGTCCAGGCTCAATCATGTGTAAATATTAAAACAGAGAAATAAAGAAATGGAGGGATGGTGTGGATCCCAGTCACAATAGCTTCAGGGTCAGACAACAGACATTTTAAGAATTTGATGTTTTCCACGTGTTGAGAGTTTTGCCTCCCCTTTATCTACGTTTTGTATGCTATTCTTGTCCCAGCCAGCAGAGTGCGCTGCCCTGGCAGTGCAGCCTGAGGGAAGATTAACCTGCAGGTCTCAGAGAAAAGAGGGGGCACTTGACATAGGACATGCAGAAACAAAACACACCCCCCACCCCCACCCCCACACACACACATTTACACTTTTCAAGTAAGTAATTTCACACAAGTAAGGGGTGGGGGAGTAGGTTCAATGACTTTGATTGCCTAATTCCTGAGTAATCTCTGTAATCTTTAAAGCAGGGCTGTTTAAATATATGTTGCAAGAGTGATAATATGGATAATGTACTTCGGATTAACGAGATGAAGAAGAAGCCAAGTCCTTCCTGCTAGTCAGATAGTCTTTATTTTTAGTGGAATACAGTTAAAATGCATAAGAAGACAAAAACATTTGGACTTTTGGGTCTGGACTGTCCAGATTCAGTCTGTCAGTGTTTTTCTGCTTGGCTGTCTATTTTTCAGTATCACAGTGTGAGAGCAGGTTCTTAGATCTGAAAATGTGCAAAGTTATATATTTTTTCAAATCTTTGTTAAAATCATAGCTATATGCTTGTTCTTCATTGAAAAAAAATAAGGAAATGAAAATCATCACAGGGAGTGTAAAGTGAATTGTGTTTGTGTTTTTGCTGTTTTTTCCAGAGTGACAGGCTGTACATACAGAGATCATTGTCTGCGTCCATCAGTTAGTACTCAGTGAGTAATGGTTGTCCTGACTTGTTTTGTTTTTGGCAAAACTCTCACCTGACACTTTCCTCAAGTTAAGTGGATTGTCAGTGTTTATTTGCAATCTGGCAAAAACTGAGATGATCCACATGTTTTCAACCTGGGCGCAAAATGTCTTCTCTCGCCATCTAAACAACATCCTTTAATAAAGTTCTCACCAATGCTTGAAAACAGTACACTAGCAGTAGAGAACTCTTGGAAATTTAGAATAAAATGAATTGTTATTTAGTTTTAGATGCGTGGATTACTTTTGCCTTAGCATAAGTTGCAAATCTAAGTATCCTTTACTTGAAATCCAAGTCACGATGACCTTATTACTCATTTCAAACTCATACCTCAAGTCAAAACCAAAGCTTTTGTATTCAATATGTGCCATTTAGATCTCAAGACTCTTCTGTGTTCCCATTTAAGATTTTATTCATTGTAATACCACCATGATGTCACCATCTATTATATTGTTTACTGTCACTTATGAAAGTGATGGCAACTACCACATTATACTTGCTCAAAATATCAATAGTTCAAATTGTTGGCAAAAAAAAACCTTGGGCTGCTGTTTTAGGCACCACATTTGCAAAGCTGGCAATAAACTTGATGTTAAAAGAAGTCGCTCTTTGGCTGCAAATATTGTGGATGAAGGACCCGGTTCACTTCACCATTACAATTCACATGTATTTCAAAGAATTTTTTTGTGAACCAAATGGAAAAACGCATATCAGTTGTGAGCATCCAGCTGGGAAAGGGGGGGATAACCAAACCAAAACCTTTATAGTCATTATATAAATATTTACAGGCGGTTAGCAGTCAGTGCTGGAAAGATAGCTGTTGGGTTTGGTATAACTTTAAACTGTGTTAGAGGCAAAACATCTTCAGGCAGTGCTTGTTAAACTGGGGGGTGAGGACTCCTTGGAGGCCTTGAAGTGCTCTCTGTGGGTTCTCAACCAAGTAAGTGATACATTTATTTCACCAAAATTTGATTAAACAGTGAACAATTGGAACGCTATGGGGCATTAGTACCACATTGGGTCTGAGATGTGACAAAGCAGTGCATAGCAAAATGTAAAATTCGATGTTTTCAAAATAAATGTCCCCTTATTGCAACATGACCAAGGCTCTTTATTTTTTCATGCTCTCTTACAGGCTGACATATTAGACATATTGATTTCTTTCCTCTGTCAAACTCAGCTGTTTCACAGTCTTATCTTTCTGGCGTCTAATGCTTTTGTTTATCCGCAATCACAGCGGCTGTAGATCTGAAACAGACCAAAAGCAAATGAAACAAGTGTGCAGAGAAAAACCGAGCGAAGCTGGAAGAAAAAAAAAAAAGTTGAAAGCAGAGCTGGTCAATTATAAAAGTCTCCTCCAGCGTTGAGCCTTTGGTCGACCGTAAGCTCGTATGTTGTTTTCTTAAGTCGTCTGCTGCCGGTGTAATCCTGTTTACTGTGTAACAACCAGCGTGGAAGTCAACCACGGCGTATACCCGTGCACCTGAGATCACAAACCTGCTACTTCATGGTAAGACAAACACCCGCACGCACCACAACACACAGCAACACTGATATAAACATATAAGAAGAAATGAGGGTGTGTATTTGTGAGGTTACTTGACTGCTCCTGTATAATTACCCGGGAAGTCTCCTGATGTGGAACCTTTGCTGTTCTCACAATGAACCCATTTACTGCTGAAAACCATCAAACACCTGCCAAACACAAACACACACTGATGGTTTACATATACCAGCATGCATTCGCTAACCTAGGCCACAAATACGTATACACGTGCAAACCATTTCAAACGAATGCAGGGAAATAAACAGAGACGAGTGCACACAACCTTCATCCCTCTGGGAATTTTACAATTCCGTACTTCTCTGCTCTCTCATATCCCCCTTCTGTCTCTCTCTCTCTCTCTCTCTCTCTCTCTCTCTCTCTCACACACACACACACACACGCACACACACACACACACACACACACACACACACATGCGCTCGCTCTCTTTTCCTCTCTCCTCTCGTCTCTTGCTCTGCTCCTTTGTCTCCCTGATTATGCAGTCGATCCCGGGGTGCGCTACTCACTGAGATCATCCACCTGTCAATCTAAAGCACACACACTTTTTGCACACACCATTCCTCCAGTGATATTGATACAGAAGAAATATTAATGACTTCACTCACCTGCAATACACTGTTGTATCTTGCACTTCCAAACCGGGCCATGCAATTCATCAAGACACAGAAACTTCCAGTCGAAAAAAAGAAGAAGAAGAAGAAGGAAAAAAATAACATGGTGAAATAACACTGAACACTTTGTCCCAGGAACACGCACAGATATGTCAAAATGCGTCACATCAAGTGGTAAAAATGCAAGATGGCGGGTAATTTTAGCACATCCTTTACACATACCGCGCTGTCTTATAGTGCTTTGGCACAGTGTATCACAGTTTATCTGAATTTCAGATGGTGTAATCACAAATCATCCACGCTTCGTGGCAAACACATCATTTAAGTAGAAACGTTGTGCAGATAATCTGTATCAGAGAGTATTATTTTTGTATATTTTAAAGTTTTTGAACGGTCTTTTACCAGCAATGTTTGTGGATGTTAAGGCCAGTGATCCCATCCTGTTACCTTCAACAACGATGCCTCTCAGTAGTTGTCTTACTGGGCGTGATGTCTTCTGCCCTTAAACTCGCTCACAAGGCACAAAAAGTGACCCATATGTGTATTTTGTAGCCTGAATGCAGTCTATCACACACGGCTGGAGGTACATGTTCAGCAGCGGCAGAAAAAAAAATACGCTTAAAGTGCCCACACATCTTTTGTACTTCGTGCCAAAGGCAGCCAATTGACAGAATGAAAAACCTTTTATTTCATTGCAATTTTTTTTAAATGACTGTTTTGCAAATGCCATTGAATTAAGGATATGGTTCCTATATCTGATCATTTTTCAATATTTTTACAATGTGTCTTGATCACATCACATCTCACCTGAGGGGTCCTTCTTCTGTTCTGGGCTGATGTGACAAGCATTTACATTCATAGTATTCAAAGCTGTATTTTCCCATTGACAGCTATTGAGGAATTACTTCAATGAAGCAATGCATTTTTGGTCCTACTTTTGCTCAAATCTGTTCTTAGCTCAGTTATTATGTGGCCTAAACATGCTCTTAAAATGTGGCCTTAAAATGCTCTATGTGAGTATAGCTTCCTGACTTGAGCTGGAGTCCAGACATATCTGACAAATTGTCCAAATCAAACCTAACCTACTTGATTTTCCGACAAATCTGTCTCAAACAACACTTGCCTGCATCATATCCGAGCCATATGTCCTAGCATGCACCAGTTTAGGTACAAATCATCCCTTCGACCCCAGCACAATCAACATTTTTATTCAAACCATCTTTGCTTATTTTTGCATTAATGACCCTGCCATCCCACTATCCCTTTAACAACTCTGTTTTGTTCTAGGGTAACAATTGGCCCAGTATAAGGACACATTCAAATTGCTGCTGTCTTTCAGATGGACCACAAAGTAGCCAACAAGTTGGAACAGTCTCAGTAAAATGTTTTTCAACCGAAGCAACATTTGTCAGTTAATCCTGTCCATCCATTCATCCATTCATCCATCCATCCATGTGTTGATGCAGCCCAACATCCAAACACCAATAACCCCTTTATAATAAGTAAAGGTAATGTGATATTTTATTGTCATTGTGGCAATGTTTTATTGAATATGTGAGCGGAGTAGAGTTACCAATGGTACTGTCTCTACCATTCTTGCCCCCCAATGAAACTGTGAAACAGGATTGTCCGGTCAAGAGTTTGTAAGTCAACATTTATTTTTACCATCGATAGGTCCTCAACACAAACAAGTATCTAATGTAACATCAGAACATCTTCTGCCATCCTTTTATTTGAATGACTTCTGTACTCCTATTCACTTGCTATTAACTCCCTCTACTCCCTACACCTTCCTTTTTCTTGTGCTGTGACAGAGCAAGGGGAGGATAGATAGATAGATAGATAGATAGATAGATAGATAGATAGATAGATAGATAGATAGATAGATAGATAGATAGATAGATAGATAGATAGATAGATAGATAGATAGATAGATAGATAGATAGATAGATAGATAGAATTTGGTTTCCATAGCTGATTTTTGTTTTTCAGTCTCACTACATCACTCTCGCAGAGATCCCAGGCCTTAGCCTCATGTGCTCTGATGGTAGACGTTACCATGGAAACGAAGTGGTCTTGTGGCCCTGGATATGCACACACACCCAAGCACACACAAACCAGCGCTCTCTCCCGTGATCTCCCTCTATCGCTTCATGCATACATATTCAGAGCTACAGGTGCCCCCAAAAGTATCATCCTTCCTGATGTTGATTGACGCACTCGAGGGGCGGCAGATCACAATTAGTGATGCGGCTAATTTCCCACAATGCCCTGCAGCCACTGGGCACCCACTGTGCCCACAGCCAGCTTATCAATATTCATGAACCATCTGATGAATATGCAAACAGCTGAGCTGTGTCCAGGTGAACAAGTGCAGCCCACCAATCGGAACACGCCAAGCATACTCAAAGTCCAGTGGGGGTGTGGCAGAAAATGACATTTTGGGCCATCAAAATAATAATTAATTAATGGAAACCTGATGTCAAAGACATTTCTAAATTAAGACAGGCCTGAATGCCACAGATTGAACCATATCCTGCTCTTTACTGAGTGATTTCAAAATCAAAAGCTGTGAGATGTCTCTAACCCCAAACAGAATGTTCACATTTTCTGTGATCTTAAATCATGAAGGAAGATGTTAGTCAACAATGATATATACAATTATTCATAAAAATACCTCTTATATTACACTACTGGAATCTTACTTTTATTGATTATCACGCTAGTTCCATATAAATCTTAGTTGTAATGTAACTCATAAGAAAATGGAACATGGTACGTTTTGAACTGCAAACCACATGGAATCCAAAACGTGATTTGAATTTTTCCAATAAATACATTTTCTTAATTGTAATTTAATGGGCTACACATACATCAAATCTATAACTATGAGACTGACATTAAAATCAATTATTCTCATTTATAGATTCTGGTTTCAAAACCTTAGACTAACCTCAAACCCATTTATGATTCCATTATGGAGGCAAATTTTCGATTGGGTAAAATTAAAAAAAAAAAAATTCAAGTACAATTATTTATTATTTGAAATAAATTATTCAAGTACAATTTCAGTACAGTCTAAATGATTTTTTAAGTTAAAAAAAAAACCTTAATCCATGGCTCCCGGTCTCAAGGTGGTGGTTTTAGTTGTGACGTTGACGCTCTTTAATTAGGTGCTTGTACAATTAAATACTGATTGGTTAGTATGTTTGGACAAATCGTATCATCTCGTTACAAGACAAGAATCTAGTAGGTGGAGACCAGAAGACCAAGCATCCGTTTATTGTTGTGAAATTAAATTTGAAGATATTTATCGGTAAATGTATTTGAGTAACCCAGCAACATCGAGTGCCTTGTTATTATGCTATCACATGAAAGTCTTCTCTGGTGTTTTGAATCAGTCAACATATAATCACACACACACACACGCACACATGCACACACGCACACATGCACACACACACACACACACACACACACACACACTAATCCGCAATGGGAGCAGTTCTGCTGCATATCTGGAAGAGAAACCAAAGCGGACAGATCAGAGCAGAGATATAATCAACCCTGAGTTCTGAGGAAAAAGCATTTCGTTCCTTCCTTCCAATCCTCCTTTACCTCCTCTCATCTCCATACCATCTCTCAACACAACCCCCTCTTCCTGCCCCTGCGTGTGTGTATATGTGTGTAGCTTCAGCGGCTGGTGATGCTGGCACAAACACACCCCAGTAAGGGGTATTAATACACAAATGCGCAGCGGTTTCTCTGCCCGAAACCCACAGAACCAACTCTGAGGTGGAGCTCAAATGGAGGCAGCACTCCAGTGCAGAGTTCGACTAAACCAGAAGGTTTATTGCAAGGTGTGTGTGTATGCATGTGTGTGTGTAGGTGTTATTGAGAAGCACAGTTTTCCCCAGAGAGACCCTCCATTAATTGTGAAGTGAAGGAGCCTGAGGGTGACACCAGGGACCTCCATTAAACACAGACAGCCAACTGACAACCTCTCTCTCTCACCCTCTCTCCCCACTTTCTTTTTCTCACTCCCCTCATCCCCTCCCTCATTTATCTTCTAAAATTCAAATTCACATTCAAATTTAAACAAGGTTCATTGCCATGAAAGCAGCAAACTAATATTGGCAAAGTAATAACAACACACAAAAGAAAATAGTTTTGTTGATTCTGGGAGGCTGCAAACAATGAATGCATTACCTAAATGTAGCCTGCATGCATAAAAGATTTGATGTTTTCACAATTCAAGCAACAATTACCCTTGTTAAGAAGCTTCTGTTGTGGAGGAATCTTATTTTGTCAGTTGAGGTCGACTCAGGGTTTTAATTTCCTCTGCCACACATAACTCAAGGTGTCCTGCCCCAATTATACTTTTAAACCATTTCACTATTTAATTGCACATATTCAATTCATTCCACATGACTGTTAAAGCCTCACTGGGTATAAACTTGTGCTCCTAAGTGGAAAACTTACTAATGGTGTTGATTTTGTCCTTGGAGTCTGCCAACACTGTGGGTGCTTTTTGTAGCCCGGCTGCAAGTCCCTTATGAACTTATTTCCAGAGAAGGGTAATTATTGCAGGTACAACGCCCGAGGATGAGCACCTGATTCCCAACAGGATAGGTCTGCACTTGGAATAAGCCCGTGTTTAGGTCTTCTCCGAAGTGCCAGTCAGCAACCAGATGTCCTTCACCAGAGGAAGCTTCCGAGAGCATGATCACCGTTCTGAATCTAAAAAGACTGTGGATATGTCCTATTATAATGGCTTATTAATGGCTATCAGATCTTTCTGTGTGTTTGTATGTGTGTGTGTGTGTGTGTGTGTGTGTGTGTGTGTGTGTGTGTGTGTGTGTGTGTGTGTGTGTGTCAGGGAGAGAGTGAGCAGTGAGGGTTATCAGCCACTAGAGGGAGCACCAGTAGTGTAGAAGAGACACACATATCAGTCTTTCCTCACCCTTACCATTGTGACGTCACACATACGAATATACACACACACACACACACACACCTATATGCTTCTAGATACAAACACAAATGCACATTGAGTATATGATCATACTGCTGTAGGCAAACACAAGTGAAACTAATGGAGTCCATCTTAACTCTGATTATCAATGAATTGCCAGCTGAAGTGCTGATGTGTGCTTCATGTGCACGTACAGACGTGCACAACCAATGTGCACTCTCACATTCACACGCACATACACACATACGCTATAGCAGATGTTAAGGATTAATGTGTGTGTATGGGTGTGTGTGTGTGTAGCCTCAGGCACTGTTCAACAATGCATTATTCCTGAGTGCACCAGTTAAGAGGGGCACTCCATCTCCATGGCAACCGCCCCGGCTCTGATGTAAACATGGGGGTAGTTGAACGTCAGCCCTAATAAAGTGGAAGATTTTCCTCCCCAAGTTACAGACAATAAAAGGCAACATACTGACAATGTAAAGAAATGTCAAAGCACCTTTTTTGGGGGTATGAGGGTCTTCCGTCTGTGGGGCAGTTTGAGAAAGCTGAAGGTCAAGCACATGTTTGCATTTTTTATTTACTAATATTTGAAAGATATTGCTATATTGATTGCTCCACGGACCGATTCATTTCCTCAGTTCTATTCTGGCTCAGCTCGTCTTAAACTGTATACAAAATGAACACACTTTTGGTGACACGAAGGTCAAATTAATAATCTTTTAAATCCATAACTAAGACGTTTGTCATAGCTTTTGGAAATCAACCCCTCTAACCCCGCCACTTAGTTTAAAATACCCTGATTTATCGTAAGATGTTTTTAGGAGATTACTATAATCGCTGAAGTCCCAGTGGGCCGGGATAGGCTGGAGAAAAGCAAAGAATTGGAGCTGGGTAATGATAGGTGGACACCGGGAACGTTTTGAGGCCACAATAGAGGGCAACTGTAAACAACACTTCATTTTTCATAATACCTATTTCCTTGACAATGCAGTTGAGCGAAAATCACAGCAGCTTTGTCCTTTCTCGCTCAAGCTCAAGCCAAACACATCCCAGCCTTGTTACTAAATAAAACTGCAGATTTAACCCTGCTGACAGTGTTGGTAATGAATGATCTCTGTTTTGTTAAAACAAGACAGGGTTGGTGTCTGGGTTGGCACTTTCTATCTGACAGCAGCAGCTGTGCTTTAACCAATGGGGCCTGGTGTCAATCAAGGCCACAGACAACAGCAAACATTTACCATGGCAAGTCAAAACAAGATTTCATTGGTATCTATTTTTCAGACCTTCATTTCAATATAAATGATATGTCGAAGAGGGAAACAGTGTGGCAGGAAAATTTGTTTGCATTATTAACTTATTATTACTCATTTATTTTTCACCAGTTTACTCGTTTATTTTTATCAGAGGACAATAAAATGACAGTTTACGTAACCTGTAGGCCAAAAGGAAGCAGAAGATTTTTTTTGGTTTAAGTAATTTCATCTTTTTCTGGTGTGGGGGTGGGGGATGTATGGTATATTCTGTATGTTTCCCTTTCCAAGGGTACATTGGGACTGAATGTTTCTCTTGACGTGTTTAGTGCGGTTAAAAAAAAAGTATTCAAATACCTGATTTGTCTTTCCACAGGAATCGAGTCCCAGTCACTTGAGATAATACAGAGGCTTTATATTGAATAGTTTCATCTCTGGACCATCATGTGAAGAGAAAATAGCTCCACATAGACCTTCTATCTGTGGATTGTGTTAAGTAATTCGTGCTTTCTGTAAAGACACTTGGCTTTTGAAGCTTTTCATTGTGACTTTTTCCCGTTTTAAGTGCCAGAGAAGAGTGGAACATTCAGTCCACTGCATTCATCCATCTGGACAGTTAAGAGGACAACTGAAAAAAGGAACTGTTGGATTTTGTAAAAGCTCACACACACACACACACATACACACACACAAATCACTGCTTACTTTTGACTTATTGTATGATTTGAATTTATTAGCAGTGGATCACATGTCCTCTTTTACCATAGAATAAACTGGAAAAAAGATGCTAAAACGGTGATGAAAGAAAAAAAAAAAAAAGGTAAAAAAGATTAAAATAGACTTGAGGTTGACAAGTTTTGTCAACACTTATTGAAGTGTTTCAGTTTCATAGTTAGATTCACAAGTAAGAAATACAAAATTAAAATAACACAATATAGGTTTGGACCCCGACAAACATCTTGAAAAGAATACAATTTAATGTCCACAGATACTAACAGATACAGATAGTATCCACAGATACTAACTTTTCCCTTGGAGCCTCCCTTATTTATATTTAGGAAAAGTTAAAAACCATGGACAACCAAATATTAAAGCATGTTATAATTTTGTTAAGAGTACAAAAAGATGATAAAATGTGTTTGGTTCAATCTTCCCATTGCTGTCACAACCTCAAATAGCAAAGGGCGACCATTCAAAATTCAGCAATTATTTATATTTTCCATGATCCTGAAAGTAAGACGGACCGATTACTTGCCCATCTCTTTTCTCTGTGTACTATGGGGAACTGGAGGGCCCTTTCCCACCACTTAGCTTAGCATAGGTTATGTAAGGTCTCCCAGGTCTGTAAAATATGACATTCAAATTCCATTAATTTCAAAGTGTTCTAATGCATATGCTGCGCATTGTGTATGAAATGCAGCATGGCATAACTATGTTAAAATATGACAACATTGTCATATTTCCAAACAAAATACTTCGCAAAAACCCCTCTCCTGAATAGTTTGCAGTAAATTGCCGGCCAAATAAATTGGACACTGTATTCACAGTGGGTGGATATAGTTCAACATATCTGCCAGTTTTTATAAATGGATAACAAGATGGGTTAATACCTGAATTGTGTTTACAAGCGCCCAACCTTCACAGCACGGCATATGACCTGAGGTATCACGTCTCGAGCTTTGTAACACCGTAAGACAGTCAAACTCCTCATCGTAGCTTTAACAGGTCCAAGTGTGAAGACAGTTCCATAATGGAAACTTGTTCATTGACTTTTCTTGCCTCAGAATACAGTATCCTCCGCCACTCGCACTTGACAACCTGATTTTTTTTGAATAAATTTCCGGGGGAGGCTGGAGTAGTGTCCATATTTACAATCTATAGAAAAAAAAAAATTACAAGCGTATGCTACCAAGCAAACAGAAGTGCGTAAAGTCAACAAACCAGGCTTGTCATGTCCGGCACTTCACCCAGGCAGAGCTATAATATTCTTGAAACCACACAAGCAGAAAAATGGGGGTGACGGGGGTTCTAATGCTCATGAGTGTGTTTATAAGTGTATGTGAGGAACCTTAACCTCCCTCTTCATTGGAATGGGTTCTGGTGCGCCTCTGCCTGTGTGTATGTGTGTGTGTGTGTGTGTGTGTGTGTGTATATCTGACAGCTTAGATGAGGACTGGCTGCAGGCAGCTGCTTTGCTCGAGGCCACATTCAGTTCCGTCGCGCTGCATTAGTCCCCAACCAACCTGTCACCCCTAGCAAGAGAGTGATAGCACGCAGCACGTGCGTGCACACACACACACACACACACACACTGCTAAAGACACTTACTCACATTCAACACATTCAACCTCGGTTTCCCATGTGTTCATGAGGCCAAAGCAGCTCGCAGACTCGTGCACAGCCATACAAAGATTATTCTCAGTTTAGCTTGTCTTGATCGCACACAGCAGCATTGTGGCTAATATGGAGCTCTTTATTAGTCAAGGGGTTGAGTGTTAATCATAGAGATTATTGGATTTTTTGAAGTGGAATGTGTGGACGTCTTTGTGAGTGTGTGCATGTGTGTGTGTGTAGGTATGTGTATTTGTGTGTGTGCAGTCCGTCAGTGCTGATATGCTAGTGAGGGGGACTAACCGGAGTTGAGTGGAGTCTTTTGTAGCGCAGGCGAGGCCCTCAGGCACAGCCCCAGACCTAGACCCACCACTCCCACCACCCCCCCACAATCATACACACACGCACACACACACACACACACACACACACACAATAACGCATGCATATGCCCTCGGCCGCTGTGCTGTAGATCTGATGTGACAACTACTGTGGGGCAGACTTTCCCACCATCACCCTGCATTTTGACTGGTTGTGGATGCATGTGTATGTTTGAGTGAGTGTGTGTGCATGTGTGTGTGTGCGCGCGCACATGTCAGGGCGGTCAGGGTGAAGTTAGTTGAAAGGTGTCATAATGAGGCTGCATTTTGTGTGACAGATGTTGGGATTCGGAGGGCATCGGTGGCGACAAGGAGGTGATGGTTCATTAGTGTGAGAATATCTCTCTCTTTAAGCCTGTCTTCCTCCTTGTGTTTCTCTCTCTCTCTATCAAATCCTCGCTCTCTGCAAGGACTTCCTGTCCGCAGCCACTGACTGAGACAATTCCTCCTCACTCTACTGTAATGGTGCATTTCTGATTAACTTTTAATGACTTTGCTATAACATCCAGTCGCAAACATGAGGATGGCTTGATGCTGGCTGGTGGTAGAAACAAATCAAGCGAGGGGTCTGCACTTTACCTGAGCTAAGCTAAAGCTACGTTTAAATAGAGTTGACACTTTAGGGAAATGAGATAAGATGGGGGGGATGGTGATCAACGGGTGGCTACAATGAAAATGAAAATGGATGAAATCATAAGAACTGAAATGGGTGGTCTTTTGCAAGAACATCATGAGGTAACAAGCCATCTGTGGGGTTTCATTGCTGTCAACTGGATAGATATTTAAACCTGAAAAAAACAGCTTTTTTATGGCTTTTGGATTGGAGAGTTAAACTTGTGTTTGGTTTGGCAGAAAGCTACAGTGATCAGCTACAGTGTCTTAACAAGAGTAAGCAGTGTCTTTCATACCACCCCTTTCCACGGGGGCCCTTAGATAGACATAAAATTAGTTTCTTGTTATTTATTCAAGAGTTTAATGTTGAAACTCATTTCATAACAGGTGGAGGATTTTCTGAGGAGGTACTCTGATTAATCAATTATCATTTGGTTGTGAAAGAAACAAATTATAGATTACCTCAGTACGCAGGATAAAACAGAAACAAAGAAAGCAGAGATAATTTGTGATGTTTTGATGATTATGTTTGCAAAGACATGGACAGTATATTCTTATCCTTGACTTAACTTTAGGTCTTCTCCCAAGCTGTTGGGCTCTCCCATTTCGCAGTTTCCCAGGGGGCGCAAACATAACACAAGTTAAATATCTCTTAAACCCGTACAAACATTTTGTGAGACACAGGCAGGAATTTGAATAAGAGAAATTAGCAATTTCATATCATCACATCTTTTTGGAGGGGTGAGTTATACTTTGTTTTTTTTATTTAGGTGTGCTTTAAAGTGATGGACAATTAATCCAAGAAGTAACAAGAGTCTGAAAATGGATGTAAGTCTTTCTTATGGTGCTGAAAGGGATAATGTTTAACATATTGATGCTGCAGAATCCTCAGAATACTTATGTGATGTAACGTATTGCTAATCTCGTGAAGTGATAATGTAACTTAAATAAGTTTGTGTTTGATAAAAGTAGCATTATAAAATGAATGGTTCTCTCTAAAAGCAATGTTACCCACACATTTTTATATTTTGAAGAGTCATCCAACAAGGATTGGGGTGAGTGAGACTGAGCAGAATGAGCTGATGGGTAAAAATCCTATTTGATGGGAGGCAGGATCCACTAAATAAAATCATATAATCACCTGAGGACACTGATATGGAGAACTTGTCAAAATTCAGCTATTTGTGAATCACTCAATGTGACTCAAACAAGTATTTATTCTGAAATTTGAGAGTAAGCTTGCCAAATATATTCCGCGGTGGGAGGGAAACAATGTTTTTATAATGTAAAATGAATAGCTTCAATAACAAAATGAAAAGAAATGAAAACCTTTTCAGTTACTTCAAGAAATAACAGCTTAATGGCCTTTATATTACACTTGTTTGGATTTCCATCCGTCTTTTTGTTTTCAGTCACATCATTCAAGACAGTTTTGAGACAACAACTGTCTCACTATCTGACAAAATCTCACTTGTGAAGCCAAAACTAACATCAACATGTGAAAGCTAATAATATCTATTATTAGTTAGTATTACGTTTATTAATATTTACTTAACCATTAAAACTGTTTGCATCTTCAAATTTTATACCATTACCTAGTACATCAATAAATACCTAAGTGAATGTGAACTTCATTAACAAATAATAACCAGAAACCTTTGTTTTCTGTTAATTGAATGCTAATGAATGCAAAAAATATTAAATTATGTACACCTATTGTACTGTTACTAAATTCAAGCCAGTTTACAGCCTGCTGTAAATGCTATAAAATAATTATTTTATTCCGACAAGGACTCTATGTGGGGTTTGTATGTTGTGGGTTTCCTCTGGATTCTCTGGTTCCTCCCACATATCAAAAACATGCAGCAGGTTAATTTGAAAAAAAATGGGAAAATTGCCTTGAATGAGTGAGTGAATGTTGTCTGTCCTTGTATGCGGCCCTGCGATTGACCGTTCTTCCTGTCAGGTAAGCCACAAAAAGAACTAAAGAAACTGAAAACTATCAATGCTCTTACAGATTTACTGATGGATTTTATTATAAGCAATGAATACCAGAAAATTATTTTTTGGGGATTAGAAGACATAAAACCAAAATTCAGAGAACCCACATCTCGCACAGGTGCATTTTGATTTTGGGTCAGACGATGAAAATAGCAAAATTGTGAACCCATATATAAAAGAAAACAATACGAGTCATTGCTGTTCACCATCCCACACCTACTGCCATTAAGATAAAACGTCTTAATGGAGGTGAGTGTTCCTGTTTTACATAAATACCTGCTGGATAGACAGATGAGTGTTCTCTGGCTATTGATCACTTCAGCCATTTTGTTTTCTCTCCAGACAAAAATGCCTGCTTTCATGTTTCCGATCAGAAAGAAAGAAAACTGTGGTGAATAAAACATGTGGCGGTAATCCTCCCCCGAAAACCCTCGCGCTGCTGCAAGGGGCATCGTGGGATATTGTGGGGACATGAATTTGTGTACACACTTAGGTCGTGGGTCCTCACAACATGAATCATTAACTTCTCGGGTTAAGAACAGATTTGGGGGCACATGAATGGTTAGAGGAAAAGCAAGAGCGGTAGGAAATGAACATATCTCAATGTAACGTCCTCTGAAGGGATGATAACTGCAAGTGTGTGTGTGTGTATGTGTGTGTGTGTGTGGAGACACTGCTTCCGTCAGTGCTTTTTGAAAATGATCCTTCATTTGCACCTCTATGGACTGCTCTGCAGGGTGTCATAACCTCGGTTTTATTTATCCGCAACTCACCAGCTGCTGTCTGTGCCAGATTCTGCACCTCGACAAGCCATGTTGTTTGGAACAGGTTGTTTTTAACACACCTGGTCCTGGGACCTAACTCTTTCAGGCACTGAAGCACACACACACACACACACACACACACCTAGAATTGTAGCGTATGTTTTATATCATGATCTAGCAGTTTTCAAATACTGCTCTTACGCTTTCATGAATCCTGTTGACTTTCATGCTTATGTTCGTATTCGGGCTTTGGGAACAGTACCAGTATCGGTATTGTAAATACAGTATTAGTCCACTGACATGGTTTCACTGATTAATTGTTCCTCAAATCACATAAGGTCACATCGCCTCTTCATCTTCTTTATGCCATGTGACGTCCTGAGATATTTGGTCAGTTGTTTCTCACAAAATGGGATTAACTATACTGTTTTCATGTCTAAGCTATTGAAAAAGAAAGAATAAGGCAGGTCAATCAGCAAGCATGTATCTCTGCAGATTTGTGAGGTTGTAGTGTCCTCTGTTACACTACAATACAGTTGAATTTTAAGCAGTTTTGCAGATATTAAAGGGTTGAATTAATTTTAAATCGAAGAATCAGATGAACAGCACGATACAGCATTTCGAGAATTCTGTGTATTTCAAACATTTCTTAAGGAAAAATATTTATGAGTCAACAGTGTTCACAATGCAGCTTGGTCATACAGGGAACTTTACGGCCTGTTGTCTTAAGAATGCTGTGAGTTTGGGCCGGATCTTTGATGTACTATGGATATGAACTGACTGACACTCATAATATAAGTCTTAATTCTTCTTCTTCTTCCTTTCCTTTCAGCTTTTCCCTTCAGGAGTCGTCACAGTGAATAAACTTTCTCCATCTAACCCTATTCTCTGTATCTGCTTCTCTCACACCAACTACCTTCATATCCTCTCTCGCTTCATCCATAAATCTTCTCTTTGGTCTTCCTATAGAACTCCTGACTGGCAGCTCCAATTCCAGCATCTGTCTACCAATATATTCGCTATCCTTCCTCTGTATAGGAATGAACCATCTCAGTCTGGCTCCTCTGAACTTCTCCTCAAAACATCTAGGATGTGCCGCCCCTCTGATAGACTCATTCCTGATCCTATCCATCCTGGTCACTCCCAAAGAGAACCTCAACATCTTCATCTCTGCGACCTCAAGCTCTGCCTCCTGTCTTTTTGTCATCATTACTGTTTCCACACCATGCAACATCCGTGGTCTCACCACTGTCTTGTACACCATCACTTTCAATCTGGCTGATAATCTTCTATCGTATAGTACTCCAGACACTTTTCTCCAGCCATTCCAACCTGCTTGAACCTGACTCTTTCCCCTCTTTTCCACACTCTCCGCTGCTCTTGGCTGTTGACCCTAAGTACCTGAAATCCCTCCAACTTCTGGATCTCCACTCCCACTCTCCACTCTCTTCTCTCTCACCGTTCCGCCCAGGTTCCTGTCATTCACACACATATATTCTGTCTTGCTGCGACTAACCTTCATTCCCCCGCTTTCCAGATTTTCCTCAGTCTGTTCCCTGCTCTCATTTCAGATCACAATGGCATCTGCAAACATCATGGTCCATGGAGATTCCTGTCTAACCTCATCTACCAGCCTGTCCATCACCACTGCAAATAAGAAGGGGCTCAGAGCTGATCCCTGATGAAGTCCCACCTCCACCTTGAACTTCTATGTTACACCTACAGCACATGTAGCTAGCATACATGTCCTGCACCAGTCTAAAGTACTTCTCTGCCACTCCAATGTTCCGCATACAACACCAGAGCTCCTCTCTCGTCAAATGCTTTTTCTAGGTCTACAAAAGTGCAATGCAGCTCTCTCCGATCTACTCTATTACTTCTCTATTAGCATTCTCAAAGCGAATACTGCATCTGCAGGACTCTTTCTTGGCATGACGCTATATACTACGGCTCACAAATGCTGACTTCTGCTCTCAGTCTAGTTTCCACTACTCTTTCCACTTCATTGTATGGCTCATGGACTTTGTCCCTCTTTAGTTACTGCAAGTCTCCACATTCCTCTTATTCTTAAAAATGTGCACCATCACACATCTTCTCCATTCCTCAGGCATCTTCTCACTCTCTAAGATCCTGTTAAATAATCTAGCCAGAAACTCTATCGCTGCCTCTTCTAGACACTTCCATACCTCCACAGGTATGTCATCAGGACCCACTGCCTTTCCACTCTTCATCCTTCTCAATGCCTTCCTCACTTCACTTTTACTAATCTCTGCTACTCTGTGGTCTACAATAGTCACCTCTTCTGCCCTTCCCTCTCTTTCATTTGCCTCATTCATCAGCTCTTCAGAGTACTCTTTCCATCTTCCCATTACTCTTCTAGCAAACTTTCAATACATTTCCCTCTATCCATAGTCATCTGGACCTGTTGCACATCCTTTCCATTTCTATCTCTCTGCTTTGCCAACCTTTATAAATCATTCTCTCCCTCCTTACTATCCAACCGAGAATACAAGTCATTGTATGTCCTTTGTTCCTTCCTGTACTCCTGTATGTTCTCTTCAGTCCCCTCAGTGTCCCACATTTTTTGCAAATCACTTTCTCTGTATATACTCCTGCACTTCCTCATTCAACTGCTAAGTCTCCTTATCTACTTTCCTTTTCCACCATCCTAAGCTATCTGGCAACACTCTCACCCACCACTATTTTGCAGTCACTGATCTCCTTCAGATCACCTCGCTTGTACAAGATGTAGTCAACCTGTGTGCTCCTACCTCCACTCTTACAGTATAAGTTACCTTATGTTCCTGTCTTTCTGGAAAAAAAAAGATTCACTACAGCCACTTCCATCCTTTTTGCAAAGTCTACCACCATCTGTCCCTCTTCGTTCCTATCCTGGATAACAAACCTGCCCATCACTTCTTCATCACCTCTATTGCTTGCACCGACTACCACTCTCGTATCTCTAGGGACGTTCTGCATCACTTCATCTAACTCATTCCAGAACTTCTCCTTCTCCTCTAACTCACGTCCCACCCTTAGGGCATAGCCACTAACAATATTGAGCATCACACCTTCAATTTCCAATTTCAGACTTATAAGTCTATCTGACATTCTTTTCGCCTCCAAAATATTTCTCACAAACTCCGCCTTCAAGGTAACTCCTACTCTTCCTGTCAATACCATGATAGTACAACTTAAAACCTGCGTCTAAGCTTCTAGCCTGACTACCTTTCCACCTGGTCTCCTGGACACACAGTATATCCACCTTCCTTTTCTGCATCATGTTGACCAACTTTCTATCTTTTCTGTCATAGTCCAGATATTCGAAGTCCCTACTCTCAGTCCCAGACTCTTGCTTTTCCCCCTTCTCTCTCTGCTTTCGAACACGCCTTCCTCCTCTCCTTCTTTAACCCACAATAGCCAAATATCCACCGGTACCCTGTAGGTCATTGGCATCGATGGCGGTCGTTGTTCATCCGGTATGAGATTCTCAGGTTTGATTTGCATATTTGGTTTTGGCACAAGTTTAATGCCAGATGCCCTTCCTGACGCAACCCTCTGCAGTTATCCAGGCTTGGGACTGGCTCAGGGAAACACAGGCCTGTGCCCCCCTGATGCTGCATTGTGATATAAGTGTTAATTAATAACACAAATAACTACAGCATAGTAATAACATGCAATCAAAATAAGTAATTTCCTGCGCCAGTGACTCGAGCCCTTAAGATACTTAATTCTATATACACCATACTTATTTGTTTGTTTTGACTTTCTCCTTTATAGAAGTTATTCAGCTGATATTGACTAACATGACATGGGTAATCAATGCGATCAATACATTTTGGGCTAAACTTGAGGCTTCGTACGTTGTTTTCGCAGACTTGAGGAGGATCTTTGAGGATTGAAGTGCAGTCTTATTAAAATTTGAACTACACGCCAGGTTTATAGCTGGCCTCTCAGGCTGTAGGGCAAGGCTGGAAGCGTTGCGTTTTGGGTCAGGATGGGCGGCATTTGATCAGACCCTTTGAAAGCTTTTGGGAGCTCTAGTTATAAAGCGATAAAATCTCCAGACCCATTCTGAGATGCGACAGAAAGAGAGGATTGTCTACCACCCTTGCGTTGCCAAGTAACCAGTCAGTTAATAGGATAACTCTCATGTAGGTGTGCAATTAATTATTTTCATTAATTTTACAAATCATGCTTTAAAACCATCAAACAGAGAGCTATTCGATGATTATCCTTTATGTATTGCCTTAAACACAAACAGTTTTCCATCCGGGTTGCTGTTTGTTCAATTATTCTGTTTTATCTTCGGCATAATGACATATTTTAACCGAAACAGAGACAACCACAGTCAGCAAGAGTGGGCTTCAATTTGCTATATTTGCCTCCAGTAAATTGCAACTGAGAGAGTAGAGTAAATATTGGAGATGTAGCAAATTAAAAAAAAGAAAAAAACTCAAGCAGAGATGATAAGAAAGCTACAGTATGTGCATTATTTGAGGTCAAGCAGGCAAAATGATAAGATTATGAAAAGAGTCAGGATGAATCTAAAGAATCTCCATATGTACTGAGATACAAACATAAAGGAGAGCCAGTAGAACAAGGAAAAATAAGGGGTCAAATTGAAAGTTTAACAGACATAATGACAGTTCTGCAGAGATTCTCAGTCATTTAGGTCATGGTTCATTTTTGTACAAAATAATGATACAAGAATTGGACATAATGAAAGCTTTTCTCTTTGGAACCAAGCTCTATCAATAGAATGGAGCCGATGTCATATCGCAGGGGTCGGGAACCTTTTTGACTGGGAGAACCACAAAAGCCAAATATTTCTTGATATATTTCATCGAGAGCCATATAGTATTTTTAACGCACGAAAAATGAAATACGTCTTACTTTTAATGCGACCTCTGGTGCTGGATGGATTTGCTCGAAGTGCTGCTTTATATTTGACCGTTTCATCTATGCAATTTTATCATAGCATATTAGAATTCCTCTGTCCACGCAGCCTGGAATGCACGGTAATCATCGTCTTTTTTTTCTTTGTCGCCATCTTTTCATTTACGAGGGTTGATGTGGATAAAGTGGTTGGCTGTTCGATAAAATTAATTTCTTCACCTTTAAAATGATCCAGACGTGCTCGGAAGCCAATGGTATCCGACCCGACCGACAGGTGACCCGTGAAATTTACTTTAAAATGACACAGTATAATGAAGAAATCTTCTTCTTTCGGCTTTTCCCCTCAGGAGTCGCTACAGCGAATCAAGTTTCTCCATCTAACCCTAAAATTATTATGAAGAAATATGACAAGTATTTTAAAATCAGTTCCAAACTGATTTTTTCCTTTTTCAACTTAGAATTGTCCGGGAGCCATATGGCATTACAAGAAGAGCCATATATGGCTCGCGAGCCATAGGTTCCTGACCCCTGTCATATCGGGACGTATTGAGATACCCGGCTGACCGCTACTTTAAAAGGCTGCCACATTCAATAGGTCTCAGGAGTGAAAAAGATTGCTCTTCTTTGACTTTTCAAATATGTCCATTGCCACTAATGAGGATGAACGCGTCAATCCCCCACTCACTTCCAAGGCCACCCCTCGTCCTATTTATTCAAATTGTATGTGTGTGTGTGTGTTTCTGGGTATGAGGGTTGGAAATATAATTACGGTTACCTGAAAGTGAGAGTGACTGCTTTGTTGATACAATTTGGAGCGACTTTAGAGGAACTTTAACAGAAAAATATAGCAATGCTAAAACTAAAATCCCAATATATGGCTTAAAAAGAAAAACTGTAGTGGCAGATGGACCCCTGTTGTAGGAAGAAGACCATCTGGTGATGGCAGAGAGGTACAAAAACATTTTTTAAGAGGGTGGTAAAATCCAACAGTCCTTTAAAGCTCATACATAACTTTATTCTGTTGTATGTAGTTTTACTATAATCATGTGTAGCGTCCAAGTGTGTGTGGCTGAGTGCGACGTTGTGTTGCATCTCCCCTTGGTGGAGATGGAAGGCGACATGGCGGGCTGCTCTCTGTCAGAGGAAGGCGAGTGTTAATATTTAACTGAGGGAGACTCTATTTACAGCCCGCCGCCTCTTCTTCTCCCTTGTGGACAGCGCAACGTTGATCCCAACCGGCGCCGTTATGGAGGAAAGCTGTAGGAGGCAGCCGCATGTCACTAAGTCTCCCTGACAGAATCAGTTTGCAGATGAGCTTTAAAACGCATCGTGTTGTTTTCCATGCCTGTATGTTTGTGTGTGTGCATGTGTGTGTAAGTGTGTGTCCGTGTGCCCTGACAATCTCTCATTTAACTTTCTCTTCAAAGAGACTTCCATGTCATCCCGGCATGCTTTGCACCTACATAGGCGGCCTTGATGGAGAATATTCAGGATGTCTCAAAGCGTGAGGCTTGCAGAATAGAAATAGGGTAAATGCAGTCGTCTATGTAGGTTTCACAGACATTGGATATCAGCGGTCAAAGAAACCATTTCAGAAGTTGCCACTGATAACAGGTGTGTGTCCTGTAAGGTGTTTTCTGTGACCAGACGGTGATGCAGACTGACAGATTTAGACAGAGATTTAATGAGACAAATGACAAGGTTGATGTCTCGTTGCCAAATGCAATTAAGTATAAGGTTTTACGTGAGGTTTGTGCAGACATTTCTGCACTTCCGTTAATTAATTCATGTTATCTTGCACACGGGATTATGGTGGGAGGGCTAAAGCCAATCCCAGTTGCCATAAGGGTGAGAAGTGGGATTTAACCTGATCTGACCACCTGTCAATCCCAGGGCCTTATAGCAAGACATCCAACCATTCACACACTCAGTTTATTTATAAGACAATTTAGAGGCTTCAATTAACCTCCTGACTGTTCGAGGAAAGTTGAGAACCTGGAGAGAGCCCAAGTTAGAGAACATGGAGATTGAATTGCATTGCATTGCATTGCATTGCACCATGCCACCCTCAGTTCAGTTAAATTCGATTAAAGATAGTTCAGTTCTGTTCAGTTCAGGTCAGTTCAATAAATATAGCACCAAATCAAAAGTCACCGCTAGGCCGTCCTTTTTTACCATCCTCACAATACCACAATATTATTCTCAGCAGAGAAAGGCCCAAGACAATGGATTAAAACTGGATGCTTGCTGCAAGAGATTTGTGATCATAGAACGGCAAATCAAAAAACATGAATTCACATAACTTTATTCCATTGTATTGCCCCTAATATTTGCAACGTCACTTGTTTACATTTGAACAGTAACTCTCTGCATGATGGGCAGCATTTCTTTTCAAATGAATTACCTACATGTAAAGGAAAGCTGTGGGCTTGCACAAATAATTTTCTGCAAAATTTCTCCAAATTTTCTTTTCTTTTTCTGCTAAAAATTATTACAGTGCTATACAGTCACCTTGAAAATAGACACATTACGGTCTGCTGCATTTGCCTTTTTCACATAAAAATGCATTAATGTCTGAATGTTCTTTGCAATATACACTCTACTTAGTAATTAATAAATGTTACAATTGACATTTTTTTCAAATTCTAAAACTCATTAAAACTGTGATTTATACAATAATAATACATGCAATGAAAAAATTAATCACAAATGCACAACTTTGCCTTGTAAGTAGCTTGTTGGTGTTGTTTGGGTGGGACATTTCTGCACATTACTGAAGTTTACTACTGGGATATTTGTCTTTTCTGCCCAGGTCTCTCAGGGAAACCCTCACTTTACTTATTTTTCTGTAATTTTTAAGAGACCGAGAAATAATGATACCTCGATGGTAAAGCAACTTGCAGTTACACCTTCACATTGTTGTCATATGCTACCATTTAATTGAAAATATACTGAATTGCAGACATACATCAGTTAGTCAGTTCATTGTTATGTTTAGGGACTTAACAACAGGCTAATCTATTTTAACATTTAGGATATGCTGCAGATGAAACAAGGTGAGTTTAACCTTTAACTTGCCAGCAGTATTGATTATAAAGTTTAACATCTGATTTTTATTCACCGCGTCAGTTCTTTAAGCTTTGTTCAAAACACATTCTCCCCATTTCTATCCATGGATATATATGCAGTTTTTGAATATGTAAAACTTATATTTTTCCACAAGAAACCAATGCCAGCATAATTCTCTGTGATGGAATTGATTCCTACAGTTTGTTTTGCTGCAATGTGCTTTATTGGATTTGTTTTGCAATTCAGGGGTCTATAGATTTTTGCTTTTTCTAAAGAATTTTTGTTTTTAAGAAACCCTTTGGATGTTAAGTTGTTGTTTTTTTATTCTATTATTTTTTTCTTTATTCCAGTGTTGGTATTACCCAGCTTAACGTTTGGTTCTACTTGCTGCCAAACTTTTCACCAAACAGTGTGACATTATATTTTGCACTTTTTTGTGCGTTAACCAGTTATTTGGCACTTGGCTTATTATGGTCTATAATTTTCCAATAAAAGCAACGATTTTCCACTTGGTGTTATCACATAACGGAGTCTAATAACGCAATGAAATGCCTTAAATTTTCCAGTCCATTATGTATCAAATACAAACACAATTAGATTGATTCTCTGGGATCAATGTTTCTGAAGGAATTTCTGCAATTCCAGAATGCTATTCAGGAGAGAACATGAAGGAAGTGGCCTCTTCTAACCTTTGACCTCCAGAGTGAAGGCCTTTGTTCAGGGCTGAAAAAAACTCCAAGTTTAATGACCCCACCCCCTTGTTTTTTGTCCCTGCCTCTATATTCGATTTTACTAAATTAAATGAGCCTGTTATGACCCGAAAAATGAAATTTGGGAATATTAAATTATGATATGTTATGTTACCTGCATGTAGTCCAGTGGTACAGTGCATGTTCGCATGTATGAGGTCCTGGGTTCAATCCACCTCTGCCAAATAATACATCTGCAAAATAACTTTACTATTATATGATATTATATTATATTATATTATATTATATTATATTATATTATATTATATTATATTATATTATATTATATTATATTATATTATATTATATTATAATTCAGTGACTCTCAAAGGTCATTTTGTCCATCCTACTTTAAAGTGTAATAACACTGTTATTATTTCAGATCAATTGCATCAGTTCCTCTTAGTCTCAGATTAATTTAACAGATTAACTGACTCATTGTAATTCCTTTCACAATTTTTTGTTTATAGAGGTTTTCAAGACATAAACCCATCTCTCTTTTTGATCCGACAGCCATCCCTCTCGGAATTCCATATTTTCAATAGTTTGACGATGGTAAAGTGATCATAATCATTATCACCAGTTTGATTCCTTCTTCCCATTCTTCTTGATTACAAATATAGGATCCCTGGATATCACATAACATAAAACAAATGTTACTAAGTTGAAAACAGAAAAATCTTTTTCTATCTCTGTTGGGATGAATAAGGCTCAAGCTAGGATTTGTGAATTCAGGAAGCACAAAATAAATATTTTTTTCCTCCTGAGATACCATGGAAACTTTGATTTAACCAAACCCACAAACCCAAATCATTTTTGTTTTTATTTAGTCACAAATGTTATTATCTCAGAGCACATTTGAAAGACTCCATATTAGTTGATGTTGTATATTATCCCTGTTTGTATTTTATCGTGTTATAACGTGTGTCTGGTTTGCGTTGTTAGCCACAGTCGAGTGGTTACCAAAGCAGCTACTGGACATCCAAATAACAAATTAAGAATAAATCCTGCTGAACCTCCTGTGATATTCAAGGATAGCTCCGGGAAATTTAATTAGCAACTACAAATAAAGCATTTGAAATGTTTGCGTGTATGTGTGTGTGGTTGGATCAATAGTCATTTGGGAGGCCCAGATGGCAGCTGCTGAGAGGAGGAAACAGGTGCAGACATGGCGGCTTGATGTACAAGGCGACTGAAATGAGATAAAACCACTTGACCCCAGAAGAACCAATTAATTACACAAAATCTCAGGCAACGTTGGAACTCCTAAAGGCTGGACTGGAACAGTTCACTGAGGGCTGTCTGCCGCCCCACCTCCCACGAAATGTTTCTGCATATCTGTACGGGAGAGAGCAGACCGTTTTCATTTCAGAGATTATGGTGTTTTATTATCCAGTGTAGCTTGAATTTTAGAAAAAAAAAAAACATGCAGAAGAAGACGAAGATGCAGAAATATAACTTAGATTCCGCGGTTGCTTGGAGGATGTTCGACGGGCCTCCCATCCTGTGAGTATTGCTGAACAGTGGGTAACATGTTGAGCAAGCTAATGCTACTGTTAATTAGCCAACAGTGTGAAACTGGCCTGTAGCACACGCTTACACCTGCTTTAGTGATAGTGCGTGCACACACACAGACACACACACACACACAACCACATGCGCATCAGCCAAGCTTGAAACAACAGTCAACCCAGTTTTTACATCTGCACAACACACAAGCAGCTGTCCTTGAGTATAGGAAATTAAAGTTTCGATAATAAACTAAAACAAAAAATGCTCCTGCTAACATTCAAAACTACATGGAGCTCATTTGTTTTAAAGCCCACACCAAAACATTATGATAGACATACTTCAGACATGTTGCTGATAACAGACATCAAATGTCAAAATGAAAAAAAAAAAAAAAAAGGCACGATTAAGACACATTTATACTACATTTCAGTTGATCTGTTTTGGATTCTTCCATTCATGACACCCACTGCGAAATCAAGTGAAAAGATTATAACTCTACCATTTTCTGCATAAAGGTCTACACACATGCATCAGAACATGCATCAGTCATAAAATCTCCTGACAATTACAAGTTCTACTTACACAGGAGCTCTTCTGGACCCTACAGGGATATTCTACTGGACAGCTGCGAGGTAAAGTCCATTTAATCTCTGGCCTGTCGGATTTGGACATTTGAATTCTTGCATGCAACCGCAGCTGCTCTGGGCAACATCCACTTGAGTTCAGATTTTCAGTGAACTTGGGACGTGACTCCATGTTAACTCTAAAACACAGCTCTTCACCACAGTTCTGAAAACTGGCTGCAAACTGCAGTCCCTATCGTTAATGCTGAATGTGGTCACACATTCAGCATGCAATGTGAGCGGCTGCTTTGTCTGTGAAGCTCCGTCTCCTGTTGGTGTGCTTTGCAAAGATAGTAAGAACATTCTGTGATTGCCTTCAATTTCATGCAGTATTAAGTTTCATTGGTAACCAAGTAAATTCAGATATTTAAAATGTAATTTTTATAAAAATCACAATGTTTTTGAAGATTTCATTTTGGTGCGGATTACACATCACTGAGCTTTCCCTACTGTTGAAATGATAAATGCAGGGATATGTCTTCTTCTTCTTCTTCTTCTTCTTCTTCTTTGTCTTCTTCTCCTTTTGGCTTTTCCCTTCAGGAATCGCCAAAGTGAATCAACTTTCTTCATCTATTCCTATTCTCTGTATCCTCCTCTCTCACACCAACTACCTTCATATCCTCTCTCACTACGTCCATAAATCTTCTCTTTGGTCTTCCTCAAGACCTCCTGCCTGGCAGCTCCAATTCCAGCATCCATCTACCACTATATTTTGTACATGACCGAATCATCTCAGTCTGGCTTCTTTGACCTTCTCTCCAAAACATCTAACATGTGCCGTCCCTCTGATAGACTCATTCCTGATCCTATCCATCCTGGTCACTCCCAAAGAGGACCTTTGCATTTTCATCTCTGCAACCTCCAGCTCTGCTTCCTGTCTTTCCATTATTGTAACTGTTTCTAGTCCATAGAGCATCACTGGTCTCACCACTGTCTTGTACTCCTTTCCTTTCATTCTGGCTGATAGTCTTCTATCACATAGTACCCCTGACACTTTTCTCCACCCATTCCAACCTGCTTGGACCCATCTCTTTACCTCTTTTCCACACTCTCCGTTGCTCTGGACTGTTGACCCCAAGTACCTGAAATCCTCCAACGTCTTGATCTCCACTCCTGTAGCTTCACCGTTCCAACCGAGTTCCTCTCACTCACACACATATACTCTGTCTTGCTGCAACTAACCTTCATTCCTCTCCTTTCCAGCACATACCTCCACCTCTAGATTTTCCTCAACTTGTTCCCTGCTCTCACTACAGATCACAATGTCATCTCCAAACATCATGGTCCATGGAGATTCCTATCTAACCTCATCTGTCAGCCTGTCCATCACCACTGCAAACAAGAAGGGGCTCAGATCTGATCCCTGATGGAGTCCCACCTCCACCTTGAACTTCTCTGTTACCCCTACAGCACACCGCACCACTGTCTCACAGCTAGCATACATGTCCTGCACCAGTCTAACATACTTGTCTGCAATTCCAGATTTCCTCATACAATACCAGAGTTCCTGTCTTGGCACTCTGTCATATGCTTTTTCTAGGTCTACAAAAACACAATGCAGCTCCCTGTGGCTGGTAAATAATCTAGCCAGAAACTCTACCGCTGCCTCTCCTAGACACTTCCACATCTCCACAGGTATATCATCAGGACCAACTGCTTTTCCACTCTTCATCCTCTTCAATGCCTTCCTCAATTCACTTTTACTAATCTCTGATACCTTGTGGTCTACCATAGTCACCTCTTCTACTCTTGCCTCGCTTTCATTTTCCACATACATCAGCTCTTCAAAGTGCTCTTTCCATTTTCCCATTACTCTTCCAGCATCTGTCAATTCATTTCCCTCTCTGTCATTAATCACCTGGAGCTCCTTTCCATCGTTATTTCTGCAGGGATGTGTGACATTCTGAAACTAAATAGGCTGATTACTATGCAAATGCATCTCATTTAAAATTTAAGATCATTTTAAGCATGGTGAAATTTATATTTATGCGTTTAGATATGTTATACTTCCTTAAACTTGTGAGGAGTAATGAAACAATGAGGAAAAATAAGCTCTATTTAATGTTACATAACAGCAGCTAAAAGCTATGGTTTTGAGTCTGCTTCTATGCGTCAATCAGCGGCCGGCGTGTTCAGTGGGGTTAGGATGTGTGAGGAGCAGGTATCAGGTGGCCTTCTATTCTGAAGCACCAGGCTCACATTTTGAAAGCTGCACTAATTGAGTACCCCTCCCATGGCCAGCGTGGTCCTGGTGTCCCCCCTCTCGGGGCCCGGGGGGCCAGTGTGGCTGTCTGGGGGGGCCTGACCCCAAAACCCTGCCTGAGGCACTGACTGCCACCAGCCTGAACCCTCCCTAACCCGCCAACTACTTCACTCCCCTCTACAGCTTTCTTTCTCTGCTCCTCTGTATCCAATTGGCTCAGAGCTACAGACTTCTATTGTCTGTCCTCATTAGAATACCAATCATACACACACACACACACACACACACGCACACACAAATACACAGACACAGACACAGACACACACACACACACGTTTTCTGTTAACTGTAATATCATTAGTCTGTTTCCAGCCAGATGGTAAACAAAAGAATCTGAAAACCAAAACCATAACATAAGAAATAGACATGTCACTCAGTCTATCTCCGTATCTTATTGATTTTTATCATCACTTTTTTCTTTTTCTATTCAAAAAAATCATAGACTTCTCTAACAAGAATATAGAGTGCTTAGTAGTGTGTAGCTGCACAGGCAGGACCTGTTTGTCACATCAGATGGATGAAGAGAAAAAAAAAGTACTGTAAACAAACCTTTAAAATGTTTTTACCGGATCTATACCAAATTAATGAAACTAAGGATTAGCATGGTATTGATTTTAATGTCAGGATTACTCTGAGAAACACTTGGACTTTTAAATTGTGCAAAAGTCCACATTATTGACTCGCTGTATGATTTGGCTACAGTTGCATAATATACTTAAAAGTCTTTGCAAAATGCATCAAATCAAGAAGTGCCACCAGTGTAAGGACTGTTCATGCATGGTGAAGGATGGAAAAGAATCCGATTAAACTTTCATCCATGAGAGCAGCGTTTGTAAAAGATTTTTCAAGATTTTGCAAAGAATTGTATGGATCCAAAAATCTGACATTGCCATGACAAAATAAATGAGTTGCATATAAAACCCTGACTCACCTTGAAAAAAAAAAAATCTTGATGAAGAAGGAAAATGCGGGGAAATTTAGAATAGAGCCAGTTACATTACAAATAAAGTAGATAAATTAAGTCAAACAAAAAAAAAGTAATTCTTTCTGATTCTATTGGCACTCTCCTACTTTGCCAATTTATATTCTAGATCTCTAGATACTTCGCACATGAACCCCAGCTGAGACCTAATTTATAAAAGTAACATGAAAATGTGATGTGTTGCACACTACGTTTATATTGCAAACTGTAAATTGCAAATTGTAATTGCAAACCATGTAAATAGTTCTGAGGATATGTGGATTTGTTGTGTTAAGGCTTTGCAAAAAAGGTTCAATATCCACAGACGGTGACGGGTCATACGAAGGACAATCCATAAACAGCCACATTTATTAGCATAACAGGAAAAATATCAATAAGTAGATTATTTACCGACCCACCTGTTACATATCATTACGGACAAGCTACAGACACAGTGAGAAGTTACGCCTTCAGACACGGACAGACCAAAATCACAGAAAACTCAGCGTATTCCAGCCAGTCCCTTCAAACTCCTCTCCATTCACCTGCAGCCATCCATCATTTTGATTGGCAGCCCAGAGGAGGGCTCTGACAGGCAGATGAGAGTAAGAAGCTGATCTCTGCCTCAGAGGCAACAGCGGCAGTCCTGTGTTCTCCTGCTCGCCTCCCATCCCCTCCCGCAGGTCCTCCTCCCATATCAGCCCCCAGCCCAAAAAAAGGAGTGGACATAATCTCACGGAGGAAATATATACTTTACGTCCTTTCTTTCCGTCTGTCTATTTTGTCTGTCTTTCATTGCTGTTTAAAAAAAAAATCAAGGACTCAGGCGTGTAAACATGTCACAGAGGGCAAATGCTGCATTTAAGAATCTCATTCTAACGCGTTCAAATCGAATAAATAAGTATCGCGGCCGGCCGCGCCTCACACACACTCCTCATCATCAGCTTCATTTCCCAGACCACCTTCATCCACAATTAATAGACCCTCACTTCGCTCCTCAGGCTGGCTATGCTCCATCCCCTGTTTTTTTTTTTTAACCATCCCGTACCACCTATGGCTCTCTGTAGCTCGTCACGTTTTTCCCTGCCCTCAGTCTCAGGACTCCCTGTGACCGCGGAGTCCTCAAGCTGTGTCTGCAGGCTGCCCGTCACTCCGCGGGCTCTCCCGGTCTCCAGCTAATGCCCACAGCTAGAGTCTCTGATGTTGCCCTCCGCAGACGGAGGGGCTGCTGCATGTATGAGTGCAAAGCGTGCCCCGGCTGGTGATACACACAGATAGACACCAATATAACACTCATGCGCACTACCTATAAGATGATGGAATGTCTCTGGGGTGTGTGAATGTGTGTGCACATGTGTGTGAACAAGAAAAGATACAGTTCCACACACAAACACAGGGAAAAAAAAAAAAAAAAGCTAACATGAAAGGGACTGGATGATGAGCAGCTGACAGCAGCTCGACCCGCTCAACTCGGTCTGACCACAGTGGGCGGGGCCTCGAGGGAAGATTGACATGTGTCATCACCAATAGGACTCCTCGGGTGTGTCACTTGTGTACCGCTTCAAAGTTCCACTTAAAAATGCAACCACATAAGGGGGCCATGTTAATTAAAAAAAAAAAAAAATGAAACCGCACTGCAACAGCACACACACCTGACCTTGGATATCACACCCATATGTCACACAGACTATGATCCTAACACACATTTTTACGCAATGTCCTGGTGTCCATGTTTTTACCTGAAGCATACAGCTATTATGGAAATATATCAACTTGTGTTTTTTGTCAAATTCTATTTTTATTTTTTAGTTATCATTTTGATTTTTACAAACACAGATTTTATGTTTATTATTGTTGAAGGGGGTATCTGGGAGCATGACAGGATGCCCGGGGCAACAAGGACCAAAACCCGCACTAACTCTACCACGAGACAGCAGCCACCTGTAGGCCTGGATATGGCCTGAAGCATGACCTTCTTTGAATGTCAAATGTAATCTTAAAAAATAAAGAGGCAGGAGAAGGATTGAGGGATGAAATGAGAAACACACACTTAAGAAATACTTGGTAAGTTTTTATGTTTTTTTTTTTTCATTTGACACAAGAAAAAGCTGAGTGTAAAATCTTTAGTGTTGAGAAATCTAAAATTAGTTTAAAAGAATTGTGAACTATTAGAGGCAGAATTAACAAACTAATATCTGAAAAGAGTTGTTTCTTTTAAAAGAACTAATGGGTCAAAAGTCATTTTGGTAATATTTATAGCACAAAAGTGGGTTGTGTTTTTTTTTGTTCAGGGGATTCAATAAACATGTGGTAACTAGATGTACTATATGTACATGAACATGTAGAGTACTATATAATCTGTAGCTATGGCTGTTTATTTTGAGATTTCATATATTATATATATTTATATTTCTTAAATAACAATAACAACAACAATGAACAAAACAATTAAAACGGGTGGAATCGAACTTTAAACTTACAGAAAAACACTTGTTTATTCCCCAATTTGGAACATTTCATACGAAATACCGATCTCAATTCTGAGAATCATAGATGAAAGCTCAAACAATAATTAAGAGTTGTTGTTTTTTTTTTAATTTTTTCCCAATATCGACAGATTTCATTTAATCCCCCGACCTCACGACCTCAGGACCTCCCAACCTCCGTTTGTCCGGAGCGGGCCAAGCGTCTCACCCGTCAAAGGACTCTTTAAACTTTCCAGAAGTGTCCCGCAGCGGTGGGAACTCTCCCAGCTAATCTTCTGTAGTTCAATGGGAAAAATTAGAATTGCAAATGGCGATTGATGAGCTGACCATTACTGGAGGAACTGCCATGGCGTTGGGGTTACTGCTCTGAGCCCGGCTCACCGCTGGGATGCGCAGACTCTCACTGGTGAAACTTCACGCGAATTAGAGCCAAAGTCGGAACAATTATGTGTCAAGATTCCTCCAGTCTCTTGTGAGAGACACACAACCTCATGAAAGAGCTATTTCGCTTCAGTTATCGCTCTTCAAGGAGATCTCACTTTTTATACAGCTATGAAATCTCACGCGTCTCCCTCAAGGGGTACTACATAAATGTCATTTTTGTCAAGCATATTACAAGAAACTTTTGACTTCTTATTAAACATCGCGTGTCACGGCCCATCAACCTTGATGCTGAGAGCAACATTCGTCACCCTATAATGATTTAATGTGGTTTTGATATGAAATGAGACAACAATGAGGCGCCATCAAAAGAGGATTCACAAGCTTTAGCTTGCAGTTGTAGCTGGATGTATGGCCTATGGCTGGCAGGCTGCTGCTAGCGCTCTGCCAGGCAGATGAGAGCCGGGTTAATGTTGGGATTTGTTCCCTAAAGCTCAGACACAGAGGAAATACTGATCAGCTCCGCCGTCAGCCTCGAGACCCGCTAATCGCTAATCAGCACATACACAGCCTCTGTCTGACTCACGCGCTCACACCCAAAACTAGCTTGACACAATTCATTCCGGATGTGCAAAGACCGAGTACGTCTTCGACTTTGTTTTCTTTCTTTATTGTTTCACCTTTTTCTATTTTCTACGCCCTGCAAGAAAATAATCTCTCGAGTAAATTAAGTTGATATTCTTTATCGTTTCTGAATAGGGAGAAAAAAAAAAACAAAAACAGAACAAACCCATTCTCTGAAAAGTTGGAAATGTACACTCGACCGGATCGGTAGCATTTGAGAGCTGGAGTGCAAGTTCTATCAGTAATAAAAGAAAAATATCATTTATACTGTTTATATTGCAGGATTACAACAGAGACACATGAGGAATATTATATTTCCCAAAATATTGAGAATAAACACTACTGGACTTGAAGGACAACAGTAACAGCAGAAATCACTGTGATAAACTTTGAAATTGGTTCACACAAAGAAATCTGATTTACAGTCTACACTTTGATCAATTTATGCAGTTGATGATTAAGTTTAGGGAAATACATCATTGAACAAATCCACTAAAAATGGCGTACATCATCAACTATTAAAATTTTATTTATTTGTCTTTTTTGTCTTGCAATTCAACATCAGCTTATCACATGACAGTAAGGGGAGGTCTGCAGAAAATGTGAAAAAAGGTGAAATTACTGTTTTAAATGAGACAGGAGGGAATATAGATCCCCCAGTGCAATAAACTGTAAATACATTTCAAAATTAATTTAAATTAATAAAAATATTATGTATGCTTTATACATAATATTTTTCACATAAACATCTGTAATGAGAGGAAGATAAAACTGAATACGTAGAGAAGGAATTATTAAAATATTAAACACTCTAGTCCTTGCCCTCACAGTGTCCAATCAAACATAGTGATGATTTGTTACTACATTGTTATTAACATTTGGATTTTGAATCAACATGAAATGCTTGATTAAAGACTATCTCCAAAACTACAGGAATAATAGAACATGAAAATGACAAATAGTTTTAAATGATTGAGTTGAGTGATAAAAAAAAAAAAAAAAAAAAAAAAAAACAGCATCTCCTTGGATACCCTCTAAAAAAAAATACACCATTTCAAAACGATTCAATTTCAAACACCAAAGTGCCCACATATGTATGTTGGGAAAAGTTAATAGAACTGAAAGATTGAAATCTGATACTTTTGCACAACCCGTGTTAGCAGAGCAAACGCTCCTTGAGACGAGAAAAATCTACAAACATAAAACCCATCTGAACAACATTCGGCCTCGATATCAGTCCGCCCATTCTGCACCTTCTTTTGATTAATTCAACATCTCAATCACCTCCACTGTCCGGAGCCTATTCCGCTCCGTCTGTCCCGACCCCGGGCCCCACCTCCCTCACCGCACTCCACCCTCAGATTGGACCAGTCATATGGAAGGGTAATATGGGTATTGTTCTGGGCTGGGCCTGCCTCTCCACGGGAACACTGGATTCTGTTTGAAGTTGGGATCCGGCACGGCTGACTCACCTGCAAGATCAATACGCCTGGTTCAAAGCGGCTGGCTTCACAGAGAACACACTCTTATTAATTTATAGAAACTTCTAGAAACTTTGTCTGAAGGGAAAAACCTCCAACTCTGTGTGGTGGAGAGACAGGGGGAATTATTAATATACCTGGAGATGGAAGGAGAGACGGGGGGGGGGGAAATAGAGGGAGAGACCAACGGTCTTCTAACGTCTTATATGAATATTTAAATGAGCCGGTGTTTGATGTGGATTGATCATACAAAAAGTGTGTGTGTCGCTGGTAGACAGATGGATAAGGAAGATGGTTAAAAGACTCATTAGATCACGAACACGTGTGTAAGAGTGTAGGCGTGTGAGTGTGTAGGCGTGTGTGTTTAACTCATTAAGGCAGTCTATTTGAGTTTTCCTTTGTTGTCAGATTTGATGATTTGGGGGAAATTTCCAGCCTTGGATTCAAAGCATTCCTGTTCAGCACCCCGGGCCTGCGGCATCAGGAATGAAACGCTTTGCATTTATATTTAATGATATCAATTTATCAACAGGAACAATCTCAGGATGTTGGCGCAGATTCGAGTCCGTGTTCCTCTGTTTTACCTGAGGGACACATGCGCACGTTTTCTCATCGTAGTGGCATTTCCGCATCCCTCTCATCCCCTCACATCTGCGGGGTGATAATAACTAACAACTTCCTCCGATGCAGTGGAGTGTGAGGCTCGCTTGCTGCAGGAACACCAAGGATGTGGCGCTGGAGATACATTGGATTTGTACGAGTTTTTTTCCACAGCAAAATGCAAGGGACGGTACAGGCAGTAGGGATGGAAACGTAGCAATACTGTCATTAAAAAATGACATGTTATTTGACAGCAATGGATACAAAAACGAAAAAAGTTCCGGCCAGAGTATATTGACTGTTGTCACTGTGGGGTCTTGTCTTCATTCAGAATCTTAAATGATGCTTATTAAGTTGTAAATGTATAAAAACAATACTTAGGTTAAAACACACAATATATACCTTTATAATGCATGCAGCTTTACTTCCAACTAAGCTCCCTGGTGCTGCAAGTAAAATAGTCAATATATAGAACTTTGTCAGAATAAAAACAAAGGTTGGGATTTGCTATTGTGCAGACAATCTGAACAAAATTAAAAGAAAAAATTACTTGTGAAATGCCTGAAATGAAATGAGACGTACTCTCAGCTGAGATTCCTAACTAACATATACAGAATATAGCATTTATGATATTGATGGCTGCATACTCTCCATATTTACCGCAATGCTTTCTTAAGTGCCACCACCATATTGTTCTAATATTTGTTATAAATATAGGTTATTTTTCAAATAATACATTATCTAATCATACCCTGTGCCCTCAGTATATTATACATTTATGAAACTACTTAAAAAGTGTCTGTTTTTGTCCTATAACACTGATGACTTCCAACCACTTGGGTTCATAATTGACAACATTTGAAGCTGGATTTTATCAAGTCAAAATATTCTAATATGGAAAATATATTTACGCACACATTTTATCAAGCATTTTGTATGTCTTTCGCTAATACTCTCAGAAATTGTACGGATATCTTACCCTCAACCATAAGTTAAATAATTCTATATCCTTGACAGAGTCCATCAACATGGGAAAACATAAAACAAATTTCTTACTGGAATCTGAAAAAAAAAAAAAAAAAGAGTCAGAATAAAATCAAATAACTTTATGCGGTCCTTATTATTTGTAGCTGTAAGAGGAAAAGAGATGTTTAAAACACATTAAAAAAGTAAACAAGTGAATATTCATAAGAAAGCAGGTAAATAAAAAGAAATCTATAACAGCAGCTATAGTTACTTGAATTCTCATTCAACCACATTTGATCAAATTATCTTAAAAAGTGGTTATATATATATGCAGGACACACTAGTTCTGAGATGATGAAGCTTTTCTCAGGGGATTTAACAAAGTAAATACAAATATTAATGGATGCCATACAAAGTCACCAACATATTTTCAAATAAATCCATCAAGGTAATATACAAACCACTTTAAAATCTTCATCTGATGAGCCTCCAAGCCAAAGACATGCAGCATCGTCCTTTGTGTGTGTGTGTGTGTGTGTGTGTGTGTGTGTGTGTGTGTGTGTGTGTGTGTGTGTGTGTGTGACTGGGCTACAAATGAAAGCTGCTCCTCCATCATTCCTGAACCCAACTGTACTCATGCAAGCTCAAAGTACCACAGTTCAAGAGTGCATGCTCAGATAGAGAAAGTACGTGAGATAGAGACACTTAAGAAGTATGTGTGTGTGTGTGTGTGTGTGTGTGTGTGTGTGTGTGTGTTTGTTTGTTTGTCTGTGTGTCTGTGTTTTTGTGTGTGCGAATTGAGTCCAGTTTTCAGGTCACTGTTGTGAACTCTGGGAAAGACAGAGAGAATCCTAAGTCAGTCTGTAGAGTGTGGGCTTTCCCTTTCAACTAGAGGTCCCCTGGACTACACACACACACACACACACACACACACACACACACAAACACACATGCCCAGAGATCCATGCACAGACAAGCAATAAACACTAATACTGAGAGAAGAGGCAAAAAAAACAGACTCATACACAACACACCAAGATGTGGATGCTCTCATGCACGCAGAGACAAAGTGCACATGCAGAATGATATATCTACACATGGTTACACAACCAAACATACCAACACACTGGCAGGTGCACCACAAGCTTCTACACACTCAATTTCTCTTTTTTGCGCCTCTCAGTAGTTCCTCACTGTTTCATCTGACAGCCTATTCCCAGTGTGACTCCACTCTGTATTCACCCCCGATCCCCTCAGCACAGACACCCTGTGAACACACACTCCCAGGTGGAGTGGGGGGGGAGGTGGGGCGGGGGGGACCTCAGACTACTCATCCATGTACACGCACTCATACTCACACACACGCATATGCACACAATTGTACAGACACACACACACGAGCACTTGAGCCCAAACTTGACACGATCCCGTTCTCAGCCTGACAAAAAAAAAAAAACTAGAAATTCAAATCTCAAAACAGACCAGTTGCCAAAAACAAAATGTTGGCATTGCATGTAGTTGCAAAACAAAAGTGCGCATTTTTTTTGACATGCTTGAGAGGCAGGAAGGTAGTAGTGTGCAGGCAAATATCTGCAGGTGGAGGGCTTAATGTAGTTTAAAATGTACAATTTCGACTTCACCTTTGGCTGGAAAATTGTAATATTTGGGAATATGTATACCCTTAAAACATCCGACAGGTCATTTCACCATGCATTCAGTCAGACTTAGATTTTAGTGATGGTACACAATCACAAGTCAATACAGTACAATGGAGAACTTACAGCTTCCAACAATTAGTTGCACCAATTATCAACCTTATGTGTGACTTTTGTAATAGCTTGCCGAGCAGCTGCAAACAAATCTGAAACAATTCAAAAGTTTGAAAAGAAATGGTGAGATTTATGATGCAAAGATAAATAGATAGATTGATAGAGAGATAGAGAGAGGGAGAGAGAGATTGACATGTGCCATATATTTGATTGCCCAAACAACACATTCGGCTCTTTGTGCAAGGCTTGTAATTGGGTCCACTGCAATTTCAAAACAGCATGAGCAGATTTGACCACACCTTCATCCAATGAAAATCCACTGCACGGTGCGCTTCATGCTGTCCTGTGGCTCGTAAAAAAACAAGTGACGTTTACGGCAGAAATATTTCATGCAAAGCAGACTTTCCTTTGTTGAGTGTTTGAGGAAATCCTTTCCTTTATATATTTTTGACCAGCATCCTGCAGGATTATCTTGAGCAGTGACGTGCCGTCAGTAGAGGCAGGGGAGGCCGGGCCTCACCTGTCATCATGGAAAGAAAAAATGCAAAATGAAAAAAACAAGTTAAGTGGTAATATTTATTCAGTGATTTGTACTATAAAGTTATTTTTCATGTAGCTTCACCATTTTTAGTTTTTTTTTTTCAAAATCGCTAAAAAAAAAATCACATTTACCGTTTGAATATGAAGAAGAGAACTGCGGTGACGCTGATCCAGCTATGGATTGCGCGATGATTCTGCTAACTGTGCTAGCATGCTATACACTGAGACCATAGTGCTGTCTCTGTGGCTGCCACTATTAAAAAAAAACCCTTTTAATATATGAACTAAATTTCCACAGTTTAGCTTATGTGTCTCAAGTTTTTCGTCAACAACTGTCACGTGTTTCATGTGTTTCTCGTAATCATAAAACGACTGCGAGGACACATTAAGTGAGGCACGCAGTGATGGTGCCTCATGCTAGGGGGCACCGCTGATCCCAGGGATGCTTCTTAATACTCGGCTACAGAATAATAGAATTAGCAATAGCAAGCTACAGTAAACAGTTAGTAAGTCAAGTGCAGCCATCCAACTATTTTTTGCCGATCTCATCAGGCTGTATAGCTCATAAACAGGGAGGGATGAATGTAAATCTCCTGGGCAGCTTCTCAACATTTTGGCCCAGAAGGATCTCATTCAAACTATTCCTGAGAAGACAAAGTTGCTCCGGCAGGTGGTCACCGTTCCGGCTACGACAGCATCGGCGGAGCGCTCATTCTCGGCACCGAAAAGACTCAAAACAAACGAACTTCACTGGCAGTGATTTCCATATAGACAGAGAGACTTTTAAAACTGAAGAAAGAAACAGAAGACTTCTTCAAGTAAGTTATCGATGCTTCACAAGGAGCGGCCTTCATTTATAAGTAAAAGTAAAAGATAACGATTTTTTTACATGTGCTTTTTTCTATGCTACAGTTTGTATATGTAAAGAATGCTGATATGATATTTTAAACAAAACACGTCAACAGCTGCCAATAAAGTGGTGAATAAGCTACTCTGTAGAGTTCATATGTTTGTAAATCTGACTCTGATGACACCAGTGCCTCAGCAGCCATGAAACTCACCGCACGTCACTGCAAAGTTGATGGAAAAGTGGAGTTCATGTCAATAATGTTTTGCTTTTATACTTAAATTGATGAAAGATCTTAAATGAAACTTGATTTTTTTACGGCCTCTCTCTCTCATTCTTGCTCCCTCTCTCCTTTTTAGGATTCCCCTATAGCATTTGGGAAAGAAACATCAGCGTCAGGAAAACTGCCTGCAGCCCTCGAGAGTGGGTGACATTCAGGGACTGCATTTGTGTGTCTGTGTGTGTGCGTTTAGTACTTATATAGAGCACATCCCCGTATGACAATGTGTGCTGACATGTAAATGGATTTTCATTGATGAGAAAAAGAGCTGTGGTTACACTTTGACCATCAGCTTTACCACTGTAATAGCCACAGGGCTTTGTATATATTGCATCTGTGCACCTTGTCCATGCTCACCTCTGATCATTTGTGTTTGTGTACTTCTGCCCCTTTTATTATTATTATTATTTGATATTATTTTCAATAATATCAACCTGTAATATACTAGTGCATAATACTGCATCAAGTTGTTGGTATGTATGCAGAGCGTGTATGCAAGTGTGTGTGCACAAGACTGTGTTTGCATGCACGTTTGAGACCGTGACTGTACAGTATCTCATTTACAAAATGTAATCCAATCACGGCTAAGGTCATCTGTGAGGTGTCTGTCAATCCAGCTGCAGAAGTCAGAGGCGTAAAGCCACTGGGCAAGGTTACCATGGATAGATAGATAGATAGATAGATAGATAGATAGATAGATAGATAGATAGATAGATAGATGGATGGATGGATGGATGGATGGATGGATGGATGGATAGATAGATAGATAGATAGATAGATAGATAGATAGATAGATAGATAGATAGATAGATAGATAGATAGATAGATAGATGGATGGATGGATGGATGGATGGATGGATGGATGGATAGATAGATAGATAGATAGATAGATAGATAGATAGATAGATAGATAGATAGATAGATAGATAGATAGATAGATGGATGGATGGATGGATGGATGGATGGATGGATAGATAGATAGATAGATAGATAGATAGATAGATAGATAGATAGATAGATAGATAGATAGATAGATAGATAGATAGATAGATAGATTAACTAAATATGTGCAGAATCTATGAATGAACACACTTTTCAAAAAAAGGAATGGCAGTATAAGTTTGCCCTCAAAAGCTTCGCTATCTCTCTCTCTCGCTCTCTCTCTCTCTCTCTTCCTTTCCTCTTTCTATCCATCCATCCCTCCTTCACTCTCTCTCCTCTCTCTCTGGTTGCTGCAGGGTTGATTGGAGGTTTTGTCACGCATGCTTTGACAGGCCGGGCAGAGCTCAGGTCCCAACGGTTTGGCAATTATCCTCTAACCCAGCCGCCTACTACTGCACAAATGCACATGAACACACACACACACACACACACACACACAAATACATGGCCTGCATGTCAATACGTCAGAAATAGGGAGACAGCCTGTGCTTTCCATCTCCTCTTCTTTTTGCTCTCTCAACATCTGTCTCCCTCTCTTTCTTTCCACACCATGTTCTTTCTCTCTCCGTCTCTCACTCTCTCATTAGCTGGTGCACTTTGGAGAGAGGAAGGTGTGAAACTCTAGAGACTGTTAACATTCCACTCTAATATACAGTCCATCTTAAGCCATCCACAGACTGAAATCACTCACTCACACTCACACACACACACACACACACGCATACATACATACGCACAGACACACACACACATACACACACATACATTGTGATCCTGGGAGATCAGAGGGGCTCCTCTTCCTCTTGATAAGTAGCATTGGACCCATATCCAGACTCACTGACAGGCTCTCCAGCTTAGCAAATGTCCAGCAGCTTGTCAAGCACAGGAAGTAGCTTAGGCTCAGGAATTAAGTTAAACATGCACTTTAGTAACCACAGAGTCCATCCCTACGCTAAACCTTCAAAGAAATTTGTAACTTTATCTCACATGCCAACAAATATTAACAAATAAATACCCACATTCACCAGCAGCCAATCCACAGGGTCCCGGAATTAGGACAAAACTAATAGTTGTGATTATTTTGACTTATACTAACATCATCATTGAGAACAATTATTATTATCATTATTATTATAGTAACAATTTGTGAATATCTTTATTCAAATTTGCCCTGTGACAGTCATCACACCCCCTCATGTCGCCATTCGACTGATACCTGAAACTTGATGCATTGGTGGAGCAGCGCCATCGGTAACACACATACTTGCTGCAGATTCAAAGTATATATAACTCGGAAATACTCTGCTCGCATCCTGTCATGTCACACACATGAAGGGCTGCGGTCTTGTGAACTTATGTAGAGAACTGGACCTCCAACATCTCATTCCTGGTAACCATTTTAGGGTGAACCTTGCCTTTCACCAATTCACAACTGGGATAGGCTCTGGCATCCCAGCAGCCCTGAGTAAATGAATGAATAGTCTTTTTCATAACATGAACATGAGTTTGCAGTCAGATCAGTAATCTGCACATACCACCTGATTACACCCAGAGTTAATTCATCTCATCTTCTCATAATTCATGAGAAAAAAAAAAATCAGAAAATCACCTTGTCTGATTTTCAAAGAATTTACCACAGCGACTCTTCCCAATGTAGCCTTGCTGTCAATGATGGGTCAAATTGGGCAAAAAGATCTGTTAGTGTGTCCTCAGCTTCAAAGATAAACAATGACAGAAACTGTGTTGATACATGTAAAATTTATATCAGAACGAGGCCAAAACAACAACAATATGATGAAACATCTTTCCACACAGCACTGGGTTTCAGCCAAACTGCTTTCCCCTTGCTGGTTACACTGGGGCAAAAAAGTATTTAGTCAGACACCAGTTGTGCAAGTTTTCCCACTTAAAAAGATGAGAGACCTGTAATTTTCATCATAAGTAAATTGAACTATGAGAGACAGAATGGGGGGAAATAATCCAGGAGATCACATTGCGGCATTTTTAATGAATTAATTGGTAAATTCTTTGAAAATCCAGAAGATCACATTGCAGGATTTTTAATGAATTAATTGGTAAATTCTTTGAAAATCCAGGAGATCACATTGCAGGATTTTTAATGAATTAATTGGTAAATTCTTTGAAAATCAGAGTCTATCCCAGCTGTGAATTGGTGAGAGGCAGAGTTCACCCTTGAACGGTCACCAGTCGATCACAGCGCCACATTTTGACACAAACAACCATTCACTTTCTCATTCACACATCTGTTTTTTTTGTTTTTTACACCACTGTAAATATTTCATATTATCAACACATTTGTGGAAATCATGTAGACTTTTCCCATCTTTTTGAACTCAGAAAACATACCCTCTGTAAGTGGTAACAATGAAAAATTGTTGTGAAAATAAAGAAATGAATGAATAAATAAATTAATCCTGCCTTCATTGATTGGCAGGTTTCTATGAATGGACTCGTTCTCCTCGTAACTTCTTTTATCAAGCTGTTCCTTTTCCTTTTCTGCTGTGCGTGGCAGCACCGTGGCTGTTTCCTGCCCGGTGTCCTGGGTGGTGTATTCGTCAAATCCATCAGCACACTCGTCTCACATCAGATCGGCACTTTGAAGGAGATAGACGTTGCAGCTTTATCAAACAGACAAAGCAGTGATCTTCCCTTCTGGCATAAAACAACTACATACACCTTACAGCAACACAAGTAGATGGATGTAATTTCATAGGTGTGTCTATGTGTGTGTGTGTGTGTGTGTGTGTGTGTGTGTACATGTGCCTGTATGTGTGTGTGTGTGTGTGTGTGTGTGTGGCTCTGTGTGTATGTAGGCGGACCTTGCCTGAAGCTAAAGTCATTGAACAGTTAAGGAGTTCCTGCTACACTCCAGGCTAAAGCTGAAATGCAACTATCTGACCACGCGTGAAATTACAAAACCTTTCATGAGTGCCAAGCTCATACACGCTCACACATGCTCACAAACGATCACAAACGCTCACACACACACGGAATTGAACTATCATTCAAAATCACATTTGGACGTGCACTTTCTGGTGAGAGCACTTCTCATACGGAGAGTACTTCTGCTTTGGCACACCTGTAACTGGCCTGGAAAAACACACAAATGCATGCGCATTGTCCCTGAAGCAGGCAATTGCAAGGTGGGGGTCATGAAACATAAATGTGAGGTGATGGAGTGATAAATAAATTTAAATAAAAGTGAAAAATGATGAGAAAACTGTAGTCAAGTTAGATTTGTTATGAAGTATAAAATTGCTAATTTGGGGATCCAAAGCTAAACACCACCTTAATGTACACTAAATGGATGAAATGGAGTTGTCAGTACTGCAGTCCCCAGAAGAAAATCCTGCTCACCACTCTTTTGTTTGTTATTCACGATTTTTAAGTGTGACACCAAGTTATTAAGTCATCTCTTGTCGTCCTCAAACCCCACATGAATGGGCTCGGAGCCGGAAAACTCCACCCGTGTGTGTGTGGCCCTGGTGATGGTTCGTCTAGCAAAAATATATCAGCCATCAAATTGAGCAGAAAACCAGCATCTGGTATACCAACACCCCATACCGGATGTATATACTGTCTCATTAGGTCATGTATGATCATGCACAAGACTAAAAAGACTTGTTCTTTTCCTTTCAGCTTTTCCCTTCAGGGGTCACTACAGCAAATCAACCTCCTCCAGCCATGATAATTTATTAATCCTTTTGCGGGAAATTGCGTCTCTGCATTTATGCACCAGGAGCAGGAGCAGTTGACTGCCATCAAGCAGCACCGGTTAGACGTTCAATGTCTTGCTCAACAATACATTGACACACTAGAAAAATCGAACCGGGAATGTTCGGTTTCAAGGATGGTCACTGCGCCGCTTCTAATCGAACTCTATTCTCTGTATCCTCTTCTCTCATACAAACTAACTTCATGTCCTCTTTCACTACATCAATAAATCTTCTCTTTGGTCTTCCTCTAGACCCCCTGTCAGCTTCCGTCTACCAATGTATTCACTATCCCTCCTCTGGACATGACCGAACCGAACAAAATGTTCTTCATATTTAAAACCTACATTTTATAAGAAAACTGGATGCAGCAACCATGGGAGACACTATAGAATTATAGGATTGCAAGTCTGACATCCGGTGCTAATACCATGGTAGGTCTGGCAGACAATTGCGGCAGAAGGAAGTTGTGTTGTGTTTAATCATCTATTCCCAATAATGGCTGCTAAAAAGGAATGGACTTGTGGTCCTTGTTGCCAAATGTAACGGGATGTTAAATTTTTTAGCCATGTGTGTTTCAACATTGAGTTATGGCCGAAGGCATTACTTCTGCACTGATATTTTTTTGGAGTCAGAACTTGGGATACCAGGACGGGGGTTTGGGAAAAAAAATGCCATGGAGAAGCTCCAGTAACTTTGGGTGCTTGGAGGATCTACATTTCCACATGCCAGCATACAATCGTCCTCAGCAAAAACAAATAAAACAGTAGTTAGTGGTACTAACGGTGGTAAGCATGGAATTACACAATATAACAAGTTTCCTTACATTGAGTACCAAAACAGAGCCAACGTCTCAGACTATGCACAGTTAAAATCCTTTTAAAAACATTTAGATTCATTTTGAGCCCTTTTCATATCATTGTGGCTTTTGGCCCATTTGCAATGCTTTTTCTCTGTTTTTTATTACTGTATTAAAACTGTTTTGGATTTCTGCAGAGTTTTGTTGTGAAATAAATCTGACAGGCTTTAAATTTGGATTGCACCTTAATGAATATCAAAATGTGGGTCCTGAGGCTAAACTCCTCAGAACCACTGGCAATTCGACCCCATGTTGCTCTGTGGCACAGAGCCCCCACCGAATATATCATCTTTACATTTTTACCTGATTTAAAATAAGATTTTCCAAGCAATATATTTAATATTTTCAGTTACAGTATATTTAGGGCTTTGGTTCCATATTGTGACTTGGACCATCATGTAAACAGAAAGTGTTGGTACTGGAAGGTCTTGGAAATGTTGGCCAAAGTATGAAAAAAAGCTTTCAGTTCTAAAATAATAACTTCTGGTAACAATAGTCATTGAACAGAAATTGGCATGTTTTTGTCCACAATCACAAGGCATCCAGTCTTTCTCTAAATTTCAAAACACAATTGAGATATTCAACCTCAAACACAAGTAAAGTCTGATCCGAGGAGACGATGCCTAACGGGCAAATATGACCAAGCCCTCCTAATCTTTAGAAACATCCCTGTTTCCATGTTCTGAATAATATTTTTAAACAGATTAGGAGATCAGATAGGCCATCTTGAGCCATGACAGTGATGTGAGTTATCACTTTGACTTAATAAATCAAGGCTCACCAGAGGGAACACAGTCTTTAGTTGACTATAGGTTTTCATTTAGATCAGCTGCAAACTGATATCGACTGTTCAATAACGCTCAGCCTGTCGATTGGTGCTTGAAGCAGCTCGTATTAGCGGGAATGATAATTTGATTGCGCTTACGATTTCCGCACAGAGTTTATCCATTGACCCGCCAATCAATCTATCAATCGGCGTTAGGCGTGATGCACATGCCCACAGGTGCGGCGGGGTAATATGGACTTGAGGCTCTCGCTAGGCCGCGTGTCACTGCATATTATTGCAATATCAGATCACAGCGAGCATCATTTAGGCACACATATACAGTATGTGCCGCACACACACACACACACACAGAGTCACGCAAAGGCACCAAGCCATCACAGCAGTCGTCAGTTAGATCTGGTTCTTTTGAAGCGGAGCAGAAGTGCGGTAATGTCACAGCCTTGGGCGACAGACTGCGAGCACCCTGACATCGATATTACTCCTTCCTTCTCCTCCCCTCCAGCTCACCCCGCCCTCCCATCGCCGGCATCCCTCACTGTTGCCTCGTGGTGAAAACGCCGAAAAGAGAAAGCACACGGGCTGTCATGGCACACCGAGCTACCGAAACTCCTGCTCAGTTCGTGAATATGACCAAATTTGGGGCTCCGCTCCACCAGTCCGTCGCTTCACGGAAGAAGAAAGATTATTTCCGGCTGAGATTGAGCTACAAATTGCTCTTCTACTTTTCTCTGTGTGTTTAGAATCTAAAGGTAAACTGACACAGCACTTTTTATTACATATATATCGGTATCATTCATCAGAGAAGGCAGATGAAAATCACCTTCTTAAAAATAACCCCGACGTCATTTTTCTGTTTTTCAGAAAACACAGAAACGGAGCCATATGCGCGTCCTCTTTTAATAACTCCCTCTTTTTAAAAATTGCCTGCATCTACGAGCTTAGGTTTTCAGGTTTTAAATAATAAGCTACCTTTGTGTGCAAGATGTGCAATATGGCAACCAATGTTTGAAGATGCTTTCAGTAAGTTTTGGAAAAAAAGCTACACTCCTTTCCTCTGCAACACGAGCCAATAAGCATTAAGGCTAATAATTTTTGAAAAAATATATATAGTAGACACCTTAGACACCAATACTTTCAATATCTTTATTCATTTTTTTCATTCAAAAACAATTGGTCAAATGAAGTCTGTATGTCAGGGGTCAGCTTTCATCCTTACACTGCGGCTCCGAGTGGCTTGAGAAAAAAAATTATAAGCATTTAATTAGAGTGTATTTTATTTGTTTTAGTTCGTTTTCTTAATTCTAGTTCTAAATTGGAAGATTGTGGTGATCTCGAAATATTAAAATAAAATTATATTTATTAGTTTTCGACGCTCAAAATATACGTCACACTCGCGGAAGCCGGTAAACCCGCCAAGACGCCGTCAATTCGGTGAGGCTTTAAAACAACTTTAAAACACAGGTACGTAAAATATGAAAAAGCGATACATACAGCGGTATCATTATTTTAGACGTCAAAAAGTAACTGCGGCTCCCAGTGTTTTCTTTTCCGTGGAAACCGGGTCCAAATGGCTCTTTGGGTGTCAAAGGTTGCCGACCCCTGCTTTAAGTCATCGGTAAGCAACAAGTGCGGAAGAGAAAAAATTGAGGAAAGAAACGATAGTAAGAAAATGATTACAACCGCAAACTGACTTCCTTGTTGGCCTCCAAATTAAGTGGTTTAGTCTGACTAAAGTGTTCTCTCGTTCATGATGTGTCGGATCAGACAGCTCATGTTTATTCTACGTAGCAGTTCACTGATCCACTTATTGATCCTTAGGCAGTTTTATTTCAGACCAAAGTAGAAAAGCTGCTGTAGCCTCCTGATGTTCTGCGTATTCAGGGAAATAACACTCACTATGCAACATTCACAAATGTTCTTCAAGTTAGCTTATTCCTTAAAGGAGGTTGCTACTTTTGTAGGTTATTTTGCTGAACATCCTTACTAAGTCCGAAAGGTTTAGTACATGGGTGGAAACCCTGACTATTCTCGGGCTGACAAATCAAAGCTTTCAGACGGTGTCAGTCAGCATTTTCTGGTGAAACAGTTTATACAAATGCATATGAGAAAAAAAAAAAAGCATAAAAAATGTTGCAGCTTAAATTTTGGGTCAAATGACTTTTGTCTCATTTGCAATTTGTTGGCCCTTCCTGGGTCCATTTCTCCAATAATAACATTCAATAATTTGTGCCTGAACCCAACCAACTATATGAAATATTAATAACACAATGTCAATAAAACCTTATAATACCTTTCCCACAGATTTCAGTGCGCTGCTTTTCATTTGAATTTGCACAAAGGCCTTTTGTAAGACTATGCCGATCGCCTTACGACCCGCTGCATCATTTCTAGTCCTGGGATCACCTTTGATTCCAGGACTCTGGCACAGCAGAGCAACAAGATATGTTTATCGCAAATCTCACAGTCTGACCTATCAGTCCAAACATTTATTGAATACAAACAACGCCGATGCTTCGAGTTAATTTTCCTTTTGTTGCTACTCTACGTAGCTCCCAGACACACTCAATTTGAAGGTCAATGTGGGAAATCATTCGAGAGATCTTTGTTGTATGTGTGATGTATAACAGCTTCGCACGCGTGTTCTTGTGTGTGAGGATGAGCGGTTTGTGGCAGCACATTGCTGTGCATGCATATATATATATTAGTTGGTTTGTAAGTGTAGCTATGTCTGGGAGATGTGTGTGATTATGTGTGTGTGAGATAGACCATGGCCTGAGGTCATATCTGCGTCAGGCGGCTGCTAGAGCTCAGCGCCGGAGCATGATCCCCTACGCCTTTAATTAGACACATTAACATACACACACACACACACATGCACAGACAGTACACACAGACAGGCACACACACACACACACTTCACTCTCTCACTCCACCATCTTCTCTCTTCCTTTCCCTGCACCTCCCACAATAGGCCTGTTGCATGACCCGAGGCTATGCCGACCACACCACATTAAAACCTGGACTTATCAACCTCATACTCTCATGGACACTTACACACACACACACAGAGGCCCACCCGCCTGTGAGCATATATACACAGACGAACACACACACACACACACACACACAAGTGGAGCTTATTAATTCTCCAAACAGACCATGAAAACAGAGTCACTGTGGTTACAGTTTGATTTGACATAGTGGCTGGTGGTTAGTAAATTAAACCTTGAATATGGCCATCTGAACAACAGGACTTACTATTAGTGAATAATTATGTGCACAGGGATTAATCAATATGTTCTCTTGAGATTAGATCCCATATTTGTCAAGGAAAAACTATCGATCGCCACACCCGCATCAAAGTTACTGATAACCCACAAGGTAAATGTGCAATCACAGTTGTAGAATATCAAACAGCGTCTCCACGTGTCACAGAGATCTACCTCCTATGATGCAAAAAAAAAGGGATATCAAAATGGGGCACAATAGACACGATGGGGGAAGGATTCGGGATTCAGGATTCTCCACAGCTTCCCGAGGAAGTAGAGGCGCTGGTGGACCTCCGGCTGAGGTTGTTGGATATGGAGGACACAGCCACCCTGACTAGTTGTACAGCTAGTTGAGAGTTAAAGCTTAAAGATGTCTGCATCCGGTCTGGACGGAGGGTCAGACCCCAAGTCTAAAAGCTGTGAAGTATGAACTAATGTTTAAAGTCAATTTATAGGACTGTGTTTAACTTAAACATAATATTGGGGGTAGACTTCATCCAACTCAATGATTGTTAGAATACAAGGAATTGAAATACAAAAAGTGAAAGAGTACAGCGCTTTAAGGAATCCTGCCAAAACAGCTGATTGGCCTTACCAAGCAATATTTAATATGTGATATTCTTTGTGTTAACGTCATACATATTCCCAATGGACTGGTGATTAGATAAAGTAAAAAGCACAAAGTGTTAAATGTTTGCAGATGATATATATATACTGTATAAAAATGACCTTACCTTTAAATTGAATTGAGAATTTGACAACTTCCCCATATCAGGTTTGGAAAAAAGAGTTTTAATATTGTTTGTTTTTATGTTTGGGGGCATGGCTACACCATGGTAAGCTGGTAACCCAGAGATCACGAGTGCAGGATAAGCGGTATATATAATGAATGAATGACTGAATGAATGGATAAGGTTTTTTTTTTGCTTTTTTTCACCCCCCTGGAACAAAGTATAAAGTTTTGACATTGAAATTAAGAGGTAACACATAGAAATCGTTTTATTGTGATCAAAAATAAGACATTTCCAAATTTCCAGAAATTCCAAACATACCTATTGCAGGGTACCTAAAGATGTCAACAATGGCCTTTACGTTTAACAGTTTGCATTTTCTCGTGTTCGCTGTCTGAGTATCACACTTTCATATATCCCCCATGCAAAATATATCAAAAACTGTGGACTTTGAAAACAAATTTCCCCTGGATGAAAAAAGGGAAACTCCTCTGACGTCCGCCTCATAAAAGTAGACAAATGAAGAAACAATCAGTTATCCATAAAAAAAAACCTTTTTCAAATCAGAGCACTTGCCTCAGTTGGTTGGAAAATCAGTGGGTTTTCAGCGGCTGGTTGACTGAGGTGTAGACGAAACAGTAGCCTCAGGGTGCTTAGCCAGAGAGCCTTGAGGCTGCCATGAGGAAGTATTGTGAGTAATAGAGGCATGCACTGGCCACTAACCTGCAGCTAAATACGCAGGAGGCGACCCCACACTGTAGCACCTTTTGATCCATGAAGACAAACACAGGCCCCTGATGAATCTGCATATCGACAAAACAATCTAAAAATGCCCTGCTTTTCCATCATATTGATTTAAAACAATTATTTGTTTACCGAGTAAATATACAAACTCGTCGCCTCTGCATATTCTCTCCGAGTATCCCAGAGATTTCTGCCTCAAGACCTTCCATGTATCCATCCATCTTCTGCAGGTTATCCTGCACTCAGGGTTGCAGGGAGGAAACCCACACAGACATGGGGAGAACATGCAAACTCCAAGAAACATTTTGTTGGGTTTTCCAACAATACTATTAGTCCAAGAAAAAAAAAAAACATGAAGCCTTTTTTTCTTCTGAAAATAAATTTTTCATCCAGTCCTGAAGAGGTTTGCTCCTCTCTGCCTTGTCAAGCTCTAAGAGGAGATCAGACATCTTGAAACTTCTCACCAAGACATCCTGAGCTGCTTCAGCCCAGGCTCATCACAAACATTTCACAACATTTTAATCTACGGTTCTTTGTTTGTCTCTGCACACTCTTCACATACATTTCACACTTAAACAACAAGAATATTGTGGAATACTCGCCCGGAACAGTTGATTTGTGTCCATCTCTATTTAAACTCAATCCCTTACTTTGACCGTTTCATTTGTCGACCCAGAAATTATATATATGATGTAAAAAATTGTTTAATCAAATATAAAATTGTATGTTGATTTATAATATATAAACATATTGAATGTGTGATTTAAAGCCTGTGGTAAAAGCAAACTTTTTTTGTACAATTGCAGCTCCATAACTGGCCACAGTATATATTGTACACTGCACACACACACACACACACACAGACACACACACATATACATGATGGGGCAGTAGGCAATCAGACATGAAGGGCAGAAAAAGCTCAATGGTTTATGCTCCGAGCACCTCTCACCTGGAAAACTAATGATTATTGACTTCCCTCCAGCGAGCATTGGGGACGTTTGCCTCAGGCCTTCACCTAACCCCCCCAACACACAAATAACATGAACACACGCAACATAAGCTACAGAACTACAGTTGACACTAGACACATGCAGCCTCAGAGGCAGAAGGCTTGGACCATTTAGCATCTTCCTAACGTGAGTGACACACACACACACACACACACACACACAAACACAAACACTTGGCATTCAGAGGCCAGGGTTATCAGGGAGAGGAGCAGGAGGGGTCAAAGCAGTGCGTGTGTGTGTGTGTGTGTGTGTGTGTGTGTGTGTGTGTACATAGTGCATAGTGCATGCACGTGTGTGTGTGTGTGTGTGTATGGTGTCTGTGTTTGGGGGGTCCACATTTTTTTTATAACCCCAGTAGGTGCAGTATTGCCCGGGGGGCTTCAGGCCCTGCCACTCCCGGCCAGAAGAGAGGGGCTGTCACTACACGTCTGTGTCACCGTGTGTGTCTCAGTGTATGTGTTTTCTGGTGAACTTGTGTGTCACCATTGTAAATGTGCACACACTTTTGCGTTTGTGCTTTTCCATTTTTGTGTGATGATGTTCAAGCATGTGTTTTTATCTTAGTGTGTAACAGTGTGTTTGTGTGTCAGTCCTGCTCTGTGTCAGCTGCTTAAAACTGCCAGGCCACATTGTGTCCTCTCTCTCTCTCTCTCTCTCTCTCTCTCACACACACACACACACACACACACACACACACACACACACACACACAAACACACACACACACATTCAGATTCTCTCTCTTTCTCTCTCTCAGCAGCATTGAAGTCATAAGTATTCCAACTTCTTACTACTGCTCACAACCATCAATTCCTATTACTCCTTACATTAGCTTATAAATAATGACAGGAGATGGAATTTAAATTAAAATACAATTCAATCATTTGTTATTGTGAGCATTCGTAGGAGAGTGTTGTTTTGTTGTGTTTGGGTCCTCTTACTGTACCCTGTAAAGTACATAACACAGTCGTGTTAATGATTGTTATTTTATACATCTATTTACGTCATCAAAATTAGATGAAAACGACCATGTGTTTTCTATTTGGTGCAATCATTACAATGATGAACTAACAATTAGATCAAGCAATATATATATATGTATATATATATATATATATATATAATATACAATATAATAATAAAAATATACACATATAATATATTATAATATGTGTAATGTATTTTCTTATGTCGTAATATATATATATAAAATAATAATAATTTTGAAAATACATGTATTTATAATATATATTTTTTCATTCTGTTGTCTGTTTTATCTTTGTTGTACATTTTGCTGTCTATTTTCTGTGGATGTCTTTTTTTTTTTTACTATCTCTTAATTGTCTCTTTTATTGCCATATTAATATAGTCATTGTTGCACTGCTGTGACAAAATAATTTCTCCTACAGGGATCAATAAAGTATATCCTATCTTATATGGCGTACTGACATAAAATCAAATGTATGTGAGGATTCATGTGTTTATTTGAGGACAGGTGACACAAAAACATAGGAGTGTTTTTTCACTTTGGACAGCTAGAATTAAAAATATCACCAGACTGACAGGTACTGGCCTGTTTTTATTGTCAGTAAAGGTATCTGATGATGTGAGGTTGCAGTTGTGTGTCTGCTGCCGTCAGTCTGGGATGTCTGGCTAGATTCCAGTATGCGTGTGTAGTGCAAGGAGATTTCCCACAACTGACAGATGTGTTAAAGCCGAATCGCCCCTCGAAACCCAGCCATGTCAACCTTCAACACGACGCTGTCAGCTTTCCCCTGACAAGCTCTGGAAGTGAAATGTCTCTCTTGTTCAATTCAAAACAAAGCATTGCTTTCTTGAGCGTTAAAATGTTTTACTTTTTTTTAAGTAATTAGGAAATTGAACCGATATTGCAAGGAATCAGTTTTGTTTTGCAGTTGGAGAAATAACATATTTGACATGGTGTGTTATCAAAGACAAAAACTGGCTTACTGACAATTTACTGACAATCATGTTACTTGAACTGTCTTCATGATATTATTTTAGATCCTTAAACTTCATACAGTTGAATTCCAAGTATTTTTTTTAGAACTACTTCTAACATTTAACTTGGATTCAACCAAACATAATAAATGCAGTAAAATAAAACCATTTACTTTCGACAGCCATCGTTCACCAAACACATATTGGCTATGAAGGTCTTGATTAAATAATTTAGGATTTGATATGTCTTGGATTATTGTGGCTATTACATATATTCTGAAGAAGTTTCTTCGCTTTTTACCCCTCATCCAAGAAGCTTCTTCAGTTCAGCCTGTGGGGGAGTTTCCAAATAATAATATGATTATAATAATAACTCTCCGAGCGAAGAAATTCAAGCCCAGTTTTCACGAAAATAACATTTAGACAATGTATTTAACGCATTTGACTTTCCAGCTTAGACTAAAGAGTTAGCACACAGTTACATTTCTTCCCTATCATAAATCTCTTCCTGCTACATGTCCTTGGAGATGAGAGACCATCAAACTTCTTCCACTTTATAATGCCTCTGTCATCACTCACCGGATGTTGTCTTGCGAGTCTCAGCAACAGAAATAATAAATAAAAAAAGGAAACACAAAACAGGATATTTATTATGTAAGCCAAGAATCACTCTGTCGGTGTAACACTCGCCGGCAGCAACCACACAACTGCTGAGGGTTCGGAAAGACTTTAGCAGCGAGAAGAAAATCACAGCAGAACCGACAGAAGAACCTTTTTAAACATCTTTTTTTTATTCCTCTTAGTCCAAGACTTGTTTCAAAATGGTAGGATTATCTATTACATCTCAGATTAACAGATCTGGATGTGACCACCTTCTGCATTCGACTCTTTGGTGTGTGAAGGGGCTTTGCGGCTCAGCAAACCTGCATCCAAGTGAATTTTAAATACAAGCAGTTAACTTTATTTCATAAGGCGAATAGAAAAGAAACATTCATTCCTACTACCATGTAATATATATTTATATATATATATATATGTGTGTGTGTGTGTGTGTGTGTGTCTTTGTGTATACAGTATATGTATATATGTGCATAATTATATACACATGAGTGTGTGTCTATGTGTTTATGTGTTTAAATCTATTTTTTATTTTTTGCTTTTGTTGGTTTATTCATTTTTGCAAGATTTAGACTTTTATATTTATGAGCACCTGATATTTAATTGGCTGCAAGAATTACAGATTCAAGACATTTAGAGGATAGAGGGGCATAGAACTCGCCACAAGATATGAAGGGGATACTGTGCTGCTGACCCACATTAATCGACTATACATTATCCAGCAGTGTCCTCGTACCGTCACGTTATTTATTTGCAGTTATTCATAACATTTTGCACAGCATGGCTATCACATGTTTGACATGTTACAGATATGATATGCTGCACATAGTAATGGCTCGGATGACAACACGTAAATGGTTACAGGGCTTTCGGACTTCAAGTTGGACGGAAAGAGGTTCCAGTTCTCAGTTTCTGATCACACATTTTTGGATATGTATATAAATATTCTTTTTAAAATTTACTCCTTTGTGTAATACTGACTCATTTGAATGTAACTCTGTCCAAAATGCAAAGTGCAGGTTTCTCAAACCTGGTCAGCATTCAGGTGCTTGAACTAATGAATTACTTCAATTTACATATATTGCTTTGGACAAATGTGATATAAATTCTAACAAAATGTAAGACAAATAATATCTTATACTTACCGCATACGGGTGCTGTATTTTAAACACTGTCATTGTGTCTTACTGACGAACAGACCGCTGAATAGAACACGATAAGAAGAAAGAGATGTGAGACAGAGCAGAATTTTAACTCTTTTAATTCTGCTGGAGGAAGCTGGTTAACCCTTAAGTGTTTTGCCCCGAGGACATCCATGAAAACGTAATCAGCACCACCTGGGATGGGCACTTCTAATGACTGCTGTGTGTGTGTGTGTGTGTGTGTGTGTGTGTGTGTGTGTGTGTGTGTGTGTGTGTGTGTTCCACAACATGAGGTGTTATTCATGCTGCCAGGACCTTGGTCAGTTTGCAGACTCTTACTCCGAATCCTGGATCTCCCTGTTTTTTGGAGAAAGTGTAGAGACTGGTGAGATGGTCTGCGGTGAGGAAATGAATGGAAGACAACGCCGAGTTCTCCAAGTGTGTGTGTGTATGTGTGTGTGTGTATCAATTCCATGCCTGGATCTGTGCGGTACGAAGACCCATGTGTTATTGATAAGCAGCTGGTAGTGGAATAGGTGGAGTCTGCGTTGTGGTGGCGGAGGCACCACAGAAGAAGAATAGAGTGAATCAATAGATGAAAGCATCCAGAAGACCATATGCACCCGTTCAGATCTGTTAGCATTGCCCAAAGGCACAAGTGCTTTCATCTGAATATGACAAAGTTACAGTGCATGCAAACCTGCAAACTGCAGCCACAGAGGCTGCGGGTCAGTGTGGCCCTTTGTCTTTCTGTGGGCCCACGTGTGTGTGTGTGTGTTCTTTCAAAAATTTGTCTGTTTAGATCGTTACATTCGCTGTCTTGCAGGCCGCTGCTCATCAATAGCATTGATCACATCATATGTATTCTGTATGGTAATGCTATAAAGCTAATGAGACCTACACACTCACTGTGCACACACACACACTGAAGCACAAGCAGCCACACACTGTTCATCCCACCTGAGAGGTAATTGGTTTCCCTCGCTGAGAGACACCAGAACAAAACATTCATTTATTATTCAGAAATATATTATTCATCTATTCAATTAGCTACTGTTCTCCTCAGCCAACCTAAAGAATCAATGTGGGCAATGGATATGATATGCAAAGTCCATCGTCTGAAACCCACACTCGCACAAGCAGGGAGAGGTCAGCCAGACAGTGATCAGAATTTGTAATGGAATCTTCAACCTAAAACCATACAAGAAAAACTAACTGGCTGACAGCATTAAACACTTACACACGTGCAGATGTACAATGAGGAGGAAAAGGTCAGACTGTATAATTCATAACCCACAAGGACATTTCAGACACAAATACAGACAGACAGACGGACGGACACACACACACACACACACACGCTAGGCTGCCTGTTCCTTCAGCGCCATCTTTGATCCGGAGATGCATGGAAAGTTTATTTTCATTGTCAACTGTTTTCTTAGTTAATAACTGCTGACACAGAATGTCAGCAAATAGCCAGATCACGCCGACCATGTTGCCATGGAATATATTCCAACCAATAAGTACCGAGCTGTCTTCTCTACTTTATTGGCATCCAGTACTATGGTCAAACAGTATAACACAACCCATAAAGTTTCCTAATCCAAAATTCGTGTTGGCTGGTCGTGTACATTATTTTAAAGGGTGATTGGCCCTTGCCTTCACCCGTCTGTCTGCATTTAATGCCCTTTATCATACTTGTCTTCAAATTCAGTATTAATTTGGATTTCTACTACATACGTCTACGTTTTCTAGACTGACTCACAAAGCCGCAACGCTACTGAGGTTCTTACAACCGTCTCTTTTGTAGCTTCTTCCACAGTAGGGGTGTCTGGTACCACAGCAACACACGCTGGTTCACACAATGAGAACAATACCATTCACATAGTGTCACAGCTGGAACAAGTTTTCTATCTGTTTTTCAACACATCATCAGGTGGCTTGTTCAATATTGTTTTTCATTGTTTTTAGTCCAAAAGATATTCTGTTCACCATCACAGAGGATTAAGGAATTGAGAGTCTGAATTTGTGATTGAAAATTTATACAAAGAATAAATATATATAAAGAATTATAAAATATAACAACAAACGAAACAAATATACAATAGTAACATTCACAGGCTCATCTGCAAATTCAGAGGTTTCAATTTTCAACAGATTAAAAGAAAAAAAATACTAATAAACAAATAAATTATAATACACAAGTAAATATGTAATGATAATTAACTAATAGGTTTTTAGGTTTAAAAAGTGACAAAAAAAATGATATAAACATTCACACCAGAAAATTAGGTAGTCTGTAGATTGTTCCAAAACCAGTGTTTTAAATGTTACTGTTCATCTCCAGAGGGAATGAACAATCAGGGAAAAGCAAGAGAGAAACCTGCGTTTCGGATTGAAAACTGTTCTTTGTTTAACAACCCCATTGATTTTTCTGACTCTTATCCAAAATGTTTAACCAACAAGTGCAGTGCGCGATATCTCGCGAAACACACATGCACGCCGACACTTTGCTGCTGACCTGAGTGTCAGCGTGTAACAGATGTCAGCCTTCCCATCACTTTGGGATAAAGTCAAAACAGAGCTGTTTCCAAAAGGAATTAGCCAGAGGTTATTTCCCCACATGGTGTCTTCGTCAAAAGCAAGAGAGTCATCTATTTAATAGTGTGCATTGCTCAGAGCCACCTATCATCAGACCGGATAAAGTTGAAGGGATGAAGGAAGAGATGAGGAGTGACAGGCATAGAGGGAGAGATTGAAGATAGACAGAGAATAAAAAGGGAGAGCGAGAGTGTGTGTGCTCCTGTGTGCGACCGTGAACAGCAGTAAGTGAGCTTTTGATAGAGACATTGGGCCATTTTTTTGTCCCTCAGAGGGGATAATTATCTCTTGCATATTCATTTATGCAAACACAACATGAATAATTTCCCTCTCCCTCTCTCTAAAGGTTACCTCATTAATTACAGACCAACAATTAGCAAGAAATATTTTTATAATTAATAATTTGGTGTTTCTTTGGTGCCGGTGTGCGCGCATAACTTACAGCGGGGTCAGACCCCAGGACAGCTGTTGAGGGTGTCAGTGGAATGGAGTGTTCATGCAAATGCAATATATGTTTGAGCGCATTTCATTTGAATCCAGCTTGTTGGGCCTCAGGATTTCAATGGAAAGACAGAGACTTTGGAAATAAGTTTAGAGTCAGGTTTTGGTCAGAACCCCTTGATGGTGGGGTGCATGTCCTGTCAATAATGTGGCTAGCGTGGGCCAGGTTTCCTGTGGGGTCTCTGGTTTCCTCCCATGGGCCAAATACATGCAGAAGGTAATTTGAAGACCCAAAGTTGCCCAAAACGTGTGAATGAGAGAATGAATGGTTGTTAGTCTCTTTGTGTGGCCCCGTGATCCAGTGGCGACTGGTACAAACACTGTTTCTCACCCAATGAGAGCTAAGATGCTGCGGTGGACCAACAGCATCCATCTCGGTGCTATAGATAATGATTGAATGAATGAATGAATGAATGTGTGTAGAATCTGAAAGCGCTCCTGACCACAGCAAACGTATACATAATAATTGAGCACTCCACCTGCATCACAGCAAAATTTCCATCACATTTCTTATTCACTGTACAGTCCTTCATTCATTCATTCATTCATTCATTCATTCATTTTCACTCAGGGTTGCAGGGATTCTGGAGCCTATCTCAGTTGCCAGTCGATCGCAGCTATTCTTCTGTGCTTATATATTCATTTATAATTTTATTGACCTTATTTAACCAGAAAAAAAATGCATTGAGATTATCAATCTCTTTTTCAAGAGTGATATATTTCTTGTTTTATGTCCTTACTAATTTACCTATGTCCCTTCCCGATGTCACCTTATCAAACTATCTGGCGCCCACTTACGACAGCAAAATAGAAATTTTGTTTGACACATTTCTTTGCTTTGCATATAGAAATGGACCCCTTTGAATCCTTGAATAAAAAGGCACACAAAGAGATTAACATTTTTTTACATTTTGTATTGTGGAAAACGTCATTGAGAAACAACAATCTGACCACCGAAATGGTGATCATTCCAAACTGCCTCGGGTTTGAGCCGAATGCTTCATTGGAACCTGATAAACAAGGTTATTTTTTTACCAGAAGCATCAAATTCAGTCACAATACTAAAGGATTTGATAAATCATGAGTGTTGATTTCTCTATCACTGTAAAATATTGCTTCAATATCTGGCATCCTTCCCTTGTGTGCTCATTTTGACTCCTGCTCCGGCATTATCTTTCACTAGTAATGGGATATTAAAGGCTGCCCTTCTGCATCTGGTCACTGGCATCCCAGAAAAAGTGTTTGCAAATGAACCAAACCTTCAGGCAAATTTCACAACAGCTATTATGGTTCAGACCAAACTGAAAAGCAGGAAGGTCCGCTACACTAAATCAGGTAGATGTAAAAATGCTCTCAGTTGTGATGTGGTGTGTGTGTGTGTGTGTGTGTGTGTGTGTGTGTGTGTGTGTCACATTGAGAAATCAGCAGATCAGCAGATGCAGCATCAAGGTGAAACCACACACGCAAATCAACACGTGTCAAGACAAAAAAAACACGTAAGGGCCAAACTTCATCTCTTTCTCCCTCATGCAGGTCCAATCCTTCTTTCTCTTTCTCTCTCATCCTCTCTCTAACACACACACTCACACACACACTCACACACAAACACACACACACACACACACACACTTCGCATTGGTTGTTGCCTCTGGGCCTGTGGTCTTTGAACTGCCTCGCAGACTCCAGTCTGTCCAAATTCTTTCTGAGAGATCCAGCTCGCTCCTGCCCCAACTACTGCAAGTCAAACACACACAAAGAAAGAAACATACACACAAACATACCAAGAGATGGACAGGCACACACACACACCCACTCACACACCAGTGGAATGCACTGTACACCACTCCTGTCTATAAAGTTCTTGAAAGTCTTGGTTTCTACCCAGAGTCTTGAGTGTATAACGTATAACATGTATTGAGAAATCAATTCAGAATCTCCCACACAAGAATAATAACAATTAAAAGATAATCATATTAACAGTAATCACCTGTTGGGTAATTTCTAACAGGCAAACTATAGGAAGGCCAGGCACAACCATTTTCCCAGTATGCTTGCATCTTGTTGTTTATTTTCTATCTGTATTGTTGGCAAATTCTCCCAATAAATCTGAAAAATACAGGAGCTCCAAAACTCAATGGGGAATTTCTTATGATAAAATTATGTGTCTGATCGCCAAAATATTTTTGAACTTCAAGTTCCAAAAAGTAGGAAAGACTTAAAACTTAGTGGCTGTGTCTCACTTGGTAGAGTGGGCATCGGAAGCCCAGCATTTTGGTTCTTAGCTCCTGGTGTCTGCATGCCAAAGTGTCCTGATGTCCTGATCCCCTGATGCCTTGATTAAGATAAGATAAGATAAGATAAGATAAGATAAGATAAGATAAGATAAGATAAGATAAGATAAGATGAACTTTATTGATCCCCATTGGGGATATTCCTTTGTCACAGCAGCGTGACAGTTATAATGTCAAAAAATAAAAAAGTAAAATAAATATGAATATAAATATAAATAGAGAGACAGAAGATAGTAAGACATCTATGAATAATAGACAGCAGCAACAACAACAACAGCAACATCAGGGATAATAATGGACAACATAGAGGAACAGTAAGGGTGAAAAACATACAACAAGAACTGAAAGACAATAAAAATAGAGTGACAATAACAATGAAAAGAATAAAATAAATAAACAAAAATAGGCAGGATGCATGTGGGCTGGGAGCAACAAGGATAAGAAAGACAGCAGAGTTAGGGCATGGCATGTGAATGGGTTGTCAGAGTTGTGCTGTTGTGCTCTTCCGCCATCAGGTTTTGAGTTTAAGTCTGTGTGAATGAGTGAATGCAATCTAGAAGTTAAGCACTTTGAAATCACTGAGTGTAAATTGTATCAAACATCAAAATCAGATTTTATTGAGCCTTATGGTGAGTCCCTTCTAGCAAAATAAACCATGCCCTAGATACATTTAGAATTAAATAAACTCTATCAGCAGCTCAATAGAAAAAGTGTTGAAGTGAAAAAAATAAGAATATGGACAATCACCTGTTGTCTACAGCTGGTTTCAAACAGATGTAAGTTTATATCATAAACAATAAGAAACATTAATTGTGAGACCAGTTTTTCATCTTTATTATAACATCAAGATGTTGAATCATGTATTAATAAGTCATTGAGAAATACTCATCCTTTGTGATGTTCTCTGTCGTTGTCTGCAATCAAACTCTTTACTGATGGGAAAAGAAAGGCTTCTGAGGGGCCTAAAAAGAATTTAGAGGAAAATACTGTAAGAGAGGGGTGTTTTTATGGTGGCACCTGATGCATTTACAGAAAAATAGTTTAAGAAAATGCATTACAGCCCAACAGGCTGTTGAGATTCTACAAGCTGCTCTCATTTTTACTGTTAGCATATTGCGTTAACAGGTGTTTAATGTGATGAAAGCTGCATTTTGCTCACAGCGTTTATTTCAATAGCGGGCAAAAATTCAGATATAATTTTAATTAGATTTCGTTTGGTCAATATACCAAAGAGCATTCATTCTTTACAGTCACCGTGATGAACGGCGGATCAGCTCCCTTCTTTTTCATGAAGGTCTGGTATCTTCTCACTTTGATCTGCACTCTTTCCTCATGCACGGAAATGAAAGGTGATTTGACTCTGCCACTGCACGCCATGTGTGTAGTTTGTCTCTTTCCCTTTAAAGAAGTGTGTTTCAGCACCACGCAACCTGTCCTGTTCGCTTCTCCTGAAGACTAATTTACTTGCGTTGCTTCTCATGTCGGTGCCACTCTTCCACCACAGCAAAGGAGTTGTTGACTTCCTCTGAGACAGGATGCGCTCATCATCAGTACAAGTGTGTGTTTGAAAGAGAGGAATAGAAACAGAGATGCCACGTGGGTGTTTGAAGAGTGAAAGGAAACATTCTCCCACTCTCTCCTCCCATTAAACATATTTGTACATTTCATTGCCAATAAAAATAGCAAATCAATCTCATCCAGCACTCTTCAGAGAGCTCTTTGAAGTCTTCTTAGCAAATGACCTCCCACTTTCTCTGTCAGCCGCAACCCCACGCCAAAAAAAAAAAAAAAACTTGTGCAATATTTATTGCACTTCACAAAAATTTTAAGTTTTTTTTTTTTTTTCTCTTTTTAAGGAAAAATCCTTGAAATTTTCATCAAAAGCATTCTAATCAGGCACTCCTCAGGTCAACTAATGAGTTGGTAGGAGTGAGGCCCTCGCCAGGCAGTTTTCTTCAAAGGGCTAGCTCATTAGCCTTAGCGGCACTGATTATGATACTTTTACATGCTCATCTCACACACAAATCCGTGCACATACACGCTTGCTGGCAAATGATGCTGTCTCTCTCGCTCTCTCTCACACACACACACACCCACCCACACACACACACCGAGGGAAAGAAAGCTGTCATTAGCCCAGTTAGCATCATTAGCATCATTAGCAGTCAAGGTCAGTGTTTGAAGCCAAAGACAGACATGTAATCTTTATCCTTCCTCAACCTTTTCTAAATGTCTCCCAACTTCTTCAGTAACTGAGATATATTGCTTTAAGTAAGCCAAAAATGGAATGAAAGGGAAAAAGAGAGAAAGAATTGTCCCAAACTATTTATATAGTTAAGATCAGGAAGACGAAAATGTAAAATATACCCTTTCTTCCCTTCAGCGCTTCAGGATTTTAGAACTGAGCATTTCCCACCGTTCTCCTTCCCCTTTGCTGAGAACAGAGTTCACATGTGATTTGCCACAACTCTACTGAGAATTAATTAAAAAAGATGGGAGGAAAAAGATGTCACTCTTTGTGGATAATTCAGCATTTCATTTACCGCGTAACAACATCAGATCTCTATGTGTTACGTTTTTCGGCTAGAGTCGCCATCACTCTTGTGTTTATTGTGCCATCTGGGTGAAAGAATGATTTATGTAGATTGATGCAGCCTATATGGATATGCTGCAACCTTTACTGTGTCTCTTTAAAATAAAACGTGAATGAGCATGCTTCTGTTGGATATATTGAAGAGAATGACAAGTTTATTACATTTCTGGGGACACCTCAGCCTGAAGAGAGCAGTTTCAAGATTTTCTTTAATTTTTATATAATTAATTTCTGTCCTGCTACATTTGCACCCTGCCCTCAGTTCCTTTTGATATTTATATCCTCTGCGCCGCCAGAAAGCCAAGTATGGGTACTGGGAACCTGTATTGAATACTGGGAGCATGTACACCCATGTACACCCTTTCCAAAGCCCGAGTGTAAACTAGTCGCATAGAGGGATGATCAACAGCATGGCATTAAAACCTATTTTTTAGCTGAATAAAGTGGTTGATTTGTTTAGGGCAGCTTAAAGATAAATAATGACTTATCATCATCATCAATCTTTAGTTTTGAGAAAGAGGCATTTGGAGAATTTTAGGAGATTCTTCACTCCATACATAATCAAGGGATGTAAAAATGTACAACATATCCTATTTAGCTTAAGTACTAAACTTTCATCATATAACCCAAGAGTGCAGATAAATCACATTTTCATCCTTGGAGATTTTTAGACATTAAAGGAAGGGTGACATCTATGATGAGGTCTTTGTCTGGAATTCTACTCTTTTATTTATTTTCATGTATTTCTTTATTGCCCAGTTTCGTCCGAAGATTTCCCTGTACATCAAGACACAAATATGAGAAGAAAAAAAACACAATTGCAAGGCGTTATTGACGGATTAAAAAAATATATTCAAAAAAGAAAGAAAAAAAAAAACAGAGAATTGCAAAAAAATCCCACTACTTTTTCTGCAACCTCCAGTTAAGGTAGGGGTCAGGAATCTGTGGCACCTTTATTTTGGGGGTCAAGAAAACAGTTCGTTTTGTGATGCTGCTCACAGCCATCACACCTCCTGGTCCGCAGCCGAATGAATACACATGTATCATCTTTATTTAAGAACCAGGTTTTACACCAAAATTAGCTGAGACATTTCTTTATCCCTCCACCAGCCTCCCTCTGGTTTCTTGTTATCCATTGGTTCCCCTCCTCCTTCCTGTGGTCAGTGTGTGACAGAGGCCCCGGGCTGAATAATGGCTGTGGGCAAGATGTCTAATTCTCTGGTGGTCGACACACTGGATTTAACCCAGACTGACTTTAGATGTGTGTTTGAAGAACTGTGCAAAATGTGTCTGAAGAAATAGAGCAAGAGAAAGAGAGAGATACTTCCTGCGTGTGTATGTGTGTGTGTGTGTGTGTGTGTGTGTGTGTGTGTTAACTCTCTCCAGTCAGATTAGCTCCATTAGTGGATTAGCTGGATTAGCTGGATTAGAGGGTTAATTGCAGTCTGGTACTGCGTTGGTGCGCAAAGGCTAATGATGGCTAACAGTAGTTAATCTCACACACAGCCGCGTTGGCCAGCTACTGCCACGTCTGGCAACATGGCACACATAGTCGGGAAGCCGGCATACACCAGCTTCCCATGAGGATTAGGAGCAGACTTGTTTGGATGACACATCTGTAGTTAATCTCTGCCTAATAATATCATACTCTTTGAGGGGTCATCTTTTCTACATTGACCAATGAGGTGTACTTGTGTCGACTTGCATATAAAATAATGCTTTTCTTTTTCCCACAATTCTGAATCCATGTCAAAGACAATGAATGGCAGTGAAGACATATATATTTATGTATATATATATACACTGGTAAATTTGTAGAGGTTTAAACTACACAATGGAAAACTCCAAAATAGCACAAAAAAGGGCAACTTTAACTTTTTCCTACAGCTATAAAAATGGTTTAACATAAACTAGCTCAAAATAAGTTTACAAAAAAAACCTCTGCAGATATTTAATAGTTCACTTTGAAATGGTCAGTCAGTGACTACATCAATTTCTTAACTTGGCTTCGGTTGTTTCATTTTAATGATAGTGTGTGAGAAAAGAGAAAACTATCACCAATCCATCGTCTGTTTCATCATTCTTCTATGGATCTAAATTCTTTCTTTCCTTATGATTATGTTGAAACATTTGTTTAATTCAATTGCGGTAGTGCAGGGCTTTGGCTGATGGTGATGATGAAAACTGGAGGGGCTGCAGTGAGTATGTTTCAGGCTGCCTCAGTGAGACAAAACCCTAAGCAGCGCCGTCTGTCATTGCTTCCATGCAGTAATATATGCAGTAATAGAGTTTAACATGATTTGTCAAACTTTGATTTCTCTCTTTTTTTGTCACAGACAACACATCAGAGGATAAATATGAATGCATGTACAGTTTGAATGTGCGTGGAACATGAAACCTTTTGAAACAAATACAAATTCAATTATTCACCATATGACAGTAAAACACCATAAAGACATCTCAGATATTTGCTGAAAGTTTAAATATCTAAGGTTTGTCTATATAATGACTGAAATTCTCAAAAGGGTTCTCTGTTTATTCAATTATACTTGTTGAGATACATCAGAAGGACAATCCCCCAAAATGGGACTGATGATATAGACATCACAATTCAATTCTGATAATGTTTTTAAATCCTTAATATGGCTTTGCCATCAAAAGGCTAATGACCTACATCATACATTTTGGTCAATAAGAGAAGTGATATTAGATATCAATTGTATCTTGTGTCAAATTTGTGTTTTGCTTTGCTTTAAACAAAAAAGACGGTGGTGATGAAATCAGTGCAAAATAAGTTCCTTATAAAGTAGTTGACAGCAAAATAAAATATCATGTAATACCAGTTTTCCCGGATGACTATGAATTCCGGTTTATGGTTATTGTGAATATTTTATTTGTTGCTGTGTGCCCTTCTTCCAACTTTCAACAGATGATATTACCTTTTCACTACACTTCTTTCTTGTCCTGCAGGAACTTCAGACACAGGCGTAGTTAATACCGCTGCGTTTATAATACCCCTGTTGTGCTGAGATAATCGAAGGCACCTGGGATTGTTCGGTTGCCCCTGTTTGGATACGATTCTAACTCAAATGCTTACACCAATGTGTTCCTGTGCGTATTAGTGTGGCTGCTTTGAAGACCTTTTTTTTTTTTAATTCTGACTAACATCATTTAAAAAACGCAAAATAACGTACATGAAAAAAGGGATTCACACACATTTGAAAATAACCAAAAACACACCAAAATGACCAGACATGTAAATGTAACCCAGAATCTCCCTGGATCGCCAGTGTAGTAGAAATGAAAGGAAAGATGCAATCGGTCAAAGCAGCTGAGTGTTGCTGGCAGGATGTGGTGTTGGGAGGTGAGCGCGGTGTTATTGATGCAGTAGCCAATGAGGTCTGACACATGGCTTCAGGACGGGAAACGCCAGGGGTTATGGGTAAAATGGGTGTTAGCGAGAGTGTGCGGCAAACCAGAAGCACACCCACACCTATGCACATCCCCCGCACGCTAGAAACAAAAATGTGGTAGAGCAGACGCACGCACACACACACACACATACACATACCCATATGCAGACTTCCCATATATTCAGTGGGCACCTCGGCCTCATTAAGGGGAAGGGAAGGGCTCCCTGCTCATCTTTTAAAGATAAAACAAAGTGCTGTGATGTCATACCTCATCAACCTTTGTCAAGGAGACGAGAAGCACTTTAGCAGAAAGACCAGAGTGTGTGATCGCCTGAACGCACAGACCTCCCTTTGACTCTCTCCTGCGCTCCCGTGCACACAAACACACACAAGCATACAGACGCAGAAAACACAATCGCGGCGGCGGTGGATGGTGGATGAGGGATGCATGTTGGTTTGGGGCTAAACATGATATCTCGTTTCCCCAGGGCCAGCCAATCAGAAACAGCCAGCCGGGGAAAACAGCAAAAGCACTCAAGACAGGCCTGAAGAAAACACACTCGTAAACACAGGAAACACTCGAACAAAATACACACCCGTCTGCTCGGCATGCACCAGTACTCCCTGCCTGCAACCATGCAGACAAAGAAATGCCTCAGCACACACACACACACACACACACACACGCACAGCTGAAATTCATCATTATTCAAGGGCTTCATTATGATGGCATTTATCATTAGCCCAAATATGAGCACATATATGCATAACTACATCAGCTGTACAAGGGGGTACAAAGCGGAACCTCATTTTTGCAGGCAGCATTCTGGTGTAGTACTAACGCCTGCAGGGGGTGGCACCTTGGGGTGGGAGCTAGGGGGTGTGGGGCACAGGAAGCAAGTACCTGGGGGGCAGCAGTGAGGGGAAGTGCCTAGAGATGCGAAGCCCAGGGAAGACATAGTCACCGCTGTGGGCTCTGTTCTGGGGGACGGATCGGGGCTACGTGTTTCAAGGGGAGGTGTAATAGCGGCAGAAATGTTGTTAGGAGGATGAAACCATGAATCAATTTGGTGTGAAGTCGAGCAAATTGTGTCAAAGAGCAAAAAAATCAAACAGACAGATACCAGTAAATGTATCAGGGTGAAATTTTACAAGGGACAGGGGAAAAACATCATAAAAAAGATTACATCTTTCTATTTTTTTGCCGGCCCAGATTCAGTTTATTGCCCTGCTGACAAGGATCTGGTTGAAAAGAACACAAGAAGTTAAACAATGATATCCCAGCATCTTGTATATTTGAAAATCAAAGTTAATAATTACACTCATCATTTCATTCACTCAAGTATGCAACAGGCACTCATAACAACATCCACAAAAAAGAGAATATCTCCTAAATAAACATCATCAACGTCTTCTGCATTGATTATTCGATTATCTGCACTATGATCGACCGTTTTGTATTTGAACATTACACACCTTGAAAACACACTTTTGTGGGGGAAGCACAACTGGAAGCGGAGGAGTGCCCCTCAACCTCTAAAAGTCAACTGCAGGTCTGTGAAGAGGGTAGGGGGGGATGAAAAATCACTTAAACCGTTATTTTTTTATTATGGCATTAGTAAGGCCCCTCTTGTTGTCACGGCCTTCCTCTCCGCTCCTCATCACTATCTGACTTAAATTGCTGATTTAATTTGAGGATTGTCCTGGTTCAATATAAGGCCTTTAAAGAAAAAGCTCTTCAAGCAGCCTCATATTGTTACTTTCTTCTTTACCTTCTGAATAAGGATTTATTTTAACCTGTTTTTGCCACACTTTTTTTTTTTAATTCAGTGTTGAGGATCGCTATTAAAATTGAATGATTTATAAATAGAGCCTGCTTTATAGATTGTAATATGATGCGTAATTGTCTGTTAAAGGTGATTTGTTACTCTATTTTTCCGTGTATAACGAAACCACACTGCAAAGACGTTAACAGTATCAGGGATCACACAGTTTTGGTTTGAAAACTAAAAGTTTGGCCAGGCGCGTTCATCCCTTGTATGTGTCCTCTTTCATTTGGTGTAACTGCGGCATGTTTATGTAATGTGCAGTGTTTTCCCGTATTTTCGAGCCACTTTCCAAATGCAGCACATGTTGTCAAATTAATGAGGCTGTTTTCCTAATTTGCCAGTGTTTTGTTTATTTGCATATGTTTTCTTCATTACATTGTGTTCCCGGGAAATGAGGAGCCACACAAACTGTGAGCCTTCAACCGCTTTTCAATTAAACATGATTTCATATGAGGTTTTTTTTTTTTTTTTTTTGGTTGTTTTATTTGCATGATACTTTTCCAAAAATGTGTCCCTGAGTCAGATAACACTACAAAAATCATACCATAGGCTGGCTGTTTAAAAAAATATATCGTCACACTTAATACGAGAATTGTACCTTTAAAAATTAATGTATATTACAATAAGTTGAAATACCTATTTATTGGTCAGCTATGCCCACCACATTGAAAAGTCTAATTTTTGTTAAATATTAAGAAGACCTCTTATTATAGGACAATTTTGAGTACATGTATTAAGCTTAGTTACATTTAAGGACCTGTAAGAACACTAAGCAACCTTTATTTTATCTTATTTCATTTTACATTTTTGGAGTGCAAAAGCAAATACAGTTCCTAATTCCACAGGAGCAAGCGTGCAGCTCCGGACAGCTTTTAAATTTTTGTTATTTACTATTCTAAAAATACAAGGCTGAATCTTAGATTCTGTGCACAAGGCTGTGTATGTGGGTATGTGTTGTTCCCGTACCAGGCTGAAATACACCAAAACAACTTTTAAAACCGTCCTTTTGTTCTTCCAAGTGAAAATGTACTTTAAATCGGTAGATACGGGAAAATCATCTAACATTAAATTAAAAAAAATATATAGCCATTCACCAACTAGAACTAACTATATCAGTCAAAATAACAGTAGTTTTATGAATCGATGATGTATCTGGAAGAAATCTTCAGCTCGAAGGTTGCTTCTTGACTCACCAGTCTGTTGTTCATTATGTCACCTGCCTGTCTTACCGTACCACCTGTCATATATTCACTTTCTTTCACTTTCTATCATAAAAAACATAGCAGACCATCTGAAGGCTTAGTCCTTTTTTTTTTTTTTTTTACTTCCTGCACAAAATCTTCCAGCAACAATTACACATAATTAGCCACAAGATCAAAAAATGAAATAAATAAAACAGCAGTGACCCCAGAGAACGTGAAAGCAGGGTAAGGAGCGGGAGGGGGGGGGGGGGGTGAGGTAAGGTAGGGGTATTTGGCAAAGGCAGGGTCATTAAATGGTGTAGAACAGTGTGGAAGAGGGGGCACCAGGGCAGTGAGGAGGGATGGTGGGGGTGACAGTTGAGGGGATTTGCACAGGGTGAAGGCTGGGTGCGATTGGGGGTGGAGGGTGCAGCTTGGAGGTTGGTGTGCGGTGGGGGCGATGGTTGGTGGTGGGGGTATCAGTGGGGAATGGTGTCAGCTGCAGAGGCAGCAGGGAAAGCCGACATCTTAATAAAACAGCCTCGGGCTAAATCCCATTAAAGGCCTCAGAGCCTGTTACAACTGCTGGCCAGGTAGCACACACAAACGTAACACACATAACACATTCCACACATACACACACATCATATATTTGTGCTGGCCTGTACACACACACACACACACACACACACATACACGAATATATTATATATGGATCCATGTGTCCGTCTCTCTGTCTGTTCTTGTCTGTCCATGTGTGGGGGTCTTCCTTTGTGCTCATTTTTTTGTGTGTATGTGCGGTTTCACCATCTGACCATCACGTATCCCACACCGATGCACACAAACGCACACACACACACACACACACACACACAAACAGACCTCCTCTGGCCCATTGTTGCTGAAAGTGCACTGCTCATTTGATTTGACTCACTATTCTGCCTCAAAAACTTCTCTGATTAGGCCAAACGGTTCAAGTGGAAGCGTGAAATAAAGAGATTCTGACAAATTTTGTGTCTCTTAGTGTCTCAGCTGAGGAGATATTGTTTCTGTTGATAAGGTTTCAAGGTTGTGCAACCAAGTAGATGAAGATGACACAAGCTAAACAACACAAGGATGTTGGATTATATGTGAAGTTTAAGGTTTGGATTTCAGGGGAATATGGAAAAGCTTACATCTCAGCTCTGCAGTCACTTGTGTAAATCACTTTTACAGACTCACCTCTCTCTGTAAAGGGGGCAGGAGTGCAACTTATTAGTACTATGAGCGCCTCACTTGATCTCAGCGGAAGTGTGTCAAAGTGTCCTTGAATGCCTCACTTGTCATGACTGCCTCTGGAAACCGCAATGAGTTAATGACGGAAGTGTAAATACAACAGAAAGTTAGAGGACACATGATTCCCTCTCAAATTGAAATAAAAAAATTAATCCTTTTCACAGGCTCCTAAGAGGTCACCTTTGAATCATGTTTAAACAGGCCAAAGGGTAATTTCCAAGAGCGCTTCCACTCTGTTCTACGGTTCCCCCTGGTGGATATGGATATAATTTCACAAAAATTTACCGATTGGGTGACCTCCGCTTAGTGTATGTTCAACTTTGTACTCGTGCTTCGGAGAAAAGGATGATGATGCCACCTGTGATCAGCAGCGATTTTCGGTTTTGCACATTATCGGCGGTGATATACATTGGACATGTATGTGGGACTTTTTGAGTATTGCACTTTATTCTTAGAATATCCCACCATGCATCTTTCTCTTGAGCGACCAACACAAATTCTCCTGTAGGAGTCCAAAGGCTGAGCTGTTGGAAAAAAAAAAAAAAAAAACTTTCAGCACTGTCAATGTTGTACCGGAAGAACGGTTTTTGGCAAAATCGTTGGCAAAGAAATCATATTTCGTATTAGCACTCTTCAGTTTTCTAATCTAATCGAGGGCAAATATGATTTCTACTAAGATTACTAAGATTAACTCATTCAAAAGCCTGATTACCAGGATGTGAAACGTATATATAACGCAGTTTAGGTAATGCACAATTATATTTTGCTGTAGTTTTTTTTAAGGAGTTTTTAAAATTAAAAAGTGTTTTCCCACCTTTTTGGGAAACGGCTGGTCTCCTCCTTGCACCTGTATGCAGCTTCAGCTGCGTGACTGAGAGCAACCCTGAAAAGGAAGTTATATTTTGAAAAGTAAAAAGGGAGAAACGACATCTTTCATGCATGGCAGAGAAACCCTCGCCGATGCAGATGAGCTCCGGAGAAGACTTGTCAACGGTAGCAATTTCTCCCTGGAGCTCTACAGAGAGCTGTATGATGAGCAGTATCTAAACTGTCCTCTGAGTTTTAATCTACACACACTCTCTCTGATTCTGGGCTGGGAAGTGTTCTGGCCTAAATGAAATGCATGCTCACAACACACACACATGAACACACACACATGCACGCACACATTCACAAAGGAGGTTAGAGATCAATATGAAAGGGGGATCTATATGTCCCAAAGTTGAAGTTCAGCCTCTGTCTGACAGAACACACAAGTTCCTGTTGTAGTAAACTATTGTTTTGACAGGATGTCACTTCAGTTCTGCGGAGTGTGTGTTAGAGCGCCAGGCGTCGTGCGCCTCCTCTTTATCTCAGGCCTAAGGCTACTGTCACTGAGCCGGGGGGAGAGTGGGAGACCGAGGCAGACAAACAGAGGGAGAGAGAGAGGCAGGGAAATAGGGAGGAAAACGGGAGAGATAATTCACTTGTCAGCTGCCTGATGAAATGCCATTTTAACTGAAGCTACTAATAGGAGCATTACGGGGTTCAGCAAGCCTGAGACAAGTTGCTGAGAGTGAAGTTTATGTGTTTTTTTTTTTTTTTTTGAGTTTGTGCGTGTGTGCGTGTGCTTGTGTGTGTGTGCTTGTGTGTGTCTGTGTCTGCGTGTACATGTCGATGTGTTGGTGTGTGAGCATATTACCGATAGATCTATATACCCCCCCCACCCTTTGCGTCTTATAAAACCTCTAGCTGACAAATGCCGACGTATTTCAGACTCCGTGTCGACGGGGTCAACTTAGATTTATGTTTCTCTTTCTCCACACAATCACAAAAGCAGCTGCATTATAAGCATAGATATCAATTACTTTTAAACCTGGAGCTGCTCGGTGAGCTCAATTTTGTCAAACTTTTTAGAGGAGACTTTTTTTGTGATTTGACATGAGATATCATGTATAAATGTTTAAATTGTAAGTTAGTAAAGTTTTATCATGCAGACTTTTAGTAACATAACAAGAAAACATTCTCCTGATGAATAAAAACTGAGGGGCAGCAGCACTAATACTATGATTATATATGGTGATATCTGTTCTGAAAAATTTGGAGGATGTTTTAAAAGTTATTGAAGTATTCTGTATGAAATCACATTCATACAGACATGAAATTTTACTTTGCCAAATGTTTTTAACACCTGACCATAATATTTTCTTGGTAAATTGAAGTTTTCTGCCTTTATTTAAAGACACCACTCTCACACTTCGGTTGCAAATGGCTGACGAGCTAAAAATGAAAAAGAGCATGTTAAATATATAAATAGATCATCTGAAAGAGCACAGTCCTTATATGATATGTGCATTTATTTTTTAAAATGCAATTCGCTTTCACAGTAAATGACGGGGTATACAGGGTATTACACTGTTATTACTGCTGGTAAATTAGAAGCACTATCTTGAGGTAAATTGGATCATTCTTTTCTTCAAATGATAGGATTATATAATTACTGGCATTAGTGGTGTAAGTTACATGGTGCTGATGCTGCATGTGTGTTTTTGGACTTTAACCACAGCGATTTTGGACACACAGATGCAGACAGATGCCTGTATGCAGCATCACACCACAGCAAGAAGTTACACTGTCCACCAGCATTATGGTTTGAAACGCAATATCTAAGACAGACAACCCCCCCCCCTACACACACACACACACACACACACACACACACACACACACACAGAAAGGGTTAAGAGAGCCCTGAGGCCAAGTGATTTACACAAGAATGAGCTGAATAGTTACTGTCTCTCTCTCTCTCTCTCTCTCTGCGCGCACGTGTGTGTGTGTGCGTGTGTGTGTGTGTGTGTGTGTGTGTGCAAGCACTCAAAGACTTCAATACTTCTACATAGTACTGGAATACTCCGGGAGATACATATAAACCTTTTCCTCCTTCACTCCTTTCCGAAAATCACGTGACAGGCGCTTGTATTAACATACAGTACACATTGAATGACCCCGATAATCTTATGCGCAGACATATGGCACATTAAGAGCTGGGTCAACTATGACCTTCAAGGCATTGTTAACCAGCAAATAAATAACAAATCAGACACATTTTCAGGGAACCATATATAAATCTTTTTAAATGACCCCCGTATAATTGCGATAACTGCCGTCATATTCGTCTCGGTGAGTTTTTCAAGCTTCTCTTCAAAATATTTTGGATTAAGGGTCTCACACACAAACACAGGTATTCATTGGTGAGATTTTTATGTTATCCATTACGGGATTTAATACCATTTACCATCCAAAAGAAAGAAAGAAAGAAAAAAAAACACAGTCAAGACTTCCAAATCCCTCTTTAAGTGATGAGTGTAGTTTAATACCTGGTAAGTTCTCACACATTGAAACACAACATCCAAATGAGACAGACAAGCAGAAACAAGTCAACCAGATATATTAGTTAATTCTCTTCGTCTGTGAAGAACCTGAATGCCATCTAGCGGCTGCAGCAGGAGGCCGAGAATGGACGGGAGCAGCACCAGCAGCAGGAGCACAGGTCAAGAATGGAGTTACTTCCATGTCAACAGCACCTCCTGCAGGCTCAACCCTTGCCCACCTTTTAGAATCTAAATCAGAAATAATGTATTGCTCCCGGAGGAAATTGTGCGGCATAATTTGTTACAACACAATATCCCCCCTTTGTTTCAACATTTCACTGCTTTAAATGATCTGTTTTACCCATCATCTATGTGTGTGTGTGTGTGCGTGTGTAATACATAAATGAATAAATATAATAAAAATAAATCAGTATTTTAGTATACATGTATAAAGAAGTGTGTATATATATACTGTATTCGTGTAAGTACTATGATATATTATATAACATTACATATATACAAAAACACATATACAGTCATGAGTGTTTCCACATACATATATGCACACACATACATATTTATGAATATATTAATATGCATGTACACACACACATATATATAGAATACTATAAGAATTTATTCATAGAACGCGGGAAAACTAGAAACAAAAAACAAGGTTTTGTTTTATTTGACCTTTGAGGAGATCATTAAGTGTCACATAGCTGTGTCCTGTTATTTCCTCTCATGAATACAACACTGTTATTTAGCCTTTTCTTTTTCAATGCGTCGTACGGAGATCCCACATCAGACGCACCGAGAGGAGAACGCGAGTCAATCCCGCACCTCTGGTGGATCCGCCAATCATTGGCAAAATCCTCAGCGCTCCGTCCCGCCTCCATGTTCAACAAAGGGCCACAAACAACAGAGCTGACATGACGGGGCGATTTCTTCTGTCTTTGCCTCGGGTAAAAATCTCAGTAATGGTTTCCTGAAGAGGAAAGGCTTTGGACTAAAAGAAAAAAAAAAAAAAACCTTCTCACAGGCAAATCAGAAATACAAACTTCCAGTGATGTTTGGAAAGAGGCTCCGATAGATATTCTCAAAGAAAAATATGCAAAGGGTATGACGTCAACATATTGAACATGTTGATTTTCAGCTCGTCCTCTTCTGACTTGATTAGATTTCGTGAAACAATATCCGGTCTTTTCCCCCATCACTTGTATTAATGTTAATTCTCAGAGAAGGAACTTGATTCAGTCGCGTATCCTTCCCAGCAGTCATCAACATTCAGCTGGTGAGGAGGGAAAACAGGAACATTGGCCTCCAATGGGCAGCTGCGCAAGTAGCGTGTGTGCGCACAAACTTGCACACACATACACACACACACGCAGATATAGAGAGGGAAATGCCCGCTCCTAGACCCATGCATCTGGATACACTTTTTTTTCCAGTTGCGTGAGCAGTCAAATTAAACCTAGCAGTTGAAACCAGGCACTTGGGGAAACAAAATCTCAGCCCGTATTTGCACTGGGATGAGCTCTTTCCCCGGCAACACTTTTTTTTTGAATTTGAAATTTTAAAGCGGTAAAAGTAGGCCTCCGAGAGGCCTGTGATCAGGATTCTTAGCGAGGTTGAATTTGCTATTCGGGAACTGTTTTCTCTCACTAATTTGCGATGTTAGGTTGAATGTAAAGAAACACATGTCTCTGCATATGCGTCTGTATTCTCTTCACAGAGAGAAAGATTTTTGTTTGGGTGCAGCTGTGGTGTTGTTGTGCATTGTTTTTGGTCAATATATTCATGATATTGCATGAGTCTCTGAGAGTTATGAAAAGAGTGTAAGTGACTGAGCAGTGGAACAGAAAACCTGCGAGCCTTGCTGGGGAAAAAAAAAATGTTTTTATTAAATAACTGTAAAGTTTTTAAAGGGAGTGTTTCGTTGTGAAAAAGATGTTTTGTGTTGTACGATGTAAATGTTGCGGTTGTGTGAATCCTGAGGTTGCTTTTTTTTTTTTTTTTTTTTTGACAAAATGAGCTATGTTTTCCAACTCCTGCTTGAGCAATCAGAAGGCTCCGTGAGAGTGTGCAAGTTTGCGTGTGTTCGTGCTCCCTCTCAAGGTGTGCTCGCATGAGTGCGTGTGCTTTGAGAGGGTGTGTGTGTGTATGTGTCGAGCTGTGGATCTCCTAATTTAGCCTCCAGAGAGTGGAGACGTCAGAGTGTCAATCTTGCCACACCGCTTTTTTCCCCACTTAACTTTTTAACCGAGTTTCCTCCTCTTTGCCACCCTCTGTATTTATAGCCGCCGAGCCTGCAGCAGCCGTATGTTTATAACTGTGGTTTTCCATGTTTGCGGTTTGATAAACTGTGTGTGTGTGTGTGTTTTGTGTGCGGGTGTGTATAGCTCCACAGCTGTTGATATAGTGGGGTTAGGGGTTTGGTATTTCAGTCAATTTCCACAGAGACAGTGATATAGCTCAGCTCAAGAGAGAGGGAGGAAATGTAAAAATCGCTGGAGGAAAAGGGGAGAGCGGAGGAAAGGAAGAGAGAATGGGAGTGAATGGGGTGGTGGGGGTAGATGGTGTGCTGGTGGTGCAGTGAGGAGGTGTTGGAGGGGATGGATTGAGGGATGGATGGAGGGATGAGACACATTTCTGGCCAGGCGCGCTGCTCTGAGACTAATTAAGGTGAGGGCAGTGGCAGAGACGAGGTAATGATGAAGAAAAGGATTTACTCCCTCCATCCCTCCGTCTAAGACACACCATCCCTCTTCCCGTCACTCAGACCCTCTGACCCTCACCCGCCGATCCTTCCCCCTCCCTCATCCCCTTGCCGATTTTCACTCCGCACATTCGTCCCCTCGCTTCCCAAATAAACTTCCCTCTCCCGTCTTGTTCCCGTACATTAGTCCACATGACACTGACACTTATTTTTAACAAGGAAGAAGCACCTGCGCAGTCATCTGGTCTGAAATCTAGACGAAAGTTACAAATTTGACAAATAAGAACAGACAGAGCAGAAAGTAAAACACCGCAGCGACATGTCAGGTCACATTCAAATACCAGATTTACTTTTGAATTCATCGTGGCTTCGTTAAACTTCCTGACATGCTGCTGTATTCTTATATTTCAATTGAAACATCGAAAACGCTTCAAGTTGTATCGATGTTCATTTTCCTCATTTCTTCCCTTTAAATGTATTATATGTCAAATGTATCATTACAAGAGTCTCAGATTTCAATAGTTTAAAAGATGATTCACAAGTGAGTTACAGGACTCACGATACTTTCATTTAAACTACTTTACACTAACACTTTAAAGTATAGCTTGAGAATGATTGTTGTGTAAAATCAATATTGATAATTATTTTTGGGGCTTCTACGTCAGTGTTCAAAATGTTCTAATGACTTATTCAGGCTCTTTATTCCAAATTGAAGTGTAAAACACGTGCCAATGTTATGACAGTGAGGTTCCAGGAGAGCATTTCATACAGCACAGATATATATATATATACACACACACACACACATACATATATATATGTGTGTATATATATATGTATGTGTATGTGTGTGTGTATATGTGTGTATATATATATATATATATATATATATCTTTGAGAGATATATATATATATATAGATATATGCATTTCGGCTAATGCCATACATATATATATATACACACATATACACACACACACACACACACACACACACACATATATATGTATATATATATATATATATATTCGTCAGCTGTTCACACAGTGTCAGATTGGAGATAGGCATATTTAATTTGGTTTTTTAGCAGAATTCTAGATTGTCATCCACAGAGGCATTATTGGGCCTGAGAGACAAACTGCATGTGTGAGTTCATGTTTGTTCGCCTTTTGTTGATAGTTGTTCATAGTTATATGCATTTTTTTTTTTTAAACACAGAGGTCTATCACAAAGCTCAGGGTCATCCAGGTTCAAATTTCAGATATCTATAAGCTATCAGCCACTTGGACCAAACTTTATCTAAAGGGATATTTCACCACCTCTGTCGAAGGGCACTTAATCTTGATGTTGTAAGATGTTGAGATGTTTGCCTTTCCCCAGTATGGCAGGGTTTCCGTGTCTCTCAAAGCAGCAAAAAGCTTCATTCTAAAAAATAAAACAAAGTAAAATCAAACAAATGTCTCTTTCTTTCATTCAAGAGCAACCATAACTTTACATCGCTCAATTCATAATTTCTATTGAGGGACATAATGGCTAACAATTATAACCATGCAGTTAAACTGTATTTTGCAAAAGTTCTACCTATCAAATCAATCATGTAGAACACTGTTGTAATAAAAAGAAGAAACATTATCAACGGCAACATTTTATTACACTATACCTCAACTTTCCCTTGTCAGCTGGACTAAATATGCAACAAAATAACAATATTCTCAAGTTCGTCACTTAACAGATCCTTCCCTAAACTAAAGCTCAGAGTGTTTTGATTTATGAAGAGGATCTGAATAGTGAGGAAACCTCAAAGAACAATGTTTGTAGGGATAACTAAATATGATATTGTTATCTGACCTTTTTGGAAATAGACCTGGACTGATCCCACCCACTTTTGAGTTGCAGGAATCTTAATCTGAACTATGTTTTTCAATAGCCTCATTGATACAAAAGAATTTGTGAAGTGTCAAGACAGGCCTTAAGATACTTTTGTTGTCCGAAAAAACACTGAGGTCTTATAAGAGAGCAAATAAGTTTGTTTATTTATTATCGAAACTGCTTTTCCTGCACTCAGGGTCGCCTGGGGGGCTGGAAAGTATCCCAGCTGCCACTGGCCGAGATGCAGGTTTCACCCTGGATGGGTAACAGGGGCACATATAGAGACAAACACCCTCTCGTTTACATTTTTGGACAATTAACACCTCCGGTAAAACTACTCGTGTTTTTGTACTGTGGGAGGACACCGGACAACCGGAAAGAAAACTCATGCAGATACAGGGAGAACATGCAATACCCCACGAAAAAATAGGCCTACGGTGGGAACCGAACCAGAGAGGCTCTAGGTAGGAGGCCAAGGCACTCAGAGGAACAGGAATCCCAAATTTGAGAACTGGAACCCTTAGATGCTGAAAAATCTAGTCTGATCTGAGTTTGAATGGACTTGTTAAAATTTCATTTTACACATATATAAACATATATATATCCTTGTCATATATATCCTTGTTATGTATTTACCCTTCTGGGTAACATCTGATGGCCCCCAGATGACCAAAGTAATAATATCACAACAATAGCACTTTCAACTTGCAAAATACACATTTTATTGCCTGTTTATATATTGTATAGTTATTTTATTGCCTGTCTGTATATTTTATATATATTGTCTATTTTGTACAGTTTTATATTTGTATTGTCTTCCCAGGACTACAGATGGAAATTAGCTATGAGCTACAATCTGGTACAACCATCTCTGCCTCTGTGCTTAATGTAAGTATACACTGTCCTAATAAACTTCTAAACAAACACACACACACACACACATATATATATATACACACACACACACACACACACACACACACATATATATATATATATCCTTTCTAAATATATATAGAATATATATATATATTTCCATATATATATCCTATATATGTACAAAGAAGATTTATATATATATATATATATAAATATACATATACACACACACATATATACAGAAATCTTCCAGCGGATGGAAATTATGATGGACTTCCCACAAAGCGACTTCTCAGCATCAGCCGTCTCTACATTTCTGTCAGTGGCCAAGAGCTATGGTGCTGAGATCTCAGTTTACCTCCTATAACATCTGTTTAAGACTTTAAAAAGTCGTGGGCCTATCATTACCTTTTCTTTGCAATAATCTATAAAGACTTTGAAAATGAAATTATGAGTAGAGGATTCAAAATGTCATGACTCGCAAGAAAATCCAGGTAAAGGGGAAAAACTGACTGATGCTTGTTTTTTTTTTTCTACATTTTTGTTTTGCTTCCCTGTTGCCTTTAAGCAAGACACTCCACAAAAGGATCTGCCTGGGGTTACAGAGCAGATCCCAACTCATTATTGCAAACATCCCAAATAAAAAGGCCTTTCAAGATGTCAAGTGCTTAGATTAGTCTGCTTGAAGGTGTTTAGCTGATAAATTTATATCATCATCACTCCCAAATTATGTGCTCATTCTACTTTGTGTTCTCCAAAGAACCCGTCTGTGAGTCTTTAGCTCTTCATGTCAATCGCATTGACATATTTATAAATAAAAATGAGCCGGTGTTTACATCTGCGCGAGTATGAAACCAGACCGACCGATGTATAAAAATGAATGGTGATTTAAAGTTCATATAGAAACTTAGTGCACCGTGATAGAGCAGAGATGGGCTACATGAGGTTACATTTCGATAGATAATATCAGAAAAATCAAGTACAGTCATGAACACAGAGGCAATAAGTCTCATTTGAGACTTAATTTTAAAATAAAAACCTATGTTCCATTTTAGTTTCTCTACCAGATGCTGAGTATGACAAGTAAAGGAGAGAGTCATCAGAATATATTCCACGGTATTTGTGCTGCGATAACTTCTCACTCGGCTCAACCAGGGGAGTGGGAACGGGTTTGAAATCCCTCGTCGCTGAGTTTGAGACAACAACAGATCGTAGCAATTCAACTGTAAAGCATTAATGTGATCTAGGGAGGCGGTCTGTAGTTGGTCCTGAAGTGTCTTTACGGAAAACAGAACCCGAAACCGCTTTTTTTCTCATTGATTTCCATCAGGAAGTTAGCGGAACAACGGGAGAGAACAGACAAGTTCAGGGAAAAAAACAAAACAAATAATAATAATAATAATGGGAGAATCACAAAAATAGCATGTTCGGTCATTGTTTACATCTGATAAAGGAGGCCTGTATCACAGAAGGACTTCAGAAATTCTATCAATTTCCACTGTAATAATTCCAACCAATTTTTCTAAGAACTGTATAGCAGAGAAATTAAGGAAGTCTCCAATTATCTTACGACAAAAACTGAATGCAACGGTTCCACATTGTGTAATATTACTTTATAAACTGGTAATAAATATTGACAAAGTCCGAGTTTATCTGCTGTCTACTTATTTGTGGATTTATTTTATTTACTTATTTATTTATTTTTGTCTTCCTATATCCTGTCTTTTGCCTTTCTATTTATATTTTTACTCATATTGACATTCATATTTATTTCCTTTTTTTGACATTATAACTGCTATGCTGCTGTGACAAAGGAGTTTCCCCTATGGGAATCAATAAATTTGATCTTATCTTAAAATGCAGATGTTCTATTTAAATATAAAGGATATTTTCTTCACTTTTGCGTGAGCCTCTGTTCAAAGTGAATAGGTGTGTCTGTCGCAGTATTGATTTGGTATTGTATATATTGGAATATTTTATCCATTAGTGTGCACAACAAACGGTGTTGTGTAACTGACAATGATAAGAATAAGAATAAGAATAAGAACAACTTTATTAATCCCGAAGGAAATTGCAGTGCCAGAGTTACAGAATATAAAACAGTAATAAATAATAAAAGAAAGGCAGAATTAGAAATAAAAATAAACTATAAACTATAAAGTGTTTCAGTGAAACTATAAAGTGTCTTAGTTAGCAGTGATCAACCTATAAGTGTCTTAACATTATAATGTAGCAGTTATGAGATGAGATGAAATATTGCACAGTGTAGCTGTTATGAGATGAAATAATGCACAGTTCCGAATATTGCACAGAAATGAGATATTGCACATTTTTGTTTGTTTTTAAGTTAAAGATAGGTTGTTATGGTTGCAATGTCCCAATTCGCAAAAACTCTGCTTCATTCTGAGGTCTTCCAAATTTACGACTAATCAGAATGGATTTGGGTGGCATATATGCAACACCTTCTATTTTTATAGCTCAAATAAAAATCTGAAAAAAGTTGCAAAGAGGTATGAGGGAAAAAACATCAACTAGTCGCCCCCAAAAAAATGCTGTGATTGTGAGTGTGAGACCAGGTGCACAACCCTTTTCTACTGTTTACTTCACAGAGCGCATCTTTTCTCTCAGGACTTTCCAGCAAGCTTGCAAAAATGAAATAGTTTTCAAAGTTAACTTCCTGTGGAAACTTTTATTTATTTACTTATTACTGAAAGACCATGATCATTTCTGCAATGTCTGAGGTTATTAATTCATTTCAGGGCGGCACAGAGACAGGTTGGAAAGCAGTCACCTGTTTCTTGATGGATGGAGACTGCAGCTGTGGTCAGTACCATGACCCAAAAAAAAAAAAAAGGATTAAATGAATGTATGTATGCATATGGTTCTGGGATGGCTATTTGGTAGAGTGGTCATGTCTGACTTCCGACTACTGGTACTTCGGCTCTTCGGTGACTGAATTGCACTTTTTGTGAGTCGCTTTGGATGAAAGCGTCTGCCAAATGACTGTAATGTAATGTAATGTAATGTAATGTAATTTAGTGTAATGTAATGTAGTGTAATGATGAGTATATTGCCTTGATTAGGCTTGGCTCTGTGCTAAGATACACTGTACACAATACTTTTGAAGATCCTTTATCACAGGAAGAAATTAATAATGTTATGTATTCCATGGGTGCACAGAGCAGTCACACACCTATCAATTTGTTCCAAAACATTTACAGGCCTCCTTGTTTTTAATTAATGGCATTAATCATCAATATTCAGGCTGATGACCTGATCATAGAAATCAAACACGTGATTAGACAGCTGGAGCACGTGTTAAAAGAATAAGGATTCAATCTTAGAGAAAAAATGAACACTGATAAACCAAGGCAATTACCAAATTACTAAACTCCTCTTCTGTGGAACTATCTTCCAATCTCAATCTGAGGGACAGACACCCTGTCCTTATTTTAAAATAGACTTAAGACCTTTCTTTTTGAGAAAGCTCAGAGTCAGAGCAAGGCTACCCCTAGTTATGCTGCCTTAGGCACTTATGTCACTTCAGTAATGCATTGTAAAAGCCTTGTATCTTTTCCCAACTTCTTGGGCTCTTTCAATTTGCAGGTTCCTGGAGGCGTGGCTTGATCCACGGCGGCGGTTTTGGTCCAGTATCCTTTCAGCGATTACTGCGTAACTATCGGTGCTACTGTTATTATCAGTAAGAGAATATTTGTTTCTGTTCCTCCGAACCCTCAAACCCCCCCCTCTGTCTCTATGGCACACTTACTTTCTATTGCTCTGTCCTCTCTTTCTACCCCAGCTGGTCGAGACAGAAGGCCGCCCGTATTGAGCCGCTCCGCATGAAAAGAATCATGCGGAGCGGCTCATGTTACAAATTGGCACTATATAAATAAATCTGACAAATCTGATTAATATGGACTAGTAATCTTGGAGAAACTTTGACTTCTTGAAAGAGCGCTAACCTTCACCTCACGTATTCCAACTTCCTGATTTTAACTTTTGAACTAAAAAAAAAAAAAAAGGGTTCCACAGGAGGGGCCGGGAAAAAAATAGCTCACGTTGCAAAAAAATTACCCTCATTTCAAGGATCAAAAAAAACCTGAACGGGATAGAAGCGCAAGGACACACAAATCGAGAAATCAGCGATGGAGTCCACGTTTCTCCCCCAAATCCACTGTGAACAAGTTTTTAGTGCGACGGGGGGGCGATTAATAAAAAAGGAAAAGAAAAATAAGCCCTTGACAAATAGAGTTTTTGTCAGCAAAATAGCAAGATGACAACCTTTGACCCGGTTAGATTTCTGTTCCTCGGAGGTGGGGCAGGATGGGGGCGCCTTCATTGGACAAGGTCATTGGACCGTTCAGGCCCCTGGGGGGGGGAAGTGATTGGTGCACAGGATGCAAGAGACACTAACACAGCATGAGAAAGCCTGAGACAAGAGAGAAATGGAGGGATGGATGAGGGATAGCAGGGGAGGAAAGTGTGTGTGTGTGTGTGTGTCAAGAGTGCTGTCAGTCACTCATCCATCCAGCTGGCTAATTGGCTCCTTACCCTCTCTCTTTCTCACACACACACACATTCTCTCTCGTTCTCGCTCCCTCGCTCACTCGTTTTCTCTCACCCTTCCTACCCCCGCACCCCCAACACCCCCTTCACTTGCCCTCGCTCTCTGCCTCCATCAGGCGTTGCTCCTAACTGCGCGCCGGAGGCCAAAATGCAGATGAGCTCTGCATCGCGTCAGGGGGAGCTTCTGCTCTGCTTAATTATCTGAGTGTGTGTGTGTGTGTGTGTGAGAGAGAGAGAGAGTGCGAGAGAGAGAGTTAGCTTATCAGTGTACCAGCCCACACACACACACACACACACACACAAACACACACGCACAAGCACTCACACACACACTCACTACCACCTCATAGTATTCATGCTGCTGCTGCTGCTGCTGTTGCTGCTGCCGCTGGTTTGCTACTATGCTAAACAGCAAGGCATCCTGGGAATTGCAGTGACAGCTCATTTTGGGTTTTTCCCAATCTATGTATGAAAGCTGCTAAGAGACAACCCATCCCTCCACCCCCACCCCACCCCCCCACTTATGACACTCACATACCGGCAAACACACATCGAAGCGCACCTGCACACATTAACACACTCACAATCACACACAAGTCTGTCTGTTTCTGCGGTGCTCATGGGAACGGGTCCAGGGCCTGTCACCCCCCTTCCCCCATTGCCACGGTGACAGGGCTTGTTGACAAACGCCAGCAGTCATCAGGGCACCATGGGAAATCTTCTGCCACCATTTTGTCAGCAGAATGACAGAAGTTGTTAATGTCTCGCCCCTCGCCCTGACACGAGAAGCAGCGGCTGACAGACTCTGACATGCACCATACACACATGGGCACAGATACACACATGCCCTCGCATACAATCACATAAACATTCTTCTTTGGCACACACACGCACGTATGCCGCTATGCGCAGTCTGTGACAAATGTCACACTCCGAATAGGCACAGGCATACACACACGCCATTCATGTCCACAGTGTTTGCCCCGCCAGTCTTCACCCCAGCCCTCCACCACCCCTCTGTCTCACTCAACTAAATCAGTCAATGTGTGTTGTCTGACAACTGCTGTGAATGTGTATGGATACTCTGTGTGTATGAGTTGGGATTGTTAATGAGGATGTCTATGAGTGTGTAAGGCAGCTAATGAGTTGTACTCAGTGTATGTGTGTGTGTAAGTGTGTGTTTGTGTGTATGAGAAAACAGTGTCTCAGATCTCATTATGGATGCAGCGTATGCATCTGATCAATAACATTTACAATCCCGACAGGAGATGGAGCCTGGTGGACAACCCTAACTGACCGTTATGAGAACATGATGAACTCCAGACAGAGAGCATGCAGAGACACACACACACACACACACACTCGCACATAGAAACACAAACAAACACATGGACACATATGGGTAGTTTCTCTGGACGGCCAATTACCGATCCTCATAATCCACTTGCTCCTCACACAGCCTCTGCCATCCACCTGTGTACCCTTGATACACAACCAACGGAAAAACAGATATATTTCTAAAAGTGTGTGTTTGTGGAGTTCTGCGAGGATTCCAGAATAGGCAGAGCTTCAGTGTTTCAGGCACGCAGCACCTCGAATCCGACAACGAGGTTTAGTTGAACACAACCCGCTGCGCTCCGAGGGACCGAACGGGTGTTAAATGTCCCAGATGTCATACTGTGTCATGATTTTTACTGTGCTTCAAAACATAAATGAGAATCTGAAAAAGCTGAAAATCTCTGATTAGTTCATCTTCGATATGATAACTAAACTGTAATGTGGTATCAGTTTATACTGATTTTATGAGAAGCGCCTGTTAAGACGTGACTGTCAGACTAAGTGCAATGACAGTAATACGAATCCTTGGAACAGAGCAATGGGAATATATTTTTAGAATTTTATAAAGACTCAAATTATCTATCAACAAACAACTATCACAGTGTTAAACAGCAAAATGGCCAGAATTACATATATTTTTGCAGATCATAAAGGAGAATAGGTCTTGTTGTTTTTTTGCTGTTGATATTCAACCCTGAAGTCAGTCCAAAATGATTATGAATTTTGTGAAAAAGAAAGAAAAGAGGTAGAAACAAAATGTATCCAAAAAATTATACCCCCTGGATATGCCTAAATTGCTTAAAAATCCTTATCATAAAAACAGCATCATTTTACATAAATAAACATAACATTACTTAGTAATCAGCAATAAATTACTCATGTATATTTAAACACCCAATGGTTAAAGTGGCGCTATTATTCTGGGAAGTGAGGAACAAAAAAGTTTGGAGCCCCTGCTCAAGACTTCAGCACTATATGTATTTATCCATGTAAGAGTCCATGAAATTCAATTAATCATTACAGAAACACGGGAGCACGGGTAAAAACAAAATCACTGCTGTGATTACAGAACTGTGAAAAAAATAAAGTCATCCATTCCTTCAGATTAGAAGTCTGCTCTCCAAATAGCACCTGATAGTGTATTTATATATCCAGTTTTGTGGTGGTTGCTATCTGTTGAGGATCCAGTATCCAGCAAGCAGGCTGAATAAACACTTTCCCCTGTTTATCACGCATCTCAACAAGAACAGGAAATGTCAAATGTCACATTATGTTGCTTTGTTGGGTAATGTAGCATGCATCCATTAGCAGTAAATTAGGAGTTGTAGACTAGTAGAGAAGTGGTAGTGTGTGTGTATGAGGATGTACATGAAAGTCCTGTGGTGTTAAAATTACCGATGTTCTTTATTTGTTTTTCCCTTTTCTTTTTTCATCCATTATTGGCACACTGTTGTATTTCATGCGCACATTATTAATAGATTTGGATCTAGATTTCCTTACATGGGAAGATGAAAAATAAATAAAATCTAAAACTAAACTACAAACGGCTTGACTCACCAATCTCGAGCAACTGATGAAGTTTAGATTAGTGTCTGACCAGATTCATGCAAAAAAAGACACTATGAAGGAACTTATGATCAACATTCTAATGGCATGGTTAAGTTCACGTGTGGTCATTGAGTGCCCACATTATTCTATTATATAGTCTTGCATAATTTTATCATGATTAATGCAGGATTTTACAACTTACGATGAATCAAAACACTTTGCAAATGATGATGATGACTGTTGGGAGCTTCTCTCAGTTCTGTGTTAAAGAACTCCATGGTTGAATGGCTGTACAATGTTGTGTTTGGTGTGTGACACTAACCTGCACTGTTAGTTACCATAACGGGGGGAGTGCACCCTCAGGCTGACTGTTAGCACTGAGAGAGACACCCCATGGGTTTCCACTGTTCATTGTCTGTTAAATTATAGCCATCTTCTAAAGAGCAATTTTTCCTTGATGCCGATTGCTGCGTCTCTAAACCCCAGTTTACCACAATATGCTTGAAATGGCTCAAGTCACCATCTGACGCATGAAGGTTGAGGCGTGTGTGTAAGCACGTATGTGCATGTGACCATCAAGCCTGAAGACAAGAGGAATACAAGGAGCTCAGTTTCAGTTTAACCAGCTTTCTGAGTTCTTTTGGCTTCACTCAATTGAACTGATTAAACTTTGGGAGCGGCTTTATTACAGTTGCTAATAGCTACTGTTGCTTTACCCTGTATCTTCTTTTGAGTGAGACTGGGAAACCCAGTTTAGAAACAGTTTATTAACCATGATCCATCTTGCAGAAAAGGTCCAAGTATTCAACTAAAACTTTTGAACTAAGGCAGTAAGTCATCACTATAGTTTATGTGACATATTTTAAAGTTTCATTGTAGGGAAAGCCATTATAAATAAACAACGATGAACTTGCATGGAAGACACACTGTATAATAAGACGTGACCGTTTCAGACAATTTTATGTTGTGGTCAATTGTTCATGTTTAATAAGTTGAAAATAAGTTAATAAGATAATTCAATCATTTTCCTGTGTATGTTAAAACAACTGCTGTTGTTTTATTTTTCTTCTGAGGAGATCAAGATTTTTTCATATATTCATGTCAGTTATTGTCTAACTTTGTGACTTTGATGGATGTCATTTCTGTCATAATGGCTGTATAAGTCAAAAACACCCCAAAAAATTCAGGTACTTAAGTTGAGATCATTGTAATCATTAAAATGTCGAATTTACTCTGATTAGAAAATCTATGAGGATCTGAGTCCTTAGTTCTTAGGGCTCTCTATTTCTCTACACACCACACACTCGTATGAATTGAATAATGTTTTCATAACCAACCTCCCCTTTTCTTCAAGTTAAACTATGTATTCCTTATTATCAACATTATTTATCATTTTTCACACTGTTGGATTCAAAACTTTGCCATTATAATTAACACTTAGGAAAGGTGTAACAAATAGTTAATTAGTCAATATCTGTTAGATTTACAATGTGTCTATTGTGACTTGTGAAGAAACCTAGGCCTGGACTCTGCTTGTACAAGCTCCACAAAAAAAACAAAGTAAGGTATACGAATAAACTGTTTTCGTATTTTCTTTATTTGTTTTGCTTTTTTTCATTTTTTGGTCATAAAACTTTTGCCATTCACATATCGTCACCCTCTTAAAATAATCGCCTAAGCACTTTTTTCAGGAAACAAAAAAACTGAACCATTTGACACACTCTTGACATAGGCGATTTCTACTAGAGGGGTAGAATGGCATTATCTGTTTAACTGAGGATGTAGGCAATTTTGCCAGAGGTGGTCAGCACCATGAGATGATTTAAGCAAAAAATATATATTTTTGTAAAAAACATGACTTATGTGATTATTTTAAGAGGGACCTCCAGGACCTTTACTTACACGTTAACTGTCTGCTCTAACTGGGGAACGTTTGGAATGGGGTCGCCTTGACCTTTAGGGGTCAAGGTCAAGAGGTTGCACATACCTGGACGGTTTCTATGACGACGACAATGATTTTCTGCTCCTGGAAAAAAAAAAAAAAACTCTCCAAACTTAAACGCACACACGTGCACTTCAGCAGGTGCCGCCCGTGTGCGCCGGCTAGGACGAGATGAAAAAGACCCGGCGGCACGGCGCTTCCTCCCCACCCGCCTCCTGCGCCCCCCCGCCCGGCGCGAACTTCCCTCCCCCTCCGCGGTGAGGTAGATTTGTAGTGACAGCAGCGGGTGCATTCGCCAGTCATTCCCCATAAAAGGTTCCGTCTGATCAAAGCCCCCGCTGAGGCGGGGAGGCGGCCCGCTATGTCGGCGTGTGTCGGTGTGTCTGCGTGTCTCCGGTGTCTCGCAGGGTTGAGGCGGTTTTGAAGCTTTAAAAACACACACACACACACACACACACACACACACACACACACACACACACACAAAACCCTTTCCTGCCGCTTTTCCCCGCTATTTACATTTGAGCTCCGTTTTGCCTCGGCGGTAAAACATTGGTTTTACACCCCCCGTCCCTCCCCCTCTCCCCCCCCGCTACCCCACCCCGCTAGCAGCCGGTGACAGCCTCGCCTGCATTAATCAACTCCCGCTCGCTCGGAGTCAAGGATTTCTTAAACTGGAAGAATTAAATCTTTAAATACATTTTAAACGGGGCGGCGGCTGACTGAAGATGTGTTTAACAAGCGTGGCGTGCACAGGCGTGGGCGTGTGCGGAGCAGGTACTCCCCCCCCCCGACACCCCCTCCTTCCCAACTCTCCCCACCCGTGCGGAAGAGCGTTTGCGGCGGGGAGACGGAGAGAGGGAGGCGTGCAGGTTGATGTCGGTGCGCGCCGATGAAGAAAACAAACGCCTCTGCAGGTGCGGAAGTAAGTCAAGGCTTTTACAGTGCGAGCTCTCAACTATCGCGAGAGTATAATGATATTGCAAGCTAAACTTTTAAGTCACCTGCCATTCATGTAGCCAATTTTCCATATTCATGATGTTTGAGAAAAATCACCGGGATGCCTGTATTTTCCGCCTCATTAACATCAGTCAACTCGTCAGATCCAGACACCAATATTCACCATCAATTAATTGTGGTGGAACCAAAGGTGACACGTCTCTTAACGGGGAGGATGCAAAACATTACAAAAAAGGAAATTTTGAAATATAAGATCATAACCACCACAGTGCCCCCCCCCAAAAAAAAAATCTGCGTTTGTCATCTGCAACACAAAAGCTCTCTATACATTGATCTTTTTTTCATATCACACTATCAATAGTTTGGCGGCCTGCTGAATAAAACATGGCCTGGCAGCATCATAGCTTGAAGTAGTTGTCCGCACATCAAGGCCTCCCACCGGCGCAGTCGATCATCTCAGACACAAATACTATAACAACATTAAAACAACAACAACAACCACAAAAGGCAAACAAAATCTACTCATTGAAACTGGATCTGGAATCCACCAATCAGGCTAATGCTTTGATTTTAATATAGTCTCACCAGGGTAAACATGGGCGTGGTCTTTGCCCCTTTAATTGTGTTAAATGTAGCTGGTGCAATTCTAAAGCGGTATTTTTGTTTAATCTAGTTAAGTCTACGGCATTGGCTATTGTGATGTCCAAATGGGGCCTGTGGGCTAGTTGAGACATCAGATCATCTCACATGGTTTTCCCTCGGGAAATGTAGTAGGCTTCAACTGCTTCACCAGATACTGAGTAATAAAGGCAGCAAGAATTTGAGTTGGTCTAATTAAGATGTGGGAGCATTATTGTGCTTCTCTCCTTCTCGTTCGTTATATTACAGCTGGAGTAAGTGGTGTAATGAAAACTGGAAGTCCTTCATATGGGATGACAGCTGATACCATTTTTGAAGCTTTGTGTGGACAACTTGATAGCCACACAGAGTTTAAACACAAAGAATGGACTGATACTTCCTGAGATGCTCATGTGATCTAAAACAGAGACCACAGGGTTCTGCAATTGCTCTCCATCACTGTTATGGAGTGTTTAATATATGAGATTGTTTGAGTGTGTGTGAGGTTATTTAACATGTTGATGCCATTAGGGTGAACAGTTAAACTACATATAAATCTGCAGTTATCCAGTCATAGACAACTCAGTAAAACCAAGAACTGCTTAACTTTGTAAAAACTTTGTACCACAGAAATCTGACAATTCACCCGAGCAAGCACATTAATTTGAGGTATGACAAAGTCAATACATTATGGACTACTAATTATCAACTTTTCCCCATATATGAGGTCTAAAAATAGCAAACTTACAGAATGTCGGGATTACAGTTAACTGCTGAAGAATCCAAGTAAGCTGAATTACTGCAAGACACCACTCATTCTGTCTGTGTGATTATATTTACACTTTTTAATTTCAATGGTTTATAAGAAAAAAGAAAACAATTACAGCCTTTGTAAACATTAAGACGAATCTAGCCTCTTTGATTCAGTTCACTATGTTACATCAGACTGCAAACCCTGCACCTCAAAGTCCACCAAAATCAAAGGCGACATTCCTCCAGATTCTTCAGCCATAAATTAACAGTGATGTCGAATTTGCACAAGACTCCTCACGCACACTCTTGTGTTGCATCAGGCTCATCTTCGATCAAGGCAATGTGGTGCTACTATGTACACACTGTTCTCTGGACGTTGGGTATTGTGTGCGTGCGTGCGTGTGTGTGTATGTGGCCATCATGGTGAAGCTGAAGATCATGTGATAAAGGCAAGTTTGTACGCTTTACTGGGGGTAGGCTTCAATCACCATGGCGTGACCCTGCAAGACATAGCATAACAGGATGAGCTGATTGAAAACAGGCGATTGAAAACTTAACAGCGACAAATCTTTTGCAAAATAAATTTGTGATCACAAAAATCCAAACTCACTCAAATGCTGGCCACAACAGATATGTCTTACATTTTCAGCACAAGTCCATACTGCTGAAACTCAGTTCAACAGTGCGCTAAACATCTGGATAAATAACTTATATAACTCAAAGTAAAGTATATGCTTTGTTATTGTATAAATTGTTAAGCAGCAGTTGTCATATTTGCAATGTCCCCTGACTGCACAGGTTAATTGAGATGGTTCATTGAAAAAAAAAAAAAAAAAAATCAAATTAATCACTCTATCATGTTTTTTTTTTTTTATCAGCCAGATGCTGTAAAAACTTAAAATGCATTGGATTTTCAGCTCTAAGAAGTACTTAAATAAGATCATGAAACAATGTTTTGCCTATTTTTAGACTAGAATTAAAATAACTTTATTGTACTTAAAAAAACAGTATTGTGAGCAGGCAAGAGACTAGACTTGACCCCAAATGTTTATTTATTTACTTATTTTTTTATTTGACTGTTTATTTATTTATTTAAACTGCAACTGTGCCCAAAGTTCACAAGTTCTGCCATTTTATGACGGAAAAAGTCTCCTTAACTGAGGAGGAGTGAATGAATGTCAATCTGACATTTTCTTGCAACCCATCGGGGTCGGGCCTGAATAATACTAGATTTGCAGTGCGTGTCTGAAAGTGGACCAAGAGTCACATGAAAAAAGGGACCTTGCTCTACAGGCTAAAATATGTAGAAAAATATGCACATGTAAAAAAAACAAAAACAAACAGAACTCTTGTGGTGTACTGGGTTGAGTCCATGCTATGCTAAGGAGAAAAGTCATGTGACATAATAATGAGCGGTCACCTGTCCTCCAGCAGCACATGCTGCCACCAGGCCGTACTGTCCTCCCTCCTTCTGCAGTCTGTGTGCAACTGTGGTCACCAGCCTGCAACCTGTGGCGCCGAATGGATGACCAAGAGAAAGAGAGCCGCCCCAAAGGTTCAACTTATCCATGGGTGGGGCTCCCACCTGTTTACACACATGATCAGAGACAGGTATTTCTTCTTGTCTGTGCAACATTCAGACATCGGAGGAAGCGTAAATAGCTAACAGCTGCGTACCTTGGACTTCTTGCCCATGTACATCTGGGCAAACCAATCAGAGTCCATGGCCTTCAGATTTGCCATTATCTGGCCCTGGAAAAACACAAATACAACACAAATATATCTGTGGAGTGGCCATCCATACCGGAAAAAGATTGATTTAAAAAGAGAAATAAATAAATAAAAAAACAGGTGGCCAGTGGATGTGAGGATGATGGGTAGATCTGACACCTTAAACATTTTTGTCAATAAAAAACACAAGACACAACTGGATTAAGGCAGACACCAGAATGGAATCAATACCACTGGTGCAATTATTTAAAATGTATTCCTAAAACGTGAGGACTGACAGGATATTAATTGAATAATACATACTCCAACTCCCAAAATATGTTGTGAAAACTTACGGCAAATGCCTCATGGAACTCAAAGACGTCGATGTCGCTCATGGTCAGGCCTGCCCGCTCCAGGACTTTGGGCATACTATAGGTTGGCCTGAAAGAGGCAGAGAGAAACTGAAATTAATTCACCTGAAATAAACAGCAGTAATGGATTTTGTTTCTCCTTCAAGGATACCAGGTGAACACAATTTTTTAATTCTCGTGTTTCCCATTCTGATCTAAATAATGACCGTTGTTATATCTCCAGAGAGAACTGTTGGGTAGTTTTTTTGCCCTTTTTTTGCAGACGCCATATAGACGGTAATATGAAAATAACACCTTAAAACAAAAACCTACCCCAAAAGCAGTTGATCTTTGGGGTCCTGAGACACATAGACAAAGTCTCTGCCAGGAAAAAAATATCAATATTAATCAGAGCATGGAGTGAAATCTCAGAATATTAGGAATATCAGGCCACTCTGTAGAAGGGGGAGTGGGATTACCTCAGGTAGGCTTTGGGCTTGTAACCCATAGCCAAAGCTTTCTCTTCAGACATGATAAGCACCGCCGAGGCTCCATCAGTCTGAAAACACCAATGGGAAAGAGAGCTAATCATTTGTTGAAAAGAAGCAACAGATCAATTTGGAAATGGAGGCCAGAATAAACCACGCAGCTTGCACTGAGGGTCCACGCTCCACTCTCAGTGTGACTGTTTACCAGGAAGGAGGAATTGGCGGCAGTGACAGTGCCGTGAGGTTTGATGAAGGCAGGTTTTAGTTTTCCCATCTGCTGCATGGAGGAGGGACGGATGCCGTTATCCTTGGAGACAATGTCACGACCTTGAAAGACAAAAACGAACAGTCATTATGTAAAAATAAAAAAACTGAAGTCTGAATGGTTGTTTCGAGTCTTGTCTTGTATTGTATTGATAGTGATTGATGATTTGCTCTAAAAAGGGTGTACTATTTGGTAATTGAACACATTTCAAATGCATTGTAATCAACCATTTGGACCTGTTAGTCTGTAAACATGAACCTAAAACCTAAAATGACAGAGATGGATTATGTCCTGCAGCCAGTTCTTGTTACTTCACTGCTAACACGCTGTAAATAGATTTTACTCTTATAAATTGACTGTTCATTCACTGGTGTATCGGAGAAATGCATTTTGATGGATATTTTCTTCCATGATTGCAGCATAATATAGAGTTAGTTCAATAATTGTTCAAATAATTCCTACCTGGCACTTTAAAGGCGATGACGTCCTGCAGGAGACCTGCATCCTGGGCTTTTTTGGCAAGGCTGTGCGATCGCAGCGCAAACTCATCTTGCTCCACTCTGGAGACCCCGAAGGCAGCAGCAAGACGGTCGGCACTGTGGCCCATTGTTTCTGCTGTAGAGAACTCAGCAACTGCGGGAAGCTACACACACGTACGCAGGCATGTTTAAGTAATTCTTGTAGTACCACGATATGTAAAACCTATATTTCAAGATATATCATAATATGTGGATAAGCAGGGAAAGCCACATGACAAATAAAATAAGTTTGTCTCTGGCAAAATTCATACTTTCAGTCTAAGTTTTATTGTTTGTAAAAGGCTTGTAAAGCGCTGTATAGTTTTTGTGATTTTTCAATTTAACGGACTACAAATTTATTCAAACAGGTTTGTACGTTATTCTCTTACTGCTTATTTTTCCATCCCATGTTACAAAAATTTTGATTCTATTAAATATTCATCGATTAATAACACATCTACAACTGTAATTATACTGAATCTGTAATAATAATAGAGTCCAACATTCTATGCCAGATCTCACAACAGTGAATCCTCATAGACTTAAAAGTTGAATTACACCTCTGGGGAAAGGTGAGCCATTCGTATGCTTCCAATCAGACTGAGTCTCTGGCCGAGGGTCTTTGCTTTGTTCAGGGAGAGCATGGTCTTCCTCATCTTGCGGCTGTGGCGAATGGGAACGTCGGACATGAACTCCACCCCTCCTGCCACGACAGCATCACACTGGCCTGCAGCAATCAGACCAACAGCTGGACAGTAGAAGGAGAGATGAGCGTGGTGGGTATTAGTATGAGAGAAATTATTGTAAAATTAATTAATTACCAAAAATCTTATGTAAAATTTGTTCCTAATTTGATCAATTATTCCCATTAATGTCCAGCTATTCTAATGTTGATAATTTTATAACAATTCATTTCAAATACTTCTTTGATTGCAGATTTTGGGGAAACTTAATAAAAATGTGTGCACAATTTCTTGAGGACTCAGGTCATTGTTGCCTTCCCAGTACTTATTGTAGAACATGCTAGAACATGCATATCAAGGATTTTCTTTTTATTTAATGAGAATATTTTCACTTTAATACAAGGGTTATGAATACTGTAATTAAATTATACTGTTCTCATTTTAATAATAGCTTCTTGCTCCCCACCTTTTAAATGTTTTGGAACAATTACAGAAAAAAAACAAAAACATACAAAAAAAAAACATTTATCAATAATAATTTTTTGAAAAAAAAAATCCATTCTACTGCCCGTGCCTTCTGAACCCACATTATAGCTCAAACACAAACTTTTTTCTCCGGCCTCTGCATTATTAATTAATAAATCTGTTTATTAACAGTTAATGCAAAGGTGAAGATTCGGTGTAGGACTGCCTTGACAACTCAAATATGTATGTCAATTAGGGACAGATGACGATGATTAGATTTCCGACATTGTAGCTCAATGGAAAGTATCTTCTGTGACATACCGGAGGTCATGGCCTGGTTGGACGAGATGCAGGCCATGGTGACGGTGTGAGCTGGGATCTTGTCAGAGAAGCCGGCACCCAAGGCTGCCTGGAGAGAAGAAAAAAAATGGGAATAATGAAGGGAGAAAAAGCAATGACAGAAGTTGCACTTGTGCACAGAGAAGTGTTCTAGTTCCTGTGATTTATCTTCAAGAAGATGAAGTGTTTCACCGCATTATCAATTTGACAACCAGTGACGTGATTACTCAACTGATAAAAATGATTTCTGGACATTTTTAAGGCATTTAAAAGCAACATGATGAAATTATTCTTCTGTTTCAGATTCCTCAAATAAAAAAAAAATAAAATGTAAGAATCAGGCAAGCATATGTGCGACCGTAAATTGCATATGTTAGGGTTAAAGGTCAGAAGAAGAAAGTGAAGGTGCGATTCAACTGCAAATATTCAGTTATGTTCACTGATGGTGAAAATAGTCCTGATTGTCAGGCTTTTATCGAGGAGTTAAATCATTCCAGCTTTGACATACGTATTTATGACCCAAGATGTTTCAAAAACAAAATATCTGCAGGTATCAGACCAAATGTGTGTCCATACCTCTCTCGCTACATTGCTTGTCTTGACCTCCTGAATGACTGTGCCATAGATAATGTAATCCACAGCATCTTTGGGTAAACCTGTCTTGTGAAGCAGACCCCTTAAAGAAATAATAATAATTAAATATATACATTAGTCTTAAATGACAGCACAACATAGAGAATGTCTCCCTATTTTGATGGCATATCATGGAATCTTTTTAATTTAATTAGACTATTTTCAGTTTAATACAAGGGTTATAAATACTGTAATTATATTGTACTGTATTTTTTTTTTTACAATGGGAACTTTAAAACAGCCATTAAAACAGTGATGTCATTTCACTGGAGATTTCAGAGGAAAGTCAAAGTGATGTATCTGAGTGAGTTGGCAAAACAATGTTGATAAAGGAGATCAGCCTGGTATCTGGCAGACAAACTTTACCTTTATTTGGAGTATTTACAAGGAAAACGATTGCCCTTTACATTGATTTTATGGTTGATTAACACAATATAAAGCAAAACTTACTGGAGAGCTGCTCGGGCCAGGTCATGTGGCATGAGATCAGCATAGCTGGAAATGCAAAAGCAAAGATTATCAGTCTTACTAAAACGTGTTGGACAAGAAGAGGTCCTTGACAATTAAAAAGTCAGAGGAAACCCTCTTTTTCTGACTTCATTGAAACATACTTTGAAAGAATAAAGTTATAAGGTTTCTGCTATAATTTACAAAAGACTATATACATACGTGGTGCCGGACATTAGGAATGGGGTTCGAACTCCCTCCACCAGAACGATATTTTTCACACCAGTCCGGCCCAGGGTCTTCTTGCTCTTAGTCTGAGCTGGGAGGAAATGCGAAAAAAAATAGCATGTAAACAAAAAAGCAAGTTATGTGTTAATGTTGATGTTTGGGAGCTTGGTTGAGAATTCAATGACAGCACACTGCAATGTCAGCTGTATATGATAATATTTCGCTGAAAATAAAAAAATAATAATTACCCTGAGCCTTCAGTTGAGTTGTTGTGCTGAGGCTGCGTGCAGCTGAAATATGGAAAAGAAGAGAACACAACTGAAGGGTACTGACACATGTATGTCATTATTTCACAGTTGCATGGTAGAGCTTTGGTAAAAAATAAATCTTCATCTTGCACTTCATCTTCATCTTGTAGAGCTTTGTGGTTAACAATCTAATGACTCACCAAACTGCACAGCCCGGGCAGGGGTGACTGGGCAGCAACGCATCGAGCTCAACAGCATGGTAGCCATGATCTTCTACAAAGATTTGTATAAGAACAATATGACCCAATGTGACTTTTGGAACATATATTTGTTCAACTTTACAAATCAAGAGACCACAAAACCATTAGATTTATAATGTTATAATTCACAATTATTATTAAATTATAATAAAGTAACAGACTATTTACATCAGAGTCACTATCTCAGCTAACATTGTCTTGATGTGTTTTGGCCTTTTACTGAGCTAATATTTTTGTAAACGTTAACAAAGTTGACTCGCTGTGGCGATCCCGGAAGGGAAAAGCCGAAAGAAGAAGAAGAAGAAGAAGTTAACATATTGCAGATTATATGATCCTAGTTTCCCAGTCTGGGATCATAAGAGGATTTCCATTTCCTATTCTATGAAAAGCCTAGGCTGGAAAATGATAAAAAGTCAATCAATTGTAAAAGCTGTACTGAGGAAATGACCATTAATATATACAAAGAAAAATTATCTGTTTCTATATAAAGTTTATATTTAGCATCTCAAGATCAATATCTCATTTGAACATTATAACAGACCTTAAAACCAATGATCCATCTACAAGTCGCCCAAAATATGAGTGTCTGCCTACAGATGACAACATAATTGGTAAATTGTATCGTCATGTTATTCTAAAATGAAATGAGCACAGTATATTAAGGATTTTGACATAATTCGTCTTCGATTCTCATTTCATCACCCATTAGCCAATACGTTAATAATAAAGCATTTGATGAACGTTCAATATTACATCATATCGCATTTAGCTATGTAGGTTAGTGAGACATGATATTGACATTGACTCGGATCAGCCACCGTGCGTTAGCTTTGACCCTTCACCCAGATCTACCATCATGAGAATGAAAGAGTGAGATATCAACAACAACGTTTCTCAAACTAGTCCTGAACTAAACGACAGTGAATCTTGTCATTTGTTGACTTTATGTGGTGTTCAAGCTATCAAGTGAATTCAACTTAAAAACGAAGTTACGATGAAGCTGGAGGATAACTTAGCTCTTTGCTAGTAGCAGTAAAGGTTTAACACCCCCACTATCCGGACGCGATACACACATATTTGTAGTGTTAGTATCATGCCTGTCACCTTCCCCAGAATGGTTAATGTTGTAGACAAAAATAACGCTCACCTGTACTTATTTTATCAGCGACGCTGTTTCCCTGTCAAATACTTTGCCAGACACAGCGCTAAAAGACTACAAAACCCGCAAAAGAGTCAGAGGACCCCGCGATATAACAGCTACCCAAAAAAATGCCTGATTAAAAATGTGAGCAAGAAAACAAATAAAATCTCACAATTGTTTCATTTCTCTGATGCTTGAACTCCAAATCGTTTTTTGTTTTTTTTTGTCAAATAACAGATTTCAGAAGAAACGTATCTATTTAATATACAGTAATAGTATGTCTTGTGTGTTGAGGTCCGTCTTCCGTTTGACTCTATTGACTACTGTTGCGCCCTCTTCAGTACAATGTTTTTATACGTGGTTGGAATTTCAGCGTAAATGGCAGCTTCCCTAAGTATCGGCGTTATTTTCCAGGTTTGCGAGTCGCTAATACCTATTATTATCGCATTTGTTTCAGAGAAACGACAATCTGTTGTCTGTTTGACCCATGGCAGCTTCAGTATCAACAGTGAGAAATCGTGAAACTCTGTGCATCATTTTCCTTGACAAATCTAGAGGTGAACTTTGACCTAGATTGTGACGCATCTCTATCCTGTGATGTATATATATGTAAAGTTCATGATCAATTCCTCTGCACTATATTACAATAGAATAAAACCCTTTCTTTTCAGTTCTATCACTTCCAGAGTTCATTGACACCGGTAGATCAGGGGTCACAGGTGCCTTTTATTTCATGTGAGGGCGATCCAGGTCATAGTTCATGGTTCTGTCTTTCTGATTCTTAGGTCATGGACGCTAGTGCTTTTCAGTTTCTTCCTCAGTTGCAAGTAATATATGTTCTTTTTCTTCTTTTTCTTCTCTGACCTTCTCTCCAAACCATCTAACATGTGCTGTTCCTCTAATAGACTCGTTCCTAATCCTATCCGTCCTGGTGGCACACGAAGAGAACCTCAACATCTTTAGCTCTGTGACCTCTGGCTCTGACTCCTGTCTTTTGGTCATTGTAACAGTTTCTAGTCCATACAGGATCGCTGGTCTCACCACTGTCTTGTACACCTTTCCTTTCAATCTGGCTGAAAGTCTTCTATCGCATAGTACACCTGACACTTTTCTCCACCCATTCCAACCTGCTTGATCCCATCTCTTCACCTCTTTTCTACACTCTCCAATGCTCTGGACTATTGACCCCAAGTACCTGAAATCCTCCAACGTCTTGATCTCCACTCCCTGTAGCCTCACCGTTCCACCCGAGTTCCTCTCATTCACACACATATACTCTGTCTTGCTGCGACTTTCATTCCTCTCCTTTCCAGCGCATACCTCAACTTCTCTAGACTTTCCTCAACCTGTTCTCTGCTCTCACTACAGATCACAATGTCATCTGCAAACATCATGGTCCCTGGAGATTCCTGTCTAACCTCATCTGTCAGCCTGTCCATCACCATTGCAAGCAAGAAGGGGCTCAGAGCTGATCCCTGATGGAGTCCCATCTCCACCTTGAGCTTTTCAGTTCCTCTTCAGCACACCGCGCCACCGTCTCACAGCTAGCATACATGTCTTGCACCAGTCTTACATACTTCTCTGCCACTCCAGATTTCCTCATAGAATACCAGAGCTCCTCTCTTGGCACCCTGTCATATTCTTTTTCTAGGTCTACAAAAACACAATGCAGCTCCCCCTTGCCTTTTCTGTACTTCTCTATTAGCATTCTCAAAGCAAATACTGCATCTGTAGTACTTTTTCTCGGCATGGAGCCATACTGCTGTTCACAAATACTGACTTCTGCTCTCACTAGTTTCCAGGTGCAAGTAAAATATATGACGTACTAATTTCTAACAATTGTGTGGAGTTTGCATGTTCTCACTGTGTCTGTGTGGTGTTTTCTGGGTTCTTGGGTTTCCATCCGCTTTTAAAAAATGCACTGGATTTATTGAAGAGCCTTAAACGTAAATGGGGTTGTGACCGCAGTGCAGATAGGTGATATAGATAATACCGCCAGTCTGTACTTGGGGTCGCAGTCAGATAAAAATGAATGAATGAATGAATGAATGAATGAATGACCTCTAACACTCTCTAAAAATATATTATTAATATTTCACCAGGCACAGACATATTGAGGGAATTACACTGTTATCAACACCACACTCACCTTTGTCAAGGACTATGTGAAAGCATTGTTGATATATTTTGGTAACCACTCAACAGTGCCTGTAACCCACCAATGTGCATTGCCTTCAGGAAGAACCAAGGGACATAGTCTGACTTTAATTAATCTTTGTCATTTTTGGATATTGAAAATGTGTGTGGGTATTTGATATGTGATTTTACACAGCTTTGCTTTTATTGCCATGCTTATTAATATTGAATCTAATTCCTTTTTGTGGAATCGTAGTCCTGTGTTTAAGAGCTGTCCACTACAAATTAGTAATTGAGAATCTGTTTTTGCAGTTTGATTTTTAGCTCCACTCATATCAGAGCTTGGGCTGTTTGTCAAGCTTCAATTTGTAAATGACTTTAGTAGCGAAAATGCTAGAATTTATTTTGTTTATTTCTCCTTCTGTCTTCTTGGGACGAGTAGACACCTGAATGAGTCAATACCCCCACAGTATATCTCATCAATTTTCCTGTTCCATGTCATCAAGTGCGAATACACGTCAGCTAGAAGCTCAAGGATGATGTGGCAGTTATTAGACTCAATGATCCAACATCCAAGGTGGGTGGGACAGTGTGTGTGTGTGTGTGTGTGTGTGTGTGTGTGTGTGTGTGTGTGTGTGTTCCTGAAGTCAGAACCAAGCCCATTCCAGTCAGATTGTGTTTGTGACAAATGTGACTGCTTGTGTCAGTTTTATCACTGCTAGATATGACATTATTTATCAGCTTACCCGTGTTTGTTTACATGCAGGTGAACACGCAGTCAGTGCAAATGCAATCTGACCTGACCGAGGTGATGGGTGAGGTCTGGTCCAATAGTGCAGCCCTCATTTCCAGCAAGCCTGCTTGCTTCATAGCTGGTGCGGCTATCAAGTAGGTATATTAGGACTTTGCTGAACATGAGGAGCCTGTGTGTCGCTGACGAAAACCTAAAAATAAAGAAAATCCGATAAAAAAAAGGTTTCTGTCAAATAGATTATTTTCTAAAGTTTAATGTCCCATATAAATTGTAATTCAAAATTTATATTGTCATTTTGGTTAGTGCATTCTTTATTTTTATTAAACCTTTGAATCTTGTGTTCCACTCAAAAGAATGTTCATCTGTACATTTACAGGAAAAAATGTTACCCTCATCAAGTTGCTGCAATATAATATATGCATTCATTTGTTCATTCATATTTCCAGACAATGTACACATCATTTGTAAATGAAGAGAGAAGAATGTATTTTATTTGTAAATATGTGTTTTGTGAAATTTTACAAACAAGACAATATCTGTTCGCAAAAATGTTAGATAGAATGTTTAACTCGATTTCAGTTATTCTGCGTTTATAACAGTGTGCAGGACTGAATGTTAGAATTGCTGTAGGTTTGCAATTTAAACGTCAACCTCTGTTGTCACAAAGACAGGTTGGTTTGTCTGTCTGACACAGAACCTAAGATTATCCTGCAGGAAACTCAATGGTAGCTCATCACTGGTGTATCTGAGACAGGAGTATCGCCCCAAGGGAGAAAAAAAAGGCCAAAACAGAAAAGATGCCTACGGTCGATGGAGATGCAACGCCTTCTAGTGGAGATGAATAAAATGGCATACAAGTTTCCGGCTGGCAAAACTAGAAATGGTTGATTATGCAGTATGCGCCCTCCTCCCAAGGTGTTATTGACTTTCTGTGACATTAAACACTCTTGTGTCTCAATTCTCAGAATGATCCAGGCCTGTAAGAGCAGTGAGGAGGTAACCCATCTCCCTTTTTGGAAGGTCAGAAAATGTTTGAGGGCATTGAGAAGTCTCCAATCCCCATTGTTGCTGCTCTCAATGGTTCCTGTCTGGGTGGAGGCCTTGAGGTTTGGTTGTGTGTGTGTGTGTGTGTGTGTGTGTGTGTGAGAGAGAGAGAGAGAGAGAGGGAGGGACAGAGAGTCCAAATATTTCATAATAAATAAAAAAAAAACTACACATGCATGTTGACATTTGGCATTTTAAGTCCCAACGTTCTGATTTCTGCCTAGTTTGCAATTGCCTGCCAGTATCATGTCGTTACCAAAAGCCATATAACAATCTTGGGCACGCCGGAGGTCGTGCTGGGACTGCTGCCTGGAGCAGTCCAAGACTACGCAAAATGGTATAAAGATTCATATTAACAAGTCATTTCTAATGACCCCACACGCACACACACACACACAAACAGTTTTCACCAGGGTATATTAAGGTCAAGTGTCTCACTTAGTGGCACATTAACAATCAGCTATGTTCTTTCTGTGTGTGTGTGTGTGTGTGTCTGTGTGTGTGTGTGCGTAAGTTGGTCTCCCCGGAGCATTTGACATGATGCTGACAGGCAGGAACATCAGGACCGAGAAAGCTAAGAAGATGGATCTGGTACATCAGCTTGTGGACCCCCTGGGTGTGTTTACAATTGGCACTTTTCCTGCCTGTATTTATTGCCTTGTGTGCCTGAAGTCATCTCCTGTGAGGAGAGGCTTCAATTCATTTAAGAAACTCATAATGGCCTTGACTTTTCCAGTGAACCGATGTAGGTTCTTGCCTGGACGGCTAATATTTGGCCATCCACTAATGTTTTTCTCTCGCTCCAGGTCCTGGTGTGAAACCTGCGGAGGAGAAGACAATTGAATACTTAGAGAACGTGGCTGTTGGTATGGCCAAAGGAATCGCCAACAATTTCGCTCACCAAAGAGAAAAGTCTCATGAAGATTAGGGGAATCTGAGGTCAAACATGTTGCCGGAAATAAATATGTCAGTAAGATGTATTTTGTAAAGAGCTTGTGTGTAACATGAAACTGTAGAAATATCAACTTTAATCATGATCCACGTTTTTGAATGATTATGACTGCGCAGAGCTATAATACACTAGGCCATCATTATCATTTAACATATGTGTGTTTACGCCACTGCTCAAAATAAGCTCCAGCTGGAACATGACCATCTCCCCTCCGTTGGTTGCTCCTCAGTCTCAACACAAAGGTGATGAAGAGGATGTTGACGTCGTTTGAGCACAAGACCACCCTTTCTAACATCTCTGCCCAGCTGGAGTTTCCGATCCATCGCCATGGTGATAGAGACTGTAATTGAGGACATCCGCGTTAAGCACAAGGTCCTCCTGAAGCTGAAGGCAGTGAGTAGTCCTCCTTACGATGAACACCCTCAATTTTTTACATATTTCCAGGACATGTAAATCAAGCTCTTTTGTTTCTCCCAAAGACTATATGAAAGAAGTAATCAATGAAGAGGAATGAATAATGAAAGAAATAAGTCAATCATTAGAAGTCTAACTTAAGGAACAAGTAGATAGAGGTGCAGAAGTCCTATGCAGAGCGTGCAGGTGTTTAACAATGTTTCTCTTCATTTGTCCACCTAAGGAGAAATTTGTCGAGGGGCAAGAGATAGCTGCATACAGGAATACTAACAATCACACATCAACATCACCTTTAAATAGCACATACAGTTACGATTTACGATTTAATTAGTGCAATACACCTTGCCATCCTGATCCATCCATACATCATCCTATTGGTTATTCTACTTGATAAACTTCATTGACTGATGAATGAGTGAGTTTTTGTATCTGTTATATTTGCAGAGTGGTACCTTGCATCTTCGACCAGATCTTTTAAAATTTATACTGTCTGGTAAGAGCCTCTTTCATTGTCTGTCATATAAATGTTACCTGAGGGGTCTTCGGAGATGTGGATAACCTGTGACCTTTCCCATTATTATTTATTAATCTATAGAGCTGCTTTATTTCGATTTAGCTATCAGCAATCCCATATTTCTGTATAGATTCTATACTTGCTCTGTAAAAAATCTTCATGATAGTCTGACTAACCCAAATACCCTGAGTCTTCTTAAAACGTGGATTCTCTGATGTAATTTTGTAAGGATACTTTATCCATGCACGTGCCACCAAATCAATTTCCAGATACTTATCGGTGGTGACCGGCTCAATCTTAATTTTTTTTTTTTTCCCTGAAATTGTGTGTGTGAGGATTTTTGCACTACTGGTCCCCATGTTGGCAGAAGCTGTAAGAGAACTTCAGGTAACACAAGAACACGGGAAAAACAAACCTTTTTTGGTACTGACTCCGTGCAACTGTTTGGAAGAGAATGGACTTATTTATTATCTGTATAAAACAAAATGTGACAAATAATTCATCTGATTGTTTATCATTTATATTTATCATTTCAGAGCATCCCCACTTCGAAAAACTTCAAAATTTCAGTACAGGATGCTTTCATTTTATCATCTTTATTTGCTAAGGAAATGAATTTGGGTCGTTGGAGTCTTTAACAGTGTATATGTTGGGTCAATTGAATTCACAATTTTATGAGCGATTTTATGATTTTATGAGCGATAATATATTCATGATGTTTTTGTGGATGTTAAATGAGAATCGTCAGTGTGAAGATGATGTCCGACAGCAGTTAATGAGGGGTCTTATCAGTGAGTGTGCAGAGAATAAAAAAAATCAACCTTATCAAGATGATAACGTCTATTCATGGAATATGTTAAACAATGTCTATTACATTGTAATGTCATGTTTAGTACCATGTAGTGGTAGGCCTCCCAACAAATTAGCTTTAAATTGAAGTTCCCCATACTGAGCAACTTTGCATACATTATACAGTTAAGACATTCAAAGAGTATGGATAAACTCTGGTATTGATCAGTTTGCAGCCAGACTGTGGTTTCAAAAAATATTGTAATCTTCCTCACAAATCACAGCTGTTCACTTCAGTCAGGCTTTGTAAAAACGTATCATCCTTCTTGTTTCTCATTCTGGGTGAGACAGTAATGATGTTTTTTTTTATTATCTTTAATCTAATCTTAAATTTTCTTTTAAGCAGCATGAAAAATCCTCAAGGCTTAATCCTTGCATGTTGCATAAAAACATAAAGAAAGAGAATTCACATTGTCATCTTTCTTCCTTTTTTAGAAGCAAAAACCAACCACCTTTCCATAGTGCAAGACTTACTGTGAATGCAGAATTTTCAACTAATTTGTTTCAAGTGACCATCATATTCCCCTCTGGTAAGAAGGTGTTGGCCCAAAGCCACTGGACAATTCTGGAGAGTTTCTGACTCTATTATTCAACAGGATCTTAGAGAGTGAGAAGATGCCTGAAGAATGGCGACGGAGATATGCAGAATTGCGGCAACTATAGAGGTATAAAGTTGATGAGCCATACAATGAAGTTATGGGAAATAGTAGTGGAACCTAGACTGTGAGCAGTAGTCAGTATTTGTGAACAGCAGTATGGCTTCATGCCTAGAAAGAGAATACAGATGTGGTATTTTCTTTGAGAATGCTAAAAGAGAAGTATAGAGAAGGCCAGAGGGAGCTGCATTGTGTTTTTGTAGACCTAGAAAAAACATAAGACAGGGTGCAAAGAGAGGAGCTCTGGTATTGTATGAGGAAATCTGGAGTGGCAGAGAAATATGTTAGACTGGTGCAGGACATGTATGCTAGCTGTGAGACAGTGGTGCGGTGTGCTGTAACAGAGAAGTTCAAGGTGGAGGTGGGACTCCATCAGGGATCAGATCTGAGTCCCTTGCAGTTGTGCAGTGGTGTTTGCATGGACCATGATGTTTGCAGATGACATTGTGATCTGTAGTGAGAGCAGAGTTCAGGTTGAGGAAAGTCTAGAGAGGTGGAGGTATGCTCTGGAAAGGGAGAAATGAAAGTTAGTCGCAGCAATACAGATTATATGTGTGAGAATGAGAGGAACTCGGGTGGAACAGTGAGGCTACAGGGAGTGGAGATCAAGAAGCTGGAGGATCTCAGGTACTTGGGGTCAATAGTCCAGAGCATTGGAGAGTGTGGAAAAGAGGTGAAGAGACGGGATCAAGCAGGTTGGAATGGGTGGAGAAAAGTGGTCAGGGGTACTATGTGATAGAAGACTTTCAGCCAGAATGAAAGGAAAGGTGTACAAGACAGTGGTGAGACCAGCGATCCTGTATGGACTAGAAACTGTTACAATGACCAAAAGACAGGAGGCAGAGCTAGAGGTTGCGGAGACGAAGATGTTGAGGTTCTCTTTGGGAGTGACCAGGATGGATAGGATCAGGAATGAGTCTTATCAGATGAACAGCACATGTTAGATGTTTTGGAGAGAAGATCAGAAACGCCAGACTGAGATTGTTCGTTCATGTACAGAGGAGGGATAGAGAATATATTGGTAGGCGGATGCTGGAATTGGAGCTGCCAGACAGGAGGTCTCGAGGAAGAGCAAAGAGAAGATTTATGGACGTAGTGAGAGAAGATATGAAGGTAGTTGGTATGAGAGAGGAAGACACGGAGAATAGGGTTAGATGGAGAAGGTTGATTCGCTTTGGCGACCCCTGAAGGGAAAAGCAAAAAGAAGAAGAAGAAAAAGAAGATATTTTTTTCATTAGACTTCAGTGAATGTGTTTCTGTTTTTTACCCTTGATAAAAAAAAAAAAAACAATATTCCCCATTATGTCTTGGACATTGGTTTGATACCTATGCATCAGCATGATTATGCAAATACCTTCTTTTTCACTTTTCTCCTACAAACGGTATTGTTAAATGAGCATAGGAAATATTCAGCATTCCAATAAAAGGAATGGTTTCATGCACTGAATGTCAGATTTGTCAACAAGGTGGTTCTGTGTCTTCAGGAGGGAATTGTGAAAACCCCAGTAGAGGGAGACATTGGAGCGATGTTTGGACTGGGCTTACCTCCCTGCCTGGGTGATCTGTTTCATTTTTACATACATTGGCACATACATACTTGAACTCTCGTGTAACTCTTGGTCCTACCGTCTGGTCTCGTGCTCATCGGGTCCATTCAGGTTTGTCGAGTCCTTTCGGGGGAAGAGCAGCTTGTGAGCATCATGAGGTGTTTCGGGGAGGTTTATGGAAACCAGTTTACATCATGCCAGCTGTTACCACACCAAAGACCTGGGCAAGAAATTCCACAAATGAGCCAGCATTTCTCTGTCACCTGATATAAGAAGCTCTAAAATCAACAAATGCATCAATAAAATAACCTGGATTTTTTCAGCAAAATGGTAAACACACAAGATCTTTGCAACAGCATCAAATAACATGAGCAAAGATTTGCTGTGTCCGCACCTAATGTTCATTTTGTCACCGCAACTTTTAGCCCCTCAATATCCCTTGAATTTGAAAAGGAGCAACCTTTGTTTTTGTATTTGCATCTGAAAGATGTTAAACTCCTTCATCTTATTTTTCATGAAACCTTGCTTTTTTCCGATTTATTTACATGACTTACATTGCATGGATGTATAGTGCTGTTTTACATAAATGAAAGAATAAATAAAAAACAGTGTTCATTTGAAACCCACACTCTTAGAATAATTATTTAGAGGTTAGTGCAATACCAACAAGGCGTTACTATGTCTGGTGAATTTTGTCAGTTTTATTCACAAGTTAAAACCAATTTTTCAAAGTTTATCCACTAAGCACTTATATTATTTGATGCTAAGCAATGGGGCCTTGAAAACATTCTGTCTGCTTTTTTTAATACTGTATGTTTAGCTTTAGCTATCAGGGGTGCGCATAATTCACATTTATATCTTTTTACTGTGGTATGAACTTGTCAGAGATGTCATGAGATTCTCAGATGGGTCTTATTTAAAAGCAGAAAATTTAACTCATAAATTATTGTGGGCAAAAAAAAACTCAGGTCGCATAAAGCTTTTGTGATCATGTTGTGATTCTTTGCCTTTGATAATCTATTTTATTTTGTTTGGTTTGCAATATATGTTCATTAGTTCATAAACCACCACCACACTGCTACATTAAAAGTTGTATGCCTGAGCTTTTCCTCATACCTCATCCATTTTAACCTGTTATTGGCTAGTGAGGTGTTATTGAAAGTGTCAATAATGGGCTTTTCTCCTGAGAATGCAGTATAGTGTTGCTGCCATTTTGGAGTGCAGTCTGAATATGATCATCTTCTACTTTAAGTATCATAAAAAGCAGAATGAAACATAGTGTAGAACTGCTGGTTACTTTTCTTTTTGTAGCTGTTAGCCATTTATTACCATGAAAGAGCCCCCATGTGCTTGCCATGAATTAGCTTTTGTGATCTTGTATGTGTTTTTGTGCTCTTGTATTTTGTTCAGCCTTTTGTCCCTATTTGTCATGGTCTTGGCCCTTGATGGCTTTTTATTATTCTGTTTCCCTCAATAAATTAATTACGTCTCTCGCTATAAACTACACTAATGGATACATGGATGTCCTTAGTTTTTGTTCTTACAACTTTTATATAATACTTAGTATTATATGATATATATATTACATTATAAAGACATGTATGCTGAGAGGCAGAGAAGTATGTTAGATTGGTGCAAGACATGTATGCTAGCTGTGAGACAGTGGTACAGTCTGCTGTAGGGGTAACAGAGAAGTTGAAGGTGGAGGTGGGACTTCATGAGGGATCAACTCTGAGCCCCTTCTTGTTCGCAATGGTGATGGACAGGCTGACGGATGACGTTAGACAGGAATCTTCATGGACCATGATGTTTGCAGATGACATTGTGATCTGTAGTGAGAGCAGAGAACAGGTTGAGGAAAATCTAGAGAGGTGGAGGTATGCTCTAGAAAGGAGAGGTATGAAAGTTAGTTGCAACAAGACAGAGTATATGTGTGTGAATGAGAGGAACACGGTGAGGCTGCAGGGAGTGGAGATCCAGAAGCTGGGTGATTTCAGGTACTTGGGGTCAACAGTCCAGAGCAACGGAGAGTGTGGAAGAGAAGTGTAGAGACAGGTTCAAGCAGGTTGGGATGGGTGGAGAAAAGTGTCAGGGGCACTATGTGATAGAAGACTATTGGCCAGAATGAAAGGAAAGGTGCACAAGACAGTGTTGAGACCAGCGATGTTGTATGGACTAGAAACAGTTACAATGACGAAAAGACAGGAGGCCGAACTCGAGGTTCAAAAGCATGCAGCACGTTAATTGGAAAAAATTGGGAAAATCATCCTGAGTGGTATTAGGTGAAGCAAGGTTTGCTGCAGTGCTTGCTTTACCTGTATCCTATTAGATGTTTCTGTTTTAACACCTTGAGGAGAACTTTGTGAGGGAAATAGCACATGTACTGGAATGAACTAGTCACTGCTATGACAATGATTGAGTTTAATGAAATTCTCACCAACCACTTTGAAGCGAAATGGAGAGAAAACTAAAAATAAAGTTCACATTTTGACTGAAACAAACCGTATCGGTAGTTTATATCAAAATAACTGTCAAAACTGATATTTATTTCTTTTAACAAACTTGAGGTAATTATTAACCAATGCATTTTTGAACTGCGCTGAAAGAGATGAGACAGCAAAAGATATTTCTAAACATCCTCTGTTGACATTGAATGATGCATTGTTTTAATTGTCCAATATATTTTGGTTCAATAAGACTCATTAATGATATAAAGAAGTCACCTTTGAATTTATAGAGGATTGAGATTTTTTCGAGTTTTCAGTTCAACAGGTCTGTGTTGGATTATTTTAACTGTGCTTGGATTATTATATTTATGGCTTCTGTGTAACAAAGTTTAATGGAGCAAATGGCATTGAATCATTAATTCTCTGTACTGCTTATCCATGGACGTGGACGTGGCTGTGGGAGGGGGCCGGGTGGGGGATTTCAAACCAATATCATGCCTGAGGCAGGGTTAACCCTGAACCAGTCACCTGTCAATCACGGTGGCACACCGACAGACATCCGAAATTCACTCATTCACACCTACAATTTAGTCTTCTGTGAACCTACTGCTTGTTTTGGGGAGGCGTGAGGATGATGCCAATCGAGGAGTAACATGGAGAACATCTAAAATCCACATAAAAGATATTGAGCAAGAGACACCACAAAACATTAGTCGCCTCCTTTTATCCTCCTACTATGTAATCATAGTTACAGGAAACATAAATGTCCCCAAGTATTCAATGAAGGCGCCATGACTGATAACTGCGAATACCAACAGAAGCATTTTACTTAAATTTTCTATGAAAGCTGTAATGATGGTACTGTATCCGGCCTTATCTGCTGCAAACCTCCCAATGCTGAGCCTGCTTGTTATCAGGGCTCGAGCTCCAGCCAACCTCCAGGGAAAGCAAACTGGGATAACAGGATTTCCAGGGGTCATTAACTTTCTATTTATTTTGTGTTCTCTTAGGTCTTCATCATTTCCTTATTTTCTGCAGCGGCCCGGCACGTCAGTATTTTACGTGTATATAGCAGGCAGCTGAGATGTCAGAGGATTTCTAGGAAGCTGACTTGATCTTGAGTTTAAAACATTATCTTCAGTATCTGCTTGACCTGCTAGTCAAAAAGAAAATAACAGTATCATAAAACAATTTAAGTTCTTGTTCAGGAGCTGCTTGCATGGGAAAATTTTGTGGAGTTTCCCAAATTTGGAACATCATCGTAATTAGTCCTTTCTGTTATTACTATGTAGGTAGTTTGTACCATTACTGCAATGGGATATAAATATACAACACATAAAAGTAGCTTTCATTTAATTCGGACAATGGGAGGAAAATTTCCATGAGCTGGTCGCTGATGTCTGGATTCAATCAGAAACATTCTTTTTTTTCCTTCTGACAAGCAGGTTGTTGCCTAGTATCAACACGATTCAGAATCTCATTGCAGAGCCCTTTTGCAGTGTAATCACGATGCAGCCCGATTTGGAATTGTCACTGTGTATGAAATTCAAGAGAATTCACTGTGGAATTTGCATTTTTTTTTTTTTTTTTTTTAATTGTAATGCAATAATCGTTGTGCAAAGTTGCTCATGCTTGGGTAGAATTTTTTTTTTTTTTTAATTGTTGCATCTCTGCAAATGAGCAATGTCGTTGTCATGCACAGACAAATGTGTTTTTAATATAAAATGTAAAATAATTGAGACTGGAACACTTTAGAATCAGCAGTACGAGCCCGTTCGTCTTTTAATGTGCCGGGTAATTTGAAGCAGCACTGTGCTGCCACGTGGCCCCTAGTGAAGAAAGGAAACAACACTTTCTGTATGAAAATGTAGGTAAACATGACTTAATGTAAATTTTCCACATGTTCTCTGAGGTCCATTATAAGAATTGTTTTTCAGGGTTTTTGAAATTCTCTAACAGCACAGTTCAAGAAAGGAACACTGAGAAAAATGTTAACCCCATGCCATCAGAATAAAAACATAGTGAAGATTTAGTGATTCAGTCATTTCTGCATTGTACTTTTCCTGTCGCCTCCCTCATATCTTTACATGTTGCATATGCCGATTACAAGACACAAAAAAATAATAGCTCAAGGGGAAAAATGAAAAGATGTGTTGGGACATATTGTGTTATAATCTATGTTTGTACTTTGTATTGCAAACCTACCTTTAGGTCTCCATCAGTGATAAAAATGAAAGATTTGAAAACTAGGAGAACACAATTTATTTTTTGCAAGGATTGTACCATTGACGCATCAAGTATGTTGAACCATCTGTCTAAAGCTGTAGTCTGGAAATTTTATATATAGTCTGTGTGTGATTTATGTAAAATATAATGTAAAACAGGACGCCTTCACGTCCTTTGCTGTCGTCCTTGGTTAGTAAACTAGTCCCCGTCTTGGACGCAGACGAGCCAAGCCTCCATCACAACCTCTGTGAAGAGTCAGTTCCGCTATTTGACCACAGGTTGGTGTGGTTTCTCTCAGCCGGGTCACAGTGAAAGGCACATTCAAGGCGCCTCAGTATCGACCAGGCACAACATGAGGATAGTCATGAGTGTGTGTGTGTGTGTGTGTGTGTGTGTGTGTGTGTTTATGTGTGTGTGGGTGTGTCTTAGATTTTGGGCCTCCATCCTTGTATAAACTGTGTGATCTTGGTGACGTGAAGCCGGCTAAGGTGGAAGTCATGTGACAGGATGTCCTCAGTTAACTGCACCAGGAGGCTCCCATCGATCCGCTCCCTCTGAAAAATGGACACGGCCGCCTCCGATAGGCCAATGAACCGCAGACAGGCCGAGACTTCCTCTAAGGACAGGGCGGAAAGGTCGGCGGGAGGACGCCAGGTTGGATCTGTGGGTCCGGCAAGGCCTTCAGTCTGCCCCGCGGATGTCCCACCCCCTTCGGCACCCCTGGAGGACTCTGTCGTGGGATTGGAGGGGGGCTCTGGCGAGGGGCAAGGCGACTGGCGGTTGAAAGGGTTCAGAGCCCCGAAGGGGGCAAAGCGACTTTGCGGGGGCGGCCTCAGTCGAGGCCCAGAGGTGAGGGAATCCATCCAGGGTTCTGCCCAGGTGGCCTGCGCAGGTTGAGGATTGGCTGCGGTTTCTGTTGACAGGGAAATGACTGGCTCCGGGCAGGCGGAGTTTGGGGCGGGGCAGTCGGCCCAGGAGCAGGGGTAACAGTAAAGCGAAGCATCGGGAGACGGTGAGCAGCTGCGGCAGAGAAAAGAAAAGTCAAAACCGTGTGCGGTAGTCCGGGTCAAACAGAAATACACCTCGCTTGTCATATTCTAGGTAATCAGAGCTTTAGGTGCAATTGTAAAAACACACCTTTGTTGCTTTCTCGAAGCAGATTTTATTCTGTTTATATAATTGTCTAGTCCTCAGTGTTGATTTATGACTGGAGATACATACTCAGGATGTTTCTTTACCATTGTGTCAGCAATGGTACATGCGGGCATTATAATAATTTTAAATTAGCCAACATCTGGGTATCAACTCATTTCTCGTAGCGAGAAGATGAGTTTGCCTTTCTGCAAACTGTGTCAGCTTGCATCTCATCCATGTTTTGTCGCCCCCGTTGAGTGCGAACGCCTCCGGTTTGAAGTTGTTCTCACTCCTGCAGTCTTGAAAGCAGCTCACTTAGCAGCCATGGAAGCCAGAAGCCAGTTAGCATGCTAGTATAAGCTGTCTTACTGTTAAGGCTGTTTAAAAAAGAGCGGTCGGAGTATTTCTGTTTTTTTTTGAGCCAACATTCTGAACATATAAAAGCTATGTTAGTACCGTACTGTTTATCAAGAGGGGTGAAATTAGTTTTCTTAGTTGAAAACAAACCACACTTCACAAAAATGTCACTTTCCTATAAAAAGATCCAGTGCAATTACTTACACCAGTGTTGTTGTTACTTGGCCAGCAAATGCTGAGAAATTTCCCCTGCTATAAGGTATTTTGTCCCCTCCACTATATGTCTAATTACTCTGCTGTTACTTGGTAACATCCGGCACTGGTATCATCGGGCTATAATTTTTTTATTTGGACATGAATCATCCATCTGACCTTCCACTGGAGGACGCTGAAAGACGAATCATGCTGGGATGTTGCACCCAAGTCAGTATGTGGAGGTTTTTCATGTGCTTCAGCTGACTTTTGGATGTCAAACAGAAATATCTTATCCTCTATGGAGTGAACTTGCAGGTTTTAGATGGGAAATGTTCCCACATGTTTGAAGGGCTCTCTTTCTTGTGTCTCCCTGAGGAAAAGAGTGTATGTTTGGCTTCCAGTGAGGAGTGTGTTTCAGATAAAAAAGTTGCGGTACCTGTCCTGCAGTCCTGAGGAGTAGAAGGAGAGGTTGGGTCTTGGGGAGATGGAGGTCTTGGGGTATCGGGGAGGGACGGGGGGGCTGGGTGCTGGACTGGAGATGGAGCCTCCTTTAGAGCAGCGTGGGGGTACAGGAGGAGCTATTAAGTAGCGACACTCCTCTCTCACCTAGACACACACATATAAAGGATGTAACTCTTAAAATTTGTGAGTTTTTATGGGACTGACCCGAACAATTCAAACATTAAAAAGCCAACCCCGTCACAGAGACACATACAAACACACTTCACATTGTGGGTAGGCTCAATACCAGGGAATGAGGACTAGTGTGTATCTGTATGGCAGGATATAATCCAGCTGCCCTGTGGACTGCAACTCGCACCCTCCCTGATACAAGCATGAGCCGCTGTCACTCTAAAAGAAAGTTAATTGAAGAAAACAAATGTGGTTATGGCAACCTCACCCCATGATGCATTGTGCATAATAATGAGAACACTGGCTTGACAGGGTGCTAATACCAAATGTGTGACAAACTGATTAAATACACTGCTTTCAGTGTAACAGGGAAACTTTAGATGACTTTAAATCCAAACATTAGTCATCAAAGTGGTGTTTTGGACCTCGGACATGTCGTTATGTGCAGAAATGTTTAAATTTTGGATTTAGTCAGCGTAATTACAGGAAGAATGGAAACAAAGACTTGACAAATTGTCCGTACAAAGCCTACGCAGTTACACACACAACACCATTGTGATGCAGCATATGGCCTCATTGCCAAGTCTTATGACTCCAGGGTTTTGATATTTGCACGTAATTAATATTATCAATGTTTGTGCCTCGTAAGAAGTAATGCATTTTAAACTTCCGGTCACAGGGCGATCAGGCTGGTTAGCGCAGATGGAGAGTGCTGCTTTGTGCAAGGAGATGAGCATCAGACTTAACTGGGGATGTCAGATCAGTTTGACAGCAAATTTACACTAAACCACAGGCGATGCCTGAGAAAATATCACATGGGCTTTAATAAGAACATACATAAAATTATTTTGAATTTTTTTTTTTGAATCAAGGATGGAAAGATATATCATCTATTTATTATCTGTTTAGCCAAATGGATAGAGAGCAATATAATCATCATAAAAATCATGATAATTATGATCAATATTTTGACCAGAAAATTTGGTATGACATTATCAAAATGCCCAGCCTTTTTGCGCTATGGTTTCTATTGCAGGTTAAAAATATACTGTATAGGGAAGGTGGGCCATTGGCATGACTTGTGTGCTGTTCTAGTGTCCGTCTTGTCTTTGAAAAATCACAAACAATTATTTCAGAAAAAAAAAAACATTGATGAGGACTTCCCACTCCCATAAAATCTTATTCATAAATACCTTATTGTCAGAAAACAGGGCAAACTGAGGTCTTGGGTGTCTGTGAAATAACTACATGTTTCAGTTGACCAATTGCACATGTCCTCAAAACGGACTGGTCAGAGTAAACTACTGTTTTGTTTTAATTTAACTTGTTAATATTTTAACACGTGTTCTGTCAATTGAGTAATATTTCCATGTGTCTTCCTCAAGCACGGAATCAAAACAAAAATAGAGGACTTGTTTTTTTCAGTTTTTTCAAACACAAAATCCACTGACCGAAAAAAAACAACAAAAAACGGGATGAATCAACTGGAAGAAAATCCGATTCCACCTTGGTAAATATTCGATAGTGAACTGCGAAACACAGTACAGCTAGCGAGGCAGAGGAAAGAGCAAAGCTTACTTATCCTAAACCTTCATTACAGGAGACAGGAAGCTGCCTATCATGGCTGACTGACAAGAAACTCTTCGCGGATACACAGGCTGAATATCTAACGGGGTACTTTTTTGTACTATTGGCACTATTTTATACAGTGTATAACCTCAGAATAAATATCAGTGCAAAGCACACATGTGAGTGTGGGTATTCATGTGCTTGGAGTGAATGGCAGGCAGCCTTTCCAGGAAGTTGGCGTGTGTATGCGTGTAGTCAGTGAGGTTTAAAAGCCGTAATGTATGAATAATGAATGTAGGGCATCCTCACTCTAAACCACCGGATGCTGCCTTGAGCAGATTAGATGAATGACAGACTGCGGGATGAGGAAGACTACAGAAGTAGAGGAGAGACTCACGGCGTCTGACTTTGGGGGGACGGGCGGCGGGGTAGCCACCCTTGTCACCATGGTACCGAGAGAACCATCCAGAGAGGAAGAAGAATGGAAAGAGATCAGGTTTGACTCCTTTCCCAAGCCCTCTGCATTCTGGTTGGTCCAAAGTTCCTCGTAAGGGATCTCCTCGCCGGCCCTCATTTCAGCCTCAGTCCACTCGGGGGTCACGTACTCCCGATCCTCACCTGGCCCGTCCCCAAGCCGCTCTACAACAGAGTCACTGCAGCGATGTGATAAATTGTCCGAGACCCCGCCCCCATACCCGCACATCGACAACCGCTGCAGCGCTGGCGCCAACGAGTCCTGACCTGACACGCACACGCGAGAATGCCGTGGACTCACACACTCCTCCGTCATACACTCCAACTCTGGCCGAGTTTCTCTAACCGCCCGAGAGTAGGCGTCGGGGTCAAAAGCGTGCCGCAGAAGTAGGCTCTCTAGCGCCGCTGTATGGACAGAAGCCTCAGCCACGTTAAACCGGGGCATGCAACGCAGCAGCAGGAAGTGGGAGGGAGAGACTTCCTGTCGACGCAGAACCATGCATAGCACCACTGTCTTGCTGACGATGTTGAGCAGCTTGTAGCGGTGGCCTTCCCGCACTGCGTGTCGGTCGTAGGGGTTTCTCGGCGGCCGTGACGGCACAGAAACATTGACGGGCAGACGAACCCTCTCGATGATGCTGCGCACCGTATGCTCCCCTCCCAGCATGCCCTGCTCCAGCGGGGAGCGCGTGCAGAAGCATCCACGGCACGCAAAAGGTAGGCTGACACTCTGGTTGGTACGATGGTTCATACAGACCAGGCAGGGAGTTTTACCTGTGCGGGCAGAAGCAGCACAGTTAGTGAAACGTTTAAGGGTAACAGAATTATAACTCAAGCAAGAAATATTATCTGTTTATCATTGTTAACCGGAATTTATTAATATTGCTATAACAAATGAATGGCTCTAAAGTTGTGCAGAAGTCCCTTAAAGATAATTAGAGATACAAATTTAAACCCACATGAAAGACTGTAGGTATAATATGCAGTGTGTGTGTGTGTGTGTGTGTGTACCTTTGTGTATGTCTTTGTAAAAAATAAAAAATAAAAATAAATAAAAAACTCACAAACCTAAGCTTACTGTTCTGTATATTTCCTGTGCATCTTGTATTTGCAAGTGTTATTTGCAGTCCCTATGTCCTCTATTGTAAGTCGCTTTGGATAAAAGCGTCTGCCAAATGTAATGTAATGTAATAATAGCTGCCAAAGTAAAAGGCTGAGTTAACAGAAACACCATGAATATTTTTTTCTTGAATCTTACATTGTTGCATTGTTTTTTCAGGTATTTGCACCATTTGGTATCATTTGCATACAAATGTCAGTGTACAAAGGCAGTTTTCTGTCACAAGCGGAACAGGACTCTGAATATCAACAAAGCATTAAAAGACTTGAAAGGGGGTTATTCTTACTTCGGGGTGTCTTTCCCAAGCGTCTCAAAAGTGCGCTTAGTCCCGTCTTTTCCTTAGAAGGCGTGGCACACAGAAGCTCCGCCTTACCCATGAGCGACAGTTCATCTCCAGCTTGCAGGGTGAAGCTATAGGGCTCGCTGTCCTCACTGAACTCCCCTGAAACCACCTGTACCAGGTACACACACACACACACAGAAGAGAAAATCATGTGTGACACCAGTATCCTTCTATCAAAAACCACTGTTCATAATTTCAGTATTGGTTTGTCAAAAGAGTTAAAGCTGAAGCATTTTTAGGAAAACAATGTAGCTTTTTCTTTCATTTTCCGTCATCGAAAAATTAGGCGACTGTTTTTGAGGATACATGAGAAGGCTGTTAACGTAACGAAACCTTGATGCTGAAGGAGATCGTTTCCATGACAAACACCCGGTCAGGGAAGATTCCAGCAACTTCTTCCACACTATAGAAATACTGGACTGGGTCCCTGATGTCCCGGTCTTCATCCAACAACTTGAACTTTCCTATGGAGGCAAAAGGAGCCGTATGAGGTGAGGGAAAGAAGAAGAAGGGGAAAAAAAGGTTAGGCGTTGAACAAAACAAGAGTGGGGGTATGAAGGGGGAGGTGAACGATGGAGGAAGGAGAGTCAACAAGTTGCTGTAGGAAAAATAAGGCAAAAGGTACAGGAAGTCCTGGGAAACATAAGAACAAATATTTTTACTTCCTTGTGTGTTGTGTGTCCAAAAGTATTTTCAAAAATACACATATACTTATATCTGCTGTATGCAATGTTTGGATGACAAGAATACAAAGACACCTCCGTGACCTATGACCTGGCACCAGCTCTCAACCAATCAACAGTCGACAGGGTTGGCATGGCAACCAATAAAGGACCCCCATTCTCACACAGAGCAGAGACCCATCACCATGGAGACACACACACAACTCTATTCCTTTCACTCTTTCTTTCCCTTGCATGTCCCCTCCTCTGTCTGTAAATCTTTCACACTCATACACTCCACACACAGATATCTGACGGAGTTTCAGTTCGTTATTTTTTTGTTCATGTCACATTTTAATGTCTAAAATAAACATTCCAAGTAAAATGTTGTCAAAAAGAAGGTATTGAAAAATAAAAATGCATTTATGATGTTTATTGTTCTTTATAGGTCAGGTTATGTATTGTGATGAACCCCAGTAAGCCTTGTACAAAAACTTACACACCATTTTATACATGTGTGTGAGTCTGTGAGTGTGTGTTTGTTGGTAAGTGTGGGTGAGGGGGAAAGAGATGAGGACAATTTTTCATCTGGGAAGCAGAGCAGAATACCAAACTCCGCCATCTCCTCCTAGTCCACCCTTCTCTCTCTCTCTCTCTCTCACTTAACCCTCCCCCCCCAAACACACACTTCCCAAAGAGCCACCAACAATATCAGCAGGCACTACTTTTAAACGCCGCCCACCGCATCCTTGCCGAGAGAAAACGACAGACTCAACAGGGTTTACCACCACCCAAAACAAAATGCCAGTGTTGTCCAAGAAATGCTGACACAAAGAGAGGATTACTGTGATTGAAACAACACTGTGTAAAAATGCGACAACGCTTTAAGTCACCATCGTTGCTGGAATGCGGGTCTGAGAGGTAAAAAAAAAAAACAAAAAAAAAACATCCTCTCTCTCTCTACGCATAAAGATTTGGCAACTTGCTCCGCATTTACAAGAATGACTGGCGCCACTCGCTTTCTTGAGAGCCATTCATGACAAGGGATCATTCAGCTTTTCTGCCCTCCACATTTTCAGTCATCCCCTACTATGCAGGGGAGGGAGAGAAGAAAGAGAGGAGAGGGAAAGACTAAGACAGGAGAGAGCATCCTATTGACCCTCCCCGAGGGAAAAGCTATATTGCTCTCATCCTAAGTTTATTTAGACTTCCTGTATGAAGTCATCACACAGACATTATCTCATCATTGGCATTTGATTCGGCCACGACTCACCTGCTATATCAAAAGACATGCAAAATCGTAAAAGTAGGGATGGATTTAAATTGGTTTTGCTGTCTTTTTTCTTGCTTACCGAAATAGATTTTTAGCCTATTGAAAATATAAAATGTTGCCATTGGTGATCAGATTATATCACAAATGACATGTATTTACACTTAAGCTGTTAAGACCACATGGCTAACTCGGTATTAACAGGGAAATGCTTCACTCGTGAAATGTTGCAATGATAATAATCTCAGTAGGAACACATCCTCCTCTGACAATCCTTCTACACATTCACCTGATACACACACACACACACACACACACACACACACACAACTGTTCTCTCATTCTTCAGAGAAGGAGCCTGGGAGGCAGCAGTAGTGTGAGGTGACATCAGCTCTCCATCAGTAAGGGAAGCAATGGAAAGGGGGCATTAAGCTCCAGTTACAGGACGAATAATGTGACTGGCTGGACAGTCAGAACATGGGGATGGTGAGGGAAAGCTCCGGTGAGGTAATACTGACTAGACTCATTCAGCAGGAAGTTGAAACATCAATGGCAAAGGGTGAGGGGATCCACTATATCAGGGTTGGGTTTGTGAATTATTGTAGAGGTGAATATCTATGTGTTTTTGTTCTGATGTTTGGTTCAGTTTCTTGTTTTTTTTTCTTCAGTTCCCGAATAACTTTTAATGAGTTCCAACTGCTTGGCTGTAACTAATCAATATAGTCCCAACAAATAAGTAATTGTCAAATAAACACTTATATTAATTGAAAACTATCTAAGTCCCCAATTGAATATTTTGATCTGATTTTAAGAGGAAAGTCTCTGACAGTAAACTGAATGCTTTTGCATTTATTGACTGCAATTTAAGGCAGAGACGATAATGTAGAGAAGTCATCAAGTCGGAAAGTACTGAATATACCACACCGTCTTCTTCACCCGACTCTTAATTAAACATACGATTGAATGAGAATAAGGTGCCAGAGATTATTAATCCAACAATCTTACTCCCTTCCTAAATGAGTCTTTTCCCAGATCTGGAGCTGGTCCTTAAAGGAAACCCCCCTCAGGAAGTGAAAAGAGTTTCCTGGCATCAAACAGTTAGCTGATGCTCACATATGCAAATGATGTAACAAAACAAAAAACATGGGCCTTGACCGATGTTCAAGTTAGAGACGTTCCCGAAAGTCTGCATTAATTGGTTCCGGCATGTGTTTGAAACTACAGACAGATTTCTAAGCGCAGGGAAAAAAAAAAATTGGGAGAGATATGTATTACTTATACCAAGTTTGAGAAAATTCCTTGATCGAGATAAAATACTGACATATTGTCTCACGATTTACCATTGCAAGAGTTTTATTAAACGACTGCCATACAATAAAAGTTATTTCATATTTAAATCTCATTTTATCATTTTATGCAGGCTTTGCAGTCGAGTCGTCAGTGAGATTTGCAGGCAGTTTAATCAATAGGCCAGAAAGACGGAAACACTGTGGGGAAATCAAGTCAAATAAAGGCAAGCATATTTCTATTTAACTAAGTCCAACAACTAGAGTGCTTGATAATTATTTGATCAGTGTGCATTTGCATTTTGCATCATTACAAGATGATGGAATGGTGGATCCAATCCACTTTAATCCATAACTGCTGAAATAAGCTGAATAGTTCATATTTTTATAAGGTGGAATCTCAAGATAACTTTCAAAAACACTTGAATGTGTGTGACCCTTTCCTGACTTTCCTGGACTGCCACCAGTAGGTCTTGTTAAGATGCAAGGTGGGTCTATAAGTGTTTATAACATTCAGTATGCATGTGTTTTGAAGAGGACAGTGACCTTTTCAGTCCCCGAACCCTGCAGCAGGGATGGTAAATCACAAAGAATCTGTGAGTGTGTGTGTGTGCATGTGTGTGTGTCCTCTGTGTGTGTGTGCAAGCATGCAGAGACTCTCACCTTGGTACTGCAGAGGGATGTCAATTTTGGGTCCAATGACGTAATGTCCCTCCTCCAAGCTGTGGGCTGTCACTGTGGTCCACTGGCGACAGGAATGTAATAGGACCACATCCTCCTCTGACAATCCTTCTACACATTCACCTGATACAAACACACACACACACACATAAATGGGCAGAAAGAGGTTAGCCACAAACAAAACATCTTCTGACCTCAGGTCACCAATTGGTCAAACCAATTGGTTAAGGTCGGGAAAAAAGTCCATCACAATCTGACAGTAAGTCAGTCAATCATGGTCTGTTGCTTTCTCACAAATATACACTCACGCTTAAGACTCAGTGCAGATAATTACCTCCATCGGTGACTGTTCACCAGCCCTAACCTCCTCCGTTCACCACAACCCTGCGATTTGGCTGGCAACCCACTATTACACAGCCCACACACACAAACACACTGCTCTGAACTCTAGTCATTATGTAGCACAACCACATCGATTTCCACTGATAGCACAGCGCTTGTTCAATCACACACAGACACACACACACAAACACAGGCACGGACACGCATGCCCACCTTTTCATGGCTCACTCTGGATGGATCAGTGTTTTGCTCAAGCGTTCAGTTTAACTATGGCCTAACATGACCCTGTGAGAGAAAGTACATGGACTGTTTTAATCTAATATTATAAATAAATAAATAGTACATACCACAATGTTTACATTGTATGTGTGCGCTAGAACCAGAAGGATCTATTTTTTCCAACTCAATCCTTTTTTTAAGCTTTGCGAAACCTAACTGCTGAGACAGCTTCTACCTTCTAACATACCCTTTTCTTGTAATAACAGTATGCAGTGATAAAGCCATCCATACTCTTCTTTTCCTTTAGACTTTTTCCCTCAGGAGTTGCCCCAATGAATCAACTTTCTGGATCTAACTCCATTCTCTGTATTCGCCTCTTTCACACGAACTAACTTCATATGCATTCTCACTACATCTTCTCTTTGGTCAAACTTCTCTTTGGTCTTCCTCTAGAACTCTTGCCTGGCAGCTCGAATTCCATCATGTCTACCAATATATTCACTATCCCTCCTCTTTTGGCCAAAAGCTACAGCTACCTGCAAAGGTAGCTGAGGAAGTCACCCACAGATGTATGCACCAAGCTCTTTCTGGGTTACCAGTGGTGTCTAGGATAGACTAGATGACAACCGAGAAAGGTTGGTGATGCTGGAGAGACAGCTGACGTTCAGGGAAGACTGGTGGGGGCACGCAGGACTAGCAATCCTGTGAGCAGCACTCGCAAGAGGGCATCAACCCAAACTACAAAGGAACCAAATGAGCAATACCCCCAGAGTCTCCCCAGGAAGAGAGACTCAATGGGACGGACATACCAGTATAGGCCAGGACGAGAAACATGACGAGAAATCTAAAGCAATCAACACTGACCATAGAGGAGTCACCACTCTGGGAAAGTCTGAAAAAGCACCAGAGGGCCCAAGCAACACCAGAACAGGTCCAGGTGTGGAACATCAGCAACTCACTACAGCCAGGAAGCAGCTCACAGTGCTGAGGATGTCCCCGCACTTGGGGAGCCCCAGCACCAGAGCCCAGTTCACATGAACCCTCCTCTGACCTGGAAGCAACCAGGATGCAATCGAGGGCCTTATCAGGCCCAGTACATAAGAAGATACATGCAACCACAACCATAGTGTACAACCTTGCTAAGGAACGGTTCAGCATTATGGAGAGGAAAGGCCAGAATTAACCACAGCAGCAACCAAACAGAGAGGAGAGAGAGATTTGTTGACTGAGAAGCGACATAAAGGCGCTAAACAAAGTGTTTAAGACCAGCTCACTGACTGAGAAAGAAGGTATTAAAGACGTAACAAGTAAGCTGTGGGAACAACTGTGCACGATGAGGAGACCAGAACACCTTCGGAAGCAGCAGCAGAACAAAGAGAAGAGGCAAGCACAGTTTGTAAAAGACCCATACGGCTTCACAAAGAAACTTTTTGGCCAACAAAAATCTGGCACGCTCTCTAGCTCAAAGTAGAAGAGTTCCATTTGGAAGCTCACAGCGACTCCAACAGAAGTCAGGATCAAGGAGCCAACTGCAACATCTCGAAGCCTGAAAAGTCAGCAATTAATTTGAATGCGAAAGGAACCCACATGGCAGGAAGTTCAGGAGATCGTCCACAAAGACAAATCATCCACTGCCCCAAGCCCCAAGTGGTTTGACATAAAAGGTATACAAGAAATACCCAAAACTTCTTGAGAGGCTGTGGAAGATTGTAAGGAAGATCTGGGCCAAGGGTACGATTCCACCTAGCTGGAAATTGGCAGAGGGATGTTTTGTTCTGGAAGAGGAGAGTTCCTCCACAATCATCAATCCAGGACAACCTCTTTCCTTAGCGTAGAGTGTAAAATCTTCTTTTCTGTTCTGGCAAGAAGGATCACATCTTACGCAAAACCACTATATCATTACATCTATCCAGAAAGGTGGCATCCGAGGCTTTTTGGGCTGTCTGGAACACACTTCCATGATCAGCCAATTAATCCAATTAAGAAGCAAAGCAGAAGAGAGGCAACCTAAAAGTTGTCTGGCTAGACTTTGCCAATGTTTATGGTTCAATCCCACATGACCTCATTCAAGAAGAACTTAATCACTATTACATCCTTACAGTGATCCGATACACGATCACCGGCTTTCTTGCGGGATTTAAACTCAGAGTTACACCTCCGAAAGGGGGTACCCCAATAGGGCGTATATGGCCAAAGACGATTGATAAAATCTTTACTAGTTCAGGGCCTGGCTGTACCAACACGGCCTCTTGCCCAGGCTCCTTTGGCTATGCACTGTCAATGAGTTTCCCATGACTGCCATTGAGGTCATTGAGAGGAAGACCAACAAGCACTTACAAAGGTGGTGGGGCATTCCCCCAAGTTTCTCTTCAGTAACCTTTACACCCGGTCCGGCCAACTGCAACTATACCTGTCATCAGTTGTTGAGGAGTTGTTGTTGAGGAGAAGACGACAAAATGCAGAATTGTGTTAAACCTGAGGGATTCCAACGACAACCTGGTAAAACAAGCTGGTGTCACAACCAGGTCCGGACATAAGTGGGCTGCCAACACCGCTGTGGAGCAGAAAGTGAGCTCTCTAAAGTTACAGGACATACCGTAAATTCCAGACTATTGAGCGCTCCTCAATATAAGCCACACCGGAAAGCTGATCCCTATCTAGGGCTTCCTCCTGCGGACTAAAACTGTTAACTGTCTTCTTTGATGTCGGAGTTGAGCAGCCACAGAATTTCCAGGTCATTTCATCGGTCCAATGTGATAAGGATAAACGTTTTAGCGGGAAGCTCGTTAGCCCCCCCCAAAAAAAATCCATAAATTAGCCGCACCTTTGTTTAACCAGTAGTGTTCAAAGCGTGTGAAAAAAATTGTAGCTTATTGTCCGCAATTCACGGTAGTTGCTAACCCATGTGTCCACCGGCAAGGCCTCGGCTCTGCTCATTTTCAAACCTAGGGAGGCACAACTGCAAGGGCCAAATGAGGCATGCTGAAAGCAGAGGTGCTGGAGGAGGAGAAACGGCTAGCCAGGGCAGTGGAACAAGGTTCCCATGGGGCTTGGACAAAATGAGATTTGTCCAGGCGCAAGGTTATGTGGAGAGACCTGTGGCGACTGGAACCTTACCGTATCTCTTTCCTGTTGGGGTCTGTCTATGACAACCTTCCTTCGGCATTACATCTGCACACATGGGGGCTAGGGGAGGAGCCACTGGGCGAGCTCTGTAGCCAGAAGGAAACTCTGGCACATATACTATCTGGGTTTAAAACAGCTTTAACCCCCGGGGCGGCATAGATGGCGCCATGATAAAGTTCTTCTCTCATTGGCTGACACCATAGAGCGGGAGAGAAGCAAGAAGCCTTCTTTAAGGAAGGAGCAAGGCTCCCACTTACCACAAAAGGCCTAGCATCCTTCGAACTGCAAGCTTCTGGGAGATAAGCTTTGATCTTGGGAGAAGGCTGCAGGTCCCGGGGGTGGTCCAAACAACCCTCCGCCCAGACATCATGCTATGGTCAACGCAGGACCAGAAGATAATTCTGGTTGAGCTCACTATGCCATGGAGGAAGGTTGTGAGGAGGCCCATGAAAGGAACGCCTTGAAGTACCAACATCTAGTCCAAGACTGCAGAGACAAGGGCTGGCAGGCATGGCAGTTCCCTGTGGATATAAAATGCAGGGGCTTCCCGGCTAAGTTGGCATGGTATTTATGTTCTGCTCCAGGCCTGAACGAACCACTTACCCTTTTCTCCACCCATTCCAACTTGTTTAGACCAGTTTCTTTAACTCTTAGCTCTGTTGCTCTGGACTGTTGACCCCAAGTACTTGAAATCCTCCAACTTCTTGATCTTCACTCCATGCAGCCTCACCGTTCCACCTGGGTTCCTCTCATACACTTAAAATTCTGTCTCGCTGCAACTAACCTTCATTCCTCTCCATTCCACAGCATGCCTCCACCTCTTGGGATTTTCCTCAACCTGTTCCCTGCTCTCACTACAGATCACCATGTCATCTTCAAACATCATGGTCCATGGAGATTCCTGTCTAACCTCATCAGTCAGCCTGCCCATCACCCCTGAAAACAAGAAGGGGCTCAGAGCTGATTCATGAATAAGCCTCACTTCCACCTTGAACTTCCCTGTTACACCTACAGCACACCTCACCACTGTCTCACAGCTAGCATACATGTCCTGCACCAGTCTAACATACTTCCCTGCCACTCCAGACTTCCTCATACAATACCAGAGTTGCTCTATCGCCATCCTGTTGTATGCTTTTTTTAGATCTACAAAAGTGCAATGCAGCCCCGCTGACCTTCTTTGTACTTCTCAATAAAGGCATCTACACTCATTATTAAAAAATATCTGAACACTTTGATTATGTAGAAAAGTGTGTTAAAGCAACGGTTGAACACAGATTTTCTCCTTTCCAAACCTGTTCGCTGTCGATTTCGGCCTGGCTGACGCTTGGCCACGATACTTGACATGTACTTTGCACTCAAACGACTTCATTTTTGCAGTGCGTGCGGCTGAACTGACGGCATGGACACACGATCTGCGGTAAATAGCTAAACCACCATCTGGGTTGACTGGGTTTGCAAACAAGCGGCTGTCTGTGGAGTGACTGCGGCGAGCTTGAGAAACATTAACACCCGCTTCATCCACCTCAGCACTTGTGCGCGCCGGCAGGGCTGAGATGCGTAATTTTTCAGGGGGCGATCGGGTGCGCGCTTTTGCACGCCCAGAAAAACTTAGTGATCCCCGCCAACAGCTCCTCGCCATTGCCACGGAACTCGTTAGTATTCAACCCATTCGCCGACAGATTACTACATTTACATATGAAAAGCGTTGAGCAGCACTTTAGCAGCACAACAGACACTTTGTGGCTTTTCCGGGCTGCTCGGGACTGGAACAACTTTGGCCGTGGCGCCCACCGCCCGTTCCCAGAGTAAAACCAATAAAAAATCCAGGAATGGAGAAGTTGAATTTGGAGTCGGTGCAGCGCAAATGCACGGAAGATGTAGAAAGCGGTGGCGGATCTGGCGTGTAAGTCAACTCTCCTGGCGTCGACTTGGATTCGAGCGCCCGACGTATCTGAGCGACATGAATGAATCACTATCGCAACGGAAATAGGATGATTTCACAATAAGAGCGATGTACGGGCATAAACCGTGCTTGAGTGGATTCCCAGAATACTAGTGGTATTGAAGTGTAAATGAGATTTATGAATAGGGTGTATTGAGACTAAAAGACTGTATTGCATGTGAGCAACACAAGCTTATACTCTACCATAACAAGCAATACAAATAGTAAAACCGATGTAAATGTGTCAGTGAGTAATGCATCCGAGATGAATGAGAAACAGGTGGGAGTGACAATGAAAATTCATAAAGTTAAGCCAAATCATGAAAAACATGACTTATATTTTCTACCTGCAGTGTAATTTTATTTATATCAGATCCCCTGTGGTTGTGAATGAATATCCTTTGCATCCTCACTTATTTAGCTTAACCTGCCACGTCACATCTAAAATATATCGTGCAAAATGAGGTGCCATTTTATGATAGTTTTTAGTAGTCATTATACGTGAAAAGGTGAATATTATTATAATTTCAGGTACCACTTACGACGTATTTTGAAAGGGTCTACCGGAAATGGGTTACATCTGCAGTGCCCTGACACAGATGCGACGCTTACTAGAGTAAATCGTTACACTTGTTCTTCAATCTGGTGTCGTCAATCCCGTTGAAATATCCCAGAGAACCCTTTTTGAAATCCTTCTTGATCAACTTTTCTTAAAATAAAAGGAATAAAATTAAAAAGCGACAATAACTACGGTTGTTCGAACTCCTGGGACATCAGCGCAGAGTTAGCTAACAGCTGGCGTTGGTAGGGGTCTAAAAAGTTTTTTTGCGGAGCTGTTAGTCAAAAAGTATGAACTAATAATAATAGTAATAAAAATACTAATTATTAAATAAAATAAAAAGGGTGTTGGTTCTTACCCTGAGCCAGCCGGACCAGAGTGGGCAGACGAAACTTGCTGACCACCGCGTCCAGCGGCAGCGCTAACGGGCTCCAAGTGATCTCCGACAGGCTCGCCGACAACTTCTCCATCCTCCCGGGTCATCACTGTACCGGAGATGGCGACGAGGTGGCGGAGGATGACTTTGACGATCCGACGGCGGAGCGTTTCGCCATGTTTGAACGTAAACGGAGAGGGATTGAGAGAGGAGTCGGTGTTGGTGCGTACAGAAGGAGGGAGGGAGGTAGGAGGAGGAGGAGGAGGAGGAGGAGGAGAAGGGCAAACCCCCCTCTTCGCTCTCCCTCCGATATTATCTGCCACCTCCGCCCCCTCATACGCAAGTCAACCCGAGGAGTAGAAAGAAAATAATACGAATGTCAAACACATCCGGATTAAACCGCATTTCCTCCATAAAGTTCCGAGGTCCTTATAGTTTTTATTTGATTTACCCGCTGTTTCTCATGGGTTTTAAATGCTAATTTCCTTCATGATGATCGGCACTGTAAACCCTACGAGGATAATAGGAGCGAATACCAACCAAAATAATTGATTCATAAAATAATTTAAAAAAAAGGTATATTCAGAATCTCCCCTTAATTTTAGGCATTATCCCATTTCCGGTATTTTTTCCCAGTTTTTCATCAGTGTTTTCCACTTTATTTCTGTTTTTTTTTTTTCGATTTTCAGGTCATTTATTTTCTTATTCTAGGTAATTTATTGGTGTTTTTTTATTCGATTCAATCAATTGTTTTGAAGAATTTTCTTCATGGGAGTCACACAAAGAAAAACAAAAAGGGAAACTTGCTATATTTTAAATAATTCCCAACTAATTATTACTATTATTACTACTAATAATTACTAATGAAAATGTTTTCATTTAAGACAGTCTCCCTCCATTTTTAAAATAATTTCTTCAAAGCTCAGCTCGGACAGTTTAATTTTGTTTTCACAGCTTCTTGAATTCATAGTTGGAAAACCTAAAACCTTCAAATTCAATTTTAGGAGTTAGAATTTGTCAGAGATCGATGACAAGACACAGTCGTTCATCTCCACAAAGTCTATTCTTCAAGTTTGTGTGTCCTGCAGGCTTCAATTATCCACATCACACTCATAGGATCTTGATGGGGTCTTATGATGGACACGCTTAATGTCGCTGAAGAGGAACAAGTTTATCCAGCTCTAAAGCCTCTGCTCCGGGCTGCTCCGGGTAATGAACCGAGTTGTAAACACAGGGATTTTATTTGTGATCTATCTTGGCGCGGGAGCCAACTAAATAAGCGATTCAGAGGACACAAGACAGCAAAAGCTGAAAATGTCTCATAGAAAGTAACAGGTGTCAGACTGCACCAAGATGGTTGTCACTAAAGGGTGAGCTCACACATTTGAAGGTGGGTAGTGGGATTCTCACCTATCAAAATGTCTAACCCACAATGCAGCTCAGCAAGCGATCCCCAGTGGCAGTTTTTTTGTTGCCCTGAAAATTTCCTCAGCCCCACTAACATCAAATGAGCATTCAGCACTCGCTGCATTTCTTTCTGGAGCCACAAAATAGTAGAAACTACTCCTGTTAACCTGCGATGACAATCTCAAACCACCTGTGGACTTTCATGTGTATGGAAGAGTGACCTTCATGGTGGGGGGAAGCTAGTTAAGACTTATTTTACACTGTATGATCAATAAGAGGTTGTGAGCACAAAGCAAAATAACCGGACTTGTTGTTCCTAAGAGAACATGTTGGGCACCTTTGAGTCTGACCTTAGAATGTCCACAACGCCAAATATGGCAGAGCTTTGGCTGATTCTGCCTTTTTAGAGAGTTAAACTGTAAACTCTAGATGTGACTTATTAGCTATGCATAGTTCAGGCATTCTCTTTACAGCTATCTTGATTGATGGATCGTGTAAATGACAATGAAAAAAATGACAAAGAATCTGGATAAAGCCTTTATTTGCTCCATATTAAGAAAATTTCAATCATTAAACTGGATTTGTGGGGTATTATTTCACAGAATGGTGGAGGGGCGGTCAGCAGGGTGGAACATTAATGGGCTGGCTCTGAAAAAAGGAAAAACATGTTTAATAAACCCTTCATGTGGTTGGTATAAAAAATAAAGAAAAAACAGCAACCGAGCACAAAATGACTTTTTTAAATATAGATGTAATTCTCGTGATTACGGATTGAAAATACACCTCTACAGTTTCCAGTGCCTATTTTTGGTCATAGAGAGCACAGAGGAACTTGCTGGCATAAAAGTAAGAACTGTTTTAGCTATTTATTAGTGACATCTAGAGGAAGACAAAGGTAGCTGTCTCATGTCTGACAACTTTGGTGAAGTTGTCAGGCATGAAGCTAAAGGAGTGGTTTCTGCAGCATAGAAAACTGAACCTCTTCCAGATGAGCCACTTAAGACAAAAACTTAAGACAAACGACTAGGATATTTACAAAATAAAATAATTAGAATGTCTTTAATAAACATACGGTACAAAAATGTAGACATCCTATTATGTCTGAGTTCTATTGGGGTGATCAGCCCATTTCCGAAAACGGGTACAGAAGAAAACACTGGAAGACTGAATGTTCACCAAGAGAAGATGCCTCTTGAAATTGCACGTGTTATTTTAACATAGAAAACTATCACGTGTAAATATTTACTCCCTGTTGAAAGAAGTCTATGATTCCTAAGAATGGTGAGGGCATCGCAAAAAAATACTGACAAAGGTGGTGAAAATCGAAAAGTCAGATATTTTGATCTCCTGACAAAAACCATGCAACTGCAGGGTCGGCAAGGGAGTCCACAGGACACCTGAAACTCAAAGTTGTTCCTCCAGAGAACAACTACATGCAATATAATAAAGGATGTCAATTTACTAACAGTATTCTATGCTTATCATTTGCTTTCCTGATAGGAGGTGCTCTTCTCCTAAATATAGAACAAATTGAATTTAAATGATTGCTCTAATATTATAATACTGTGTTAAATGGATTGTTTCAAGGGCTCATGCTGTTGAGCTACATTGTATCCTATTAAATTGTGGGTTATTCAAGTATTAGACCAACCTCATCATGACAGGGCTAAAAGGCATCTTAAAAATGTAGACTTGTGTATTTCAATAAATTAAGATGGATTTTGTCATCAATACATGAATGGAGATGCATTTAGAATGATCCCAGTGGGCAAGAAGCACAACTCTAAAAGAGAGAACACTGACAGACATGATGACGACAGTTATTCTCTCTCAATTATGAATTAAAAAGTAAGGTACTTACTGTCCTTTACTGCTTTTTTGCCTGGAATAGAAAAAGTGAACAAGAGTAAGTCACAAGTACCCACTGACATACATATCATAAAAATATAAATAAAAGGATTTAACTGCTTTAAAAACACTTTAACGATGGCAGTAATGTTGGATCACAGGTCATTCATCTCTGTGAAAGCAAACATCTTTCAATCAATGTGACCTCCTCTCTGCCAGGGATTCCTGCATTTCACCCAGCACAAATAAGTAATCTCATGTTTATCTCAATAACTGGAAATCACTGGTATCTTCAACAAGAGCAAATAAATCTACATTTCTCCACAGGCCCTTTGCACTACATAATTTTAGTTGGCCTGTTTAAAAAATCTTCATACACCAGTGAATAATTAATAGTTGTATGTCCACTACATGCAGGTACAAGGCTAATGGAGCTGTGTTATGTTGCTATTGAACTACCAAAATGCTGGTTGATGGTAGAGCCTCTAAGCCACTGTCCCAAATTAATCAGAGTACCTTGAACTGCCATGACTCAATGTCATGTATGTGTTGCAGTTTATGATTACCGAGAAAAATCAAGCAGACAAAATATGTAACGTTTCATTAAACCTAACTCCACCACATTGCTAAATCCTACAACTGTGTCCTGGTTAATTTGGTGCCCCTGCTTATTTCTTGGTTTATCTGTTTATTTAAACACAACAGCACACAATATTGTTTTTCTCTTCTCAGTTTGACAAAGCTATAATTCCTCTACTCAAACAGCCAAATCACCCAATAGTGTTTCCACATTTCTACTTCTGAGAGCTTAGCTTTAAATATTAACATTGTGGTTTTCTGCACCTTTTTCTAATAACAGAACAGCGGTATGAGTGCCGCGAAATGAGCACATTCTAACTTCTATGGCGAAAAACAATGTATGAAAGATGTCTGTGGAGTTTCTCAGTCCAAGTCATGGTCAATTTTTGTGAAAAATCCTCTATTGTAGCAATGGGATTTGATTTTCTTCCCTTAAAGACGTTTCACCAGTTATCCGAGAGTTTTCTTTAATTCATAAAAGAAACGAGGTGAAGCTATTGAAATATGCTGTTGCTTTTTTTCCCTAGAGGCACAGGTCTGGTTGAACATCAAGATATGATGCTAAGTTCACGAAAATTTACTTGTCCGTTCTTTGAACCACCAATAAAAGTGAACTCAAACTCACCTCCATAGGAAACTTTGTAGTATAGGTATGTCATGATGCCAACACCCACCCACATCTCCTGGTATGCCTTGGTGTAGTATGGGCTCATCTTGCCCCACCAATTTGCAAACATACGCCCAGCCATCTGCAAGAAACAGAAGTCAGGAGTCATAAACAGACATTTCTTTTAAGATCACTGTCAAACCGACAGATCATTAAAGCTCTATTGGAAGATTCAGAAGATAACCCTGCATCCACTTTTTACTTCAACGACCTATTGGCTGTAGCATTCCTGTAAACGTTACAGCTACATTGACAGTTACTCAAGTTATTGCAAGCACTGGATATTTCACTGATTTTGGAACACCTACAATGCTACAATGCAGCTAAGCAAAACTGCAGAAAAAATAAGGAGTTTTTTCAATTACACAGGGGTTGCTGAGGCGAATATAGCAGTTTGACCCATAGATGTGTCAGGCCTAGCAAAGGAAGGGGTAGTGAGCTAGTACATGCAAACAAGAATAACTTCCGTTTCCATTTCTTAGAACAATAAAACAAGCCAATGAAAATTTTAATTGAAGTAAAAATGCCTAGATAGCCCATAGATAGCCCTACGACACATACATTGCTGTAAATTAGCATTAGCATAATACGTTCTAAAGCTTGGTCACAGAAAGTAAGCGAAGGTTTATTATGGGTATAGTACTACAGGTAATGAATGAATTTACTAGACAGACCAAGACTTTAAGTATTTCTCTAACGAGAGAATAAGCAATGTACTATTGAATTAGATGTGATGCTAGAAACCCTTAGCACTAAGCTAGCTAATATAGCTAGCTTGGTTCCCCAGCAAGTATAACCCATACAATCATAATGAAGTTTTTTTTTGGATAGCTGTTGCGTTGTAGAAGAAAATCTCACGTTCCTATTTAAACGAAATTGCAAAAATCATCTTAGGCAATTCTTACCCTCGATTTGTCACGCTGCTGTGGGAAGGTCAAGAGAGCCGCAGCCTATTTACGTCAAAGTCGTGTTGGAGAGGCAGCTTCTTCTTCTTCTTGTTCGTGTAACTCAGTTCAGTGCGCATGTGTAGCGCCCCCGCATGATGGCGTGCGTTCATCCTCAGACGCTCTGCTCCCTTGGCTTCACATGCACTTACCATAATCACAAGATAGTGTTTTTTAATTTTCTCCCTCAGAACTATTGAAAATCAATAGTTTGAATATTTTGTAATGCGTGGATTAGTGTTGCCAGTATCAAATCATTTTTCTGAGCACCCTGTGGTCAATGAAAATATATTTATACACACATTGAAAATACATTTTTAATCATTTTGCATGGAAATACACAAAATGTTTAAGTACTCACTGCGGATATAGAATAAATTCAAGTTTTAAGTGAAATCCAGAAACTCAAAGGCAGTATATATTATATCTGGCTTCTGAGATCTCTAGTTATCTGGGTATCTAGATTTCAATGTGGTAACCAAGAAATTATATAATAAATGACTCACCACAAAAAATTTAAAGTAGCACAATTGTTCAGAAGTCGGAGGAGGAGGCAAAAAAATCAAATTAGATCAAACCAGTTAATCCACATATAGGGACATACGACCATTCTGCCATTGGGCAAGACCCACAGCACCACCATGCTGCCAGCTTTTCACTTGTATCACACAATATTATGCATCCCAGAGGAAAAAAAAAAGATTATCTTCTATTACTGTATTTCCCAACATTTTTTGAGGCATGGCACATATTTCACATTAGAAAAATCACACGGCACACCACCTATTATACACAGGTAAATTCACTGCCTGTTGCCGTCTAGTGGAAGAGCATTTATTATTCTGCTGGTCACTGCATGCTGCCCACATAGATACTCATACGAAGAAACATTATTTGCTTTGAATAAATAATTTTTAGACCTAAGCGGATGACAGTTGGCACTTTTTCACGGCACATCTGATGATCTCTCACGGCACACTAATGTGCCATGGCGCAGTAATAATAATTTGTCCTTCATCAATCCCTGTGTGGAAATTCGTTCTCTGCAATTAACCGGTCATGGATGAAACGTGAGCATGAGCAGTTTTGCTCAAAAGCACTTCAGCACACCAGGAGGAGCAGGGAATTGAACCAGAAATGCTCAGTTCCAAAGACAATTGCTTTACCTCCTGTGGCCGGAGATGTCGGGAAACAGCGCTCAGTATATCTTGTTCTGCCTGTGAGTCCCACTATGATAACAGGTGAATTTAAAGAAGTAAGTCCCTCTTTATAGTTAAAATGGTAAATGGTCTAAACCTTTGAAAGGCTTTCACACCTTGTGTTTTCAAAGTGCTTTAAATGCACACAAATGCACACACACACACACACACACACACATATACACTAGGCTACCAGGAGCAACTTGGGGGTCAGTATCTTGCCCAAGGATACTCGGCATTCAGGCAGGAGGAGACTGTAATTGAACAGCTAGTTTTCAGATTTGAAGGACGCCTGGTTCACCAACTCTGCTACAGCCACACTGGATAAATATATCATGATGTTTCATGTTCCACTTTCCTTTCATCAAACGTATTGTGCAGGATAATGGCAGAATAATTGCCGCGCATTAGAGTCATGCAGTTTTGTGAAAATGAGAAATGAAACATATGCATTAAACTAAGCATATCAAAGAGTATCTTTTTGCTGTCCACCCTTCCATGATTTCAACATTATGGAAGGAAAACAAGGAAAATAAATTCAAAATAACCTATAAAGATGTCATTTTTTTATCTGTTGCTATATTCCAAGAGAGCTGAGTTCTATTACAAATGATCAGATTACTTGTGAGTCAAAGGGGAGAGAGATTATCCATGTGATATTGGCCTGCAGTGGCAGTGGGCGTACTTTCCACTCTTTCTTTATGTGGTGCCCCTAAAGCAGGAGGTGGTACCTTCCTTTTGGGCACTTAGTCCAATTAGGACTCAATACAGAGTTCAACCCACATTTAAGGGCATAGACTTACTGTTAAACTGTAAGTTTTATAGTCTGCCTGGTTCTTCATTAAAACATGACACACAGTGGATGTCCTGCATGACTGCTGCCCAAATTCAGGTATGTGATCAGGCTCTCTATTTTTATCTGCATAGTGGCTTCACATTATTGGCTATTCCCCACTGCACTGTTCTCCCTCTTTGGTGTCCCTTGCATGGCCTTTGTAAATGTTTGCATGTGTATACTTAAATCTGTTTGTCTATTCTAATGTGAGGGCTGTGAATACAGCAGCCACATTTCCAAATGATTAAAAGGGTTTGTTGACATTGATAACCAAAATACATATGTTATAGCTTTTCTCCAAAGATATTCATTCAAGCCATGTCTCATAAGCATTTCTGAGGTGCATTTGGGGATGACATGGCCTCAGATGGAGCAAAGGAAGGTGATGGATGCATGCCATTGGACACTGACTATATGCGCAAACTCCTCCAAGGTCAGTCTATTCCTGTCCAATAAAGGTGATGTGTTGTGTAGCAATGTAGGATCACACTGCTCCCTGTGAATTGTGCTACTAAAATGTGTCACACATTACCCTTACAGTATATAATGTGCTTACGGTTTAAAACTGCTGAATAATTTACATTTAATGCCATGTTCCATCAGGAAAAAAGGGTTTTTGCTACTCTTGGCTTTCATTGTCAGTTCTGATCATGGCATTTTTGTACAGTTGTTTTTTTCTTATTTGCATCTTTTGGTGTGGGATTCCCCTTATTTGTTGTGTATCACTTACATTCTTGTGATTCTGCCATAGACTGAACCAATTTCTTGTGTGTCATATTGTGTTTCGTGAAAAGTCTGCACTCGTTTAATTAGTTGAGTGTGTTTTATAGTTTGGTCTTGAGTCTAATTTCTTTGTCACAAATTCATAACAAAATCTTATATAATCATCCCATATAACAAAGCGCCAAGCAGGAGCTTATGTAGGTGGCAACACCTTTGGCTGTTGTTCGTATTGGGCATACTGAGTGAAGTGGGTTGTGTATAGTAATTAAAATAGGCTTATATCTATCAAACGTACAGCATACTGAAGAATTCGCAGATCATCTGCAAGGCGCACCACTGAAAATATACATAACAAAATAGTCAATCATTTTACATGACACAGTATATATCCATCTTTCCAAATCACTTCACATATATTTTGTGGCCCATTCAAAACTCATATAAACACTTAGAATTTCCCAGGCTCTGAACCATATTTTGAATTTTCAAACTTCTGTGTGACAAACTGTTTGTTATTTATGATGTGATGTATTTTTTTTATTAATGGAGATGAAAGAGCTGCAATAAAAATTAAAATAAAAATGCAATAGTTTTAGACTCCCATTACTTAATAATGACGCGGGAGGCATTATCATTGTCACATATTTTGAACAGCTCAATGTTTTGGTGGCAGAGGCTCAGGATGTGTACAGTGATCCCTCGCTATATCGCGGTTTACTTTTCAGGGTTTCGTTACTTCACGGATTTGCATCGTGCATTGTGTTCTGCATTCTGATTGGCTAAAAAGTCACTCTGCTTCTTCTCCACCTGTGCGTCAATAACGTTGCAGTTTAATATGTACACGTACGTAAAACAGCTTGCCAAATTAACATTACGTACGTGCAAATTCTCTTGCAATTTCGAGTTTCTCTAAAACCCATAATGTTGACAAAACGCTCTGGATCAGGGCCCAAAAGGCAGCGGAAGATGCTATCTATTGCAGACAAAGTTAAACTTCTGGACATGCTAAGGGAAGGTAAAAGCTATGCGGCTGTAGGTCGGCATTACGGAATTAATGAATCTTCCGTTTGTTCCATAAAGAAGGAAGAAAAAAACATAAGGACGACAGCAGCAATGTATAATAGAGTATTTGATTGTATAATAATTGTAAAAAAAAAAAAAAAAAAAGGTGTCTACTTCACGGATTTTGCCTATCACGGGTTCTTTTTGGAACATAACTCCCGCGAAAAACAAGGGTATACTGTATATATGTACCAGGGCGAGTCTCTGTATGTGCTTGCTTTTTGTTTTGGTAGCTATGTCTGTTACTTCCTTGGAAATTATCCTGTATTATTGTGTCAATCACACCTGGTAGTCTTGCTTTAAAGAGGAATCTCCAGTTTGGGAAGGTCTTTGACAATTAATTTAAGTAGTGTATGTTACAAATAATGCCTGATGTTATCGATTGTTGCATTTGACCATGGTGGCTCGAAAAGTTATTCAGGCCTCAGATGTCTTTGAGTAGTGGAGACATGACTGTATTTTTAATCGGGTTTCATTCATTCACAGACCGGTTCTAGACAGGCTGTTTTTTAGGGGAAAATACAGCAACCTATTTGAGGAAGTGCTTCTGGTATTTCTTTCATTAGTTGGCAGCTCACGCAAGACAAAATACAGTTTAAGGCCAACTGCTTTGCACTTGCATAGAAATGAGTCCGCTTGACCTTTTTTCCCTTTCCACTTACATCCTGAGGGCAAAAGGAAGTTTGTGTCTCTCAAAAGTTCCCCAGTGAGACGATATCATTTTCCCGACAGTTACATTTTTGCGCTTTATGTGTATTTGTATGTGAAATAATGTAACACACATTGTAGCTCTTTTATTGACCTTTGGATATTTTCTGTCTTTGGAGTAGATTAATGTTTTCCGGTTTTATTTTCCATCCATTTCTTTGTATCTTGATCCGGTAGCAATCGGCTTCCTGCGATTTCCTGCATGTTTCTGGTTCAAATGGTTTTCTTAAAACTTTCTATTTTATCTATGTGTTGATCCTGAAACACAGAAATAATGGCTAAGAACAGAAACTGCTAAAATTAAAAATGTGTTTGTTAGGAGGTAACATTTTATTCCCTGTTTCCCAAACAGTGGAACATGAACAGATTCAGAGAAGGACTTTCACCAACTGGATCAATGCACAACTTGCAAAGGTATGCTTGACAAATGCTAAGTAACACAAATTAAATATGCTGCAGTTTAAAGAGGTGATTGTGTACTATCAAGATCTTTCCTGTAATTTGAAATGTGATGTACCTGCTGGTCTTGCAGTCCCTGATTTATGTGGTATAAGAGACATTTGAAGATGTTTGTGTTATACAAAAGTCAAAATCTCACTTTAAGGCACTTGATAGTTTTACAGAAAACCAACACATAACGCAGGTGTATTCTGTATTAACTATTTCATAGCAATTTCCAACTGATAATAGCAATACGGGTCGAGGTACTACTGTATACGGTGTCACATTGTGGTGTGGTAGTCAATGAGGATGAAACGCTTACTCATGGGTCAGGGAGTCGGGCAACTCAGTCCCTGGATCTCACTGGCAAGTGACCTTGAAGTTCCCATGACACCATAACGGAGTATAAATAGTGCTCGGGTCGAGCAGAACAGCATGTAAGAAGAGCCCAGACACCTGATCACGACCATACGTTCATACGACCTCTCTCCCCTCATTCCCAACCTGCCATCTGCTCTGTCCGTCGAAGGTCACGGACATTTCCGAGTGTTGAGAGAAAAACACACACATGGTCGCAAGTTAAGTTCAAACGCATGTATATTCAGAAATAATTCACAAGAGAAAATCGTTCTGTCATCCAGATTTTTCTCAATGAATGACTGTTGCAAAAATGTCCCTCCAAATACCCGGTAAGGACTATGTGTGAAAGCACCTGAATTGAAAAAGCACCTGTTGTTTTCACCTTGCAGAATCAATTATGATTTGTATCTTATTACCAAATATTTGTAAAATGATAGCAGCTCAAAGTAACGCATTCCAAATGCACGTCTCCAGTAACATGATCTTCACTCCTCTCATTGTTGCAGATAATAAAAAAATGATCAGGAAGATTGAACAGAAACGTGTATTTTGTTTGTGCATTCAATCAGACTGATTGACTCAAGCTGTGCATTTTTTTGCAGAGGTGTCCTCCCTCCTTCACGTCAAACCTGTTTTCTGACCTCAGAGATGGATCACTATTACTTGACTTGCTGGAGGTGTTGAGTGGCCAACAGTTGGTGAGTTGTCATAAATGAATATATATATATTCATATTAGTATATATATATTCATCTAATTGGATAAATCTGATATAGCAAATTATCATTGCAGAAAAGACAAAGCGGTCACGGGCTGTTCCAGCACAGGACCAACATCGAGACAGCCCTCAACTTTCTCAAGAAAAAATCTGTAATTCCCGAACAAAAGATAAAGCTTCGTGGATCCATGATATTTTTTTTTTGTTTCTAAGTTGAGGTTTGGTCGGTCTACGCAGGTCAAACTGGTAAACATCAACATCTCGGATATTATAGATGGACGCCCCTCCATCATTCTCGGCCTCGTGTGGACCGTCATTCTTCGCTGTCACGTAAGTTCGTGATATAGTTGTAAATTAAGAATGGTGACAAGGCTTCGGACACTTTAGTTTCCATAGAGAAGAACTATTTGTGACGTTTTGGTTTAATGTCTGTAAAGTTTAATGCATAATGAACCATTTTGTATGGTGAGTTGTATGTCATAAGCGTTGTCTCCGTCTTAGATTGAAGAGCTGGCCAGCACACTTTCTTTCACCTCCTGCCATTCTTCTCTTGAGTCCTTGGCCAGCTCAGACTCCTGGTCCAGGAGTCCAGTCCCGTCTCTCCCGGATTCCAGCTGTATGTCGCCGATTCACAGACGCTTTCGAATATCCGCTAAGAAATCCCTGCTCATGTGGGTAAGGGTTCAGTGCCAGAGGTGGGTGTTTAGAAACCATAAACAAAAAAAAAAAAAAAAACAGTTTGAAAAAAGCACTGGAGAAGGATTTTATGATGTTAAGACCATTTCCTCGACAGCAGAGAAAAAGATATTAGATAAAATCAAATGTGGTAACTTTTCAAGAGAACGGTAATTCTTTCTATTTTAAAGCCTTAATAATCCACTGCGGGCATAAAATATGCTTCCGTCCTCTTAATTTTGCCTTGTGATAACCGCACTTAGTCATTGACACGCTCAAGTAAAGCAGTCTTTTTCTATCAATATTTATTTATCATTTGTTTTTTGCACTCATGATCCTTCTTGTATTTATCTTGTTTACATAGACTAAGTGTATATGATGTGTATATATGTAAAGTTTGTAAAAAAAGTAAAACAGTTTGTTTATTTGGGAGCGTGAAAAGCAAAAAAAATAATTTCATAGTATCAGACTATTGTTTTATACTGTGTACATGACAACATCTTGCATTCTTGACCTTTATTTTTATTTTTTTGTCTTCCTATTCAGGGTTGGTTGCTCTGTCAGTGTGAGGGACTTCAAGGCGAGCTGGAGAAGTGGCGAGGTCTTCCTGGCCATCCTATGTTCCCTCAGACCTCAGCTGGTCGATTACGCCCGAATCCCCGAGAGAAGTAACCGTGACAACCTGGAGGAAGCATTTCACCTGGCCGAGAAGGAGCTCCACATTCCCCGCCTGCTGGACCCCCAGGGTGAGGCGATTGAAACGCGATCTAGGATGTTTTACAGTAACCTTAATAACCGCCAAAGGCTGTTAGTTAAAAGGGGTTTAGAAGTTTCTGTGTGACAATAAAACCTCTCCCGCTTAGACGTTGATGTTCAAGACCCAGATGAGAAGTCCATCATGACTTATGTGGCTCAGTTTCTGCAGTACTCCAACGATACGCCGGGAAGCGAAGAGCATGAGCAGGTTGGCAGTCATATCTTTCGATGAATTTATTTGGACCGCTGTGTCAGGACAACTTGTAAAAGAGAAAAAATATAGAGCTATAGTTGCTCAGGGAATTGCATTCTACATGTAATGTTCCACTTCATTTTAAGATGTTGCAATTCAAGGAGGAGAATTTTAAGTTCTGTTTAGATTGGACACGTTACGACTCCTTGGCCCCTTATTCCTTTTCATTATTAATGGTGTCTGGTTTGAAAGCCAAACGCTCTTCCACAAATCAAACTCTCCTTTCTGTTCCTTTCCTCCAACTCTCTCCATCATGCACTCTTCGGCCCGTGCAGCTTTTTCCTTCTCCTCAATCCACTTGTTTCCTGCCTGTGACCTTGTCTGCTAGCTCCACTCCGGTGATGGCTGTATCGCCACTCCACCAGGTAAACCACACACAGCGGGTAATGTAGCCCATCTTTCGATGTTGTTTGTTTCTGAAATACTGAATAAAATGCTGAAAACGTGCTGAATAATAATTTCATTGTTTTTTTTGTAACAGTCTGGATCAGAACTTTTCTGATTTCTGAAGATATTATTAAATTATAATCATATGATTTAACCCTCGTGCCATCTTAACATTGTGTTTACTCCCCTTGTCCTACGGGTCAAAAATGACCCATAAGACAATCTTTGTACCAGGGTGGTGTACAGCCCACATGGAAACATAAACAAAAAAGAAGTATAATTTTTTCTAATTATGGGGTCTCTTTAGTAAATGTCATAAAATTTTAAGTCGGAAAAAAATAGGTTAAGGTGTTTTTTCTACAGCTAAACATGGTAGTGGGTGACTTTTGACCCGCAAGACAACACAAGGGTTAGGTCACTTCTGACTTCATTCCTTTGGTGACTGAATTGCACTTTTTGTAAGTTGTTTTGGATAAAAGCGTCTGCCAAATGACTGTAATGTAATAACTTGATTTGTATTTTTCTCATCGGACAATTTTGCAAAGTAGTGGAAAGAATTGTGCTGATTTGTTCACAAGTTTAATCTTAATATTTAGGCCTCCCCGAGTGAGAGAGCACAAGACGTGCGCTGTTGGTTGCAGCAAGCCTACCAGGAGCTTTCAGAAACATGGGCAGCAATGGATAAATCAAGCTATGCAGAGAAATATCAGGTGAGGCGTGGCACAAAAATGCAAAGATGATGCACACATTTGTGAGGGAAAAACAGGAACTACCACTTTGCGTGCTGCATTAGGTGTTTGAAAGCTTTGTCGACTCTTTTGGAGAGAAAAGAAGGCCGGTTATGACTCTGCTGGCGGCTGTGAGACGCTGCCCGGAGCTGACCCAAGAGCAGCAAGCCCTCAAATCGGCTTGGGATTGTCTGCAGGAGGAGGTAAGAGTCCAACTGGGGAAGTGGATCAATCATTCACATGACTTATACTTCATTCTATTTATCTTGAAAATCATTTGGAAAAAATCCAAACCTGGAAACGTATTATATTTCGCTCTATTTGTCACCTTTCAGCTCCAGAGATGTAAAGCGGACCTGGAGCTGAGTCTGCCGCCTCCCCTGGTCTCAGTTCTTACGTGGGCTCGGTGTGCAGAAGCAGCACTGGCAGCCGATGGGGAGACGGGGGAGAACCACGCAGCTGCCGCGAAAAAAGCGAGATCCCAACAAGATGCGCTCAAGGTTTAGTTTAAAGATTTGTTCTTTAATCAGACAAATACCCAACTTGATCAGTATCATTTGGTAATTATAGGATGAAATACATTTTACGAGCTCAGTGAGTATTGAAAAGTTGTACAAATAACTGAACGACAGCACCGCGGCAACAATAATTTATATTCTCCATTAAACTTTTTTCCATAAACTATAGTAATTCTCATCATATCTCTTGTACCCTCAGATTAAAGGATAAACCCAGCTAAAACTAAGACCGTACAGTACAACATCCCTGGAGGAGATACTCCCTCCATAAAGTTTATTATCATTCTTATTATTTTTTATCTGTAATTCATATTAAAGTGGGTCAGTAAATATGTGAAAGTCACTAGTATTTATTCTAATAAATCTCCTTTTGCGTCTTTTTTTTTTTTTTCCAGGCTGTATGTAGAGAGATGAGCCATCAGACCAATGTCCTTGACACTTTCCAGAACTCTGATGACTCTGGAAATGTAATTGTCCCTCATGAAAAGCTTGCAGAAATTAAAAGACAGTATGTTATCAAGACATCTTTTACAAAGAATATTCCCAGATCTGGCTTAAAATCATAATAAAAAAAAAAAATGTCAATATATCTTCCGAAAAAAAGGTTTACTCATATCCGGGTGACAGCCAAGTATCAAGGGATCAAGTTGGAATACCGGGAATGCCATCACACCCTGCTAGACCTTCTGGGCAGCATCAGCGCTAAAGTCCGTTCCTGGAGAGCTCCCTACGCATCTCAGGAAATTGCGTGTCAGCATCTCCACGACTGGCATGTGAGTCCCCAGGAAAAGACTGGATAGTCAAAACTTTTTCCTGCCTTTATCGATAATGTTAGGTGGAGTAAAAAAAAAAAAATAGGCACTGAAATGTATGGATGCCACGGACAAATACAATCCGTGCTTTTGTTCAGTTTTGTTGAGAACCTGCATATGATGGTGTGTGTTGGCTTTCCAGGAAGCAGTGGAGAACCAAAGTCTGCTTTTGATTTTGATGGACACCCTTCAAAATTTAAAGGAGAAGGCTGCTGCGTATACCAGCAAAGCTGCTCTCGGTAGGATTTGATTGTCTCTTAAAAACACGACTGTATATCTCAGTCGTTTCAAACTTTTGCCCTACTCAGACTATCCCCTTTCTCCAACCGCCCCGTAGCTGAGGACTCCCAGCTTATTTCCTGCCAAGTGAGGGAAGCGGAAAGAGAAGCTGCGCTGGTCATGCAGGATGTGACGGCTGCGAGGGAGAGCATGGAGAAAGCGGTCTCTGCATGGGAGACGTACAACGGCTGCCTCACGTCTCTGCACACATGGCTGGCGGAGCAGACACAGGCAACCACTGGGGAAACGGCAGTAATGTTCACTCTCACCGTCCCAAGTGTCATAAAATAAATAAATGAACATTTCGAGAGGCAGTAGATTGAAGAGACCTATCCTTTTTTTTTTTTTTTGGCTTTTAAACACGTAGGATGTGAGTGTCTTGGCCTCATGTCAGGCACAGTTGAACAAGGCGGGGAACCTGCTCATCGAAGTGATGGAACCCGCGGCCAGCTTCGCTTTGACCCGGCAACTAAGCCAGGTCAACATGCGCTGGGCGGAACACATGAAGAGGACAGTATTTGTAAGTAGCCGTTTCATAGCTGATTGCCACAACATTGATTCACTATCAAAACAAAGAGGGTTGCCGATGGTGAAGTGTGTATTTTACAGGACATACCGCCCGCTCCCAGTGCTGGTCCACCACAGCATCAGATGGCAAACTCCCTGGTCCAGGAAGCCAGCTGCCTGCTGAGACACCCGCCGGAGGTGGCCTCCAGCCCACTGAGGGCTCACAGCCTGAAATTAAAGGTTTTGCATATTTCTAAAGATAGATATGCAATTAAACAATGCCGTGGTTGTCTTTGAAACAATAAACCTTACAATTTTTTTCCTGCTTTTCAGTCTCTCAGTAAAAAAATGTTGGAGGTGGATGTATCATCCAATAGCCTCTATCCAGAGAAAGAAATATTCATAATCCTCCAAGAGGTATTTCAATGTAAAATCCCTATGAATGTCAGTGGCGCTGTCCTGCGGTCACAGCTGTTAGAAAAAAACAAATGTATTTTAAAATGTGTTTATCACATTACCCTTCCCCCATGGAGAGATATGTTTTACGTGTTGTGCTGTGACAAAGTGCTAATCGCTTTTCTACATATGGCAGATGCTTGCTGGAGCAGAGCGGACCTGTGAGGATCTGCAGCCAGCTGCAGCCAGGCTGGAGGCCCGCTTGGCTGAACTGGACCGGTGGAACAGAGAGGCGCTGGACTGTTACCATCACCTAAAGGAAAAAGAGCAGGGAGGACTCTCTCCGCAGGAGCCTTTTACACAAGTTGGTAAAAATGTGCTTCGCAGCTTCGTTTCATTTCACTTGGTGTAAAAATTGCAACGAATGACAACGGCAAGTTACAAATTGTCCCCCTTCGTAAAATAATCGCTCGAGTCATTGTTGTCAAGCTTTTCAAAAAACTGAGCAAAATGTTGAAAAGAGATGTCCAAAAATGACATTTATTTAAGATGATGATATATATGCCTGGATGTGTATCTGTACATGCATATGTGTGCATAAAGCTTTGTGCAGTCTGTGTGTCCGTATCGATGTCTATGTACATATCTGTGTCTACGTCTATGGTCTGGTATGCTTATATGTTTACATTTTTTTCATTTTAGCATTTGATCTCTGGTGGCCTGCAGCTGCAAAACCAGGTTCTCGTGGAGGGACGGAATTTACAAGACCTTGCAGAGCGCCTCCAGAAAACCTCTCCCTTCCAATACCTCAGTGCCACTGGCCTGCAGGGCAGGATCTCAAAGACAGTCTCTCACTGCAAGGTGAGTTATCCAACTTTTCAGCTCTTCAGTTGCTTAGCAGACTTATGTGAAAATGTGTTTTGTATATATTTTTTTTTTGCTTTCCTAGGAGATCCTGGAAATGTTTTGCTTACTTGGATTAAGACATGTTGTTGAAGCTCCAGGCGAGCGGCTGCCTTTGGAAATGATCCGTCCGGGAGAGAAGCGGACACAGAAAGGAACCCCGGTTGCTGCGAGAACGAAACATGTAGACGAGGTCGGGAGAGTAAATCGGCAAAAGCCCGCCCATTTTGTGACCGCAAACTTTGTCTCGCCTCAGTCTGTAAAATCAGAAAAGACAGAAGTTTCGATTGCATTTCAAAGACAAGATTCTGTCGAGGCAAAATCACCAAAAATTCCTCCGCCCTCAACATCCATGATCTGTGGCATCCAAGAGAATGTTGAAGACACGTCGAAAGCACGCACATTCCGTTATAAACCTGGAAAAGGAGAGCAACAAAGAACCCTGCAAAGTGCGACAACGTCCCCAGTGCCGCCCCTTTTGGACGCCAGCGAGGTCTACTCGAAAGCTCAGCTGATGGCAAGGAGCCGGCTGGGAAAAGCCAGGTTTCGTCTCCAGGAACGCATCCAACAAGCAATGGAGTTGTCTGGGACCAAAGAGATTTCTGAGGTTCTGAGGTCGAAGAAGGAGCAGGTACGGTTTCTCTGACAGATATGAAGCCAGTTAGGATGTCACAGATTTCTATGATACACCCCTTTATCCCTACATCACTTTTACAAACCTTTCATCTCTCATTTTTCCAATAAATTACATATTTGAACAGAATATGGTTATTTGCTACATGAGTAAAAGTCAAGGTTGTGTGTTTTACATTTGTTTTCTTATATGTTATTGATTGAGTTTGGGTCTTCTTATTTTTATGCTCCTATTTCCTTGTACATAGAAACGTTTGTCAAACACACACACACACACATGTTTGCCCAGCTATGCGTCCTTCTGTGCAGAGAGCTTTAAGGATTCTGCAACCAGCCATTTTTGAGGAATTCCTGGTGGCGCTGAATGGTTTTAGGGCCTTCTGCTCCGGACCGCTGCTCCAGGACTTGACGATCCTCTCTGACTCACTCAGAAAGCAGTGGGAGGTAAAGCTGCCATTTTCCATACCTAAAACTAAGTTTATTTTTTTTATTTACATATATTCAACTGTAGGGAGGTATGTTTCACGTAAACACGTGTTCATGTTGTGAAAAAAATGACCAGAAAATGGTCAATTTGATTTTTTTTTTTTATGCATATATTTTTGGATTATTTTGATATTTTATGTTTTGTTCAATCTCAATCAGGATGGGGGTGGGGCACCCAACCTTTTTATAGAATATGCTTAAAACCTTTCTTCTTAAAAGAGCTTATAGCTTTGAGCTTGGATCTGTCCGAGGTTTCTGGCCAATTGAAGGCAATTTTTCCTCACTGCTTTCGCCAGTTGCTTGCTCACGGGGGTTCTGTAAATCCTTTTAAAGAGTGTGGTTCAAACTTGCTCATTGTGGAAAGTGTCATCAGATGACTGTTCTGATTTGGTACTATAGAAATAACTGACTCGGCGTCAATTTTCTGTTTTGTTTTTCCTCGCCTAGGATGTCCACACGGATATGGCAGTCTCTGTTCCGATGTTATGGTTTCAAATAACCAAAAACAGTTCACTTCTGTCATGGAATCTAAAATACATGATAGCTGCATTACTCGCGAAGCCACTGACCAAACTGACCATGCAAATATACTGCTCAAAAAAATAAAGGGAACACTTGAACAACACAATTCAATCACACTTCAGTGAAATCATAGTGTCCACTCAGGAAGATTCATGAGATTCATTTTGACTTGTTTTAAGGACATTACATCAAAGTTGGATCAGCCTGGAGTTTGTTTTTACACTTTAATTTTGAGTGTGATTCCTAATCCAGACCTCCATGAGTTGATACAATTGATTTCCATTGATCATTTTTGTGTGATTTTGTTTTCAGCACATTCAACTGTGTAAAGAGCAAAGTATTTCATAAGAATATTTCATTCATTTAGATCTAGGATGTGTTTTTTTAAGTGTTCCCTTTATTTTTTTGAGCAGTGTATATTGCTATAGCAACTGCTTCTTTTAGCTTTTTAATACAATGTCAGCATGTTGGTGTATGGAGATATGAGTCAGCCCAGTAAGATGCTTATAATGTGATTCTCCTAACTTTTCCTCCCAGGCCCTTGCAACAGGAACTCCACCCATTGCTGAAGCGCTCAAGGACATGTATGAAACACTTTGGCTGCAAAAATCTCTTTGCCCTCTGACGGGTCAACAGCAGGAGGTGAATGAAGCCCAGGGCTGGAGGGATTCAGCAAACCAGAGCAGCAGGTGAGATAAGGGGCCACTGTGACCTGCGCAGGTTTCTTTTATTTATTTTATTAATCAGGTTTTTTTTTTATCCAAGTTATTTTGCACCAGTGAAATATTTTGACTTCATTTCAACATTGTTCAGCCCATATTTTTGTATGGGAATGATTGGTAAGATTTGTAGTTTTTTTTTTTTTAGTTGTATTTCCATCCATCCATCCATCCGTCTTCTCGCGTTCATCCGGAGTCGGGTCGCGGGAGCAGCAGCTGGAGCAGTGAGGCCAAGACCTCCCTCTGCCCCGCCACATGGTCCAGCTCCTCTGTGGGGACCCCAAGGCGAGACATACTCTCTCCAGCGTGTCCTGGGTCTTCCCCGTGGTCTCCTCCCAGATGGACATGCCCGGAATATCTCCCCTTGGAGGCGTCCAGGAGGCATCCTGACCAGATGCCCGAGCCACCTCATCTGGCTCCTCTCTATGCCGAGGAGCAGGGACTCTTCTCCGAGCTCCCCCCGGAAGACGAGACTAATTTCGGCTGCTTGAAACTGGAATCTTGTTCTCCCTGTCATGACCCATAGCTCATGACCATAAGTGAGGGTGGAAACGTAGATCGCCGCTAAATTGAGAGCTTTGCCTTTTTGCTCAGCTCCCTCTTCACCCCGACAGACCGATACAGGGTCTGCGTCGCTGCAGATGCCGCACCAATCCGATGTTGATCTCCCGCTCCACCCTTCCCTCACTCATGCACAAGACCCCGAGACACTTGAACTCCTCCACATGGGGCAGCACCTCAGCCTAACCCCCTTGGCCCTTCCTGAGCCCAGGGGAAGAGGGACCCATGTCATTCCTTTGGGCAGTGCCCCGTCGAGCCCTATCGGTAAAGACCCGGCCACCAGGCGCCTACCACCGAGCCCGTCCCCGGGCCTTGCTCCAGAGGGGGGCCCCAGTGACCTGCGACCGGGCAAGGGAAAACTGGATCCAATGACTGTTTCCTTCATGAGAGGCCTTCTGAGCCACTCTTTGTCTGGTCCCTCAATTGGGACCTGTTCGCCTTGGGTGACCCTTCCGGGGGCATTGAGCCCCCCGACAACATAGCTCCCAGGATCACTGGGATTCGCAATATCTTTAAGTAAGAAAAATACGAGACCGCTTTTGCTGGATGAAAGCTTCGTAATCCCACAAATAGATTACTGAAAGGTTAATGTGATTGCTGACTGTAACTGAGTGACCCACAGCATTTCTTATCTCAACAGGGGACTGGAGTTCCAAGCAAACCCCCCAGGGAGAAAGACTCTCACGCCGTCCAAGCAAGATCTAAGGGTAAAACAAACCCATGATGGGACAAAGCAAGCCCCCTCATGTGTGGCTGACACTGCATCACGGCACGATGCACCTCAGCTGGAAGGTCAAGACGTCCTGCCAGAGAGTAGAAGACAAAAGATGACGAATCAAGACCCCGCTGGAGCGAGAGAGAAGCCTACAGTTCAAGACAGAGAGCAGCCGGTCAAAGCCCGTCTGTTGTGCTCTACAGAAGGGGCTCAGCAGCGACAAGCTCATATCCTGGTATGAGAGAGATCTTCTCTTTTCCTCTATTTGGGTCGGGGTGACTGTTGGCAAGAGCTGGTTTCTAAGCATTTACATTTTATGTCTCGGAGTGGCATGATAACTTTTGGTATCATAGACCGACTTTCAAAATTTGACTCAAAAACATGACCGTTTTTCTTCACAATACCGTAATCACAAATGTAATTACTGCAATGTGAAACGTTCTATAAGCAGTATTTGTTCATTATCTGAAGCCCTTATCCTGTACTCAGGGTCTTCACACACTGCATTTAAAGTTGTTTTAGTTATATTGCTAATCATCTGAAAAATCTAAATGACACACAAACCTAACTCATGACTGATTTATACATTACAAATACCATATTTTGAAAGAGAGGGCACTCAGCTCTACCTAAAGATACTCAAAGATGCCCTTATAATTTTAATACATTTGAAGTACATCTCCTCTGTACAGAAAATTCGGTTTTACGAGATATCTCTTTATAACCACAGACATAAAGTAAGCATCTGAGAGGTTATTTGACATGCATTATTATTTGAAGAAAATAAATGAATAAAATTTTTAAAGAGTTTGTAAATAAGTTTTTTTTTTTATTGTTATTGTAAAAGGCCAACTAGGGACAAGAGTTGAAAATGCCCCCAAATCAATGAAAATGGCAATGACATTTGAATGGAATAATGACAGAAAGAATGCATTTTGAAAGGCCTCAAAGACAAAATAAAATTGTAAATGATTTTTATGAATAATACCACTTCTGTATTAGAAAATCCTTTTTTAAAGTAAACATAACTCAATAAAATAGCACAGAGATTTTTCTTCAGCTCCCTTAGTTCTGCTCCTTTTCTTTCATTCTCTTTGTCCGCCTAACCATATTTTGCTTTAGAGCTGATCCGTCTTATTGCTCAATAAATAAGTATGAAAGTTTTTGCAAGAAGGCTTTGATATTTTACCACATAGGCAGAATGGCCGCTACAGTTACACAGAATACTATGTTACTTTCATAGCACTGTAGCATTCTGTGCAAATTGCCAGTCTATTGAAATACATATCTAATGGTCTTGAGAAGACAATGAAATTTGTAATTTTCACCATTTTATGTCACCCTCCCTCTTTGAAAAAAATGGACATCTCCGGTCAACAGAGGACATTTGGTAACAATTGTAATTATCCGATACTCAGTAAAGGGATGGGGTAGCTGCTATGTTTTCATGTCGCTTATTCCACCATTAACTATGAGATTCTCTTTTCTTTCAGACCGTTGTCAAGTGTGATGCAGTGGAGATCAAGCAGGAAGTAGAGTGGACAGTCATCCCAGAGACAGGTGACCCGCCACAGGCAACGTCGTCCTCTGACCAGGAAGTACCAGAGAGGTATGGGTATAATGACAATTATGCTTTTCCTAAATAACTGCGGAGCAGAGAACACCGGCAGGCTACTCAGGCCAGATACTTGACCGGATTCAGGGTCACAATCCGGCTAACTTAATCATGATACACACTGTGCCTCAATGCATTTTCGCGATACAGACTGCAAAAAAAATAAAGAGGATGTTTCAGTTGACATATTCAATCGAGGAAATTACGCCGATCAAAACAGATGCTTTTCTGTCATTGTGTTCTTAATGGAAAAAAAATATCTAAAATAAGTTTCCGGTGTTTGAATCAGCGCGGCATCTGTGAAGAAACTGATGGTGGGTACGGCTGATCGGACGGCACTGATCGCGGAAAACCTGGATCGGATCATCAGGGAGCCTGTGGAGGTCTCCTCCTTGACCTTAGAGCATTCTGGGCTGATCGCAGACTTAAAGGTATGTCTCTGGTGAAGCGACTGACATTTGAATTCATAATGATTCGTGTTAAAAAGAACATGCATATGTTTTCCATTACTTAGGAGATAAGTGATGATCTGCAGTCCGAAATGAAAAACCTATCGGAGCAAAGCGGCGAAGAGGAAAAACCAGGGCCGGACGCCACATCTGTGTCGTCTCCCAGCCAGGCTCACCACAGTGGCCGCTGTCCTCTTGTGCAGCGGCCGGAGAGGGTTCAGGCGGCCGCCCGCTCTCTGGATGGTTTCCTGGCCGCAGCGAGGGAGGTTAAGGCAGAAACTCTTCAACCGCCGCCAAACCGGGTCCCCGGCGGGCGGCAAAATGAGGCGGAGCGGGAGCTGGAGAGACTCCCTTGGCTCACGGTGGCGCGGCGCAGGTTGCGGACCGCTCTGCAACAATCAGAATATGCCGACGGTGCTTTAAAAGCGGCGGGAGTGACTCTGAGTGCGGGTGGCGGTGGAGCTGTGCGGTGCTGGGATCTGGCCACGTCCCTGTCTCAGGAGGTTGCAGATATGGAAAATGAGATGATTAGTGTCAGGGTCGGGGAAGACAACCAAAGGATGAAAATGACAGAGCGCGGGGAGAAGCGTCCAATAGGAACGTTTTTGAGCGAGATGAAGGTGGATTCCCAGCCGGGGGACCCAACATATGAGAAACCTCTGATCGGGATGGAGGAGGAGTCAGAACCACGTGCAAAAAGGAGAGCGGAGGATAACTCAAAAACACAGAGGGAGGAAGATCTCAAGGCTCATACCTGGTTATCTGAGGGTGATGCGATGGTCGCCATGCACTTGAGAGGCATGGGCAGCCACGTCAAGAGCGAGAGAATAAAAGGAAACTCAGCCCGGAGGAGACTGGCCTTGATCGGAGCACTGACAGAAATACAACGAGCAGCTGAACAACTCTGCTTACAGGAGGCCACCCTGCCTGCGCTGCACCAGAGGTATTACTCTGACCCCGGGTCCGAAGGCAAATTATCTTTGTGTCCGCAGCAGGTGGGCCGACCCTTTCTATGTGGCGTTTGAACGTTCTTCCCTCGCTTACCCGGGTTCTCCCACAGAGAACTGGGAAGTTCAGGTTGTCCTCCCTATCCAATGCGGTGTCCAAGGCGAGATTTTATATAGGTTTTATATGTTTTTCAAACGCTTGCAAAGAAATCGAAGAGCTTTTTTTTTTTTACCATTGCCATTCATTTATAAGATAACATGTCACCCAATTTTCATACAATGAAGAAGAATCTGAAATACAATATAAGTACCCCTTAAGTACTCCAGGTACTGATCGGATCAGCTGGAGGAGTAGGAGGTGTGTGTGTGTGTGGGTGGGGGCATTATTGTGTATAATAAAGGCTCTCTTTGCACCATCTATATGCTATTCCTATATTACTACATTTTGGTAGGCCTATAGTCATCGGGGTTACACAATGAATAAAATGAATATTAATTATGAACAAAAAAATCCTGACTTTGTCTGCTAAAACTGACATTGATAACAGATGATGTCAGGTTTTTCGGTAGTCTCAGTGACTCCTGCAGGTGACCCAGAACTCCAGCGACTGTTATACCGTTCGCAGGAAACACGCCTTGACAGAGCTGGAAAGCCAACTGGCCGATCACCTCTACGAGCTGCAGAACATCAGCGGGAATCCTGATGAACTTCAAAGTGGAGAAGTAGAAGCGGGGGAGGAGGCAAGAAAAGCTGTGACCAAACGGTAAGAGAGACATTTCAAGGTGTCACCCCCCCCAAACTGAGAATTTTACATCTCTGTGTGTCAAAACCCAGGCTGGATCAGTGTGGTGAGTTGACGGAGCTTCTGAAGCGGTTTCAGAGCACTTTTTCTGAGATGAGCCGAGCACTGCAGAGGGCAGAGAGAAGCATCAGTGAGAAGGCCTCCTACATGGGTAGAGACAACTTGCTGCAACGGCACACCGAGGTATAAAACACATTTTGATAGCATCCGAAAAAGAAATCCAGGTTGCTATAGTGGATACAGTCGCAAAAATCAATCAAAGCTCCAATTTGGTTTCTATGCCAACTTTCCGTTTGTGTGTGATGGGCTGATATTCCAGATGCAGAAGACAAAGGCAGAGCTAAGCGGTCTGGGGGCCGGCGTAGAGCAGGTACGCAGCATCGGCCGGCAACTTCTCTCACACTTCCGTCGGATCCCTGTTTGCGCCGTCATCCCATTTGAAGGGGAAGCAGACGCTCTGATGGACCGCTGGTTGGATGTGAGCTATTCACTTCACGATATCGTATTTGTCTATTTGAAAAATAATGTTTTGTTTTTTTTTTTTTTTCAAATGAAAAAAGTAAGAAACCACAAGTGTAAAATTAAAAAAAAAAAAGGACCTGTTATATCATTGTGCTATTACCGGTACATCAAGTAGAGTTTTGTTAAGGTAAGTGACGATTTAAGATGTAGATATTTTTTATGCATTAAACCCAATATTTCGAATGTATCTCTTTCCTCGCCTTTTTTCGTCATTTTTGATTCTCTGTAAATTTAACCCTCTCAGACGCTCACAGTAATTTCCAGGACTATTGTTCCAGATCTCCGAGAGAGTAGAATGTCATGCGGAAACCCTGCATCTGGGCCTGTCCCTGTGGGATGGGGCCTTGCAGCTGGGGTGCGAGGTAAACAGCTCGGTCAACAGTAAACTAGCAAAGTTCGCTCAGTCTCCATCCCTTCAGAGTGAGGAAAACATAGAGTCTTTGCAGGTGACAGCCATGTGTGGCATTGACAACCTTGGGGAAAACCCTGCAGTTCTACAACGAATTTTTAAAATCAATGTAATTGCTTCCCCTCATTCCTTTAGAATGAGATTTCTGCCCAAGAGGAGAATATGGAGCGTTTCCAGCGAAAAAGCAGTGAAATTCAAGCTCTTCTTCAGAGTGCAGAGCCCCCTCTTGAGCTGCAGGTTCAGTATTAAACTCAGTTTTACTTTTCCAGTATTAAACTACAAATATGGAAGCATACAGAGATTTTTTTTTTTTTGGGTGTAATATTCATTTTGGCAGCAGGGATGCGCCAAAACCTAATTTTCCTAAGGGTGTAAATCATGGATGGATTTTAATTTTTCGATCTTTTTCTTTTTGAAGGTAAAAAAAAAAAATAAACTGCCCAATTTTCAGCTGTATGTATTGCCTATCGTGTTGCAGACTTTCCATTGAACAGATGTATTTTTTTAAATGAATTAAAAAAATATCAGCGCCAAAATGAGTTTCTTTCCAAAATGCCTAAAATACTTCCCAGTCAAGTAATTCATGATATTTTCTTTTTATTTACTCATGTTTTTTTTTTTTTTTAGTCCTTTCAATCTCATGAAAGCAAAAATAATTGCACTTTTAGGGTTTCTTTTGGATCACAATTTATTCTGCTATTTGTCAGAGGCCAATTTTTCTATCCGTAAACATCATGGATCATGCTCAAAAGCTACAGCGTGGAGGGCATTTAACCTTGTCAGAATATGCTAAATTAATAATTGGTTTACTTTATTTGTGACATTTATTTAATAAGATAGATTACTCTTGTGTGTAGAGTTGTCCTGTTTGACTTGATCCCTCTCTAGGTGCTACAGACGCAGACAAGAAAGAAGATTGAGCAGCTTCGGCAGCTCCTTTCTGACAAAGAAGATACTTCCAGAATAATGTTGGCCCCTCAGGACCGAATAACTGACAGGACGACCGAATGCTGTCGCTCCCTTCAAAGAATTCAGGAATCCCTCCTTATGCTCAGAGGCTCGGACACCCGCGGTATCCTCACAAAACTCCAGGTTTGCACCTGAATAGTACAAACGGGACACTTACATGCTGTTAGCATAACAAATGATGCCAACACTGCAGAGACATAGGCACACACGGTAAAGGTATTTTTCAATAGCTACCAATGTCATATTTGAACTTGCTCTTTGGCAGGATCTGTATGCTGAGATGCAGACCCAGGAACAGCTGGCTGAGAGCCTGATGCAGGTCCTCAGGAGTCCTGAGGACCCACACAAGCTGTCTGCAGACAGGCTGCAGCTGCAACGGGAGGTCAGAGCCACACGACAGAAGTTCTCTGAGACGGAGGCGATAACAGAGACCTATATCCAGGAGCTGAGCGGGTAAGAGACGTCTTTCTCGGTGTTGTAAAGTTAATGCGAAGCCACTAGAATTCAGGGCCTTGTCTGACCAGCGATGTAGTTCTGTGAATTTACATCGACCACGTTCACTGTCACGAGTCCAAAAAGCAGAAAAAAAAGCAAACAACTTGATAGAAAACATTGCCCTGCAACTTTTGCTGAGTCGAATTAGTTATACGATTGCCCTCTGGGTTTAATAAGTAAGGCTTATTTCATCATCTTTCAGCGTCTGCAAACACATGATTTCATCTTGAAGGCAATGCATTCAAAATTATGTGCACATTCTGGGAGCCAGAGCAGACTTATTCTGCTTGAGAATTTTAAAAAGCGGCGGGACAAGTTCTGCTTGTTCTCCGCAGCGCTGTCCTTTTCTCGCTACGATGTCGCCACGGTGCGTGACTGATGTGTGTTTGTGTTTGGACGTGCCGATGCATCTGTGGGGCGTGTGTCACGCGCAGGATGCACAAAGGAGAAAGTGTCTTGCATGACTCAGCAAATACCTTGTCAGATTTATAAAAAAAAAAAAGTTGATATAAAATGTATGATGGCAGCGACACAGCTAACCTGTCCGGTAAGCAAACAGGGCTCGGCTCAAAAAAAAAAAAAAAAAAAAAAAAAAAAAGATCGGCCCATTTGAAAGAAGAAACCCTCGTGCAGGTTGAAAGTATCTGTGTTTCAGGCTGCAGGAAAGCGAGCCCTCGGAGCAGAGGGTAACAGCTGCGGAGGAGACAGTGGCGAAGAAAAAGAATCTTGTTCTCTTGCACGAGGAAGCGCCTCAACTCAGGTGACAGATATTCTCCTTGAATGTTTACTTTCTAACAAGGTATGGACATAAGCTAATCCTGTGAGGTTACCGCCCCTCACGTGAACTGTGACCCAAGAGGGTGCAAGGCAGTTATTTTGGATGGACATTTTTTTTCTTTTTTTTACCGTGCCACAGAATACATTTTAAAACGTGCAAAGAAAGCATATCAAAATGTGTGGAGTGTGTTGGGTCTTTTGTTTTCTGGGCGCTGTCGACAACTACAAACGTAGGAATTATGGGAGAATTTTGTATGGCATTCGCATAACACTTTCCTCATGTAAAATTTAGGATTAATTATGCATGTCATTTTTAGGATTATTTTTTTTAGATACATTGTAATTATACACATCATGCACAGAATCTGTCAAGGCAGAAACTAGGTTGTGATAGATAAATGTTTTGGGGTTATCACCTCATTTAACCCAATCAGAGTGAAATCAGAGAACCCCACCCAGCCGGTATTTTCTTTCCAAAGCAGTGCACTTGTAGAAGAAAGTGTCAAGACCGTGGAAAGCTATTGCAGCATCCAAAGCAGTGTGTTGGGCGGCTGCATGGAGGCGCGAGGCCGGAAGGCGGAGGACAGTCGGTCCGAGGAGCAGAGGAGACTGGCTCGATCTTCACCTGGTGGAGCCCAAAGGATCCAGAGTCCTGGGGAGCAGCGACGTCGCCGAGATAAAGTGAGAAATTTGCCCGAGTTGTTTTTGCCTCTCTTTTTATTCATTACATTGCATTTGGCAGACGCTTTTATCCAAAGCGACTTACAGTAGAGGACATAAGCACTGCAAATAACACTTGCAAATACAAGATGCACAGGAAATATACAGAACGGTAAGCTGGGTTGTTTGTTTTTTTTTCTCTTTAAGACAAAAAATGTACACACACGTACACACACACTGCATAGCCTAACTTGGTGCCGAACCTGATCTGGGGCAGCTCTAGCATCAGCGCAGTAAATAGTCCTGAAAGAGAAAAGTTTTTACCTGTTTCTTGAAGGTTGCGAGAGATGATGCTAGTCTTGTTGCTTCCGGAAGTTCGTTCCACCACTGAGGAAGTAGAACTGAGAACAGTTTTGCCTGAGATCGCTTAGAGCGAGCAAAAGGTACTGCTAGTTGGTTTGTATTAGAGGAACGCAGCTCCCTGCCAGAAACATAAGGTCTTACCATTTCGTTCACTGCTTTTGTCATTCGAGTTTAGCAATTTCCCATGGAACTCAAATGCAAAAAGAGATGGTCAATTAAACTTAATTTGTACGCAACTCACTCTCGGTCCGCGCAGCAACATATCAGCGAGTCGTTTATCTAACGAAAACGAAATTGTTGAAGGCGGCAAGAGGCAGATCCAAAGAGGTTGGAACGCATAGTGAGACGCTCACAACCCGGAGATTATATGCTGGCGGTGATCTGGAACAGGAAATCCAATCATTCCTAATTCAGATGAAAAAGATAGATTTCAAGATATCAATCCTGGGAAGATGAGAAATTTCTGTTCCCCTAAAGAGTTGGAATTTATCTCCACCTCTCAAAAGACAGGAGATGCAGTGATGGAGGAGGGAGAAAAGACCGAAGATGAGGCGGATGTTGAGAGTAAAGGGATTATGATCCTAAAAATACTGGGGAAAACATCACCTGAAAAAGAAAAAAAGGAAGGCGAGGCAGCCACCGAAGGTCAAGAGGGAAGGGTGAGTTTGAAGCTTGATTTTCTTCTTTCCCACTTTTCCCCGAATTGAACTTTCACCGTAAAAAAAAAAAAAAACATGTTGACTGTTAACCTCAACCAATCAGCATCATTGTCCTCTAAAACTAATGCAGATTGGCGGGATCACAGCTGACTCTTGATATGATTACAGTATTTAGAATTAATAAAAAATGTTGAAAGAGTGTAATAAAGTCAGTTCACATATGCAATTCTTTATTTAAATGGCTTAAATGAATGGTATCATTTTGATTTAAAAACAGTCATTGTATGCATCTCAAAATGTATTGGTATGTTGGTATTTAGCAGAACATTTAAATTCCACAAATTTTGCCACAAATGGCAAAATACACAAGTTATTGTTGTTTTATGTTATTTTTGACAAATCTACGGTCTCTCTAGGAATATCATTTGATAAACTATTGTTTTTATATAATGATGTTGACAGTTTCATCAATATGATGATTTGCGAAATTGCTGGCACATTCAAAGAAATGCAATATGATCGACTTGTATTCCGAACGACATTTTAAAAATCCTACATTTTAAAGGTTGAAGTGGATATTTTAAATAAATTTTTGTCTCAATCATTGTTCATTAAGTCACATTGAAGGGAAATCATCAAATAGTTGATGTTATGTGCTGTGAATGAAGTATAAACTAGAAAATATGGGTCTATAAAATACCACACTAAGAGAAAAAAGCTAACACATCAATTACATTAAACTACAGTACAGGCAAAGATAATGGGATTCATCTTCACCATTTCCATCAATCATGAAACATTCATGGAGAATTTATTCACCGCTGTGTTTTAAAGAGTTCATGGAACAATTCGAAAGCTCGTCACAAGAAGACCAAAACACATCAAATAAAATCAGCCACAAATGGTCTGTGCATGTCAGGACACATTTGGTCTTACAGAATAATTACTCCGGTTTTATGCGATGTTTTTTTTTTTTTTTCCACACCATTGACAAAGAGCTGACTCAAAAACACTGTGACTCACCAAATCTCTGGAACGAGCGTGTCTTGATGTGCGTACTAATTTTGTGTTGAAGGTTGTCTGTTTTTTTTCCCCAAACATTTATTGCATTTGAGTAATTTTTGATCTAAATGGGATATTCTCATTGTCTGGACCAACGAGTCGATGCAGTGCAGATTGCTCACATTTTTAACACAAAGCTCAACTTGCAATGCCCAGATTACTTATAATCTGAAGACAAACACTATTATAAAGTTCTATTGACAGGACAAGCTGTTCAAAAATATTTGTACAGGACAACCTGCTATTAGCAAGTAATAACAGCGTGCCTTCATCCTGCAAATTGCTGCTATTTGTTTTCCACCATTGAGAGCTAACTGGCCCAAATGCTTCCTTCTTTGTTTTCAACGAAATACCAAAAAATGAGTGGTCAATGGATTTCAGTAGAACATTTAAATACATTCAACTGGAATACATTCATTGATTTCTTATACCGCTAATACTAAACTCAGGTTCACAGTATGAGGGTTACGAGGAGCTCAAATAATTGGCCTCCAAATCCTGATAAACATAACTCAGGCTATTAATCTGAAGTGACCCCGACAAAATCATAGTGAGCTTTGAAAAAAAAAAAAAAAAATTTTTTCCAGACATAGGAGACAAATCAATGGCCAAAAAAAACGCTGAGTTGGCTCAGGTCGACAAGCGAACCAAATCACCCCCGTGGATTGACAGAAGTAGACCAATGTGTCGCGCAGGTTAGTTCCCCTGGTTGGTGCGAAACGTCGGCAAGGTGTTCATTGCAGAGTCCTCCTCCCTCAGGGCGTTCTGTTCCCTCCTACTCGGGTACATTCTTGTGTGAGCTGCACAGACTCGCCGGGCTGCCGCCAACATAGCTATATTTGCCGCCGCGGAGCAGGGGAAAGAACAGGAAGCTGGGTTATTATCTGACAAACATGGGATAATCGGTCTAAACCGCGCCGCCAACCCTGTCTTCGTGGTGCTCGGCCTCAGATCCAGGGGGCCGCTGAGCCTGGCGGGATGGCGGAGTCGTCGGCGCCCGATGGCGGGAGCGGAGGGTCAACATGTGAATCACCCGGACCTGGGACACGCAAACACCGGTTCACCATGCGTGACGTTCTTTCAGAAATCCAGAGCTTGGTGGAAAGAAGTAACATCATAAATGTGAGTAATAATCTGTCTCCTTTTAAATAGGGCATATTAAAATTGAATTGAAACAAAAACAGAATCCGCGCACAATATGCTCCATCTTGGGTTATTTCGCCGCTCATTATTATTATTATCGCACACAATATAGAAACACAGCTGTCGGTGAGGTTTGAGATTTCAAGGGTATGATGGCTAAAAATTGCTGAAAAAGTGCATGAGCTCATTTCTGAGTGTATGGAAGAGTGAGCAGATAAGTTTTGATTTGTGTATTTGTATTCCCATGGTAACCCAGATGGGTCCACAGGAAGAATCTGTTAGACACAGAGGTTTCCTGCTACCCTGTTAACTCTTAAGAGTTGACAGTCTGAAATAAGGCCAGCGCCACAACATCTCCCGGACTTTTGGAAACAGAATGTGACACTGAATAAATCAAGAATGAACATGGAAAATCAACCAACAATCCTTACCACTTGGGAAATAAATATTTCATAATTATGTTATCATATACTTCTGTGTGGTTCAGTATGATTGTCTCTTAATTCAGTCATTCCTAGTTAGGCTTCCAGCTTTCTGGAAGAAACTATTCCATATAATAGAATATTGTGAGTACAACAATATTAGTACATCTGAGTAAGATACAGTTTACTTAATCATTCCTTAGACGCGTTCTGGTTCTTTGTAAACAGCATCTACCCTCAATGTTTGTCCACCAATGGGTGAAGGAGGAAACTAGAGTAAGCGCTCAGAGTTAGATATAAAATTAAGATTATAATTGGAATGCTTGATAAGTATGTTTCTGATTCCAGTATTTGCTACTGCCAAAATAACCATAATAATCAAAAAGTTGATTGACTTGAAATTGCATGAACCTAATTTCCATCATTTTATTTTCATTTATCATATTATTCTTTTTTTTTTTTTTTTTTTTTTTTCTCCTGACAGAGGACGCCACATGTTGATTTGCACCGGTACCTGCAGTCATCTCCTGGCGAGACGGAGATCCGATTACAACGAACGGTCCAAAAAGTCCTGGCGTGTCGGTATCAGCCGGCACGGTTGGATGTCACAGCGATGGGCAAACAACTGGAGGAGGCAGAGGTGTGTAATATTAACTCCTTTTAGTAACTTAATGAGATGATGATGAGATGAGAACAACTTGATTTATCCCGAAGGAAATTGTTGTGCCAGAGTTTCAAGTAAAAACATAACAGTAATAGATAATAGTAGGAAGAATAAGAAATACAATGAAATATAAATTGTCTTAACTGTTAACTACAAAGATTTGAACATTCCCTGCGGCTGAGGGAAGAGGAATTAAATTAAATAATATCCACTATCAACTTTTGTAAAAGAATCACCTCGGATTTTTGTGTTATTTAATATTTTAATTCAAATGTACCAGTGATTCGCAGTCAAGGGAGTTCCACCTGTCATCATGAAAATTAAAAAAAAAAACCAACTAGTAGTGGTCATATAAAATAAATATTACTATTAGTCAACTGGTGATAGCACAGCGGACTTGGTGCCATTTCATCCCTGGTGAAAGTGAATCCAAATGAAAGATAGCTTTCGCTGTATTGCCTCAAGCTCACCGTCTTTTCTTTTTTTAAAATTTTTGTTCATCTCCATCACTGTCACTCGCTCGTCTTGCCGCGATCCCAAACCGCCGCTGTCGCGCGGCGCTAACTCTTAACATCGACCTCTATGACATCGCGTCACGGACGTGACACTCAACAATCTCTCACGGCGCACTAGTGCACACTGGTTGAAAATCACCCGGCTAAATCCCAAACCTCGATCTGTGTCATTCAGCTCAAGAAAATTCTCAAGTAGCTCCGAAAATAAAATAATCTCCTGTTTGAGCTCCCACATTCATTGATCCAATCATTCACATCAAGTATGTACCGATCTTCGGCGGGCCGTATTAAAAAAGACCAGCGGGGTATTTAGGTACTAAATACCAGGTACTAGGAGTTCTTACGATTGTAAATCTGAGCCCAAAGGAGTCAGTCCCTCACTAGCCATGCCATTAGAATGTACCGATGTCGCTAATCCATTTAATTAAGCCAAATTTTGAAATGCAGCATTTCCATAATTGCTTGTATTGTGTATACTGTAGGACCTCCAGCGCTCTGTGTTGGACCAAGTAGCAGTTAGCAATAACAACAGCTCCAGCAAAGTCGGGGACTCAAACGCCGTAGAGGGCATCGAAGAACAGAGGAGCACGGCTCTGCTCCACGCTTCGGTGACGGTCCAAGTGAAAGCAACACAGCTGGACCAGGTCAGAAAGTATCACGAACAGATGAAGGTCACCAAAGCGTTCCTGGATGTTCTGGCCTCGGAGAAGGAGAAAATGAGCCTGTGAGCGATCTGAGATTCAAAGCTCGTATTTTAATTTTTCAAAAAAAAACCCTATTCATTTAGTCATTCGGATTGTTTTGTCTATTTCCAGAAATTCTTTGGGAAGCAGCACCCTCCAGGCTGAAAAGCTCCGTGGCCTTTTATTGACCATGGAGCGGAAGGAAGATATGTTGCAAGAGCTCCTTGGCTTAAGCAGCCAGGTGTCCGTCCATCTGAGTGACGCCGAGAGCTCGGGCGCTCTTCTGGCTAAGCTCGGAGATGTCTTGGACGAATGGAGGCTTTTAGAGGGAAGCATCAAGCGAGCTCTCCGGCAGGCCTCCAACTCCGCCTCTCAGTCCTCAATTCTAATAAAAGAGGCCAAAGACCTTAAAGGTAAAATTGAGGCGATCCAGGAATCCATCAAGTCCTGCGGGACAACCCTGGACAAAAAGAAGACTTTGGAGCTGGTCTGTCTGACCACCAACCTAAAACTATATAAACAGCTTTATTTACACCTGCAATCCCAGTCAGACGCCCTCGTTCATTTTTCTCTCGGTCAGAGAGAGAATGACGAGGTGAAACTAAACCTCCAAGAATTGGAGTCCCTACTGAAATCCACTCAAGAACAGCTTGAATCCTCGACATCCAGCGCCGGTGGGTTTTCTTCAGCCAAGATATACAAGCGATTCCAAGACCTGATCATCCGGGCCAAGCAAGCAGAGAACCATTTCTCGATTGGGAAAAAACTGTCCCTTTTCCCAGAGGAGGCTCGTCTCCAGATCGCAGAGATGAAGACATTCCAGACCGATATTTTGACCCGGAGGACCAAGATACGAGCCGAACTCGAGGAAATGAAAGCTTTAGCTTCCGACATGGACGACGAAGACCACGACCAAGTGTTGAGGACGGTAGAAGTCCTCTACGACACCATCACCGAAAGCTTGAATCGTGTTCTCGACACGATGAAGAAAAACCTGCAACAGAGGGAGAAATTGTTGGGCCGGCTGGCCGAGGCGGATGCCTGGCTGGCAGAAATGCACGCTCAAAGAGATCCCTGCACACATGTGGAGAATGTCTCGACAGCCGACACCGGTAAGCTCGAGAGTGAGCTAAAGATTCATCAGTTAGCCACTTTCGAGATAGAGAAACAGTTACGTTTCGTTAAGGAAATGGAACAGAGGAGTAAAGAAACAGCGGTAGGCCTGAGCCCGGGAGAGAGTCGCTACATTGTCAACAGGGTGTCAGGCCTTTGGACGGAGTTGGACGGATTACTGGCACACGAGAAAGCGACCAGTTGGGAACTGGAGGAGCTCATCCATGAGCGCACCTCGTCTGATGAGGAACTATCCGGCATCCAGGGTAGCCTAAAGCAAATCTCCTCTCAATTGGAGCGGCAAAGTTTCCCTTTAAGACGGGAAAGCCTTTCGAAACTGACGCTTTTGAAGCATATGCTAATGGAGCATCAGTGTCAAGTACAAGAGATCCAACACTGCCAGGAGGCCAAGCGAAGCGCTCTGTTGTGCACCATCGGGGAGCTGCAAGACCGGTGCAAAGCTCTTAGTATCCATGCCTTTGAGCAAGACAAATATCTGCACCTCAGGGAGCAAATGAACGACTCCAGAGACGTCGCCAGACGGCAAATCCGGAGTGCAAGAGAGGAAACGCTGGGCGCAGATGAACGCTTCAGACTACATCAAGCACTCCTGGTTGAGCTTCCTTTGGTCAAGACACAGTGTCAAGAAGCAGCAGACCAGTTGGAGGTGATCGCTCCGGAGCTGTACCCTTCAGAGCTTAATTCAGAGAGGCAGAGCATTCGTCGCACTGTGGAAACTTTAATTTCCTGGGAGCAATCCGTCACCGACGACATCAAGACGCTGGAAGCAGAGCTTCTGCCAGGTATGCGCTTTTCCTCCGAGTTTCCTACCCTCGTGGAGTTTTTACAAAGCGCAAGACAAGAGTTACGAAACGCCGAACCCGTCGGGCCGGATGAAAAAGCCGTCGACATTGCCCTGCAAAGGTGTTGGGTCATTTGGAGAAATATGGAGTCCAGGATACGCGTTTTAAGAGCCTTGGGGGTCAAAGAAAAGAAGGACATGAAAATCTACAGTGAACTGCAATCGCTGGAAGATGCTGTAATGCATGAGTGTCACTCACATATGGTGAGTCCGAATAATTTCAATCATAACACTTCTGAGTAATTTATTAATTACGTTTTTTGTTTTTTTTTTCCTTTTTCAAAATCACGTCACGTGTACTCAACAGGAAAGTTTATCCAAGGCCAGAGAATCCTTGAAGGATTATCAGTGGGCGGCTCAGGGAGCCATAGGGTTCCTTCTCAACGCGGAAGCTACCTTTTTGTCGGGTGGATTTCCAGACTGCACCGAGGAGCAAAGACAGACGCAGCAGGCTATAAAAGCGCTAGAAGACGGTTTTCAAGCTCACATCTGCCACCTGGCTGAACTCGTGCCTCGAGAAACCCGCCTGTCCCCTCCGAAGACTCAGCAGCTGCACATCGGCGTCCTCAGCCGGCTGCTGGTGGGGCGAGCCATGCTGGAGGCCCAGGCCCAGCTCAGGCTCGAGTGCCTGCAGAGGTAGTGGCCGCTTTCCGCACGCCCGCAAACTCCAAACTTTATAAAATGAGATTATTTTGTATTTATCCGCAGCTGCGAGATCAGACAGAAAAGCCACAAGCGCCGTCACGAGGACATCCAGCAGCAGCTGTCTGGATTTGAGGCCAAGCTTTCAGAATGCGCCGCGGAGCACGTGACGTCCTACGATAAAGGCGTTTCCCAACACAAAAGAGCAAAGGTGGGATCGAGCGGGTCGCTCACCTGACGATTCGGTGGATCGTCTCCGATGATTTTGACGGTTGATTATACGATCGCGACTTTTTAATTCCTCTCCATTCAGCCGCCGGCAACCATGAAAACCTATCTTTAACCTAAAAAAACAAACAAAAAATGTGCAATGTTTCATTTCACTGTGCAATATTCAGAAACTGTGCAATATTTCATCTCATAACAGCTACACTACAATTTTCCCTTCTATCATACTATTGTGCACTCCTTACCTCACTTGTTACTAAGACACTTATAGTTTTATCACTGCTTACCAAGACACTTTATAGTTTCACAGAGACACTTTATAGTTTATTTTTATTTCTAATTCTGCCTTTCTTTTATTATTTATTACTGTTATATTTTCTGTAACTCTGGCACAGCAATTTCCTTCGGGATTAATAAAGTTGTTCTTATTCTTATATTCAATTTCTCTGTACCAAGCTTCTGCTGAAAGATCTTCACAGCCTTGCGCGGAGGATAGAGGAACTAAGAGCAGGCTGTCCTGTTAATGGCTGCGGTGTCGGGAAGGACGGCGAACTCGGCGCTCTCTGGAGGCGCTGGGCCTCCTTACGCCGTGGCGTGGGTCTTCTCATGGCACACACAGAACAGAGAGGAGAGGAATGGAGGGATATCACCACCAGCGTGAGTTCTCCTGTCCACAGAAGCATGGAATAATGACTTCTATCGACCAGGAAAGCAACGGACGCTTTCACATTGCATGTAGATGGAGCAGTGCTGCAGCACCTTGGCCAATCTTCAAGCTGAGGTTCCCGACTCTTCCACTGTGAGTTTCAGTCAAGAGGAACCGCATCGGCTCCTGGCCCGAGCTGAGATGCACAAGGCGGGGATCGAACAAGAGCAGCAGGACTTGGCCTCTCTGGAGCACCGGCTGGAACACGCCTTGAGTTTAACCAGCTCTCAAGATCCGATCGGTCCGGGCCCCATGGGCAAAACACTGGTGAAGATACAAGAGAACATCAGGAGGTTCGTTTGAGACGCGTCATGAAGGTGTTCGCTCGTTCGATTTTGGAAATATTGCAAAGTCGCTGTTCCCCCGCAGCTTGAAAGAGCGAAACTTGCAGTTGGTGGCCGCCGCCCATGCAGAGGAGAAGGAGCGGCAGCAGGTAGAAGAGAGGCTGCGGGAGGTGGAGCAATGGCTCGCCGCCATTCTTCCAAAGTCAGAAGCCAGTTTGGGCCCCCATGAGCAACAGGTTGGTTTGGTGACTGGACATTTATGAAGGCAAAAATGACATACTTTTCTCACTAAACACACAAGCGTCTTTATTTCTTCCTCTTCTCCCCTTGGCTGTTCCCTCCAAGGGTCACCAGAGCCAATCATCTGCCTCCGTCTAACACCATCCTTTGCATCCTATTCTTTCAAACCAATTCCTCTTTCAGAGCACTCATACGTCTTCTTTTCAGTCTTCCTCCTGCCTTGAGGCTAGATTACGCAAAAGGAAAGATGTACATGGAACACCACTTTTAGAATCGGTTGATTTTCTGATAATCCTTTCCATCTCTTCAAAAACTACAGATCTCCTTTTCCCGTGCCCGCGGGGGGAAATCCGAATTTGCTATAATTCACATCGCAAATAGCGAATTTCAAAAGCCTCCTCTATCTACGCTGTCTCATCAGTGGAACAGGAAATGAGCTGATGAAAATATGCTAATCAAAGAAAAGAGGGGAAAAAAAAAAAAAACTACGCGGATGCACTTTTGACCCTCGTGTTGGGTTTTTCTGTTTGTTTTCTGGGCTTTTCCTGTCGCAGGCACTGAGAGAGGATTTGCAGTCCCAGAGGGCCAAATTACACCATATCATGGAAGATGTGCAAAGCCGGTATGCTGAGATTCCGGCTGATATCCACAAGTGGATTCATGAAATTCAACAGTCTCTTCAGGAAGCTGAGGTTAAGGTGAGAGATAGCACATTTATGGCTTTTTTTTTTTTTTGTTCATTTTTTCCCACAAACTTCTTTTTTTTTTTTTTTTTTTTTCCTGCGATGCAGTTACAGGAGGTCAGCTGCCCATTTCAGAAACTGGCTCGACAAGTGGGGGAGTTGAATACTGGTTTGGAGAATGTGAAGGGGCTGCTGCAGCAAAGAAGTTCTACAGTCACTGAAGCTCAAGATATTCTCAAAGTGTGTGTGTGTGTGTGTGTGAGAGGGAGGCGGGAGGGGGGGGGGGTCGGCAGCTGCTGCTTCAAATGCATACCACTTTAATTGTGAATTTTGTTAGTGAAAAATATCAAAGTGTGATCCACCAGTATCTAGTTGTGGGATGAAACAAATGCGACGCACTCGACCAATTATAAGTCATATGTTAAAGTATGATGACCAAATCAAATCTAGAAGCTATAGTATTCTGAGATTTTTTTTGTCTCCTTGGAGCCACATGCGCAAAAACACGGGTCACCCCGTCTTTTCCAGAGAGTGTGGGATGAAATGGACGGTTGGCACAGCCGCTTGATGCTCCTGGAGTGTGAAGTCCAGGATCTGGCGGAGGAGCAGCCAGTCAGAGCGCACATCTTCATGGACCACCTGACCCAACCCCTGCAGCTGTACCAGAAGACAGCCCAGATGGCAGAGCACCGCACCAATTTCCTCAATAAAGTGCGGCACGGGCACAGCATGATAAACTTTCCTCCGATAAATCCCCTCCCGCTTAATATCGTCCGTGCTTTTTTTTTTTTTTCTCTGGTTCAGCTTCCCGTTTGTCTTCAAGAGCTTGAAAACATTTTGTGTAGCTCCGCCTGCTGGTTGGATGAGGCCAGAGCCTGGCTTGGGGCAGCATGCGACTTCACAACAGCCAGGAGTCTTCAGAACCAGGCAAAATCCCTGCAGGTCTGTTAACAGCTGATATTCAGATGCATACAATGATATCCTAATACAGACCTGGGCATTTTACGGCCCGCGGGCCACATGCGGCCCGTTTTGCTTTTTCGTCCGGCCCGCCGAGCTATTTTCTTTGAATATTTTTAGTATTTTTAATCCATATTGAATTTACAAACACCTGATTTTTTTCCTTTCGTTTAATTTTGTGTGGATGATTTTATACAAAATAATATCAGCACATGTATATACATGTATATGATCATCAATGATTTTAAAGTTAAAATTAAGTGTCAAAAAATTAAAAATGTTTAAATTACAATTTTAATTTTGTTCATATTACAATTTACACCCAGGTGGCCCGCATATAAAAATCAAATAAGAAATGTGGCCCGCCAGTCAAAATAATTGCCCACCCCTGTCCTAATAGGTCATTTTTTTTTTTTTTTTTTGTGTGTGTGTTTTTTCATCTTCAATAGGCTCAATGTGTTTGATAGAGTATTACATTACATTACATTACATTGTATTTGGCAGACGCTTTTATCCAAAGCGACTTACAATAGAGGACATAGGGACTGCAAATACACGATGCACAGGAAATATACAGAACAGTAAGCTTGGGTTAGTGAGTTTTTTTTTTTTTTTTTTGGACAAAGACATACACAAACGTACACACACTGCATAGCCTAACTTGCTGCCTAACCTGATCTGGGGCATCAGCGCAGTAAAAAGTCCTGAAAGAGAACAGTTTTTACCTGTTTCTTGAAGGTTGAGAGAGGTGATGCTAGTCTTGTTGCCTCTGGAAGTTTGTTCCACCACTGAGGTAGTAGAACTGAGAACAGTTTTGCCTGAGATCGCTTAGAGCGAGCAGAAGGTATGATGGATTATATCAATGATGGATGTCACAGTAGCGGCGCCTCTGTCGTAAAGAGGAGGGTCGTCAGTTCGATTCCAACTGGGCGCCTTTCCTTGTGGAGTTTGCACGTTTTTCCCGTGTCTGCATATCATAATAGTCCCCACGTCCAAAAACAAAGCATCAATCCCAATTTGGGCGACATGGCGAGGGGCTTTACAGTGTGCATCTTGGAACAGAGCAATCCCGGTTTGATTCCGGCGCTCCTCCTAGCGTGTTGTTGAGCAATACATTGAGCAACGAACTGGTCCGCTGGTGCCACTAAGTGGTTTAATGCAGAGAGGAACTTACTGCAAGATAATATGACATCTGACTGCCTGTTTATAGTAGTTTTGGGCTTTTGTTTATTTGTCTGGGATACAGTTGTGTATCCAAGTTTGTAAGCGATAGTCATGCGACTGCTTTTTTGAATTCTATAAGACCGATGGCTGATTGATGAGCTCCAATATAGGTCATCAATCAGCCACAATTTCCGTGTTAATGCAACACTTCATCTTGTCCCACAGATGGTCTTGGGCGACTCCGAAAGAATCAGAGACACCCTGCAGGCCTTCAGGCCAGTGCTGGCGGAGATCTCTGCTGTGTGTGATGTCAGCGTCCAGGAAGAGCAGCTGGAACAGAATGACGAACGTGTTCACGCAACCCAATGCGACATCACGGAGTCCCTGGAGCCGCTCCTGCAGGCTGCTGCGGTATGCATGGTCACAAGCAGTAATCCTATCCTGAAATTGGTCAGGGATAAAGCTTCTAATTGAAGCATCCTGTGATTTTTAAGCCAAAAAAAGGGGGTGGCTTTTAACACAGTGTCCGTGTCACGTAAAAGTGAGAGAAATGCACGGGGTGAACCGACGTGCGAAAGTCACATTTGTGTCAAATCAAGCTGCAGAAATCACGCTGTCAATCCCTGTCAGGCGGTGGAGGCCCTGGAAACGGAGCTCAAGACGGTGCAGAACAACGTCTCAAAGATCAGGGTGATTTTATCCTCCGCGGAAACTTCTAGCCTGACTTTCAAGGAGCATCTTCACAGTCGGGAGGTGAAAAAAACACGACTGAACATCCTGTACTTTTCAGATTGACGTCACTCCACAGAAACACACATAAAGGAAACAATATCAAAAGTAGATATTTTTATGGCAGGAGTCAGAGGGTTGATTTTCAGTTGGCTTTAGATATTTTTCCCCCTTTTGACTGATTTCTGTCCGACGTGCAGGCACATGATCACAACAACATTTTACAAACAAGGGACATTAGATGTGCAGCTGACAAGCTTACTATTTTCTCTCTCTTAATTAACCCTTATTTTTCCAAAGGTAATCCTGGATAATATTCAGTCAATGCGGGAGACACTGGAAGAGATGGACGCCTGCAAAGGGAGGCTGTGTCTCCCGCAGGGGGCGAAGGAGAATCTGCAGGTGTTCTGCAAATGTAGACCCCTCCTTTTGGAACTCAAAGAGCTGGAACAACTCACTCACCAGCAAGCCACTTTTCTGGAAGTATGACACATAAATGTCACTCTCTACATCACGGGTGCCAACACTTTTCACATTGTGCAACTTTTCAAATGACCATGTAAAAATTATCCACCTACACTAAAAATCGCGAATTCATTTATATATCTACTTCTTCTTCTTCTTCTTTCGGCTTTTCCCGTCAGGGGTCGCCACAGCGAGTCAACTTTCTCCATCTAACCCTATTCTTCGTATCCTCCTCTCTCACACCAACTACCTTCATATCTTCTCTCACTACGTCCATAAATCTTCTCTTTGGTCTTCCGCTAGACCTCCTGTCTGAGGGGGCCTCAGAGCTGATCCCTGATGGAGTCCCACCTCCACCTTGAACTTCTCTGTTACCCCTACAGCACACCGTACCAGTGTCTCACAGCTAGCATACATGTCCTGCACCAGTCTAACATACTTCTCTGCCACTCCAGACTTCCTCATACAATACCAGAGCTCCTCTCTTGGCACCCTGTCATATGCTTTTTCTAGGTCTACAAAAACACAATGCAGCTCCCTCTGGCCTTCTCTGTACTTTTCTATTAGCATTCTTAACGCAAATATTGCATCTGTAGTACTCTTCCTAGGCAGGAAGCCATACTGCTGTTCACAAATGCTGACTTCTGCTCTCAGTCTAGTTTCCACTACTCTTTCCCATAACTTCATTGTGTGGCTCATCAACTTTATCCCTCTATAGTTGTCACAATTTTGCACATCCCCTTTATTCTTAAAAATAGGCACCATCACACTTTGTCTCCATTCTTCAGGCATCATTTATATATCTACTGAATATACTTAGCACAATCTATGTTTCTGCATCTGCCATGAGCCCTTATGGCACACTACAACAGTACATTTTTGGTCAGGGTTCGGGTAACCTTAATCTGATGACTTTCGGAGCAGACAATAGGTGCGGGTAACCAGTCTCAAGCTTTTGAAATCAGTCCCCAAAAAAATGACTGCTGTCTTGACAACTGTGATTTTTAGCTCCTCCACTTTTCCCCTTTTTCTGTTTGCTTTCTGGAGGAAAATAGATGCCGTAGGGTTTATGAATAGTCCAAAGGTGCTTCTGCAGAAGAGCAAAGGTGGATAGATAGATCAAGTAAATGCACTTTTAATGGGACATTTGGAAAAAAAAAAAGCCTTCTTCCCATTGCACGCTCATGATTTACCCTTTGTTTAGAAGAAAAAAATTGAAAGGCTATCTTGTTGATTAGCTGTCTGGAACTCAAAATTGCCTGTGTGCGGTTGACTGAACATGCACTCAGTCAATATGCGCTCTACCAACATTACCTTCAAAATCAACGGGTTGATCACAATTAACAAATTTGGCACCCATGTTCCACACTACACATGATCCTCTAATTTATACTGATTATTATTGAGGACATACGGTTTTGAGGAATATCCCAGATTTCCAATGACTTAGCATTGCCTTGCATTTCAAGATGGGGTATATCTCACAATTTCATTCATGTAGGAACCATAAGAGATTAGTACGATGCCCCTGAGAAAAACACCATGAATATTTGTTAATAAATAATAATAAAACCAGTTATTATGATTAAGAGTGAAAAAATACAACTGTATTATATGCCTTTTATTGGGTGGAGGTCTGTTTCACTAAACAGAAACAGAAAACTGTGAGGCAATGTAGTCTTAACATGAAAGCTGATGAAAGCTGGTTAAAACGCTAATGATCAATTATCTTCTTCTTCGTCTTCTTTCGGCTTTTCCCTTCAGGGGTCGCCACAGCAAATCAACCTTCTCCATCTAACCCTATTCTCTGTAACCTCCTCTCTCGCACCAACTACCTACATATCCGCTCTCACTACATCCATAAATCTTCTCTTTGGTTTTCCTCGAGACCTCCTGCCTGGCAGCTCTAATTCCAGCATCCGTCTACCAATATATTCACTATCTCTCCTCTGCACATGACCGAATCATCTCAGTCTGGCTTCTCTGACCTTCTCTCCAAAACATCTGACATGTGCTGTTTCTCTGATAGACTCATTCCTGATCCTATCCGTCCTGGTCACTCCCAAAGAGAACCTCAACATCTTCATCTCCGCGACCTCCAGCTCTGCCTCCTGTCTTTTTGTCATTGGAACAGTTTCTAGTCCATATATTATCACTGGTCTCACCACTGTCTTGTACACCTTTCCTTTCATTCTGGCCGATAGTCTTCTATCACATAGTACCCCTAATACTTTTCTCCACCCTTTCCAACCTGCTTGAACCCGTCTCTTCACCTCTTTTCCGCACTCTTCGTTGCTCTGGACTGTTGACCCCAAGTACCTGAAATCCTCCAGCTTCTTGATCTCCACTCCCTGCAGCCTCACCGTTCCACCCGAGTTCCTCTCATTCACACACATACGCTCTGTCTCTCTTTCACTAACTTTCATTCCTCTCCTTTCCACCTCTCTAGATTTTCCTCTACCTGTTCTCTGCTCTCACTGCAGATCCCAATGTCATCTGCAAACATCGTGGTCCCGCCTGCAGGGCATATCCACTTACAACACTGAGCAACACACCATCAATTTCCAATTTCAGACACTTAAATCTATCTGACATTCTTTCAACATCCAGAACATTGCTAACAAACTCCTCCTTCAAGATAACTCCTACTCTATTTCTCTTCTTGTCAGTACCATGACAGTACAACTTAAAGCCTGCTCCCAAGCCTCTAGCCTTACTACCTTTCCACCTGGTCTCCTGGACACACAGTATATCCACCTTCCTTCTCTGCATCATGTCAACCAACTCTCTACCTTTTACTGTCATAGTCCCAATATTCAAAGTCCCTGCTCTCAGTCCCAGACTCTTGCCTTTCCTCTTCTATCTCTGCTTCTGAAAATGCCTTCCTCCTTTCCTTCATTGACCTACGGTAGCCCAGTTTCTATTGGTTCCCTGTGGGTCATCGGATCCAGTTTGATCTGATTATTATGTCTTGTTTGTTCGATTGTCACAGGACAAGATTAGAGAGGAGCGGGGAGCTACTGAAGATCACGGCACCAAAAAAAGTTTGAGTCGTTCAGAGGTGATGATGGAGCGAGGTGGATATCCACAAAGACACTTGACCCTGGTAAAAAAAAAAAAATATGGAGAAATAAGGAGAACTTCCACCTTGACTAAAACAATAACTCTGCTGTCTGAGTCAAAATCTTTCATCTGAAATAAGCTTGTCCGCTACTTTTTCGCCGCAATATATTTGGGGTCAATTTTTGGGGGGTAAGGTGCCTGTTAATGCATTCCTGGAAGATACTCGGGGTTGGTGGCTGTTAATAATTCCCCCCTGACGTCTGAGGATGGTCCAGCTATGTCTTCATCACTCGTCTCCAAAAACGTAACACGTCTCTTCGACTGGGCTGGACCAATTTTCCTTCATTTCTTAATCATAACATTTACCCTTGTCCATAAAAACAGGAGGCTCTTGTGGAGTGTAATTCAGAGGAAGAGGTAGAGGATAACAGGAGTTGTCACTCATCATCCTCTGAAACACTAACAAGCAGTATTCCAGAGGTAAATCTATACCAAAGCCTTACGGCCGAGGGAAAAATTTGAGATTTCTTAGCTGCTGTTTCCCCTGGGTTTCATTTCAAAATGTCCCTGTAAGCCACAGTGAACTGTTACAAGTACATTACAAATAACGTATTTCTTTTCAAGAATTCAATATTTACCTCACCTGGTGAACTACTCATTAATGGCAAGTGTGATACTCTGCAATTCTTCCCGTGTTGTGCAACTTCAACTCATCTGAATGCCTTTAGGAATAAGACTTGCATAAGAAATAACACATAGATGGTGAAAGAACCAAAGAACATCCATCCATGCATTCATTCATTCATTCATTGGTGTAACCCAACCAAGTTGGCTAATAATAAACACTAACAATAAATAATCATAAATAATCAATCACCCACATTTTTTTTGTTTGATGCTTTTATAAGTTGCTTTATAAAAGTGTTTGAAATGAAACTCAAAACCCCTCTCTCTGTCGTCTCCCTGCAAATTCATCGAATAATTCTCAACGTAACTGTTTTCCGGCCTCTGTGAGGATGTTTCAAACCCAGCTCCTTTGACAGTGTCAGAGGCAGCTGCTTAAAATTTGTTGCTCCTTTTACACACAAAGAAACGTGCCTGTGTGTGTGTGTGTGTGTGTGCATGCATTTCATTTACATTTGTTGATTCGTTTGACTCATATCCCAGGACCCAGAGGACACGCTAAACTCTTCGGATTTGAAATTTGAAGATATGGCTGAAATGAATCCCCTTTCTGATCTGAAGGTAAATAATATTTGATTGCATTTTGCTGTTCAGTTCCTTTTTTTTTTACAAGTATCTTGCTACACATGAAAATCACAAGTACTTACCTACCTTTAAGGATATAGTAAAGACGCTGCTTATTTAATTTGTTTTGTCTTTTAGTCACCAAGAACAAATGGATCATCTGTAGCACAGAAGTGCTATGAGGGGGCCGATCACCAGGTTTTACAGGAGGACATTGATAAGATGTTTGAACATGAAAATGTCGGAATTTCATCGACAACATTGGAGCCCAAATCAGATCCTGAAGCCGATTCTGTTGAAGAAGACAGACTTATAGCCTCGGTAGCCGCGCCGCCAATCACTCCAGCTATTTCAGCACCCGCGGATGAGGTCACTGCAGCTCCGGATCCACCAGTATCTCAAAACCGTGACCCCCAACAGCCGGGGACCACGATGGAAGACACAAGACTAATTCCTGCGAGACCCGTAGCACCATTCACTGCCTCCACAGCTGAGATCAGAGTGAAAAAGGACAAAGGTCTGTGTTTATCCGGAGAGTTTCATCGAGAAGAGGTAAGTGTTTCATGGAGGAATAGAAAACTCCTTCGGGGTTGTCTTAACAGCAACAAGCCAGTTAAAAACAAGCAAATAGAGATGTTTAATGGAGGACTGCTTTGTTGATATATCAATTTTTTAAACATTTAAACCAAGTAATTCATGAAATAAACATAATGAAAAGTTTCATTCAGCTCACAGAAAACACATTTCAAATATAATATCATTTTTTTTTTTTCCCAGAATTTTTATTTAAGTGTTTATTTTTTTGGTTGAAGGATCAACGTGAAGTGATGGAAGAATCCAGGCAGGTCACGCAGGCGTTGATAAGGTAAAAGTGTTGGAGGAATATGCATGCATCACAGACTGAGAAATATCCATGCTGCTGGATGCTCAGCAACCAAAAACAAAAAAAAAAAACTGCAATATTTCATTTCACTGTGCAATATTCAGAACTGTGCAATATTTCATTTCATAACAGCTACACTACAATTTTTCCTTTTATCATACTATTGTGCACTCCTTACCTCACTTGTTATTAAGACATAGTTTTATCACTTGTTTACTAAGATACTTTATAGTTTCACTGAGACACTTTATAGTTTATTTTTATTTCTAATTCTGCCTTTTTCTTTTTATTATTTATTACTGTTATATTTTCTGTAGCTCTGGCACAACAATTACCTTCGGGATTAATAAAGTCGTTCTTATCTTATCTTATCACTCTGTTCTGCCGTGCAGCCCGGGGGGACTTGGTGGTTTTGACGCGGAGCAGCAGCAGCGATGGAATCGCCTCCATGAACAGATTTCCTTAAAACTCTCCACCCTGAAAAAAGCCCAGGACGAGAATCAAACCCCGGCCAGCTCTGGCGGCGGAGGAACAGGTGAAACGGTAGGCAGATGGAGAAAAATAAATACTTTTTGCACGACATCCACATATATTCTTTAATTGTAAAAGAATCTAAGATTAATCTGGGCGAAATTAGGTCCTTAGAGACTGGTGCAAAGTGGATGCATCCAAGAGCGATAGCTTTTTTTCATATATTGTTTTATATTTTTTCTAAGGATTGAAAGCTGGATCACATTCAAAGGCTAAAAAATGTTTCTGACCGTAGCAGTTGCTTTAAGTAATACTCATAACAACTCAAAAGTACATCAGATATATAGCTGTGGCATTTTTTAAGGAAATGTATGTATACAGCTTCAACAAACACACACTCTTGTTTTTAACATTTTTTTCCATTTAGGGCCCAGAAGGAGGACTGATATTACCAGGATCTGCCAGCGCTGTGCTTCCGCACGCCACAGAAGCCATCCATATGCTAAGACGAATAGTAAGTCGCTTGGGATTTAAAATCTCGGACTCTAAAAATGTGTGACGTTCCAAATTGAGATGTTGTAAAGGGTCTTTACAAAGCTCTTGTAGCTTTAAATTTGATTTTGAACTACATTTGTTATAGGTCCTAATGGAACAGATTTCTCAAACCTCAGGGAATGCGAGTGAAGCCTTAACTATCTGTGCCATTTTAGTGTTTTCAAAAAAAATAAGTAAGCAAAATCCATCAGAACTAACCTAAAAGATATCCATGATACACAAAGTTAAATATGTCAGAGTGTCATGAAACAGCCCTAAATTCTATGAAATGTAACCAATTCCAAATAACCAAACATATACATAATTCCATAATTCGGTGTCGGACCTTCCTGGGCGGCAGAAACATAATTCCAAATATAATACTAAGGCACCAAACAAACGGAAAATGTCCCTGTAGATTTTATATCACCCGACTTAGCTTGACTTTCAAACATTTAATAAACATAGTGGCTGCGATGATTTTTTCCATATTACCTTACAATGGGGAGCTGTGTGTGGTGCTATACATGCTAACATTAGCTCCTCATGCTAGTGAGAATACATTACATTACATTACATTGCATTTGATAAGATAAGATAAGAACGACTTTATTAATCCCGAAGGAAATTGTTGTGCCAGAGTTACAGAAAATATAACAGTAATAAATAATAAAAAGAAAAAGGCAGAATTAGAAATAAAAATAAACTATAAAGTGTCTCAGTGAAACTATAAAGTGTCTTAGTAAACAAGTGATAAAACTGTAAGTGTCTTAGTAACAAGTGAGGTAAGGAGTGCACAATAGTATGATAAAGGAAAAATTGTAGTGTTGCTGTTATGAAATGAAATATTGCACAGTTCTGAATATTGCACAGAATATTTGGCAGACGCTTTTATCCAAAGCGACTTACAATAGAGGACATAGGGACTGCAAATAACACTTGCAAATACAAGATGCACAGGAAATATGCAGAACAGTAAGCTTGGGTTAGTGAGTTTTTTTTTTTTTTTTTTTTTTTGACATAGACATACACAAACGTACACACACTGCATAGCCTAACTACGACAATACAGCTTCTGCCTCATCTTGTTAAAACTCCAGAATGCAAACAACTGATGACGGTCGACGAATCAAGTCTCACCTTTGAAATGACGTATGAGCAATTCTAGCCATATGACAAGTGTTGTACTCAAAGAAATGCTCTGAAAGTTATATGTTTATCTTCCCAGGCATGGTCTGCAGATGAATCAAACTCAAGTGTAAGGGAGAAGCTGCACTCAGCCTTGCAGAGGGTCCTGCTCTGTTTGGATGCCGTAACCGATCTACTGTTGACTCCGAAAGTTGTGGGTGAAGACGCCGCCGAGCTAAGGAGGCTGCAGCACGAGGTGGCTTGTTCGAACACAAGAGATCCAGATGAAAATCAAATCATCATTTCTTCTTACGTCACACCATTCGGTCGCATTGTTTATGCTCATTTCTATAAGTATGAGTCAATCATCGCAAACTTGTGTCCGTCTGATTTCTCGCTCAGTGTGTATGGAATGAACTGGTGGATCTGACTCACCTGCTGGTCAACGTTGAGCCGAAGACCAGATCTTTATTTCAGGAGAAAGAGCCAGGTGCCCTCCTCTGTTTGACTACTTTCCAGCAATGTCTACAAACTGCACAGCTTGTCCTCACCTCTTCAAGCGATCAGTTTATCGAACATCCTGGGCTCACAAACCAGCATCAGGTTTGAAACATGACTCCCATCGTTCTCACAAATTCTCTCGCATGTTCATGATGAGGACCCAGTTTCTCGTGTGGATCAAAATGAACTCTTAAATGCAATTTACAGTATGTCGTATCATACACAATGCAATGTCTGTAACACCCTCCCTCCCAGGGACCCTTTTCCCACCCACTTTATGTTTCTGTTGAGACGGGGCTGGAGCAGGATGTCTCCCCGTGTTTAACGGAAGCGTCTAGTTTGGAGGTAATTAGCTGGGGTACTAGAATTTAATGGGAGCAGTGCTTTTGCTATAAAATAATATCTCAGGGGGTATTGTTACCGAAATGGCCAAATTCCACCCTTTCCTTTTGGATGTTCCTTTCAGGAGTCGCCACAGCCAATCATCTAACCCTATTCTCAGCATCCTCCTCTCCTAACTCACCTAACTTCATGGCCTCTTTCACTACATCCATAATTCTTCACATCGGTCTTCCTCCAAGCCTCCTGCCTGGCAGCTCCAACCTCGGCATCCCTCTAGCAATAAGTCATCTGTCTGACTTTCTCCAAAACATGCAGTGTGTGTGTACGTTTGTGTGTCTCTGTCAAAAAAAAAAAAACAAAAAAAAAACCCTCACTAACCCAAGCTTACCGTTCAGTATATTTCCTGTGCATCGTGTATTTGCAAGTGTATTTGCAGTCCCTATGTCCTCTATTGTGAGTCGCTTTGGACAAAAGCGTCTGCCAAATGCAATGTAATGTAATGCAATGTAATGTAACATCTAACATGAGCCGTCCCTCTGAGTGACTCATTCCTGATCCTATCCATCCTCCTTAGTCCCTTCCTCAATTCATGTCTTCCTCAAAACCATACAGCATCGCTGGTCTCACCCCTGTCTTGTACACCCTGACACTTTTCTCTAACCGCTCCAAAATGCTTGTGTTTCTTCACCGCTTCTCCACACCCTCCATTGCTCTGGACCGTTGACCCTGACTATTTCCTCGAATGGCCAAATATCTATCTCTTAAAACGGCTTGGCTCCAATATCTGATGATCACTATTTGTGGAGCGATAGTCCAAAACAAAACAAAAAAAAAAAAAACCTGCAATCATGTGCTTCTCGTGCGTCTCCTAGCTGTGCGTACCGGGGAGCCATCAAGGAGAAAGTCAGAAAGGCGAAGCCATTTTACAGAAAGATTCACAGTCTCTGCTTCGGGGAATACGTTGCCTCCTCGAACTGGGCGAAGAATATACAATGGCAGGTCCGGTGATCCAGGATCGTAACCAGCTCAATGCTATCCTCTGTGGACAAAAGGTACCCCTTACTCTGCTTCCGGGAAGACTTTCAGCGTGCACGCGGATATTTTTGAAAAAAACTTCCACTAATGTGGAAGCTTTGTTGGTTTAAAAAGGTTCAACCTACTGCTGCATGAACAGCCTTGTTGAGCCGCATTATGTAATAACAGTGCATTTTGTAATAAACGTCCAAAATGTAATCACTTTTTTCATTTCATTTTGTAATAAAGCCGCATTTTGTAATAAACTGCCCCAACGCATATTGTAATAAATTTTGCCGCATTATGTAATAAGTTATTACATATTGAGAAGATTATTACAAAATGCACATGCAACTTTTTTATTTTCTAGGAAATGTAATAACATGGTGCATTATGGAATAACAATTCTAAAGCATAAGTTTGTTAATTGTATTTTATTTTACTTAAAAGTATTTGTAAAAGCTAGGCCTATTATTAGTATCACTGTATTAGCCTAGTAGCAGTACTTAGCAATTACTATCAGTACACTATTCAAAGGTTGCATTAGCAGAGAATATTCTATAAATTCCATGTTATTACATTTCCTAGAGAATGAAAAAGTTGCAAGTGCATTTTGTAATAATCTTCTCAAAATGTAATAACTTATTACATAATGCGGCAAAATTTATTACAAAATGCGGCAGTTTATTACAAAACGCAGCTTGATTACAAAATGAAATGAAAAAGTGATTACATTTTGGACGTTTATTTACAAAATGCACCGTTATTACAAAATGCGGCTCAACAAGCCTCGAATAACTATGATAAGGTGCCACACAGCTGTCATAATTTGCAATAATTTCACTTCATTTCTGCCATTCCTCTCGGTGATCCAGAAGCTGCAGCGAGCCCTCGGGTCTCAGTCGGCCTTCGCGCGTCATCTGTTCCGACACCGGCAGGAAGCACTCAAGTTTCAGGAGGATGAGCGGCTGCGTCTGGAAAAGCGTGTCAAAGCTTGGCGACTGGAAGCTCTGGAAAGCGAAGTGGCTTCTCAAATGAGACTCCAGGTTCGTAATTAACGTTCGCTGGAGGCGTCGTACCCGAAACATCAGTTTGGAGAAACGGCGTCGCGTCGAATTGAGATGTACATTTTTTTGAAACGAGCCCGTTCACGCAGGAGTGGGTCCGCTGGGAGGACGATTGCGCCCGTTTGAGCGGGACGCTGGATGAATGTGAGACCTTCATCGGCAGAAGAGACTTAGAGGGAGAGGGTGATGAGGATTCCGCGGCCCTTCAGAGATTGCATATCCACCAGGTAAGCCGTTCAGGCTCCGGCATGTATCGATAAACATGAAGGGTCCGTTACTTCACGATGCCGATATAAAACAAGATCACGTGTTCAAAAGCAGAATTAGTGGGAAAGAGCAGGAATAAGTACATACACGCAGAATCACCATGGGAATGTTGGTTCTGCCATGAATGGATTAACCGGCTCAATCTAGATAGGGATTAATCTTATTTTTTTGGAAAACATTTGCATGTTGTCTCGCAGTTTTTCCACAGAAAGGAGCATAGATGGCGTTAAAATCAACAAACACATTCACTCAAACTAGGACCCCCCTAAGAGGCTTCCCTACCACCTTATCCAGTGTTCTCTTCATTTGCGGTGCCGACTTGGCCTCCAAACTGAATCTCACTCCCGATGCGTCAATCGCTGAACAGTGAAAGTTCCCCTAACGTCACATGTCAAGGCGTGAGAATCCGTTTCTCGTAATTTTGCGACGAACCTGGAGGGTCATGTCTGCATCAACATCTGTATCTATATCTAAACGAAACCCAAATAACCAAACCGCACATTCCTGGTTCAATTCCTGGCTCCTCCTCAAGTGTTGAAATGTTGTCGAGCGTGTCGTTGAAAGAGAATTGATTTCCCCACGAGGGATTAATAAAGAAATAATTATAATTAAAAGGCAAGATTCTCTGACGCTCAGCCTTGGAGCGAACAAAGAAGGGGCAAAGGTGCGTTCAATGTTATGACAGTCAGTGTTTGGATTATCTTCATCCCTAATCATTTTCACTTAACCGTCCCTTTCTGCCAGTGTGCTATGTTTTTTTTTTTTTTGTTTTTTTTTTTTAAATAAAACGCACAGTATCCTCACATTGCCTTGTTTGGGTGGAGAGTCTGCATTCATTCATAACACTGGACCATCACCACCTTTTCTCAGAGAACCCTGGCACAGCTTGAGGAAGGCAGAGCGACTTTGGGGCGGCTGCTGGATCGGAGAGAGGCGATACAGGCTGAACCGATGTTTCCTACCTCAGTTGGCCTCACAGGGGGTGCTCTGGAGCTGCGATGGCGAAGCGCCTACAGGCGGACGGAGCAGGAGATCCGGCGGTGTCGGACCTTCCTGGGCGGCTGGGACAGGTAGGCCAGGCTCAAACATACAAAGTAACCTTGGGTTGAGATGAAGAAAAATGTCATTTAAAAATGTAAAAGCTACTGACAGTTGGCCAATGAAGGGTCATTCCTACCTACAGGAAGCTGGGACTGTTTATTTTCTTATCAATGCTTATCAATGCAGCGACGCTAAGGGTGGCAGCAGCGGTGATGTTGATGCATGGTTCATTTTGTGCGCCGGTAAAACATATACCCATGTCTTGAATTTGAAAGAAATCATATTTGATTTTTCCAATAAAGAAGGGTTCGGTAAATGCACATATGAAAGTGGTGGGGTTCAGTACCTCCAACAAGGTTAAGAAACACTGTTTCAGTGGAACAGTCCTATTTTGACAATCTAACCCAGCTACATATCTTAATCTTCTTCGACCCCCAGATTCCAAACTGATTCTGCTTCCGTCAGTCAGTGGTTAGTCGATGCTAACGGACGCCTGAAGACTTGGTCAGTCCTCGGCGACTCAGCCGACCCCGACCAGGAGTGTGTTCACAGGAATCTGATCCGGCTGCTAGTAAGTGAAGACAGAAAAACAGTTAGCGAGTCTGAAGGTGAAGCTGGTAACAGACTGAACAAACGGACATTAGTTTGTAATGACGGTCATGACATTCTTCTTCTCCCACCTAGCATGGGAATGCAAAAACTACTTTTTCCAAAAACCAAGTTGAATCAGTCAACTCCCGATCATATCTCTTAATGTAAATTTTGCAAACCTGTATGTTTATAGACGATGACAAATTCTCACAGTATCTGACATTATTAGCAATGACAACCGCACGATATAAGCCTCCTTCCCAATTCCCAATCAAAAAAGAATACGAAACTATAAAGTACCCAGAGCATTTTAAGATGTCTTCAAAGTTCCGTAATTGTCTTATTAAAACTAACTTATCGAAAAATAATCACGTGTTATTTATTCCCTCGAGGACTTTTCCCTGGAGATGGGGGTCATGGCTGCTAAGAGGGCCACCGTGTCGCAAGAAGCCAATAAGCTGCTGGGCTTGAGGGACGCTGACTGTCCCCGTCTGAGGGCTCGTCTGGTGGAGCTGGAGGCCGGCTGGAGCCGACTGACCTTTGACCTTCTGAGGATACAAGACCAACAGCAGCAGGTACCGTTTTATGCAAAGAGTGGTTCTGTTCAACTCCACAAGTAAATGCAATACAGATGATTTTTACAACGCTATAAACATGCATTTTTTTTTTTTTCTTTGGTAGCCTTGTTTGAAGCCCTGAGCATGTCCCAAAATAAATTCAACCAGTCGGGCCTGAATTCCATCAAAGCATTATCTGGCTTTTTGGAAAATAATTAAATCTGTGACTTATCTGTTCTGGTGGAGGGAGTCGAACCTCCGTTTGCGGTCATTTTATACTAATGGGGGGGAGAAGAATTTGGGAGGCCTTACAGTGGGAGGGGAATTCCGCTCTCCATTTATCACCAGGGAGAGGAACCAAACATTTGACATAAAGAAAATTAAAATTCATGCCGCAGTGCTTTTCCAAAAGCCCTGTTTCATGCTTTGGTAGTTTGCCTCACAAACACACAGCAGCGCTAACCTTTCCAAAGGTTTGATTTTAAGGCAAGCTCTCTCAGCACAGCCGGATACATCAAGTCAGAAGCAGCTATTTCAGCCGGTATAAAATCTCCCTTTGACGTCTCGCACCAATTAGAAACTGCTGCTACGAGCATGGCCACCGGCAAAGCTGCTGCCCGACCTGGAGGCCTGGCTTGGGGAGCAGGAGGCTCTGCTGACGAAGGAGAGAGAATCGGTCCTCAAGGCCAAGAATGCTTCTGAGATCACCAGGACCCTGCAGCACTACCAGGTACATACGCCTCCACATCCATCGCTTTTACGAGCGTCTCTATTTCACCGATTATCAGTTCGTTTGGCTCAAGTGGGCTTAACCCAGCTACTAAATTTGATTCATTTGCACGCAATCCGCTGACTAAGCTTCTAAAAATGACTCTTTTCTTTCAACCTTGAAAGACTTTTCTGCTTTCCAGTATCCCCTTCCCATCCTATGACTGCCTTTTATCAGACCCATCTGTGAATCATATCTCACACGATCTGGCATATGCAACAGTAAGGAAAGAATAATCTATATATAATGCTAAATTATATGTTATATAAATTATATCTAAATTTTCCGATAAAGCCATCAAAGAATGGAATGGGCTTCCAGACAATCTAAAGAGCATGACTGATTTTCACAACTTTACACGGGCCGTTAAAAATTGGATTTTGGAGCACCAAACATGCTCGCACTATCAATGCCAGATAACCAAAGTAATAATATCACAGCAATAGCACTTTCAACTTGCAAAATACATATTTTATTGCCTGTTTATATATTGTATAGTTATTTTATTGCCTATCTGTATATTTTATATATATTGTCCTTCCCAGGACTACAGATGGAAATTAGCTATGAGCTACAATCTGGTACAAACATCTCTGCCTCGGTGCTTAATTTAATTGTACACTGTCCTAATAAACTTCTAAACAAAACAAACAAACAAACATACAATTACCTCGGTGTGAATGAGAAACGGTTGGTTGTCTCTTTATGTGGCCCTGAAACCGTCTGGTGCCCGGTCTTGGGTGAACCCCCTCTTGCCGCACTGACAGCTGGGAAAGGCTCCAGCATCCCCTGCGGCCCTGATGGAGAAAGAGATAATGAATGAATTATCCCAATTATTATCCAAAGGAACTTCAAATCTCATATGGATAGAAATAAATATATATCAAATTTATAAATAATAAAATGTACCAGTTACTGAAACCCTTCGGTCAGAATAGCAGCCAGGGAAAAATCCCAACAAAGAAATACATCAAGGGGTCTTTGGCTCAAACCCTTCGGGAATAATTTTCCATATCTCACTTTTGCCAATAATTTTCCTTTATGTTAGTATTCGTATGAATTTATTTTCCTTTTTTTTTTTTTTTTTGAAATGTGGCTTTTCAGGCATCAAAGGTGGTCCTGGTCAATGGGCAGCTCCTTCTGGAATTCCTGTCCCAGTCTGGGCCTCAGGAGCCGGCAGCCGTCACGGCGGCCCTCTGTTCCAAACGGACCGTCTTTGCCGAACGACTGGGTGCCGTCAGGCTGCAGTGGCTGAACCTGCAGAGAGAGCTAGAGAGCAAGGTCTGAGTTTTAACCTCATCTGAGGTCAACCGGTGATCTTTATAATATGTAATAATTAGTGTTTGATTTAAAAACTTAAAATGACAAGCCAGTCTTGCCGGATGCTATGTTTCAGCCACCAAAAAAGTAGGATGATAAAGTAGTGAAGAAATGTCATCGCATTTGATGAGATGAGATGAGATGAGAACAACTTTATTAATCCCGAAGGAAATTGTTGTGCCAGAGTTTCAAGTGAAAAACATACCAGTAATACATAATAGTAGAAAGGAGGAAGAATAAGAAATATAATGAAATATGTATTGTCTTAACTGTTAGCAGTAACTACAAAGATTGAAGATTCCCTGCGGCTGAGGGAAGAGGAATTAAATTTGATTTTGAAAAATAGTTATATGAGTTGTTATAACCCTCCCCCCCCACCTCTACTCCCCAGATTTGTGAAGCTGAAAAGATGCATCTCATGTGTGCGACCAGAGAGAGACTTTTAGAAGGGCTTCGTAACTCAGTGGAAGAGCAGAAAAAAAGCCAGAGCCGCTGGAGACGGCTTACCTCTCAAACCCAGGCTCGAAAGGATGTGCTGGAGTGGGAGGTACGGCCCCAGGATGCAGGTGGCGACTTTTTGTCTTTCTACGACATCCGCCATCTTCTGATGTGATTCTATCCCCGCTCCTACCAGACGGTCGTAGGAAGAGTGAAGGAGGCGACTGAGTCTTTGCAGAAATTGAAATCCCCGCGAGAGCCCGGCGAAAGCGGCGAGGCTCGGCCTTGCGACACGGCCTTTTTGGGCCAGGCAGAGAAAATTTGCGACGCCTGCATGGATTTCAGTCAAGAGGTGGAAATAAAATGCAGGAAATTGTAATATAGATGCTCCTTTGTGGTGTTTTCTAGAAATGAGTACATGAGGAAACTCCATTGTCATAAAATATGTTTTTCTACCTCTATTCCTGCTTCGGTCACTCCCATTTTTTTTTTCTTTGCAATTTGCAGTTGCAGTCTTTAAAAGCGCCTCTGCAGCAGGCGGTGGAAAAGTGGGCTCGTTTGGAGATAAACCTGAAAAAGGCGTCCCTGAACACCACCAGGCTGTCCTGCACTCTGCGGTATCACAGAGCTCCCCTCTTCTCGGTGGATCAGGCAGAAGGTTATGTGGATCTGCTCCAGGTATCAGGGGAAAGTTTACCCACTCATCAAACCTGGAATAAATTCATGGTTCCCAAGCTTGAGTGACAGCGACGCGATGTTCGTTTTTGTTTTTTTTCCACGCGCAGCAACTCGAGGAGAAAGCTGCACAGGAGGGAGAGCTGTGGTCGGACATTGATGAATCCTATCTGAGCCTCTGTAAGAGTCTTCATGAAGGAACAGCAAAGTCCCTTGGAGATCAGTTGGAAGGAGAACGAACGCGGTCGGTAACACGGAGAGCAGAGGAAAGCGACGACCTTTGCCCGCGACCTCCTCTTGATAAACACTACAAAATGAGCTGTTTTTCGCAGGTGGAAGGACACGTCGCAAGAAATAAAAGAAGAGCTCGGAAAGACTGGGGAGACACTCGCGCTCTGGCGGGAACACAATCGTCTCGCCGACGGTGCCTCCGTTCGCCTGAAGCTCCTAAGGCGGCAGTGGGAGGAGCTGTCGGGCTCCTGCGTCTCACCGTGCCAGGACGCCTCAGCGGTGACCGAGGCGGCTCAGGTCGGTGCAAGGATTCAGCTCGAGCTCTCCTCAAATCCATTCATTTAAAAGCAAATCTGCAATATCGTGTACACCAGGGGTCGGCAACCCGCGCGACTCTTTTATCTTTACACCGCGGCTCCGAGTGGCTTGGGAAAATAAATTATAATTATTTAATCGAAGTGTATTTCATTTGTGTTAATTCCTTTTTTTTTTTTAACTTTTGGTTCTAAGTTGGAAGATTATTGTGATCTTGAAATATTAAATAAAATTATATTTATTATTTTTCGTCACACTGGCGGAAGCCGGTATACCCGCCAGCCGGTAAAGTCCCGATTTTCAGATGCTGTGCGCAGAAGTTCAGGAGCAGAAGTCCCATAAACCAGGTAAAATAGATATTTATGAGGATATTTCGCAAATATTTATTTTTTATTGTTTACTGACACAGTGATTTTTTTTCCCGATTTATTTTTAAAATTCAGGTCAAGGCTCCGCCACACGCTCTGAAAGCCCAAAGCTCAAAATGAGTTCATTACATAAATAAGATGAAATTTTCTCCGTAATACTTTGTATGAACAAGTGTGTAGTGTGTTGCTTCTGAAATTCACAAAGTGTAAAGGTAATAAAAAGCAATATATACAGTGGTACCTTTATTTTAGACATCAAAAAGTAGGAAAACCGGGTCCAAATGGCTCTTTGGGTGTTTCGGGTTGCCGACCCCTGGTGTACACAGATCATGAGGATCGAAACGCTGACAATCCTTTTTTTCCACTCTGGAAACTATGAATATTACACATTTTATTGTGATTCTAAGGACTTTTGCTGATACAGGTGGAATTTACGAAAAATTCCAACATGGCTCCTGTGCACATGAAAAGATTTCGCCAGACATCTCATTGGTTCCTGCAAATACTCTTTTTTTTTTTTTCCACATTCAGCTGTTTTTTTGTTGTCTATGTAATCTGTTACTGATCTTGTACTGCTTTTGACTCTGGGCTTTAGGGATTTTATTATACATTTATAATTATGATGTAGTTTAATTGGAGACCCTAAATTGCCCAGACATGAAAAAGAAGCATTGAATTGGTGTATGTCTCCATATGTGGCAGTCAGGGTGAACGCCGCCTCTCGCCCAATAAACTGAGATAGGCTGCAGCCTCCGGAACCCTGAGTGCAGGATAAGTGGTAGATAATCAATAAATGAAAATTATATATGATGGTAATGCATCCGTTTGCATTGCACAAGGCAGCAATGACTTCCCTCTGCAAAAACCTTCATCAGAAGGACGAGCCCAGTGGAAGTTGTAATTCACCCGCTACCTAATTTGAATAGATTTGTCAATAGTTTGCGCTCTAAACCCCTTTCTTTATTATATCAATTATGAGCAGTATGTTGGTCACAGAGGACCGAGAGGACTGGTTGGAGTTGTTTGACCTTGTTAGTCATCGAACTCCGCGCTCGGCTCATCATGTACTTAGGGGGCTGATTCAGAGGGATATTTAATTAAATCCACAATGTAATGCATTTTTCCCCTTGATAACTCTCATTTGTGCAAAGGAACAGAGATTATGGTCCGTAATGGTCAGTTATGGTTATGGCTTGTGTTGTTTTGGACAATTCATGGAAAAAAAAAGAGGTGAAGCACATTGGGTCCAACTTTTTTTCTTCCCTTCTTAAAAGCACCATGGTTCATGCGTTTCAGAATAGATGAGTCACATGGATTTGTTGAAAACAAGCGCAAGAGGAAGTAAAAGTAGCTGAAATTGTTATATTATAAAGCCTGTCTCTTTACCATTGATCCAAACATATTCAACTGTTATTTCGCCACAAGAAATTGCAGGATGGCGCCGAAGACTTACAGAGAACCGTGGCAGATGTGCTGGTGTCATCCAAGCCCCTGATTGGACGGCAGGAACCGCTGATCGCAAACTTAATCCAGTCGGCGACCAGGATCCTCTCTCGTGATGTCTTGCTGCTGAGCCAATTAATTTCGGCGACAAAGACAAGGATCGAGGTGAGAAAATGCGTATCATACAGCGGTAATGGTGTCGTAATTGGCCAATTTGAACTGTGGTGGGATTTAAAGATCGATGTGACTCCTAACATCAAATAACGAGGGAATCACGCAGGGAACGTCGACTCACATTGAGTTATAGATAAAAACTTTTCACAGGAGGATGGAGAGCAGCACGATCTGTTTCATGCACAACTCAAAAACCTTGAGTCAGAAATGCAGAGCATTCTGGGAAAACAACCGGAGAGCATGGATGACAAAGTCGCTCTGAAGGTTGGTGTCAGTCAGAATATTTCCACATGTATGTCTGGCTTAAAAGAAGCAGTGTTTATCAAGTTAAACCTTTTTTTTTTTTTTCAAAATGGTGTTCTTTATGTCCTGGATGTGCAGCTCCGGCTCCATGAGCTCAGTGACATGTTCCCGTCTCTACTTGACGTTCTCGACATTAGTGGCCACCTGATCCTCGCAAAACAGGAGGCCGAGACGTTGCGCACACTCCGAGCGCTGTGGATTGAAAGCGTGGCTCGCATGTCTGCCGTGCACAGGTGAGAAACTGTACTTGGTAAAACCCCATATTGGTCATTCTTTCCTTCTGTACTTTATACTCATGGTATGGTCTATATTAGGGGTGTCAAACTCATTTCTCTCCACATACGGCCTATGTAGATGTCAAGTGGGTTGGACCATCAAAATAATAGCACACTCAGCAATAAATAACCAAAAATATCACGTCTTTCCTCTGTTTTGGTGTAAAGAAGTACAAGGACGTTAGGAAAATCTTGGAATTTAATGAACAATCCAAAAATATTTTCTGAGACAAAAGTGCAATTTACTTCTATCATTCACACGGACGCATTGCAATCATGTGATCATGCGATCCCACTGATCGTACAAAGGCACAAAACTTTAACAAGTAATTGGTATGGAAAAATATGTAATGCACTTTAAAATTCTTGAATTGCATTCAATCAAAAAAATTAAATTATTGTCTTTTATGCATTTTTTCACTTTCAAATTATCCTGCGGGCCTGATCGAACCTCCTTGCAAACCCCCAATCTGTACGTTCACTCACTCCCACCCACCCAGCTGATTGACAGTGTTTTGATGCCGCTTGTATCTTGGACCAGTCCGGAAATGTGAAACATTGAAACATTTGTCTTAAATGTTATGGCTCAGAATAAGTTTGTTGACTAAACCGGCTTCACATATCACAGTGCACAATGAGCCAGAACCGGCTGTCTCGTCAGGCATTTCAGGCAAATACTATGGGTGACATGGCCTCATAATCAGGAAAAAAATTCACTTTCATTATGATTATATCAGTTAGTTTATATTAACTAGCTCACAAAGTACTAACATGCCCAATTAATAACACTACACATGATAATACCAAATAAGTCCCCCCACCTCTGGCTAATTGCTACCTCCTGGCTCTCTTTGGGGGAGAGGTGAATTTATTCATTGTTGTGTTTGTAATTTATCACTATTGTTATTATTAATTGTTGACTTTACAAGATTTTTGACTTGTAGTAAGGATAATTATATTTCTTTCAGATTTATTTTTTATTTATTGTAATTTGTTAGTCATGTCAAGTGGCCGTTACCTGTGACACTGCGGTTCAATTTCTTTTGTAACTGTATTTAAATCATAGTTAGGGTCTGAGTTTAATCCTTCGAATCGCAATAAAATGTATAAATTGAATGCGATCGGTCAGAGAGCTGCAGACCGAGAGTCAGCGCTGCCAGGACTTCCAGCAGAAGTGTGATGACCTGACTACCATTTTGGAGCGGCTGGAGCAAGAGCCAAAATCCAGAAAACCTGGAAATTACTCAAAAGACTTCCTGAGCGTCTTTCAGGTACAGTGCACGAGCTCTCAATAATCTCTTGACCATAAGGGGAATGCAGGGAAACTTGAAACACTTCCATGTAAAGACTTCCACATAAAGAATGTTTAGTACAGTGCTATATATTTCTAATTGTCTAAAATAGGTAAACCAAACGAGAAAACTTTTTCAGATTATTATCCATAGTACAATCATTTTCTGCACCTGCACCCTAAAATCTGCACTCAACTTGCCCACTTACCAACACTGTTTACATCTCTAATACCGTTGACATTTCTCTGTATGTCTCCGTTTCCCCGCACTACTACATCACTATGTTTATTATCATTCATTTAATACACTTATCTGGATGCACTTTGGATCTCATTGTACAGGGAAACGTTTCCAGACTGATCACATGACAATAAACATTTTGAATACTTGAATCCTTGAATTTTCTCCCTGATGTAACTAGTGTTTTTTGTTCTATTTCAGATTTTATTCACATTAGTTATTAATCGTGTCTAATATGAATCAGAAGGATTGACATGCTCATTGGTGAACAGGTTGTTGTAAAGTGAATTCATGAGGACTGTCTGCAGCTTTAGCACTATTTGTATCAGAAACAGGCAGCCCGTTTTGAGACCAAAAAAGCAAAAAAGATATTCCAGCTGTTTTTGTCATGAGTATTCAGTATGACATGAGTATTTTCCCAAATCCTCTTCTTGGTCTTAAGTGGCAAACTAAGGAATTAGGTCAGGTGACATATAAATCTCAATCCCACAGAAGCAGCAGATTGAAATGATCACTGGACAGCAGCTCTTCCGGGGTCTTCTCTGCGATGCCGTCGAGTCTCTGGAAAAACAAACAGGAGAGAAAAGGTAAGCGGTAAAAGCGGATTATTTCAATGGCTCTTGGAAAATAAAAAAAAATCATTAAGAAATCGTCCGGAAACCGATGGAGGGCCCGCTCCGGGTCGGTGAGGGGGACAAACGTCCGAAATGAGCCAATTACAATTGAAGGTTGCGCTGTTTCTGTGCTCATATTCAGGAATCTGACAAGAAGTGAACTTGAACTTCATTTGTATATAAATTAAATGCATGTTGCTGTCGCAGTGCCATGATGAACAAATAATAATTGAAACAGCATCTCAAGCATCTAAGCTTGAAGATAGATATAGAACTTCAATTTCATACGTAACAAGTGTGTTATGGGTGTCGTAACATTGAAAAAAAATAATGCTAATTATTGACCAGAGCAGGTCGGCTTTTTGTCAAAATGTTAAGACTGTCATTGATAGAATAAATACATTTTTAGGACTCCGATCCACATTTGTTCACTTATTTCGCTTAAACTGGATCCACACGTAAAGAAAAAAAAACAACGCTGAATGTGTGGGTGTGTCCAGCCTTGAAGCAGAAAATGGCACGCCTCAATTTTCTTCTAAATCATTTCTTTCTAAATCATGTCTGTCTTTCTTGGATGGTTGGTTACCTGCTACATGCAAGACTAGGCGAGTGCTGTTATCAGAAATGATCTCATCACGTTCAACATGAAAGTGAAACTCGTTTTACTGTTCTCGCTTATGTTCACATTCTTAACAAGCCCCTTTTTAGAAACTCAAAAACTCTTCACCGATTTTTGACTTCTCATGTTGACACCCCCCCCTCCATGCGCAGATCTGAGCTCATGGTGCAAATGGCCAGTATACAGGAGCGATGGTTCAGATCCATTTCTGCCAGCGCCCAACGCAGGGCCCTGGTTGAACAGTTACTTCGACAGCAGAGGATCTACCGAATCGGGTCAAAACGCCTGTCAAAGCTGCTGAGGGACGTCGCCCCACTGCTGCCCCCCCCTGGCCTCACACTGTGCACACTGCAACAGCTACAGTGCCACACTGATACCTGCCAGGTTAGCACGCTTTGCAACGTCGTTGTAATTGTATCAGCTGAAAAACGGAATTTTTTCGATTGCGTGTGAAAGCTTAACAATCGAACCTGCTTCCTCCTCAATTTTCTGCACAAGCGTGTGGAGGAGGTACTGAAGCAGCACTCCTCCATCTACACCCTAACCATGGAGGCCAGCAGACATTTGTGTGAAGCAGTGACGGAACCAGAAAGTCAGAGTAGATTGCAGTCAGAGATCCTGGCTGTGGAAGAGAAGTGGAAATATACAACATCTCTTCTACAACAATGGAGGGTTTTGATCAGCACGACGATGCAGGTAATAGCCACGCCCATCTTTTATAAACATCCTTTTTTTTTTTTTTTTGTAGTTCCAAACACAACTTCAATTTGGACATTAGCTAAAAAAATAACATGAATATTAACAAAGACCCTATAGGGCCTAGTTGTACTGCAATGTATATCTATTTACCTGTATAATTATATATATATATATATATATATAGCGATTTAATCAAAATAAAGCGAACAGAATATGGCAGCACATTTCATTCATGGATTCAAAATCCCTCCCTTATCGAAGTTAAATGGCTTAGATATTTTTTTTTTTTCTCAAGTGTTAATATTGCAGACAAAACAATATGTAAAGACGCACACTTATGTCTATATAATTTTATATATATATATATATGTGGGTGTGTGTGTGTGTGTCATTCCATTTTTGAAATATTTTTCTTTTTTTTTTTAATTTTTCAGGAAACACAAAAAGCTGACCCATATGTAAAATTAGGATTTGATTTAGGCCAAAGAAGAAATGGCTAAAAAAATGGCTCAGGCAATTATTTTAAGAAGCCTTCGATAGATTATATTCATGGATATGCTTTATGTGTGATACAGTATTAAATGGAGCCAGCAGGTCAGTATTGCATGGCCCATATCCATGATCCTATCACACACACTCACACACACTCACACACATAGGGCCTGGACTGCTGCCCTGACACAGAGCTCCTGCCAATAGGGATCAAAACCCCACACAGATCTGTCCGGTGACAGCTGTTAACTTGTGTGTGTCTGTGTCTGTGTGTGTGTCTCTTCCCTTCATTCCACCACTGCTCGGTGTCTGACAGTCACACCATCAGATGTAATTGAAATAAAAGAAACGGTATGGATTCGGGACTTTTTCAAAAATGCCCAAAGCAAAGTATCCGGGCTTCGCAAGTATCTGAGTGTTTTTGGCATTCAGGCCAGGTCAGGGAGAGTTGCGTTAACCCCCTTAAGCTCCACAGGATTCACCCGGGGAAAGGGGAAATCCCTGTGATCATCATGTCAAAGATCACCCAGAGCACAGCGCTAACACACACTATAACTGACCGCTATGATGTTCCGACCTGTCAACTTACTTTTGTGTTTAATATTCTTATTTTGTTTCTGTGACCGCACGTGTGTTTTCCGCAAAATAGTGATTTCGGTTTGGTTCCGACCCCCGTTCTTCATTTAGATATGGTCCAAATGCCAAGATGGGATAACAAACATCATGTCTGTGTTGGATGAACTGAAGGCGGAAGTGAAGAAGCCGCTGCCTGATAGGCTAGAACGGTCGGAGGAGGCGGAGCTCATCCAGGCGAGTACAGAATAATTACGTTTTATTATGTTTTGTGGACCACTCTCCACTAAACTATAATTACATTTTTCACAACTGATTCCCGTTGGGGGAGTTAATTCAGTTTTCTCTTTTGTGAATGTGGAAACTGTGACTGTGTGATGTCACTCTTTTATGTTAATTTGTAATAACACTCGCAATACAGCAATGATTCCAAATGTCAAGTAATAATTGTATATTTGAAGAAGTTTAACCCTCGTGCGATCTTAACATTGTGTTTACTCCCCTTGTCCTGCGGGTCAAAAATGACCCATAAGACAATCTTTGTACCCTAGTGGTGTACAGCCCACATGGAAACATCAACAAAAAAGAAGTATCACTTTTTCTAATTATGGGGTGTCTTTAGGAAAAGTCATAAAATTTCAACTTGGAAAAAAAATTGGTTAAGGTGTTTTTTCTACAGCTAAACATGGTAGTGGGTCACTTTTGACCCGCAAGACAACACAAGGGTTAAAAACGTCCATTATTTATTACTGACAATGGCTTTCTCTCTAGGCGATTTTATTTTATTCACAATAATTCTGTTCATTGTGACTGTTCAGTTTCATTTATTCTATTTTATCACTCTTAAATCTGATGTCTGTTGATATATAAATACTTTCAGGTGAGTGTGGTGACTCACTTGATTTTCCCTTCAGGATATCTGAATTCTATGATTTTCAATTAAATAAGCATATTTGCTCAAAATGAAAGGGCACAACCCTGCTTCATGTATAATACATTTAGACAAATTGTAATCTGGAAATAAATCCTTTTAAAAATTTTGCAATTTAGGTTATATTTTTTTCTTAAAAACTACCAAAGCACCCGTCTTTATTTCATCACTTCACATTACACTGTGAGCTGTTATGGTGCCCCATAAGAGAATTACAGCCTTTACTGGTGTGTTTTACAAATTGTATTTATTGACAACCAACTGCAACCAAAATGATTGTCAAAGAGAATAGCTGAGGAGACTAACTGTTGAGAAACACCATAATACTCTGAAAATATCATTTGTTTTTCTCTCCAAGAAAGGGGAATGATACTTTTCTGATCCATATGCAGTTTATGTGCAAACGACGATAGATCCCAAGCACTCCATCACTGGAGGGGAAGAGTTTGTCTCCGGACCCACGGAAGTTCCCTTAAACCCGCCACCTCCGTTCCGCCAGAGCTCTTCCCCCCTTCCCCTTATTTAATACCCCCATGCTTTCACTCCCCTCCCCTTTCCACCCCCTGTCCCACTGTCCACAGCCCTTTAATCTGGACGATCAGAGGGAGCAGAAGCAAGTGAGAGGAGCACATCCATGGCAGCGTGACAGGGTGCTAAAGTGTGTTTATATATGTGTGTGTGTGTTATGCAGAAGACAGGAATCCCTCTGCAGAATTCAGCGAGCAGATTGAAGGAGCTGGCCACCATGAAGACCGAGCTGGTCCAGTACATCACGGCCGGTGACTCGGCTCTGCTGGAGCAGCAGCTGGAGCAGCTCCATTTCCAGTGGGAAGACCTGTGTGTGAAGGTGAGGGGGGGGGTTCCCTAAATTATGAAATGTGCTTGGAGTTGTGGCGCCGATGGGACGAGGGCAGCGCAGGTTTGAGGGAGGGAAAAGTGGCCACAATCAGTGTCGTGGGGGATGACCAGCAGCACAAAGCCTCCTCTGCACACACACACACACACACATGGTCAGTCTTTCTTTTTTTATGTGATGATAATGGCGGGAAATCTTGAGGATTTTATTATCTTTAAATGATGACCTTTTTTTTCGTCTGCACATTTGTTATAAAATAGTTATGGCTGTACTTGGAATCCGAATTTTGTTGATTTTTCGTTCAAACGTCAAGTCATCTGACACCTCTCGGGGAAAGAGCTCAGACTCACTGCACTTGCTGAGCAAAATCACATGAATCTAAATGCCGCTAATTCTGTAACTGCATTGAGAGGGGAAAATTTTCCATAAGCACCGCTCAAAGTCCAGCAAGTTAATGCCTGCGGGCTAAAACAAACACACTTTTGTTCTTGAAAAGCCAAAGGTTTTGAAATGCCATAGAAACTTCTGCCGGTTATTGTGGTCACATTTGTGCTAATTGGGTTGTCAGTTCAACTGTGTGAATCCACCTGCCCTGCTCTTGGCCAGGGTTACTGGGATCAACAGATGACGGAAAGGCGGCCTTTGCATCCAATCATCAGTGTCTCTGTTGCCGTTTTGTTTCTGCACACAGCGTCCTCTAGTTGAGATCTGCACAAACATTAAAGTTGGGTTGCAGTCATGTCCAAAACCTAAATAAAAAAATGTTTTCTTTAGGGAATGTCCTACCAGACTACAAGCAAACTACCAGACTATAAATGATTAATAGAGCACACATTAGCTTGTAAGCGGTATAATAATGGGTAATTACATGGGGGATTTTAATATGATTGAAAACTGGAGTCATAATATTAAGGCCGTTTTGAGAAAAGAACAGACTAATTTCAGCCGTTTAATCCCACACGCGATTTTTCATTCCTATTCATTTCCGACTCGGCCCGAGGGCAAAATTTAAGCCACGAGAGTTTCCTCTGCGCAGTTAACAGGTTGTAGGTGGGAGGGGGGGGGAGGAAGCCACTGGAATGGCTCAGATGAGCAGATGGCCCAGCTGGGTTTAAGCGATTCAGGGGGACAGCCTCCATTGTTGCAGGGGACACACAAAGACCTTGCGGGGTGACTGCGGTTCACAATGCTTCCTTAATGCTCCAAAGTCCAATAGGTCTGGTGTTGTCAGTACATTAAAACCAAAGCCGGCCTCATTTAAACCACATAAATGCCACGGCGCGGTAAAATATAGCCGGTTCAAACCTCTTTAAAGCACATAAAAGATCGTCACCTCCTCCGGCTGTGTAATGGGATGTATTTCATGGCCGGAGAGTAGAAAAATTGAACTTTAACGTTAAACACCCAGTCTCTTTTCAGGAGCACTTATTAGTGCACACCACATTAGTGTCTTGAGAAATAACGCTGTCACATGAAGGTTGTTTTACTATTTTTATACATTGCGTAAAAACATGTTTTTTTTTTTTAATAAGGCAACGTGGTTTTATTCTTTCTGACCATTTTTGTGTCCTTCGAGTTGAAGCCACATTTTTAGTCTATATGAAACCAGATACGATAACTAATATTTGCAAGGATATTTCTCAAGTGGTAAATACGTCCTTTGACTTTCACAACATAAAATGAAATTTCACGTAAAAATTGACGGCTTCTTGCTACCGAGTGTGAAAGGCCACCTTCACTCTGACCCCCCCCAGGTATCCTTACGAAGGCAGGAAATTGCAGATCGACTCAATGCCTGGACCATCTTCAATGACAAAAACAAGGAATTCTGCAATTGGCTCACACAGATGGAGAACAAGGTGTGCCACACCGGCGATCTGAGCATCAGCGAAATGGTGGAAAAGCTGAAAAAGGTACCGGATCTGTTATTGCTTTTGCAGAACGCACTTTAAACTGCACTGTGTGTGAAAAGTTTCTCACGCAATTTTATGTAGGTGGTATCAGCTTGGTGTTATGCAACATGCCCGGCCTGTGTGGGAGGCTAAAGTACCTTGTTAGTACAAACCGTCTGTGCCGCCCCCAACCCCATAAAAGGGAAATGGGGGCATGGATAGCACTTCCATAAGCATGATTAAAATCCATATATGAGCAGCATACTTTATGCTGTTTACAACAGAAGGTGGCCTGGAATGGAATGAGTATATGGCCTTTGTTCATACACAACAGTTGTCCTTTGACGGACTGAAAGCCCTTTTGTACCTTCCATATAGTAAACAAAATAATTGCCTCGAACATCGCAGGATCACTGCTTTGGCCCGTCGGATGATAAAATGAAATTAGCATCCTCGATAGCCGGTGGTGGAATTGTCTTGCCGGCTAATGGTGGGAAATTCTGATGAGACCTGACCTATTCTGTTCCCACAAGGGGAAAACCAGGGGAGGATGGAGCCTCCCGTTTTTGTTTTGACCCGTTTTTTGGAGCTGCTTTGGGATGAATTATGCAGACCAGACAATATTCCCTTTTTCCTGTCCTTGTGGTCCCAGATGTGTTATTTGCATTTGAGTATATCAATTCAAGGATTCACCTCAACAAGATTTGAATGATGAAATAACATAAAACCCCTACCTTGCCTTGCATTGCCTGGGAAATGATACATCGCATCAAGCGGCATAACGCTTTGGTCATGCCATGCCATGTTTTTAGGAGTGCATGGAAGAAATCAATTTGTTCAGTGAGAACAAGAGCCACCTGAAGCAACTGGGAGAGCAGCTGCTTTTAGCCAGCGACGAGGCCAAGCTGACCCGGGTCCAGGGCTCCCTGCAAGAGGTTCACGAGCGCTGGCACAATCTCTTCCACCAGATAGAAGCCAGGTGAGACAGCTTTGCTCCTCTCATTCCTCATTTTTCACATGTGCATTTTAGGCATTTTGATAAAAGCTAAAAACGTGTACGTGTGTTGCAGCTTGGACCAATAATGACTCAGTACCACCCCTGTCGATTATCCTTCCACTCACACACCTTTCGCGGCATCACTGCTCTGCCTGTATATGCGTCATTAAGAGTAAAAGGCTTTTAACTAAGTGCCTGTTATTAAACAATAGGCCCCATGAGTATCCGTCCACCTGCTGACATGTTAGCCGTGCTGTGCAGCTGTCAGGGGTACATGGCTCCTGAAGTGCCCGCCAGAGATATAAGCCCCCGTGATGGTAAACAGCCCCACGAGACAGATGGACAATCCTGTTGAGGAGCGATATACACACGGATTTCTCCGGTGGCCTTTCTGCACCCCTAACCCCACCCCACCCACCATTATCAAATAAAAAGCTCTGCATAAATATTTGACAGCGCCATATGTCCCCATGCTCACACTGACTGTCTCTCCATCTATATTTGATGGACAGATGAGGCACGTGGTGGGGAGTTCACAAAGTGAACTTAGCAGGAAACACGGTTAAATGCTCGGGTATTCAAAATGCCTGTTTGCTCTGGAGGACAGGGAGGAAATTTTAACAGTATACGAAGGGTGGTTTCATGTGAAAAGAGTAATTTCGCTATTGCTCACTCTCGGTGAGCCGTCATAATCCATCTACTACTGTAAACCATCTTTATGTCTTTGTGTTTAAATTTCACCAATATCTTTTTTCAGCATTTACATTATTTGCAGGAGTATATATATATATATATTTGAAAAATATCTCAAATTGAAAAATTGGTAGTACTTGGCTGGCAGATAAACTACTTCTACTCCATTCAGATAATGGATTATGGAGTATATGTAGAAGTTAGTTTTCCTATCAATATGTGTTTTGCTCATCTCCTAATTCATATTTTCATTGACATGTTGACAATGTAGCAACTGCTTTCCCTGAACATTTGAAACACACCTTGAAGATCTGAATTTAGTGGAGAAAATGAATGGAGGCCATAAACCTACATGAATTCTGAGCTTGACTTGAGCTTCACTGGGTACAAATTTAGCTTACAAGCTAACATCAACGAGTTTGATCGATTTTAAATATTTGAGCTTTTGTACTGCAGCTCACGTACGTCGATATGATATATATTTTAACAGGACATCATAGTTTTTGTACATATACTTTATCATCTTCAATGCACATCAGTGATTTGGAGTGCTGCCTGTTGCTGCACTTCCTTTAACTTTTTCCTGAAGGCATTTTCCTCCTGACTTATCCTCCAGCCCTCTACCCTCCCCTCTCTGAGCTCATTCTACTCTTGTCCTTTTTTTTTTTTTTCCCCTTTTTTTTTCTTTTTTCTTTTTTCCTTTTCTTGCACAGCATTAGACCCCTGACTGGGTTTTGTGTCTTTGTTGGGCCTCCACATGAAGCTGGTGTCCTTTGTTAGGCTGTCAGAGGTGGGGTTGGAGGCTTGGGAGGGGCAAAGGGGGTGGGGGCGGGGAGGGACTCGGTTTAGGGAACACGGATAGCTCCGCGGACGAGGTAGCGCTTTTTCCCCCAACAGAATTTACAGTGGCAGTGCAATGTCTTTGTCGCACGGCCGTAAACTTGAAGCCCGGAACGTCAAATTCACACGAGGACCGTGGCCTGCAGCTTCAGTTTGCCTTTTTCTGTGTACTAGGAACGAAGCAATGTGATATTAGTAAAAACAGTATAATCTCATTTTTTTAATCAATTGCCAAAATGAGTCTTTCTCTCTCTTCAATATCTTTTCGATCCCAGCCTAGATTTATATTTTAAAGATTTGTGTTGTTATACTCCGTTCCTCTAAAACAGACCTGGGCATTTAACCACCCGCAGGCCATATCTGGCCCGTTTTGCTTTTTTTATCAGGCCCGCCAAAGTATTTTCTTTGAATATTTTGATAAGTATTTTCAATCAATATTGAATTTAGAAACTCCTTTTTTCCTTTTTTTTAATTTTGTAAGGATGATTGTATGCAAAATAATGTCGGTACATTCATATGATCATTTAAACATTTTAAAGTTGAAATAAGATGCCAAAACAATGTAAATATTTAAATTTCAATTTTTTATTTTAATTCATGATACCTAGTATCATGATACCTAGTTGGCCCGTGCATAAAGATTAAATAAGAAATGTGTAATAATGTGGCAATAAGATGTGTAAATAAGCAAAGCCAAATTAATTGCCCACTCATGCTCTAAAAGTATGTTAGCTAGTTAAGGCGCCCTGTAAAACCAACACACTACCGATTTCTTCTTTTTGTATCGCGAACAATAAAACTTTATTTTGCCTTTTTTTTTTTATTTAATTTATTCCGAGTAACTATTTAACACACATTTTACTCCAGTTTTCACGAGAATTACTTTCTCCGATAAAGAATCATCTTACCTGACCCTTAACTTTAACTGGCGCGTTTAAACAGCTTCAAACTGGCTCTTGGAACAGGCCTAAGACATAAACAGTTAGGACCCTTTCAAACCCACCCACCCTTACACTCACAGCTGTTTTTAGCGCTTATTATTTTGGCTGAGAGTGTTCCCCTCTCAGCCCTGACAGGCCCCGCTGAACCTCGACAGGAGAGGACAGATCAAATGCGGGAATTAACTCAAACGCCCAAATGGGGCACACTTCAGGCTTTTAAGCTTCAGAAGAGAGCTTTTATTGTCTCAAGCGTTGCTATGACACCAATGTCTGTGTGCATGTTCAATGGGGTCTGTTACTGTGGTGACTGTGGAAGTTCTACTGTGTGAGACACCTGAGACGCTTTAGGAAATTTTATCTGAAAACCATTCATTTGTTCCTTGTTTATTTCATTTTTTTTTTTTTTTTTGCCGCCAGGCCGTGTTTTTCTCACGTCGCATCTCGTTTCTTCGATTCATCACCTCTCTTTGCTTTCTTCTGTGTTTCCCACCTACTCAATTCAATAAATGTATCTTGGGGTTGGGTCTCTGCCCCAGAAGGATTGCAAACGGAGACAATTCAAGACTAGATAAAACAGAGAAAACTTTTCCCAAACAAGTTTCTTTTTCATTTTTCTCAATGTGGATTAGCTGCTTTCCATCTTTGCGCCGCCAGAAATGTCTGTGAAATCAAACATATTGGATTTGAACCGAATCCAGGCTCAGAAAACTGCCAGTTTTCACATTGTTACAAACTAGTAACACAGTCAATCAAAAAGGTCATTTTTTTTTTCGAGTCGCCTCAAATGAATGACTGCAGAGATGTAAAAATTTGTGTGTGTGTGTGTGTGTGTGTGTGTTATAGGGTGAAGAAACTGAAGGAGACTTTGACCACGATGCAGCAGCTGGACAAGAACATGAGTAACCTTCGGTCGTGGCTTTGCTGCATCGAAGCCGAGCTGTCCAGACCCATTACCTACAGCGTGTGTCATCACCACGAGATCCAGCGGAGGCTGGCTGAGCACCAGGTACATGATAACACACACACACACACACACACACAGTTTTACTCAGCTACTTGCCATATCTTGTGTGTCACAGGATCTTGTTTGTTTGTTTGTTTAGAGGTTTATTAGGATAGTGTACAAATACATTGAGCACAGAGGCAGAGATGTTTGTACCAGATTATAGTACCAGACAATAAAAAGGCAATAAAATAACTATACAATATATAAACAGGCAATAAAATATGTATTCTGCAAGTTGAAAGTGCTATTGTTGTGATATTGTTACTTTGGTCATGTGGGGGCCATCAGATGTTACCCAGAATACCCGTCTGGGATTGTTAGTGTGAGCGTGTTTGGTGCTCCAGAATCCAATTTTTAACGGCCCGTGTAAAGGTGTGAAAATCAGTCATGCTCTTAAGATTGTCTGGAAGCCCATTTCCATTCTTTTATGGCTTTACAGGAAAAGGCAGATAGAGAAAATCTTGAAATTCTCTCTTGAAATTCTAGAGGCTTCTCAGCTATGTCTCTACATCTCTTTAACTTGCTCTTCATTCTTTGTGTCTCTTTATGATTAATTATTAACGCCGGTCACTCCTTTTGTCTAATTCGGGAGTGGTTCTCTGATGATGCAGGAGCCCCTATTTTCTGTTTGTGTGCCTATTGGCTGATATCGATATCTCCGATGCCTGCACACATGTCCACCCAGGAGCTGCAGAGGGACATTGAGCAGCACACAGAAGGTGTGGTGTCAGTGCTCAGTCTGTGTGATGTCCTGCTGCATGACGAAGATGCCAGCGGTGGCGGCGGCAGTGACGCGGAGAGTGACTCCCTCCAGGAGACCAGCCGCAGCTTGGACCAGCGCTGGAGGACCATCTGTGCGATGGCTCTGGAGAGGAAGCTCAGGTCGGAGCCAAAACAAACACACACACTTCGACTCATTGACTATATCAAGATGGTTGGCTGTGAGCGTCATTCAAAGAGAAAGATGAGCCTTTGACGCCAGCGTGTTGTGCCTTTGCAGGATTGAGGAAACATGGAGACTCTGGTGCAAGTTCCTTGACGACTACTCACGGTTTGAGGATTGGCTCAAGATGGCCGAGCGCACGGCTGCCAACCCCAACTCTGGAAACGTCCTTTACACAGTCGCAAAGGAGGAACTCAAGAAATTTGAGGTTAGCCACAAGAGACCGCATTTTGGACATTTTGAGTCAGCCGCCACCCAGAATTGCAAGGCTTTATTCAATCCCATGAGCAAACCGGCCTTTTTTTTGACCCCCTTAGTTTCTCACCAGCTCCTACTAGACACATGCATTTCCAAGGAGGAAGGGAGGGTAGCAGTACCAAGTTAGAACTGAGTAATCTTTCATTATCAATGCTTATGGTTACTCCACTTTCCCTTTACTTCCAAAGAGTTTCCAAAGGCAGGTTCATGAGCGTCTAACCCAGCTAGAACTAGTCAACAACCAGTATCGCCGCCTGGCCCGGGAGAACCGCACTGACCGTGCCAGCCAGCTTAAAGCCATGGTCCATGAAGGCAACCGTCGCTGGGACGCCCTGCACCACAGAGTGGCCGCTATCCTCCGCAGGCTAAAGGTACAACGCCTTGCTTCCAATCTGGTTATTTGATTCCACTGCATTGTGGTTTTTCTTTTAAAAGATCTTGAAAGTACTTTAAGTAAAAAATTGCATTTATAGACACATTTCATAGTTAGGTTTTCAGATGTATCTGAAGATGTTTTTTTTGTTTTTCATAACCTCCGTATTCGGGTTCATGAAATTGGTTTTCATTGTTACAGTCTCAAGACTAATCTATATGCATGTCCATAAGCATCTTACCCAGACTAGTATTTATATTGTTCAGTTTTTTCAATCCAACAACAAAAGTAGCACATATCTGTTTGGCCAAAACTAGAAAAATACGTATGGATGCAATGGATTGGGGCAAACAGGTCCCAGGAGAGGGACCAGACAAAGTGGCTCAGAAGACCTCCCATGATGAAGAAAACTATTGGACCCAGTTTTTCCTTGCCTGGACGCTGGTCACCAGGGCCCCCGCCCTGGAGCCAGGCCCGGGGACTTTATCTATGAGGCTCGGGTCCCTCTTCCCCTGGGCTCACCAGCCAGAGGAAAGGCCAAGGGGGTTGGATATAGTGTGAGCCGGGCGCTAGCCGGAGCGGGGGACCTTGGCGGTCCAATTCTTGGGTGCAGAAGCTGTCTCTTGGAACATGGAATGTCACCTCCTTGGTGGGGAAGGAGCCCGAGCTTAGCGCAAGGCCGAGAGGTTCTGACTAGATATAGTCAGACTCACCTCGACGCGCAGCCTGGGGTCTGGAACCAAGCCTCTCGAGAGGAGCTGGACTCTTTTTATTCTGGGGTTGCCCCCAGTGAGAGGCACCGGGCAGGTCTGGGCATATTGATTGCCCCCCACCTCGGCGCCTGCACATTGGGGTTCACCACGGCTAACAAGAGGGTAGCCTCCCTCCGCCTTCAGGTGGGGGGACTGACTGTTGGTTCTTACTGTTGCTTGCAGCTATGCACCCAACAACAGTTCAGTTTACCCTCCATTCTTGGGGTCCCTAGAGGGGCTGCTGGTGACGCTCCCACTCCCGCATTATACTGGGAGACTTAAACGCTCACGTGGGCAACGACAGTGCGACTTGGAAGGACGTGATTGGGAGGAACAGCCCCCTTGATCTGAACCCAAGCTGTGTTTTGTGGACTTCAGCGCTCGTCAGGGATTGTCCAAAACAAACACCACGTTTAGGCATAAAGGTTTCCATATGTGCACTTGGCACCAACACAGCTTAGGTCACAGTTCTTTGATCGACCTTGTGGTCGTATTGTGGGACTTGCGGCCACATGTCCTGGACACTCGGGTGAGGAGAGGGGTGGAGCTGTCAACTGATCACCACCTGCTGGTGAGCTGGCGCCGATGGTAAGGGAGGACGCCGGTCAGACCTGGCTGACCCAAACATCATGTGACGGCCGGCTGGGAACGTCTAGCAGGTCAGAGTCAGAGTCCCCGGTCAGATGGAGTTTCAACTCTCACCTTCGGCAGTGCTACAACCACATCCCAAGGGAGGCGGGGGACATTGAGTCTGAATCGGCCACGTTCCGTGCTTCCATTGTTGAGGCAGCAGACTGGCGCTGCGACCGTAAGGCGATCGGCGCCTGTCAGGGCGGCAACCCTCGAACCTGCTAGTGGACTCCAGCGGTGAGGGATGCCGTCAAACTGAAGAAGGAGTCCTATTAGCCGTTTCGGGCCAGGCGGCTGACAGGTACAGACAGGCCAAGCAGTATGCGGCTTCAATCCTCTTTTTAGAAAAGGGGATTGGAGGGTGTGCTCCAACTACAGGGGGATCACACTCCTCAGCCGCTGGAGAAGAAGGTCCGCCGAGTCGTTGAATTGGATCCAGGAGGAGCAACGTGGTTTTTGTCCCGGTTGTGGAACAGTGGACCAGCTCAATACCCTCGAAAGGTCCTCGAGGGGGCATTATTAACTATTTACATCCACTATGAACAAAGCATATCCAGTTTTGTATGATATTTTCAAATCCTTAAAGTTTTTTGTCAACAAACGTTATCTGCTCGTGTTGAATAACAAAACACCACACTGACAAACCCTCAAACACACATAGTATATACACACAGAGTGAAATGGAAAAAAAAAAACAAAATTGTACAGTGTATACGTACGCCAACCAAATGAATTCAAATTTCTTTATTCTACTTTTTTTCTGCCCCCCTCCTGTAGTATTTCACCAGCCAGAGGGAGGAGTTTGAGGGGACCAGGGAAAGCATGCTGGTGTGGCTGACAGAGCTGGACCTGCAGCTGACCAATGTGGAACACTTCTCCGAGAGCGACGTCCATCACAAGATACAGCAGCTCAATGTAAGGCGTCAATCAAATGTTCACGGCGGACAGAGAATCTGCCCCTCGCTCAGTTTGTCATCCTTGATCCGAACAGATCTAACACTAATATCTTGTGGTGATTTATTTCCGGTCACCAATCACTTGTAGTTGATTTGCCATGGAACATTTCATGTGCACTTTATTGAGTCTCCGGAGGCCTTTGAATTATTGCAAACCATTCAACATCCTAGAGTTTTCAGAAGGAGATTGCCCTGAACACCGAGCGGATCGACGGGCTGATCGTGTTTGGCGAGGGGCTGATCCAGAAGAGCGCGCCACAGGATGCGGCGCAGATTGAGGAAGAGGTAGAGGAGCTGCACTCCTACTGCCAAGAGGTTTTCAGACGACTGGTGCGCTTCCATCAACGCCTCAGCCAGCCTCCGGTGAGCAAACTTTACATGCACCAGATCCTTTTATAGTCTCCCTTTTTCACATTTTATTCCTTTTTTGTATCAGATTTATGTGTTTTTTTTTTCTGTTTGCAGCTGTGAAGCTTGTTTAACTTTTCTAGTGAGCCTTTTGAAGGCATTCAGAACGGCCTTTTTTAACACAATTGTCCATTACAGTTGGAAATCTTTAACTCGATTTGGCTTTTTTCACTTGAAAATCGAATCAATCGATTAGATTAACAAACAGACCAATTCAGATACTTTTGAATAAGAATAAGAACAACTTTATTTATCCCAAAGGAAATTGTTGTGCCAGAGTTACAAGTAAAACATAACACTAATAAATAATAGTAGAAAATTGTATAAACAGTAAAAAAAAAAAAAAGGGAGTGGGGGAGAATAAGAAATACAAATAAACTATAAAGTGTCTAAGTAACAAGTCAAGGCTATAAAGTGTCATTAGGTCTTAAGTACCAGGTGACAGATAAGGAGTGCACAAGAGTATGAAAAAATATTGCACATGCAGCTGTTATGAAATGAAATATTGCACAAATATTGCACAGTTATGAATATAAATACAGATACACTCAGAATATACTCTGATCACTCGCAAAGCAAAGAACTTTGTGCATTTCTGCTCGGTACCGTGCTGAAGAGAAAGTTATCTCGCCCAAGGTGACCACGGACGAACCGGATTTCTCCAGCACCACCTTCTCCTTGGAGTCCAGCCTGGAGCTGATTGGTCGTCCGTGGCTCGGCCGGGGCTTCAGAAGCCTCCCGGCCACGCCCTCTCACCTGCTGACCTCACCCCTGGAGCGCTCCGGGCGGGAGACACCGGTGAGCGTGGATTCCCTGCCGCTGGAGTGGGACCACACCGGGGATCTGGGAGGGTCGTCGTCACATGAGGATGATGGAGAAGGAGATGGACCTGAGGAAGACAGAGTTTACTTCAGTGCATTGTCAGGTACATAGTCTAATTTTGCAGAATCCTTTCAGAAATTAGACAAGCATAGATACATATATGTACTCTATGTATATGTGTGTGTGCGCACATATATGTACACACACATATACATATACACTGCTCAAAAAAATAAAGGGAACACTTAAAAAACACATCCTAGATCTAAATGAATGAAATATTCTTATGAAATACTTTGCTCTTTACACAGTTGAATGTGCTGACAACAAAATCACACAAAAATGATCAATGGAAATCAATTGTATCAACCCATGGAGGTCTGGATTAGGAATCACACTCAAGATTAAAGTGTAAAAACAAACTCCAGGCTGATCCAACTTTGATGTAATGTCCTTAAAACAAGTCAAAATGAATCTGTGTTGCTTCCTGAGTGGACACTATGATTTCACAGAAGTGTGATTGACTTGGAGTTACACTGTGTTGTTCAAGTGTTCCCTTTTTTTTTTTTGAGCAGTATATATACAGTAAATGCACATCTCTATGTATATGTGTGTATGCACATACGGTACACGTACATGTAAATACATTAAATGCACATCTCTATGTATGTGTGTGCGTGCACATATATGTACACACACATATACATATAATAAGAATAAGAGAATAAGAACAACTTTATTTATCCCGAAGGAAATTGTCGTGCCAGAGTTTCAAGTAAAACATAACAATAATAAATAATAGTAGGAAATTGTACAAACAGTTAAAAAAAAGGAGGGGGAATAAGAAATACAAATAAAACTATAAAGTGTCAAAGTCAAGGCTATAAAGTGTTTTAAGTATATACATGTATATTATTACATTACTATACATTTGGCAGACGCTTTTATCCAAAGCGACTTACAATAGAGGACATAGGCACTGCGAATAACACTTGCAAATACAAGATGCACAGGAAATATACAGAACAGTAAGCTGGGGTTAGTATATATAAGCTGGGGTAAGTGTATATAATGTATGTACAGTAAATGCATATCTCAAGTATGTGTGTGTGAGTAATCATAATATACATGTATATTTTCATTCAGTGATACATAGGGAACAACATTAGTGAAATTTGTCTACCCCAGGCTGCCACGTAGCAGCACCTTCAGGGCAGTTAGGGGTTGCAAGTGTGTTGCTCAACAACACTTGGGCAGAGTAGGGGGTGCTTGGCAATCAAGCCAGGAATGTTTGGTTCAAAAACAACGATCCTACCACCCATGCCACGCAACCTCTAATATATATGTATAAAAGTATTTTCTCTCACTTTGATATGTGTACATGCATGCATAAGTGAGTGTGGGACATGGAGATGGGGATGGGATAAGGGGAAATTGACAAGAAATTATTTCTCTAGTCATTCCAAGGTAGTTGTTTTTAATTATTTGAGAATCGTCAAAGAGGGATAATTAACATTTTATTTTTCCATTATTCTCTCGAGGGTTTTTGACACCATTAACCTAAAAAAAACCATCCCCCCCTTCATAGGTGGATCTGCTTGGATCCTACGGGGGCCTTCATGCCGGGTTGAAAGTAGTACTTTTTTTTTCGTTCACACAGCTGTTTTGTTTTTTTTTCACAAAACACTCTGCCAACAAATATTTCTCACCAGCTCAAGTATCATTTGCGTGGAGGGGCAGATGCCTCTACGTATTTTTCTTTCTGCCACTGTGGTTTGGAAAACCACCTCACCGCTAAGCACATTCTCATTTTTCTTTTGTCTGACAAACTCTCCGACACCTAACTGTCTCAGGGGTGCCATATGGTTGAGAGTGAGAAATTGGATGGTTGGATCATTTAAAATTAGTTATTTTTATTCAACAGCACATTTATTTTCACTTCATAAGCCCTCCCGGAATTCTCTCCTCAGTATGTTTTGCTTTTGTTGTTGTTCATGTCACCCAATGAGTGTTGTACTTCACCACTGGGAAGGTCTTTTCTCATGAATAGTTTATCTTTTACCACCTAACCAGTAGTAGTATTTTAGGGAAATCCGTTTCCTTATATTTATTTTCTCCCCAGAGCAAAAACACAGAGGGGTTAACCTTCCTTTTACTCTGTGACAATTCAATTCATAGTGTTCCTATTCTTTTTTATTAAAATATACACACAGCACAAGCACCGATGAGGTCAAATATATCGCTTTTCAAAGCATTACATAAGTTCATGCTGTGTCGCTAAATTGGCCGAGAACATATCTCACCTCAACGCCAATCGTTATACATAAGTCAAGAGGTTTATGACAAAGGCATCACAATACCATTGAGTTGTTTATATACTCCTGTCCTAATTTGTGTCACCGTATAGCAAACCTTCTGTCATGAAGCTTTGGAATATCTAAATTTTCCATCTTCGATGCAGGAGATCCAGTTGCTCATCCAGTTGTGTGTCCGTGCTTTAGTTCCCAGCAGGTCTCTTTCCGTGCACGACGCTGTCAGGTGGCAAACACCTGAGGACGCAGAGAGCGAGTCTTCCCAGCTGGAAGCAGAGGGTCTGCAACCCCTCACCAGCACCCCTCTGAAGCAGGGCTATGTGAGTCTTATCGGATACAAGCTAAAGAATTAATCGAAAGTCAGCGCTCTGGTCCAACGGTTTCGTTGTGTCTCCAGCTTCGCCTCATGTCCCACTACAGCGACAGCATCGAGGACGTCAAAAGAATCTCCCTGATCCTGGACGACGAGGAGCCGATGGAGGACCTCGGCCTGACGGGCCTGACTGCTTCTGACAAGCAGCCGGGTGAGAAACACCACGGCAACAATCAGACGTCCAATGGCTGCGACCACCGCAGACATGAATCCAAAATATAAACAGTAATATCTGTTTTGATTCTCAACCTTTATTGCCTATCTGTTTTAAAGTCAAAACTGGACTTTTTTTGATCATAATTTTTTTTTTTTCTGTCGTCAAATTCACACGAAGAGTTGATTTAACCCTCATATTATGTTAAGGGTCAATTTGACCCATTGGGTCATTGGGTGAAATGGGTCAAATTGACCCTTAACATAATATGAGGGTTAAACGCTGGGTCAAGTCAGGTCATTTTATTTTCATGGCACCAAATCACAACCCAGTTGTCTCGTGACATTTTCCATGTATAACAGGGCTGGACTACAACTCTTTAAGATGACTGACACAAACTCCAAACTACCTTTAACTGGGCAGCTCAAAGCTCAGCAAGCGCTACCTGTTTAGGTAGAAAGAAAGAGAGTAAGAGAGAAGGACAGATGGAAACCAAGAGATTGATAGAGACAGATGCAAATTATTTCTTACTACTAATACCAGTAGTGCTACCAGTTACATGGTAATAGCTGGCGTGACACAAAAATAGCTTTAATATTCATACAAGAAATAACTATGGTGGACACCAGGTGAGATTTTCAGTAGATCAAGCCATGCCCACTGGGAATCTGCAAAAGAACAGGGACTCAAGGGAAGATTCTACTATCACGAACTGCTGAAGAGACGGATGAGCAACTGAGTAACTGAGTTGCGATAGTATCTTATATCGATGAAACCGATAAATGGAGACATACAGTGGATTATTGGGCGAATAGTCTGCGAGCACACCTGCCGGACCACAAATAATAGCTGTAGCGACCAAGTGGGAGCAACCATCGTTGGCTGTCACATTCTCACAGGTTTGCCACAAAGGTGAGGTCTAGGGGCAATGGGGCGACCCTGAAGTGCACATGGTGGTTGCTATATTGTTATTATTATACTGATATATTACCATCACTGAAATTTATCATGCTCAACATTATAGCTTTAAAACAAATACCTTATAAACCTATGCCATTGAGTTTGTGCAGGTTCTTTTCATAGAACCTATTCCAAAACATGTCTGCTTACTAAAAAAATCTGGAAAAAGTCCATCCATAGCATATATTTTTTGTTCTGAGCACATCTGGCTTAAGTGATCTGTGAACTTTTATTAGTGGGCATTCTTTTTACTGGTAAGATTTTTTCAACCAAGCAAGCACTCCAATAGAGAACACTCAGTCAGTGAATATTTTTTTCGGTTCCGTCAGGTGTGATTGAGCGCTGGGAGCTTCTCCGGGCCCGGTCCAGGAGTGACAGTGTTCAGACCCAGCGACCTAAAAGCCTCACCGCGGATCTTGACGACGTCGCATCCTGGTTGGAAAAGACGATCCCAGAGCTGAGACGCCTCCAGCTCTCGGATCCAGTGGCTGGTATTAATATGGATGACATGGCAGCCAGAGCTAAAGACCTCAAAGTAGGCAATAGCAGATTTCATATCTGTTTTTTTTTTTATTTTATTTTTTTTATTATTTAAGAATATTCAGAGGATGACATGGCATGACATGGCAGCAAGTAGGCAATAGCAGATTCATATCTGTTTTTTTTTATTTTATTTTTTTATTATTAGGATGACATGGCAGCCAGAGCTTAAGACCTCAAAGAAGGCAATAGCAGATTCATATCTGTTTTTTTTTTTTATTTTATTTTTGTATTATTTAAGAATATTCAGAGGATGGCAGCCAGAGCTAAAGAAGTAGGAAATGGCAGATTCATATCTGTTTTTTTTAATTTTATTTTTTTATTATTTAAGAATATTCAGAGGATGGCAGCCAGAGCTAAAGAAGTAAGCAATAGCAGATTCATATCAGGTTTTTTTTTTTTTTTTATTTTATTTTATTTTTTTATTATTTATTCAGAGGATGGCAGCCAGAGCTAAAGATCTCAAGTAGGCAATAGCAGATTCATATCTGTTTTTTTTTATTCTATTTTTTTATTATTTAAGAATATTCAGAGGATGACATTGCAGCCAGAGCTAAAGACCTCAAAGAAGGAAGTCGCAGATTCATATCTGTTTTTCTTTTTTTTTTTTTTTTTGATTTTTTTTTATTATTTAAGAATATTCAGAGGTTGTGACCATCTTGCAGGAGATGCAGAGGATGTTCACATATTACAAATCCACCATGCTGTCGGTCAACCTGCGAGCTCCCGAGGTCCTGGAACAGCGGGACAGGATGGCTGCTGTAAACAGAGCCTGGACTCAGGCGTGCACAGACCTCCAGCAGTGGGACGCCAGTCTGAGAAAAACTCTGATGCGCTGCCAGGTTAGAAACAGAAAGCTTATTTCATGCTTTTATTTTGAAATGGGCATGTGTCTCTTGAAGCACTCACAGAATGGACGAAACGTTTTTTTTTTTTTGTTTTTTTTTTTAAATCCAGGAGTTCCACGAAACCCTCCACTCTCTGCTGCTGTGGCTCGCCAATGCGGAAAGCAGACGAGGCGCAGTAGACATCAGCCACCCGGCGACACCCGCCCAAGCCCTCCAAAACCATCGCAGCAACCTCACCGTGAGCAGATCCACCGCGTTTTCTCCACCCTCGACAAACTCCTTCATATCAGTTTTACAATGGGAACGTCTGTGCAGGAGCTGAGGGAGGAGCTCCAGGAGAAGCAGGCCCAGCAGGCTTCCCTCCAGGCCCTGTGGGCTCAGCTCCAGCCTGAGGACGAGGGGGAAGACAGCAACGAGGCCCGGGAGAAGATCCATGTGACAGGAAGCAAGCTCAGGTTACTCCTGCGCCAGGTGAACCAGGACCTGAGCAGCCTGCGGCAACATCAGGTGACCTTTTGATGAGTGTGTTGGCTCTTCCTGCAGAGGAACCTTGTGTTTCAAATGTTCTGCATCAAATGCAGGATCTGAGTTCCGCAGCCCCCGTCCAAGGTCAAAGTGCTCCTGCGAAGGTCGCGTTATCAAAGAGAGGGCTTCCCAATCGAAGGTATGTAAAAGGTCCCTCAAATGAATATTTATATGCAAAACAGATGCAAACATCCACATACTCGCCCAGCGGTGTATCTCCTTATCTACTATTAAGAGCTTGCCTGTATATTTGTGCAATAACCTCGATCCATCCGTGACCCACAGCGGGAGCGGGGACTCGTCGCCGCCTCAGTCCTTCTTCCACCGGTTCCTCCGAGCCGCCTTACCGCTCCACCTCCTCCTGCTGCTCGTCCTCGTGCTCCCGTGCTTAGTGTCGATGTTGGAGAGCGACCCCGGCTGCACCGAGGCCAACAACTTCGCGCGGTCCTTCTATCCTATGTTGCGTTACACCAACGGCCCCCCGCCCACCTGATGGTGCCGACGGTGCCGCAAAGGTTTTCTGAGAACTCGGCGAGGAACGCGCATTTTATCGCACAGTACAAGCGAACTTTTACGAGCAAAGGTGAAAATTTAAACCGATGAATCGATCATTTTCAAGTCCAAAGTTCAAAAAAAAGGTTATTTATATGTTTATTTATACCAGTGCTTCTCATTTATTTTCTGTTCCACCCCCCCCCATTAAGATGAAAACATTTTGCGCACGCCCCCACTGTCCACTGCTTTTCTAAATAGTATAATTTGTCTATAAAATTTTTATATGTTCACCTCAGCATAACATTGTATCCTTATTAAAATTGAAGAAAAGAAAAAAAGAAATATAGATCAACTTGCAACATCGAGTAACTTATCATTTTTTAACAGAAGTAAAGCTCGCCGCTTTACTGACGTAGCTTTCACAAAGCGGGATGATTGCTGGTAATATTCGGCACGTTTTCGCCGAAAAAACTTAAGCAGCTTATCAGCATAATAGGGGTGTAATGTTTGTTCACTGCACTTCATATGGCCCTTCGGCTCTGACCGTGTCCCCCTAAGGGGGCGCACCCCACTTTCTGAGAAGCAATGATTTCTGCTGACTGAGCTGAGAAGACGGTGCTGTTTCCAAATAAAAACACCCATTTGAAGCACTTTCAATTCAGAAAGATTTAAGTTGTGGCGGGAAATAATGCAGATATCTGTCTCCTGAGATCCGATGATAAAGTTGGATCAGTGGGATAACGTGTTTAAAAGAGATTTTAAGGAGATTTTACAGTAAATCCATGTATTCTACACATAAACCAGTGATACATTCTTACAGTTTAATAGCATTTTGTAATTGTGTGATATAAACTGTAGAGATTTCCTTTAGTTTGACGTCAGTTATTGCGATGTTTCCCAACCACTGTGCTACGGTACATTAGTGTGCCATGAGAGATCATCAGATTCGCCATGGAGTAATAGCCACTTTCACCCGATCGGTCGAAAAATTGTTTTTTCAAATAATGTGTCTTCATATGTTGAAATATGTGGGCAGCTCCCTTTCTCCACAACATACCTACGTGAGCTGGGCTTTTCAAGCATGTCTGAAATAAAGACTAAAAAAAGAGAGACTCAGAACAGTTGAAGGAGATCATCAACTGTGTCTCTCCTCACTTCCTCCAAGAATATCAGGTTTGTGTTCGACCAATTGAGACTATAGTTTCATTCTATTTTATTAAACAGGGTTTTGACATATTTCTTTGGTGGCGTGCCATGTGATTTTTCTAATGTAAATGATGTGCCGTGGCTCAAAAAAGGTTGGGAAACACTGCCCTATAAAACCTCGGTGCTTTACAGGAATCACCTCCTAAGGAGAAGGTCCTGAGTTGCTTGCTCTCATTTCCAGGCCTGGGTTCCGTCTCTTTTTCAGAAGCCTCCAACTGATGTGGAAAAAAAAATTGTGACAGCAGTTTTGTACTTAGACCAGTATACATATATATATATATATATATGTATATACCATAATTTTTGGACTATTGAGCGCACCTCAATATAAGCCGCACCGGCTGGGCAATTGCTATCTTGGGCTTCCTCATGCGCACTAAAAGCGTCAAAAGTTGTCTTCTTCGGTGTCGGAGTTGAACAGTCAGAATTTCCCGGTAATTTCATCGATCAGATGTGACGAGGATAAATATTTTAGCGGCGTGAAGCTCATTAGCCCCCCCCCAAAAAAATCCACATATTAGCCGAATCATTGTTTAAGTGAAAAAAGTTGTGGCTTATCGTCCGGAGTTTACGGTATATCATATATATGTATATAGTGATATATATATTTTGTAGACTCTTTTGTAGACTCTCAATAGGTTGCGAGTGGATATTTTCATGCACCGTTTATTTTATAATTCAGCATGGTTCTTGCTGTGTACAGAATGCTATAATATAATTATTTAAAACCTCAAATGATGTTTTTATGCTCCCAGTTTTCTAATAGTAAATGCAGATGTGACTCAATAATGTATGGTTTCTGATTGGCATGTTTTGTTATTTCAATTCATCTTCTGAACAACGGCATATAGGTGTACTTCACTTTGTTTACTTTTTAGGGTGCTTCATAAACCTACTGTTTTGGTCCAGAATGCACTCAAGAGGAGAAGCTAATTACTAATTCATTCCTCCGCATGGATTTCTGGTCAGAAAAGCCTAATGGGCGGATTTTTCCAAAACGTCGTAGTGCACGGAGACATTCAAGTAGTAAAAGTCAGTACGGTGGAAGAGTATACTTGTGCAAACACACAGATGAGAGGCCGAAGTATTCCTTTATAAGTGCCGTCTGAGAAAAAGCAGATACCCTTCAGCTTCTGAACAATTCTCAGTCAGTGCGTTTTGAAAACACCCACATCACACTCCTCTACTGGAAGCTGCATTGGGTGAGGCTCTACCAGGGGTGCCCACACTTTTTTGGCTTGCAAGCTACTGTTAAAATGACCAACTCAAAATTATTTACCAAAAATAAAATGCTAAGTATATATTTGTATTTATTCTATATTTAGAATATGTTGTTTACCTTAAAAAACAGCATGAACATGTATGGCGGGATACAACTCTGTAGATTTTTGGCCTACCTTGCTCTTAAGACATGTTGCATGAATGAAATCAACCAGTTACATTCTAGGCCAGGGTTTCCCAACCACTGTGGAACGGTGGATTAGTGTGCCGTGAGAGATCATCAGGTTCACCATGGAAAAATGGCCACTTTCACCTGATTGGTCCAAAAATTATTTATTCAATGTGATGCGTCCCAGTACGTCTATCTACGCGGGCAAGCATGCAGTGTCAGGCAGAACATTTAAATGCTCTTCCACTAGGTTGCAACAGGAAGCGAATTAACTTGTGTATCTACCTGCTGCTGCTCAAACAGCAGTGATCAGTGATGTTTCGAGTGAGAAGGATAAGGAGGATAAATATTTTAAAACAAAAAGTGCTCAATCAGGACCCGCTGGTCCTGAAGAACATTCTGACCCAGATGGAGGCCAACGTATAAGTAGTGGTCAGAAGAAAGCAAAAATACAATGAAAGTTAAATTGCATTTGGATAATTGTGGTCTAAAGCTGAGCTATGCTGATCTACTTTTGGACATTTTTTCGGTTACTGCTGCTAAGGAGTTCTCCTGGAATTGGAACTGCCAGGTAGGAGGTCTCAAGGAAGACCAAAGGGAAGATTTATGAATGTAGCGAGAGAAGATATGAAGGTAGTTGGTGTGAGAGAGACGGATACAGAGAATGGGGTTAGATGGAGAGGGTTGGTTCGCCGTGGTGACCCCTGAAGGGAAAAGCCGAAAGGAGAAGTAGTTGCTAAGGAGTTCTCCATTCTGGCAAATAGAGCTATTTCAGCTCTGCCCCCTTTTTCCACAACATACCGATGTGAGCCGGGCTTTTCAAGCATAAATGTAATAAAGACTAAAAAAAGACAGACTCAGAGCAGTTGAAGGAGATCATCAACTGCGTCACGCCTCAGTTCCTGCAAGAATATCAGCTGCGGTCAACCAAACAGGGCAAGATTTCAGTAAACTAAGTAAGTAAAACAGTTTCATTCTATTTCATTAACAATGTTTTTGACATTTATTTGGTGGTGTGCCGTGTGGTTTTCTGATGTAAAATATGTGCAGTTGGGAAACTCTGGTCGAGACAGTAGTCGCTGCAAACCAGCCTCAAACAGACTTCCATTTGATCATCAGTCATGGTGGAATAGTATTTGGATAGAGATCTTAGACAGGCTGTACTGGTGCCAAATGCCCCAGTGGGGATGAAAGGTAGGTTAACGGCTATTTTTCTTTCTTTGATGACATGCGATCTACCCACACAACTAGTACAGTAGTGTATACTGCAGCCCGCAGTTCACTCATTTTGACTTTGTGCGGTCTCCCGAGCACAGTAGAGTTTCTTATCAAGGCTCGAGATTTTTTAATTGTTATTATGCGGGCATAATGAAATTTAGTTGAGCGCTCCCGGCTCAGAGTACTTATAAAGAAGTGGCGAAAGAGTATAAATAAATGTGATAAGTACATAGGGAGTGGACACAGTACAATAGACATAGTATATACAACATACATAGTATGTACAATGTATGTACAATTAGAAAGTACACACACATTGAAGTAGAATATATGAAAGGCAGGGCTCCAAAATAGACTAGCTTTGACTTTGGGATTGACCAATACACCACTAGCTCTGCTCCATTCTTGTTAGGTCTAGAATCCATACACCTTGATTTAAACCTTAAGAACACACACACTAGGTAAGGTAACTATGTGCAATTTGAAGCAGCCAATTAGGGAGTGAAAAATAGCTGAAAACTGTGATTTGGTTCTCGTCGACTGAACCCGGACTAGTTGGGAAGCGCAAGGCTTTCAAATGTAATAACTCACACTTAGCCCCACGGCTCACAAATAAACTTTACTTGTTCACACAACGTTGCTAATGTGATAGCTGGAAATGGACTGTACAAGTGATACAGCGTGTGATGTGCACTGATGGTGCAACTGGAAAAAACATTGGAAAAAAAACAGAAAATGACTCAAGAGGCCAAAGAACAATGATAATGCACATAATAACTAAAAAGCTGATACAATATAAGAGTGGATGCTGAGAGATACAAAAATACTTTTTCACTTTTTTTCTTAAAGCAGAAGTGCAATATTGTCTTCGGAGCAAGTGAGGTTTCTATTCTCCACGCAAACCAGGACTGGGCAGAATAATAAGCGTTAAAGATGTAACGTGCAGGCCTCCAGCAGACAAATGAAAAGGTCAATGATGATGCAACGGCCTTCTTCTCGTTGTGACGCACAACGCTCTGGTTTGTTGAAGTTAGAGGCTTGGTTTTCTCGTAGATTTGTTACTGGCCTTACCAGTTTTCTGATGTTTTTACTGCAAGAAAGAATGAGAACGGAAATGCAAGCAGGTTTCCTGCGCTGGGTGGCCGGGCCAGTTCTTATGGATGTACATCAGGTAAGGATGATTCCCGGTTTAGAAGCGTCTTTGCTTTGTTTGTGGAAACTTTTGGGGGTATTTTCTGTACTCGGCGCTCCAAAGGGTGTTATTTCCTGAAGTCGTTTCGTATTTTTTTCCAAAATGTCTTTTGGCCACATATGGAAATAATGCAGGTTAAAGGCACTTCTGCGGCTGTCTCACTTTTTTTTCAAGGTAGAAGCAACTGTACATCTGCTTGGCAGCCTATGTTCTCACCCAGATAAAATCAACTGTTTGGAAACATTTAGTGATAATGGCTTCCCTTATTTGTTTGGAGGACTATATGAAAATGTAATTTCAAGTCTGATGAAAAATGCAATGATATGAAATTATTTGACCACACAACGGGCATCGGCTCAAGAATACACCAAACAATGACTTCTAGAAATATTTGATAAAATCTCGTTAACTATCGTGTTTTGCCAGGCTAAAGACCGGTGACCGAAGCCTAAAACAGCAACCGAAAGCAATAAAACATTACAACACACTTACGCGCCTGCCTGAAAATTAATGTCCCGAAACTTTCAGAGCTGCAAAAACAGCAGGCCTGAATGAAAAATTATTCCGTGCATATTCCTAAACCACCAACTCGAGAAGCAGCCCGCTTGAAATGACAATCGGACAGCTGAGTTTGACATTTAGGTAGATATGGTTATTAGGACAGAAAAAAGGGTTGTGGTTTCACTTTAGTTTATAAAGTATCAAGCTGAGAACAGTTTCACTTAAATACTAGGTTTGAATGGAATTCCGTTTTATATAATAGAAGAAGCTCTACTCTGTATTGATTTTTTTTTTTTTTTTTTCTTTTTTCATGTTTTGGCTTTTAATAAAGTCTGCTGAGCGATCACAGTATGTTTTCCAAAAAAAAAAAAAAAAAAAAAAAAGCTGCTCAAAGCTTTCTGAATTAATTCTGCCAGAATGGTGGCAGCCGGGGTCAGCGGGGCATTCAGCTTGGAGGCCACCTGTCTCAGCTCATTGTACTGAGGAGTCCCGGTGCACAGGGGTCAAAGTTCAATGAGCATAGCCTCTGCGTAGCACATGTGCACGAGGCCCGGTGAACAGAGAAAAAAAAAAATTTGAATACCAGGCGTCTGGGTGTTTTTTAAAGTAATTCCACTGAATGAGGAGGATTTCTAAATATAGTTTTGGACAACTTCCTGACAACTTAAGTCTTATATATCACAACATTTTTTGGAGGGGTGACCCCACCCCATGCTTTTGCCTTTGTTTTGAAAATGTACATGCACCGCGAAAAAATGTAAAATAAAGTTATTGTGTATTGCTCGGCCCTGGCGTGCACTAATGTTTACGACTCAGTGACAAACAATCTTGATCTAACAAGGGTTGGGTTATAAAATGGTGCTGTTTAGTCTCTTACAACCGTTGATCGTATTATGACGTCCGCTTCACCTTAAACAAAGCGCTAATGACGTGTTCAACTACAGCCTTTTAATTGTTTGTATTAATGCATATAACGCTGCAGGCTTTAAGGCTTTAAGTTTAACTTTCATTATTTGATAACGTCACCGGAATTGATTTACAGTGATTCAAAGCATAAGCAGTTAGTCTGCGGTGTTCTGCTCTCACTTCCAGTAAGACATATCTTCAGCTTTTGATAGTTTTATCCCTTCAGCGGTAAAAATTTGTTGTATTTGGATTCATTTTGCAAGCAAAGAGGTGATCCACCCACTACTGGGGCTCACCTCCATTATCGCTTGGAGTCCAGTTATTTGATGACGGACTGCTGCCGGAGCTCTGAGGCTGGGCGGTAGCCTCGCTCTGCTCCGCGGCCTCATGCTGGGCAGCTCGGTGCGGTAGGCGCGAGCTGTGCATGATGTGGGCGTCCAGCATCTCCAGCAAAAGGTCGTACAAAGGCACCATGTTCTTCATCTTCATGCAGTGCAGATGGTCCATGCCCTTGTTGCTGCGCAGAGAAGATGTGGCAATGAGTTATGAACTAGTATTTGCATTACGTTACTGCTTAATTCAACACATTCAACATACATTGAATATATTTTATTTCTATTTTGAGCTTGTCACTGTCTTTTCTTTGTTAGTTATGCTGCTGCTGCCCAATAATTTCCCAATGCTGAGATCAATAAAGTACATTTTATCTTATCTTGAAGTGTAAATGTATGACGTCATACACTTCTATACATTCAACTGAAAAGATTGTTTTACACTTTATTGATAAAAAATGATAATCATGAAGAACTCATTTATCATTATGAAACCATTATTCATCATTTATATGAATTCTTTTTTTTCTTATTTATGTCTAGGTGGCGTAGTTGCTGTATTTTTTACAGGATACGTTTTGTGACAATTTATTGCAATAATGCTAAATCACACACCTTCTCTTCATCTGTGTTGTGATTTGGCACTATATACAGGACACTCTCCGAAAATTAGTATATCGTGATTAAGTTCTTTATCTTCTGTCATGCAATTAAAAAAACAAAAATTACTTTTTCCTGATATCCCAATATTTTGAGATAGGATTTTTGAGTTTTCTTAAGATGTAAGCCATAATCAGCAATATCAAAATAATAGAAGGCTTGCAATATTTCAGTTGATTTGTAATGAATCCAGAATGTATGAAATTTTTGTTTTTGTAATTCCATTACAGAAGATAAAGAACTTTATCACAATATTCTAATTTTCTGAGTTTACCATCAAAACAGCTATTCAATCATTCTGCAATTTGATGGAGTTACAACATGATAAGATGTAGTTAATTCCTTTAAGACAAGTTAAGAGTTGCAGGATAGTAATTCATCATTGTGTCACCGGCTCTTGGATCTCTATTAGCAGTTTCAGTTCACCTAGCATGGCGGATGTGTGACAGCAGCATCAGTAGGTGGGCAAGGCGTGTGTACTGCTGGCGGAACGAAAGGCCGCTTTTGGCGATGGCCCACACCAGAGCGTCCGTCACGGCGTCCAGGAGACAGAGCAGCCTGGAGCGGCTCTGCAGCTCATCACTGCCCTCCGAGGAGCTCAGGCACATATCTGGAAAAAGCATGCACATATGCACAGTTCACATTTGTGTGAGCACGTTTTAAAATAAAGCTGGAAGTGTTAATAAATGACATTTGGCTGAAAGATGCACCTTAGAGGTATGTTGTTGTTATTATATAGATGCCAAATTATGAGAATCTGCCAAAATAGTTCTACATTTTGCTTGAAAATACATGCACACAATCTTGGTTTGAATATATTTTCCAGCAGCTCTAGATTTAATATATAATTCTGCTTCTGATATATCAAGGTTCAGCTATTATAAAAGAGCTGAACTGAAAATAATTATGCATTTATGTGACGTGTATGGGACCCAAAGTCACACTGGTTAATAATCAGGGATTCTTCAGGCTTCTGGAAAATAGGGTTTAATCACAGCATATTTGCTTTGCTTTTGTCTCAAGGACAGTTTATTTTTCACCTGCAACCATCATGTTGCATAAACAATCCTCCCAAGGAGAATGCGTGAATTTTTATAGGGTCTATGGTTGGTGCTCCCCTGTGGGATGTGATACTTTGAAAATAAAAATTTGGGATCAAATGAATCATCTGGCAGTGGCTCATAATGAATGAATGAATGAATGAATGAATGAATGAATGAATAAATGGCATACAGCAAAAAGTGCACAGTTTTCACATAAGAGAGCTGGAGAAGAAAAAAAAAACAACCCTTACTGCAGGTTTGTGTGTGCGTGTGTGTGTGTGTGTGTGTGTACACGTGGACTCACTGGCATTAAGGAGGATCATGGCCTTGAGGCAGACATACTCCTCTCTCTGCAGTTTGAGCTCTCTCACTCTGGATGTGGCGGCGATCAGCATGTCGAAAATCTCCACGAAGCCCTGGACGCAGCTTCCCTCTTCTCTACCGAAAAACCACACAAGCGCCACCGTTGTTGGATGAAAACACACAACGGGCTCTTTAAGCGTCCACCATACCTCGTCTTTGTTGAGGATGGAACCAAATTTGAGGGGGAGGTTTTTTTATGTAGTGCTGCTTTTTTTTTTCACTCCCTTCCTCTGCGAGACGTGATCTTACACCTTTTTTTACTCAAAAGAAAATCCCGAAATGCTCAACATCAGACGTGTAAAAGGGCTCACTTGCAGGGGCTATTTAAGCTCTTTAAAAGCCCAGGCTTGAGAATTCTAAATTTTAAAGACTGGACTCGACAGACCAGCTACTCTGGCCTCCTCATTCACTCCCAATCATTCCTGTAGCTTTTCTATTCTATTCTATTCTATTCTATTCTATTATCATCACTTCTGTCAGGGTCATCTTGTGACCATCGCCTGAACTCCAGCTTCTGCTCCTGTTACTTTAGATTTGTTTTAAACGGACAGGTAGCTTTAATCAAAAACGAAATATACTGAAATTCCTGCAGCTATCGGTAAATATTGAATGTAAATATAAATGGTCTCAATTTATATAGCGCTTTCACACCTTGAGGTTCAAAGCGCGTAACTCCAGACTGTATTCACTCATTCTCACACACACACACACACACACACACAAGGCCCGACTAAGCCAAAGCCACCCAGATAGATAGATAGATAGATAGATAGATAGATAGATAGATAGATAGATAGATAGATAGATAGATAGATAGATAGATAGACAATGTTGTATGGTGCAATAAAGAAAGGGATCACTTTTAATTTTTGAATTACATTTTTTGTTGATTCAAGTTCATTCACCATTGTGGCATGTGTGGGGAAAATGCAAAGTTTTACCCGTTACAAAAAAATCTGCATGAAACTCTCTGAGAAATTATCTTCAAAAGTCAACAAAACTGTTTGGAAAGATGACGATAAATTAACAGAATTTAAGAACACAGCCTGATAAGGGAGAGTGAACAGCTCGCTCTGTTGAGACACGGGCTTGATTTATTTGTGTATCTTTCGTTTGTGTATCTTACACACTTATATAACACATGAAAATGTTAAAAAAGGGTGACCTTGATAGTCTTGTCACATATTTTCTCCATATGGCCAAGACCATCCTCATGTGTAAAGTTCCTGCCTGTGAGACCCAGTGTCCGACCGGTTTGCCGATAATCTGGATTGCAGCCACTTCCATCTTGGATTATGTTCTGATTGAGCTGTTATGAACGGATTATAACAACATTCATCATGCGCGATGGTGTATTGTGTTTATTTGTATGCACTCGGGAATATTTTTTCAGTCATTTAGACAAGATGAAAAACTTTTTTCTGAAAGGGGCTCTAAAGAACAAAGTGTGTTTTGTCAGCTTTTGTCATTGCAACGTTCTTTTATGCATTTCCTTATAGAGATGAATCCATAATGATGAATGCTATCTTCTTTATCTGACTGACTGCTATCTAATGCAAAAAGGTAAATAAAATAAAATTTTATGAACCGAATAAGGTTTTTTTTTATTCTCCCCTGTCACACTTGGAAGATCACTGAGGATTTCAGCCTTTGCACAGCTCAAGAAGCATCCCAAAAAAATTAATCTGTATGCCATTTTGTTTACTTTATAGGTATTTGCTGTGAATTATCCATTTCAGCCCGGCTTGGCTCCACCGTCAGAGACAATCAGGCATTTGTATTCATCCAGAACCACTTTTGCCAAGGAGCGCCGAGAAATAGCTTCTTAAACAGACAACTGTAACTTAGCATTGCAACTAAAATCCAGCAAAGTAAAGGGTTCTAATTTTTGTGGCTTTCTTATGTAACTCGGGGGAAAGCTCAAAACCGGTAACAGTGTTTACACTACAGCGCAAGTGAAAGGATTGGGGCGATCGTACCTGCTCAGGCTCAGGTCCGGGGAGAAGATGAGTTTTCCCGGGTGGTCCACAGACCTCCACATCAAGCCGATCATCAGCACCTCCAGCCAGCAGCACTCCAACAGGTGCACCTGGTCCAGGAGGCCGAGCTCCACAAACCCTGGACCAATCGAATGTCACGTAAAATGCGACGGCTATACTAACACACCATATTTTTGAATGCATTCGGCTTACATTTAAATGTCTGATAAAGATACTGTGACATAATTATCACAGCTGTGCAGTATGACTAAATCAAATCAAGGGGAGTTGACTGTGGAGAGCAATATGTTATTTTTAAGTTCTTTAATAATTGCTTACCAGCATCGTGCTGAGCGTGCTGAGTTCCCCCCGGCAGCAGTTTAAGCCTTTTTCTATTTTTTCTTTAAGTATGACTCATTCCTTCACAGCATCACAGCTTGTTTTTTTTTTTTAACCTTGAAATAGGACAATTTTTGAAAGGTTCTTATGTTAAACGCCACTGATGTTTATCAGGATAAGAACCAAGATGTCGGTAAAAGCCTTTGCAAATACAACTCAGGGTCTAGTTCTCGGATGAGGTTTGCAGCGATCTTAGCTGGTGCATTCCAGCGTTAAAATTCAGAGATGGACACTGTCAAATGGTGGGAATATAATAAGAAAATTGGTGCGATGCACTATCCGTGCACATACTGATTTAGGGATTGCTTTAGCTTAGCATACCACCTCTCCTCTCCTGAGGCAAAATTTTGAAGGAACTGAAATTTCAGTATTTAAGTTCCTTCAAATTTGATTGGTGAAAATGTTCTGAACTGTTAAGCATCGTCTTGTGTCATGTAACTATGTAAAGTCATGTAAAGATTCAACAATGGCAAGCTGAGCTAGCGATCATGCGGTGCAGTTTGATGAAATAAGCAATTACCAATTGTTTTGATAAACTTATTGCCTTCGCTACGTACCTCACAACTGCAATACCTCTGGTATTTATCAATTAATCAGATATTCACTCATTCATTAACCATGATAATTATCTCACTATTTTACAGTTAATATTTCATAAAAATAAATACTTCATACTTAAGTTACTAAATACAAAAATAAAAAAACACATCCCTGCACACACCTGGGATCTTCTTAGCCCAGGTGATCATGTGAACCAGTTCTTTATCAGCCAAGTTGGTGAGTGACATCATGACGTTTGCTTCAGTCAGCGGCCTCCTCATATCCTTCATGAGGTAGATTTCCGGTGGCTCTGCCTCCATTATTCGCTCGATCAGCTGCTCCGGGGTCAGCGAACGAGGGTGGAGGTCTTTTAAGAAACTTACGCCCGGTCCAGTTAAAACCTTGGGTCCACTTATTCTGCTCTGGGATGACAGACGGGTCACTCTCTTTGTCTGTTGACTCCTATAGTTTACCCGTTCCTTACGCATCCCTAAACCAAAGAAAAAGTCTGCGATGTCTTGGAAAATCCGTCACATGAATTCTAAAACGTGAACGCATTAACTGGAATGTCATCACCACTTACCGCATTTTGCCATGCCGGCTTCGTAGCACTTGCGGAGGCGGCACGCCTGGCAGCTTTTACGTCGATTCTTGTCAATTGTGCATTGATTGGTCGCTGGACAAATATAGTCGTTGTGTCCTAAAAATGACAAAAACAACAAAAAAAAGTCATTTAAAATTAAAACCAGGACAAAAAGATGAAACAAAAATGGTTTCCAATCACATTGAAAGGAAATATGGCAACTGCCTATACACACTACAGTTACACTAAAGAAAGGCTACATAGACGAAACAGATGACGGACAGAGAACTATCTCAGTAACATTGACGCTCTATTTAGCAAAATATTCAATCAAAAGGAACATTAACTAAAACAGGAACCTCATCAAAGGAGTGAAACTTTGAATATGTCCTCCTTGATTTAACAAAAAAAAAAAAAAAAAAAGGCTGTCCTATGTCTCACCTTGAATGCTCCTCTTGAAAAAGGCTTTACAACCCTCGCAGGACCAGACACCATAATGGTAACCAGAGGCATAGTCATTGCACACAGCGCAGTAGTGAAGGTCTGCCTTTCCCCCTGAAGAGACCACCTCCTCATTATCTTGGTTACGCCTCCTTAGATTCTTGCTAATAAACATAAACATTAGTGTGCATGTCAGTCATGCAAACCCAGGATGGTCGGAAGTTTCAGTGTCACTGATTTATCATATCTGCAGTGGACTAATGAATTTCAATGAAATTTGTGTTGATAGGACATTTTTGGCCTACCTGGTTGTCAAGACGCTGTCCACTGGTGACAACTCCATCCACGGGGTCGGGACGGCCTGGTTGTGCGGAGCGCGAGCTTGGGAGGGATGTAGAGAAATGGGTGCGCCCACGTGGCCATGGTTGGGCCAAAACAAAGACGGCCTTAACGGCTGATGGACTGAGGAGCAATCGGAAATACCCGGACCGGCGTAGCTGAAGATAGTCGGACTGTAGAAGGGGATGGCGGTGAAGTCGTGGCTGAGATCGGTATACGGGGAGGGTATACAGATTGGCTGGCTGGTTTCCAAAGGCATCCCAGGGGAAGAGGAGCTGATGATAGGGGACAGAACATGACCGCCAGCTCGACTGGAATCCACTTCCTGGAACTGCAGGAGGGGCTGATCCTTGTCTGAAGAGGGGGCAGTTGCCATAACAGCTGTACAATATCTCTCACCATAGATTTATGGCATCGTCAATGTTGAGAACCTCAGATGTGCAAGTTGCCTGGGTGTTTAGTTCACTGGGAAAGTGTCATCATCTTTAGCTATTCTGTTTAATCCTTAAAAAAACGGCTAGGAATGTACAAATCTATCCACACAGGCCAGACGAGGTTAACGATACATGATACATTCTCGCACCCATAGATGTCCCTCGTGTGAATTTTTTAGATTAAGCTAAGAATCCAGAGCTGGGACACCACATCCTCCACGCTACCAGAAGTAGGGATCAGTGTGAGAAATAAGTGAAAACGCTGCGGTTGTCCGTGGAAGATGTGTTTTGTGGTCCCCGCCATCAGCATCATATCATCACATGGGAACTCATCAGGGTCAGAGAAGTCGCCACGGCCTTCCCTGAAACACCAAGAAAAAAATACCGGTAAGCATTAAACTGAAAAGTTGTATTTTGGATGTCGTATATCTCTAATATTTAGAAAACATTTTTCATTAAAGCGCACTTTGGATGTTCGGGTAAATGCTTCTACCAATGTTTTCATAATGACATGCTAGCTAACTGTTGAAACGGCTATGCTATGGTAGTCTGAGGCTATAGTGTAATATACTTCTTTTGGAATTTATTATTATTACCTTCAGCATCAAAAGCCGTGATGCCTCACGGTAAACTCATGAAACTGTGCGTTTTACCCATCAATAAAGAACAGATGACATAGTTCTTTAGAAGAAAACAAATGCTAATATAGCCTTTGATACAACAGCCTTCCATGTGACTTGTTTTTCAGAACAGATATTTTGTTTGTTGAATTGTTTGTTCTACCTTTGTCTTTGGCGGCTTAGTATGTTTATAGGTTTAGCTTTACGTTTGTGTCAATCTACGGCTGCTTTTAAGCTTATATGACACGATGCTTCTTCACTTTACCTGGGGTCACCCCTGGGGCACCGCATCGGGTCAGTCTGAGCTGCAGCGCATTGGTGGATAAACTCAGGGCAACCTACTTTTACAAAGTCACTGATCCATTTCTTCTACAGACCCTTTGTAGATGAACTCTTACGTCAGTCATTATGGAGGTTATGTAGGTCAGGGTGGATTAAACTCCTGGCAACAGTCATGTTTTCATTTTTTCTGTTTTGTTTTTTTGTTAACATATTCAAATAAATTACGAAAAGCTTTTTGTTTCGTACTCATGCAAACCACTTATTGGTATTGTTTTTATTTTCGTGATAAACAAATGTATATTTTATTCATGATATGGTAAACAACAATTCAGATTGCAATATGTTACAAAGTGATTTAAATACAGCCCTGTAAGTTAGTTGTGTTCTCAGATGTTATTTTTTTTCTGTCTGAACTGAAATGGCTATGGGAAATACCTTCGTCATGTAATTCTCCCATCTGGAGCCAGTAGTGGTCATTTAATAATAAATACATTATCATCACTATTTCATAGTGTCTCTTCAAAGTGAAAAGGTAAGAAATCTTCAAGTACTTTGTATTCTAAAAATCTGGTTTTCAAACTGGATCAAAGTGCCAGGACTGACAGATAGACGTTTGTTGCGAGTGAAAGAATGGAAGCTGTTATATAACGCGACGTACACACATGCAGTTTGTACACGAACACAACCCCTTGCAGCCCCCGGCCCCCGAGTAGTTACTGGGTCCCGTCATCTCACTTTGCGTTCCAGCCAAATACTCACGGCAAAATTAAGGTCATGGATGGAGCTGCAGTATTGAGAATATTGAAAAGCTTTCACACTGAAATCAATGAGGCCCTACATTAAGATTATACATTTTCATCATTTACATCAATAATTTCCATGATATTACTCTGAAAAAAGATATCCTGGTAGCAACAGATTTTGGCAATAAGCTGTGAAATAGTGGTTGCATTAAAAAAAAAAAAAGTGATTGGAGGCCTACACAATGAGCTGCTTATTTGGCAAGATAAGTCAAAGGTGATTATTCACAAAACTGCACCGTATATGACGTTGCGACATGATTACACACGTACACACGGATGTAAAAAGGATTTGACTACTAACAAGGAGGATTTTACTCAATTTCATTATACCAATGATATGATAAAAAACATACTTTGGCCTTCCTCTACATTTCAGGATTATATTCAGTGGCTCAGTGCTATTTCTGCCAAGGACGAGAAGCAAAACCGTCTGAGCGTCGTCGGGTCATTTTCAGAGCTGATAACGTTGTCAGGGACGGCTCAGCAAACTTATGGATGCTATAGGAAGCTTCCTTTGTTTTTAAATTTCATATCTTTGGCGAGAACCTTGAGGGGAGAGGGGATACAGACCAGCTCTTTGTTTACACTCTTAAACCAAAAGATGATGCACGTGTGTGTTTCAGCAAGGGGGGGTTCAATTCACAAAAACATGTGTTTGGCTTCTCTTAAACAGTTACATGTAGAGGGGTCCAGCACTTTGTCCCCAGTTACACACACATATACACAGAGGCCTGGAAGTCTAAGGACATCTTAGTTTGCTTTTACAACATTTGATCGAGCAAACCGAGCTGAGTTAATGATTCCCGGGGGAGGGGGAACTGAGCCTGTCTGAGCACAAACTACTTCACATTCTTTTTCTCTTTCTTTTTTTATTTTTCCCACTTTTCTGGCGCAGACCATAGTTATGGAAATCATCACTCAACCGAAAAAAAAGAAAAGGTTCAATAAGTTTACCGAGTTGCCACTATTGGCTTGTTTTAGCAAGAAACCACTCATGCTGTCAATCATTCAAAAGTGGACAAAATGAAAATCTTTCTTTGACTTTTCATATTATTTGTGCTACAATTCCAAAAATCACTTGAGCAGCTGTTGCAGTGTTCTGCTGAAGCTTATTTATGTGTTGTGTTGTGTTGTGTTGTGTTGTGTTGTGTTGTGTTGTGTTGTGTTGTGTTGTGTTGTGTTGTGTTGTGTTGTGTTGTGTTGTGTTGTGTTGCGTTGTGACAAAACAATTTATGGCTCATCAGCAAGGTTAAAAAAAAAAGTTGGTCAGTGCCATGAAGGCTAGCTTTTTTTTTCCTTTAAATCAAATAAGCAATGATAGAAATAAAAGAGCAGACAAAAAAAAAACACCACAATAAATCACATACAGATCTTCTGCCATCATACTATTACCCTTAAACGTCATTAGTCTATGTAAAAACTTCTAGCATATTATCAGTTATAAGAGAGGATGGCAGGGAAATAAACTAAGAATATCTAAGTAAAACAGATTTGGTGTAGGAGAAGCCAAACAGGCAGTGGTCGGTCAGAAACACTAATTACAATCAAAATAATACTGTTGTAAACATGTAATTAAGTATAATTATCAATTCAATTTTACCAACTGATTACATGCTGTCTGTGGTCCAAGAGCATACAACCTGGGACAGAACAGACATGGATTTAGAACAAGCTAAACGCTGATAAAAATAAAGAAAGAAAGAAAAAAAAGGTTGAAAATGAAGAGAACAGCTTTTGCTTTGTCAACCATCATCAAATATCTGAATGCATGAAAATGTTTCAGTGACAAGATTTCAGTAAATTGTGATTTCAACATGGTCATTCCTCATCACCAATATATTTGAAAAATCTAGAGTATTCATTATCGAAAAAGAGTCTCTTCAAGGCTTCGTTTTGCTCCGAGACTAATTAACAGCGAGTCTTTGCCTTCCTTTCCGACATAACATCTTTTGAGGTGTGTAATAAATGATGGCAAGATATCAAAAAGAGCTTTGCCCTTTACTAAAGATGGTGATGACTTCGGCCTCAACAGCTCGGAGGTCCACATCTGCTAAATACCTCCGCTTTTTAATGACGCCGGCTATGACAAAACAATGGGTTTCTGGAGGGAGTGTTTCCTGGCAGCGGGCAGGAAAGCGTCACCTCACTCATCTCTGGGTGTGTTAGATCCTACCGGTCATCAGAACCGATGAACGGCTGGATAATGAAAGACAGATGTAGATTCTGCTGGAAGTTTAATTATAACGCCTGCCAAATAATTGATGATGTAACAACAAAACACCAGTTCAAAAGAAAATCACCATCTAATGTAGTACTCTGATCAATATTAGACACATAGCAAGTGTCAATAAGTCTGTTGGATACATAAAAAGTATTGCTGTAAGGTTTCCAATAAAATCACTGAGTGAATTCAATTGGTGAAATGATGAACAGACTTAAAAGAAGTAAGATTGTACTTCTTTCATTGACACTTAAGTGTATGTGGTTGAGATTTTGATACATTTGAAGTTTTAAACTGACTTCCAAAAATACACTTTTTCTCTTAAATGAGAATGGAAAAACTTCCTGTTGATACCCCTATTAAGTGTAGAAGTAGACGAGTACACATATGCATACATACTACATCTAAAAGAAGGTAGATATTGTGTAAAAACTCCCAATACATGCATAGTCCAAGAACACGGCCAAAGCTGTGACGGCTCTGATCAAAAGCAAATACTATGGAAAGATCATAAATATTAGACTTGAAAAAAAAAATAATAACCTTGCGTGTCTAAGACCTCAGCGCAGCAATGTGTATCTTCATCAGAAGGTACACAGACACCAGGAATCTTCTATTTAAATGAAGTCATCATCAATTTTATCAAGAAAATGGCAAAATTATCCTTTGAAAGAGCTATTTCGGTACGTATCGTACTTTGGTCCAATTTACTCACAGACTTGTGGAATCATTTAGCTGGCAATAGAAGCACTGTGCGTCTCCCAGCCCTTTGAGTCCACACACCTGCCTGTCTCAGTACGAAGGCCGGAGTCTTCCTGCTCCGAAATGAGCAAATGCACCTGTTCGTCTCGGACAGTCTGTGATAAACGTGACTTCCTGTACTGCACACATGGCTGGTCAGAGAAGGTGTGTGATTTCAAAATTCTATGTGTCTCGTTAGGCTAAGTTAGATCAGTTTCTTCTCCAAAAACTTCTGTTGCTGCTAACAAAGAGTGTCATCAACACATACAAGGATCCCAGAGTCTTTCAATATTCACCCAACACACACTATGTAGTGTAAAAAATGTGAGCGGTGGAACACATTCCCCATTCAACCCAAGTCAATCAGAAACCAATTGGTTAGCATATCATTTACTTTCAAACAGCCTTGAGCGAGTGACAACATTTTCCATTTGATGCCGTATGAATTACAAAATCAAATTCATTTAATCTCTTTACACTCACAGACACTTGATTGGGTCCGGGAAGAGAGGCAGTGTCTAACTCAGTCACAGGTTCAAACATAGACGCTCCATTCAAACTGTCAGTCGTACCTACAGAAAATTAAGAGTCTTCAAAAAACCTACTGTTTTTGGAACTGTGGATGGAAGATGGAGAACCTAGCGAGAGTACATGGAGACTCCTAACCACTGCACGCCACAAATCCCCCATAAAAACAAAATGTAAAGATAAATTCAGGATGCATTCATTTTTTTTGATCAAAAAAAAATAAATGGGCCGTTCGGTTGCTGTCTGATCGGTGTCGGAGCGTGGTCCCGCATTGCCGGTTGTAAGTCGAACAAATTCGAGAGTTGGACTCCGCAAGGGCTGCCCTTTGTCACTGATTCTGTTCATAACCAGAGCAACCAGGGCATTCTGGCCACAGGGTGGAGTCTCTGCTTTTTGCAGATGATGTGGTTCTGTTAGATTCTTCAGGCCATGATCTCCAGCTCTCACTGGAACGGTTCGCAGCCGAGTGTGAAGCGACCAAAATTGGAATCCCCACCTCAAAATCAGAGACCGAGGTGCTATACCGGAAACGGGTGGAATGCCCACTCCGGGTCGGGAAAGAGGTCCTGTCCCAAGTAGAGGAGTTCAAGTATTTTGGGGTCTTGTTCACAAGTGACGGAGGGATGGATCGGGAGATAAACTGTACTCATCGTATTTTTGTTTTCTTATCGAAACCGATTCCTGATAAACCTCAAATTTAGGTGGATTCAGTCCATGATTATAATTTAAGCCCTGTCAGCCAGCTTCAGGGCCTCAGCTGTAGAAATTCCGCGACAAGATAATTCACTAAAATGGAAATCTTTGAAAGGTTTGCTTTTGAAAATGCTTATCCTTCTCTCTGCTGGTAAATTTATTCATTAAAACTTTTAGAACCATTTAATAACAGACCAGTGAAATTAATGTCCCATTTAACCATGATCTCAGTGTCTCCTGTTTTTGCCCCTCACTTAAAATGGAAGGCGCTCCTTCGCTCTCATTCTGGATTTGGAAAAACAAAAATCCCTCAGCGCATCAAATTCCAAAGAATTGACGTATTTTTCGTTGCTGGTGAACTCCCTTAGATCGGAGAGGCATTATTTATATTTTAAAATCCCGTGAGTACGTGTCCAGGAGATGTTACTTTTTTTTTTCTCTCAGAAAAAGTCAAAACTACAAATTCCAGGCTATTTTTTAATGTCTGGTCGTAGGTGAGTGAGATCGAATGTTGCTGACACAAAATTCCTGGCTGTCCAACCTTCCAATTGAAATGTACAGATCACCTCGGGGAGTTTCTCGTAGTTCAAATATCGAATTTGGGTCTATTTAAACCCGGCTGATGTGAACCTTTCTGATCAATCACAAACATGTATTTCCTCTGTATTCTCTTTGGTGAACTCATCAACTATCCGTTTCTCCATGATGAAATGTTCAAGTTACCCCCATCTTTGCATTATTGCATGAGTGCTTGGTAATCATTGTTTCATATCTGGCCAGGGGCTCTTTATTAGTCTGGGCCTTTTGTGGTTGGACGAGGGAAAAAAAAATATTTTGTCAGACACCACAGATACAAGGCTTAATCTTTCACTCAATGTAATTTTTCATCCAGCTAGAATTGAATTTTAGTTCTTTCCAAGCAAATTCATTGCATAACCGACAGTTTTATTAGTCAATCAATCTCTCCGACTGGCAACTTAATTTATTTACTGGTTATTTACTGGATTGGCCTGGGTGTGGGCGAAACATTTGATGGAGTATGAAGGAAAAATTACCGAGCAGAAAGCAAGACCTGATGTTACTAAAGGAAAGAGAAAGATTAAGAGAAAGGGGGAAATGCCCATGATCTCAAAAAAAGAAAAAGGAAAGGGAAAAGAAAGGCTACTTGAGATTGGGAAGGCCTTTCAAAGAAAGACAGACAGTGAAATAAGTATTTTGTACTTTTGTTTTGTTTATGTGACGAGCCTCCTCTATACCTCCTCTATACTTTGCATATTTGTCATTACAATGGAATTACACTGCTTGAACCAGGTCAAATGCCGCACTTGCTTTGTGTTTTGTGACTAGCTCTTGGTGACCCTTATTTTAAAGCATCTATTCTCCTTCATCTGCTTTACGACTCTAAGATGGCACGGTCACAACATTAGTTACTGCCATACCAATATTTTGTGTGGGTTTTCAATGGAGGGCATGACACTGGAGCCACACACTGTCTTTAAATGATGTAATCTACATTGTCCTTATCTCGCTAAGAGTGAGAGAAACAGTTTTACAAAAGTGGTGATACCTGCATAATAACCTGCGTATTCGGTAATCGCGGTTTATAACGACATGAATACCGAAAAGTTATTGCCGCATATTACACAAATACTCAGTAGTAACACCTTGGCACAATGGCACAAATCTACAGACTTGACAAGTCTATGAAGTCTTCAACCAAAATACTAAAATCAAATAATAAATACCAGGTAATGAAATAGCTAGGACACAAATATCATTATATATATATATTTTTTCTTTTTTTTAATGAATATAATACACAACAAATCTATATACAAAATTATATTATATATATATAATATTTTATATATTCATTTATTTTTCCTGGTTTGATGAACAATCAAATACACAAGCTTTGCAGTTGGAAGACACAGTTTTGGAATACAGTTTTATTTAGGAACTCAATTATCAAAAAGGCGATAAAAGATAATTAATAATTACAAGTGAAATCAATTCACTATTAAAATATATTGAGTTTTAAACTTTGAGATAAGGAATCCAAACAACTATACACAGCTTGGAGGGGCATGGTAAGACGTAGAGCAAGCATCTCTAAATCCGAACATTCCTGGTTTCATTCCCTGCACCTCCTAGTGTGTCAAAGTGTTGTTGAACAAGACACTGAACCCCTAACTGCTCCCCTGGCGCTGGTCGACGCCAGTCTACTAATCATGGTTCATCCATGATGGGTTAATTGTAGAGAACGAATTTCCCCATGGGGATTAATAAAGGATAATTGTTATTGTTAATTGTTACCGCATACGCAGACAAACAGGCCAACTCTACATGAAACACATTTTCCAGCCCGAATTCTTCCTGGGCGTCAGCCAGAAGTGGATGCCTTTTATATAAAAGTTCAAGGCCGGGTCGTTTTCACATCCTCAAATTTCCCTGCCTCCTTACCATGAAGTGGAAACAGATATGGAATTGCCTAGAAAAAAGAAACCATACCTTACTGTGAACACAGTTGGGGATCGGGAGTGGAGGTGAGAGGTCCGGGTTAGTGCTGGAGAAAAAGCAAAAAACAAAATCAGGTTTAGGCTGTGAGTAAAATAAATAAATGATTGGCTGCCACTCGAGGTTATGTTTCATTCATGATTAATCTCACTGGATTCAAAAATGATAAGATAAGGGTAATATTTACTTGTTATCCAAGCAGTATAGGGGTTTATCAAAAATAGTAAATAAGATAAGAATAAGAATAAGAACAACTTTATTAATTATTAACAACTTTATTAACTTTATTATTAACAACTTTATTAATCCCGAAGGAAAATTGCTGATAAATAAAATAAATAAATAAAATAAAATAAAATAAATAAATAAATAAAAACACTCACGGGCCGGTGTCTCCCTGAGCCCAAATCCAGATAAATAAGATAAGATAAGATAAGATAAGATAAGATAAGATAAGATAAGAACAACTTTATTAATCCCGAAGGAAATCGTTGTGCCAGAGTTACAGAAAATATAACAGTAAGAATTAATAAAAAGAAAAAGGAAGAATTAGAAATAAAAATAAACTATAAACTATAAAGTGTCTCAGTGAAACTATAAAGTGGGTTGCGCCAGGAAGGGCATCTGTCGTAAAACTTGTGCCACAACCAAATATGTAGATCGAACCTCAGAGATGAAGATGTTGAGGTTCTATTTGGGAGGGACAATGTGGGAGTGATGGATAGGATCAGGAATGAGTCCATAAGAGGGACAGAACATGTTAGATGCTTCGGAGAGAAGGTCCGAGAAGCCAGGCTGAAATTATTCAGTTGTATAGAGGAGGATAGTGAATATATTTGTAGACGGATGATGGAATTGGAGCTGCCAGACAGGAGGTCGAGAGGAAGACCAAGGAGAAGCTTTATGGCCGTAGTGAGAGAGGATATGAAGGTAGTTGGTGTGAGAGAGGAGGATACAGAGAATAGGGTTAAATGGAGAAGGTTGATTCGCTGTGGCGACACCTGAAGGGAAAAGCCGACAGAAAAAGATGATTCCGAGATATCAAGCTATTTTCAGAATGGCGGGGAAAGTATTCAAAAAACGATTTAATTTCTAATTTTCTCCATTTTTATTTACTTATTCATTTATTTATAGGAAATAATAAGATCAAATTGTCTTAAGTAGAAGTTACAAGTTTCCCAGATTGAAAGCAGGATTTTAATTCAATGAATCAAATATGAATTAATCAAAACCTCCACATCTTGAGGGCGCAAGTTTTCTTTATTAAACTAAATTCTTATTAATTACTGATTTTTCAGTTGGGATTCGAGGGTGAGAAAGCAACACCAATAACATTTCAATAATCTGTCAAGCAACATAATTTACTTCTTAATTAATATGCTGAAACCTTTTCTTTCATTTGCACAATTATGAATAGATACTATGAGATGCAGGAATGAGGCTAGAGAAGATCTTGAGTCCCGCTTTACATCTGGGTTCCTCTAATTCTAAAACTGAGTGTCCAAGACAAGAATGTCCCAAAAAAACAGCACAGGGAGCTTTGACACCCGAATCCTCGTGTCAAATTTCTCCTGTAATACAACTATAATAAAACAGTGTTCCTGGTGATGGTGATGCAACAAAAAAAAATCAGCTTAAATTCATGGATTGAAGGACTGAGGAGGTTAGAAGAATGGACAAAAAAATATTTATTTTCTATTCTTTTCTTTTCTGAGCTTTCTTCAATTTTTTTTCTGAAAAGAGCATGTTCACACAAATACAAATACAAATACACACTGTACATAAACACACACGATACATAAACACACTGAGCATTCTCACACTCGTAAATACCCACCTGAGTTTATCTATCTATCTATCTGTCAAACTATCTAGATAGATAGATAGATAGATAGATAGATAGATAGATAGATAGATAGATAGATAGATAGATAGATAGATAGATAGATAGATAGAATCTTAAGATCTTAAACCTTAAAAAAATGACCCACGTCCTGTAAACTGTAATAATTTATCTGTATTTTATCTGTATATATATATACTGTCATTTCATAACAGCTACATATACAATACTTTTTCTTGTGCACTCCTTATCTTTCACTTGGTACTTAAGACACTTTATAGTCTTCACTTGTTACTTAAGACACTTTATAGTTTATTTGTATATCTTATCCCCCCCCCCCCCTTTTTTTCCACTATTATTTATTATTGTTACGTTTTTCTTGTAATTTGGCACAACAATTTCCTTCGAGATAAATAAAGTTGTTCTTATTCTTATTCTCATTCTTATCTATCTATCTATCTATCTATCTATCTATCTATCTATCTATCTATCTATCTATCTATCTATCTATCTATCTAATTCTCATTAATTTATTTCAAAATACCTATCTCTCTCACTTAATGGCGATCATTGATCTGCCGTCCAATAGGTATGTAGTCTGGAGAGTGCTGATCTAAAACTAATCTCGAAATCTTTTACTTCCCCGGTAAAGACACAAGTAAATGCTGTAATTTGTTAATCGCAGTTTTTAGGCGCGACCGGATTTTCCACACACGCAGTTCGAGGCCTTCCACTTGTTGCCCAAGTCGGATTTGATTTAACCCGCGGTTGTTAATCCGGGATTTAATCCCGACGTCCGCTCTGTCAGGTCAACTGCCGCCGCGTATGGAAACCGTAGGCGTGTAAAATTCTTACCTCCGCTTCCAGATGTGGCGAGAGGGTTGCTATTTTCCGGGGTGTCATGTGTTCGAGATGAGAGGAGAAATAAAAAAAAAAAGTGTGAAATAAAGTCGCGGACGAGCTTCCGTGGGCGCAGCCGTGTCCGTCCGGCCGCCAGGCTGCGTTAACTCGCAATAGACGACTCGGGCTCTCGGTCCCGGGAGACGACTGTCTGCTCAAGGGGGAAACGCTGTAAAGTTTGACGTATTAAGATGCACAACATCCGGTCACGCCCGACAAAATAAAAGGTTATTTCCTTTTCACAACCGGACGCCTCCAAAAAAGGGTCACGCCTCCTCTTTAAACTCATGAAAGTTAGCAGTAACGAATGGATGATGATATTTTTGGTTTGGTAAACATGTTCGACATGAAATAGTTGATAAACTGTTAGTCCACGTCATTATTAATATAGAAGTAATAGACCACCAAAACTAACATGTTAAATGTTGTGAAATGTTGAAGGGTGGCCAGTTGGCCAGGGAAGTCCCAATCAAATACTGGATTTCAGTATTACCTACTGATTTTTATTTTCATAAAAAAAAAATCATTTGCTCCAACTGAGTTATAAGTATATACATACACAAGTGTTCATGCAAGGAGCACGTTAAACCGTAAGTCAATTTCTAAGGTTTTTACCCCTAAATTTTGTGTGTGTGTGTGTGTGTGTGTGTGTGCGTGCATGTGTGTGTGTGTGTATAAATTACACCAGATATTTTTTCCATCACCATCTTAATATTTTATTATTATTATTATCATTATCTATATCATTATTGCATTTATTTTGAAAGTTTGTGATTCCAATACACACCAGTGTTACCAAATGTTAGATTTTTAATTGCTGTAAATAGATATAATATATATAAAATACAATGTATTTTCATGAGCACAATGCCTGAAATGGCAGTGTAAATGGTATTATTATAAATTATTTCTTCTCATTCCACATCAGGGAATCCCCTAAACCTACTCAAACTGCATACGTATTGAAAAGCAGCCATTTCTCCAGTTGACTAATCTTTCGATCATTTCTCATTAATATGTCATCCATCCATCTATCCACAAGTTATCATGTTACCACTCATATTACCACTTGGAAAAGAACTATGAAAGTGAAGATTCTGGAAGTGAGCAAAACTCCCATTTCTATACGAATACAAGTGTTTCACTGTGTGTACTTTAAACTGTACACTGAGGGAGCAACGCAACCCTGAGGTCTTATTTACTCCTTCATCGTTACCTTCCTGAAAACACAAAAGGTATATCCCTCCGCCAATCACACATAGTGAGACATAAGTTGTGCAAAATGTAATCCACACTCTCCCATAGCGGGTCAAATTTGACCATTTCATGTTTTCTCACAAACAGGGGCCCTGGGTCATTGGGGTCACTGATTATTCTCCTGATATGAATTCCTATTTGAGCTGTTGTCCAGTAGCCAGATCAGCCACGACTAGCGCATCGTGGCCGCAGCCTGACTTCCACTTAGGGTTAGGTTTAGGGTTAATCCAGGAGTCCAGAAAGTCCCTTGGAGTCCAGAAATGACGTATAATCCAGCGGCCAGTGTTAGCATTAGGTGCCACAGGATGCGGCCTTAACATGTAGCTCCATCCCAAATGAGTTGTGCCATCCACCCATCTGCTGGCCATCGCTTTGTAGTCCTACCGTGTGCAAACAAATTCATATTTATCACTGTGAAGGTGTGGAAAACCTTTTATTCTTGATAAAATAAAAAACAAATCCTGTCCTTATCGAACTCTATATCCATCATTTTTCAGCACATTAACCTTTTGCATGGCTAGCTGACCGCAACATGTGGTGTCAAAAATTTGTGTTGTCTTTTATCCGTAATAAACACAAAAAAAGTACAATTAGCAAGTCTGGACTATAGATTGAAAGCCTCATTAAAGTTCATTACATTATATTATACTTTAACGCCAGAGGGGATGTTTATAATACCTAGATGACACTTCTGATTCCAACATGAAGATAATGATTAATCTGTTTTTATTACTTACAGATATAAAGTACACCACGTGGAGGTTGGTGTTAATCGGTACCAGCAAGTACCAGTAGGTATTCCAGACAAAGCAGGACGCGCGCACACACACACACACACACACACACACACACACACACACACACACACACACACACACACACACACACACAGTGCCAACTGGTCATTGAGCTGTAAACAGTTTACCACATAATTTTACCACTTTTCTGATGCATCTCTGCAGGAAATATCAGTTTATGAAAGCACATGAGGTGGAATACTCATGCATATTTTACATTTTCCTGGATACTCTTTCAAATGAGAGGGCATCAGAAGTAGCATAGAGACAAATCATGAAAATGGTGAACAATTTACAAGTTTAGAAATATAATATGAATGAAAACTGCATAATTCGAAGTTTGCCTGGCTGAGTTTGCTTAGATGTTGACTACCGCTAACCTCCCATTTCCGCCAGTCTAAATTGCTCTGCTAAATTTTTTAGGAAAGAAAAAGAGAAAAGAAAACCTCAAGGTAAAATTGGGAATTTGCTGGCGGAAAAAATACATTTTTCTTCTAATTCTAGTATTCGTAATTCTTTCTTTTGATCCAATTACCTCTACAAATCTGCTCTGCCAGTAGTTGGCTAGACAGAGCGAGTGTGTGTCCAAATGATCATTTCATCCTTGCAATTTCGGGCGAAGAAATAGCCCGCCACCTCACCTGCCGAGATAATCGCTCGAAATTATGATACATTCATTTTTCACCTATCAAAATCCAATTTTGGTGATTACGTTTTGCGGCCTCGCCCATTTTTTGTGGCTCATTTGCTCTGTGGTAATGGACCAGTCTTTACATTCTGACCAGACCTATATGAGTACACCTCTGCTTACAAGGTGCAAATTGTGTCAGAAGGTGGACTCGTCTTTCTCTCAAGTAGTTTGTGAGCTGAAGGAGGTAATTTCATGTTCCAATTGAGTTTTTAACCCATGGTTGTCATCACGGCACATTAAAAGTGAACAGGAGAAATACCATTTTGAAAAGAACGAAGGATCTACACTTATATCTTGACATGTACATGAGCTGCACCAATGGCATCGGTCCTTTAGTTTTATTTTTGTTTATCATCAGCCAAGTCTAAACATCTCTGCAAATACTATTTGCTTTAAATTAATATGAGGACTGAATTTTCGACAGGCTTTTTTGACATTTGTACCTTTTCTGCGTGCGTTGGTTGTTGAGACCGGCTGCAGCACTCTTACTTATCATGTAATACATGAGGTTACTAATGCTATAACAAGTCACCAGAGAAATCTGCTCGGATATTGTCAGATTTTAGTCTGCCGTCTGAGACTATGGACCAAACACGCTGTTACAATAGTCTTGACCTACAAGTAGGGTGGAGAAGGATGCGATGCATCTGGGAGAAAAGTGGGTCGTGGAACAACTGATCTTATTCACGGGATGCATGGTGATGATGAAAACTACAGGTTAACCCTCAGTTTCCGCCTCTGCAGGTTAAAATGCTTACAAATATGGATCTTTTTATTACTTTCACCACATTTGGAACAGCACACGTGCCTTTTACTCGGGGGAAGATTGTGGCATCCGTCTATTGCAAGTATGGCATTACCATGATTTGAGCAGCTGTTAGGCAATATTGTAAACACAGTGTTGAGATAATGGTGAACAGAGCAATTTTTAAAGATAATATTTCGGTGAGGAAACAGCTGGCACAGAGAAAGGAGAAGTCCTGCGTGCCCGGAGAGAGATGAACCCATCAGTAAGAGGAACACATAAGGTTATACCCCCTTTAAAAATGTATCACCCCAAAGAGTTGCCCTCTCCCTCACTGAGGCTTCTCTTCATCTCCGCTCCATTTTCCATGGAAAATATGATATCAACTCCCATGTATTTTTTATGCACCTTTTGAGTAGAGCTGTGCCAACGCTCCTGGTAGTCAAGGTCAAAAAAAAAAAAAAAAATCTGTTTTATAATTTTTGTAAACAACCTATGTTCACAGTTTTAGAAGATGCTGCATCAAAAGAGGGAATCAAAACTGCCGGATCTCCAGGCTGGCAAGGTCTGACCAAGGTCAAAGGTTCACAGTGACCTTCTGCTCTTGGCACAGGGTACAGCTTTATAGAAGTGAGAGTGGGAAGTGGCAACCTGGCACATGAGGTGACAGCGAAGGCACTGCCCGCTTTGCATTCTGGGTGTGGGAAATATTTATTTTCCCCTGTAATAATCAGTCTCAGCTGGAATCAACGAAAGGTTGTTTTTGTGTTTTTTTTCCGGAATGCTTTATTGGCAGCCTTCAAAAAAAAAGACTCACATCCTCTCCTGTTTATCTGTTTTAATAACAGCGACCCCCGAAGATATCCAGAAATAGTCAGTTTCATTCGTCCTGAAGGCAGATGTTTGCCTGTTCACCTTCATTCGACTGGTGCGACGCCAAGACGGTTGTTTCTTCCCCTGGTTTCCATGATGGAGCCAGAATATCCCAATGAGTATGAGTTAACTTAATAACATTGCTTGTGACCAATGAAATGAGTCTACCTTCAAAAGTCATCCAACATCAGGCATCTCAATTTCAAATAATTCAGCAGAGGTGCGTTAAAAAGTTGTTTATATAATGTGTTGTGTATCAACGGGAGAATAGTTACTTTTTACTCGTAGGAATCAAATTTAAGTATTTTAGATTGGTTTATTAATATGTATTGAAATTTTCTTGAACTCAGAATGTGGTTAAAAATGATGACACCTCCTTAACCTGTCTTGTTAGGGTCAGTGTGTTATAAAAGCTTTGTATAAATATTTAAATGAACTTAATCCACTTTAACAGCATTTTTAAAGTTAACTCCAGCTGGAAGGACTCTTTAACATAAATATGCTTTAATGTTTGCCTCAACTTGAACGTGTTAAAAAAAAAGATGGAGAATTATTTCTTTAAAAATTGCAATTCGTAGTTCATATTTTAACCGGTGTACATATATATATATATATAATATAAATCAAAAACTCACAAATTGATAAATAATATTTTATATATATACAGATATAAATATATATCTGTATATATATTTATTTGATACATATTTTAAATCATTTTACGCGTGCAATGTGCGCTGGGCCGATGACGTAGACAGGTTGCATTGTGTTAATTTTAGCTTTCTGCTAGTGTTAACTTTCACTTGGTGCATTATGGTACACATGCTAATAATGCTACGTTGTGCTACTTTTAGGTGCAATTTCCAGTTTCCACTAGTAAAACAAAGGGACTGATGTAAGTCTACACAGTTTTCCAAGGAATAAGAAGAGAAGAAGGGAGTGGGAAATTGCTTTTGGATGTGCACAACCTCCTAAGAATCCCCCGGCTGTTTTCTTGCCACTTCTCTCCGGAAAGATTTGAAGCATTTAGCTGAGCTAAGCTGCTGAAAAGGCTCACTTATGCATCTGGTTTTAAACTGACGCTAAAGCCAAAAGCCATGTCTACGGTTTTCTCTCACAAGCATACAAAAGGTCCTCGGGAAACAAGTAATACCAGCTCAAAGAAACACCACAGGCAGGAGATGCTGGATGTTTTCCTGCGAGGACGTCAATAACCCATTACTGCAGGAATAGAATCTGTTGACGAAAGACCAGGCATCGGCACGATCCCGGAAGAAACTGATGACGAGTCTCCTGGACATTCAGCACAGGAGCAAGACCGGTAAGTCTGCAGTGATCAGCCGATGACAAAGAGCGGAGCTCCTTACAACAGACGCGCTCTCTCCCGGTCGTCATAGAAACGCTGTTGCCGGCCCCTCACCAGCGACTTTAGCTGACTCTTGCCTCATCGCATCTGTGTTAATCTTCATTTTGAGGCTCATTTGTTATTCTGTCTTCAGCGTTATCCTCCTTACTCACGTCTCTCGGGTTCAAATTGGAAAGGCTGCACAAATGACATGTTTTTGCACCGTGGGGTAAAATAAATGGGTTAAACCCCAAGCCGACCTCATGATGTCACTTACCAGACAGCATTGCAACGTTAAATAACAATAATGGCCAATGAGCGAAAAATGTTTACGGTTTTATTCAAACTAAGATATGAGATATTATTGTTTTTATGTGTCCGGTGAAAATATTGATCAGGATGATAATGTCTCACAACTTCAACATATGTTTTTATCATTTTAACACAACACCCACAATGGTGATGATTACCAGTTTTGAATATTGTATAGTTAATGTGAAAACAATTTCAATAGTCAAGTGAATGAGAGAATGATAAGCTCCATGTCTCCAGGCTATGACTGACAGATGACCTGTGCAGGTTAAAGTCTGCACCCTCCTGAGCTGGGATTGGCTTGCAAAAGGAACTCCTCCTTCAAGATAACTCTTACTCAATTTCTCTTCCCATCAGTAACATGATAGTACAACTTAAAACCTGCTCTTAAGCTTTTCACCTCGCTACCTTTCCACCTGGTCTCCTGGACACACAATATATCCATCGTCCTTCTATGCGTCACGTCAACCAGCTCCCAAACCTTTTCCTGTCATCATCCCAATATTCAAAGTCCCTACTCAGGCCTTTCCTCCTCTCCGAGGCTGCATTTGCTACATGAAATTTTATGATTTGCTATTATATGAAGAGCACACTGAAATGATTAATGGTATTCAAGTGTATTTCTGGTTATGACGGTTGGGTTCAGTCAGTAACCTGTGCCCCGAGACTAGTTAACCTGCCCATGTGGTTACATTTTCTTGCACCTGTATTTCCCTGGTTTACTAAAATCCCTGAAGGATTTATTAGTGGCATAGTTTCTCTCTTTTTCTTTAATTGCCTTGAGGTCTGGATCTAATGGTGAAATTTAAGGTTGAGTGAGAAAGTGGCTTTTAGATGTTTTTTTTTTAACTTCCAATCAGTTTTTTTTTGGAACAAACCACTAGCAGCATGTGAATGAACCACAGGAGGAAATACATATGAAAACACATATAATTTTTTCTCTTTATTTTGTGACACAGATGAAGAAGGAACAAAGAAACAGAAAAGAAGCAAAAAGAATCCAGAAAACTGTCGGAAGGAATTCTTTTGATTTGGGAAGTCAAGGCCAGATAGACTGGAATGCATAGATTTATGTTTTTATACCCATAGCTTGACCCCAATAGAAAATATTAATGCTTTCTTTCTTTTGATTAGAGATGACAAAAACATTGTGTTTATTTGTTCCATTCACTCCAGTGGTTGTAAGTAATGGAATCTATAAAACCATGAAAAGATCAATTTTTTGGAGAATGTGTTTTTTTTTTTCTTCTTTATGCATTCATATATCTTTCATATTCAAATTTGATGTTCCCCAAAAAACTGACCTAGAAAAATGTGACAGAAAGAAAACAAAATTAAATGAAAATTAAATGAAATAAAACGCAATTATATTAAATGCCATTAAATAAAATGCAATTAAATACAATACCATTATATTACATACAATTAAATTGACACTTGCAAATACAAGGACACATCTCATATTTTATATTAGGTGAAGGAAAACCATTTTGAATATAAAAAAAATACTAACACCTTAAAGACCTGACATGATGTTAACACCAAAATCAATCTTCTTCTTCTTCTTCTTCTTCTTCTTCTTCTTCTTCTTCTTCTTCTTCTTCTTCTTCTTCTTCTTCTTCTTCTTCTTCTTCTTCTCCTTTCAGCTTTTCCGTTCAGGGGTCACAACAGCATCAACCTTCTCCATCTAACCCTATTCTCTGCATCCTCCTCTCGCACACCAACTCCCTTCATATCTTCTCTCACCTACGTCCATAAATCTTCTCTTTGGTCTTCCTCGAGACCTCCTGCCTGGCAGCTCCAATTCCAGCATCCGTCTACCAATATATTCACTATCCCTCCTCTGTACATGACTGAACTATCTCAGTCTAGCGTTTCTGATCTTCTCTCCAAAACTGTAGCCTCATCGTTCCACCTGGGTTCCTCTCATTCACACGCATATATTCTGCCTTGCTGTGACTAACTTTCATTCCTCTCCTTTCCAGAGCATACCTCCACCTCTAGATTTTCCTCAACCTGTTTTCTGCTCTCACTACAGATCACAATTATATCTGCAAACGTCATGGTCCATGGAGATTCCTGTCTAACCTCATCTGTCAGCCTGTCCATCATCACTGCAAACAGGAAGGGGCTCAGAGCTGATCCCTGATGTCCCACCTCCACCTTGAACTTCTCTGTTACCCCACAGCACACTGCACCACTGTCTCACAGCAAGCATACATGTCTTGCACCAGTCTAACATACTTCTCAGCCACTCCAGATTTGCTCATACAATGCCAGATCTAAATAAATATGAAATTCAATTAATCATATTGTAATAAAGTACATATATACACATTTATGCTGTATGTACATGTTAGTGCCTCTTTCTTATATATATATATATATATATATATGCGATACACTATATATTATACACTCAATTACATACAAAAACACACACTCAAACAAACTCATACAAACACGCACATACATGTATCTACGCATGTGCGCTTGCATGTTTTCAGCTTGCTGTTGGTTTTTATTGTACATCAATCTAAGCCACACCATGAGTTGGGGAAGAAGGAGAAACTATAAGACCGGCTTTAAATCAGAATCAGAATCAGAAAAACTTTAATTTTCCCCGAGGGGCAATTAGGGAAAGAAAGGGTGCATGAGGGTGAATGTGTATATGTGTGTGAGTAAGAAAGTGTGAAAGAGAAAAATCAGCATATGTGATATGGAGGGAAGGTAAGATTACATGTCCATCTCAGATTTTTGGCGCAGCTACCCTGCAATTGAGCAAAGAAGTAATTTATTGCAGCAGAACATTGGGCTGCAGATTCTCCTGCTGCACGTTGTGTTGTGGTACTCCCATAGCACTCAACTGAAAAGACATAAAAGTCCTCTGAAGGAGGGAAAAAGCAAAGAAAAGGAAAAAAAAAAAATGCCCCAAACCCACGCAGTTATTCTCTGCTGAACTCAGCTCTTTGTGTTTGACAGTTTGAAGGGGTTTCACTGACAAATGTTCAAGAAAATTAAAATAAAAAATGATTAAAGATATGGATTGAATGATTTTATCTCCACCTCTACTGACAAGTCATTTCATTTCTATTTGGTTTGTAAAGCTTCCCCAACAGATTTATTTGGTCAGGAAATGTTACTTCATTGTGTGTGTGTGTGTGTGTGTGTGTGTGTGTGTGTGCGTGTGTGTGTGTGTATATGTGTGTATGTATGTATGTGTGTGTGTGTGTGTGTATGTGTATGTGTGTGTGTGTGTGTGTGTGTGTGTGCCTGCGTGTGTGTGAATTCATATTAATAAAAAGAACAACCATAAAAAAATTAAATATGTTTAAAAAGATTGTTGAGCTTTTTTGACCTTCATTAAACAAACTAAAGTCTTATAAAAGCTGCACTTGGCAAAAGGCACAAAAATTAAAATCTTCCCACACATGAAATCAAAATGGCAAAATTGTTTTTTTTTTACGTCTAAATAACAACAGTAATAATGAATTTAAAATTTAAATTGCTTCATCTTTCATGAGTGTTTCATGCAATGCACCCTATTACCTTTGTTTTTTGTTATTATTACCCAAAAGTACTGGCTGTGTCATACACATTATAATATGATAATTTATGTCAAAACATGGGGCAACTCACTAAATATTGTTTTCAAAAAGTTTTTTTAAATATTACCTTTACTGCAGGGTTGTCTGAGAATTGTGAGGATCCTGGTGAGTTTATCAAGTTTTGTTAAATTGCAAGTTTGAGAGCTTCAGGACAATAAATATTGACTGATATAAGCACAAGTTTCCATTCACGGATTAATTCAGGATACAAGTGTGCCCATGTATCACAATACGTACCCAACAATACCATTTTGACAGCTTAAAGTTGTCATGAGCCCATTCTTTTAGAAACTTGCCAACCTAAACATGTAACCTAAACAGGCCTAATCTTATCTAACTCATCATTTTTGCACTACACATCACAAAATTGGATTTAAAAGTGGGGATTAAAAGCCCTGAGATACAAACCTGAAACCTTTGAGTCATTCCGAGCATGGTTGTCTCAGTTTATCACAATCATATATTTCCTTTCTTTTGAGTGTTTTGAAAACTGATAGTCATCACTGAAAAAAACAAATAAATAATTGGGAGAAACCCAATTAGTTCTGAATAATTTAATCCATTAAGTGCTTCACAGTGAACCGAGTACAGGTTAGTATGTCAAGGCAAAATGAACTGAACTGCATGCAGAGCAAGAGCGCCCCCTAGCGGTAGACATTCGCTCCTACAGGTAAACCTCAGCAAACGATCTCCTTTGTCCTTTGTCCTGTTTCCAAACCCCATTTGATTCCGTCAATATTTTAAGTATGACGTTTTCAGTTTGTTATTAAATTTCGTTGCACTCTATTTAATGTCAACTTCCCTTCTTTTTATTTTTTAAATGATTAAAAAAGGGTGAAATGGACACTTTTATTTAATGGTAGCTTGGTTTCCATGGTAGCCATGATGCTTCTGACCTCATTAATTTGAAGTCAGAGCAGTTTCTGGTGTTTTTTTTCCTCCTCTGACAGTTTTAGTGGCTCATATTTCACTGCTGTTGAAAACATTTAACGCTTTAGTAAAGCTTTGGCACTAAAGAGCAAAAACACATCTCTGACAATTAGTCATTAAATAATGATCTTGAGCTTGTTTTCTTTACCAAGATTTCATGTTTTAAAGCAGAAGTCTAAAAAATGAACTAAGTATAGTATTTTGATTTGTCATTAATTTCTATTTGCTGTTGTTATGCTAAATGAAAGGGCTAAAAGGAGGGAAAAAAAATGTAAACTTTGTGACCCAGGCCCATTTTATTCTCAGATCTTCGATGAGATAAAATAGAATAGGATAGAATTTAAAGAAAAAACAGGAAAGCTAAAATTTGCAAATGGAAATTAATTTTCCTTTTTTCAATACATAACTTGGGTCACAAAGTCTGTATATTCAAAAAGGAACAGAACATTAAAATCAATGAACAATATATATTGACAAAATACATTTAAGAACATCACTTTCACTGTCAACTTGACATGATTATATTCATCTTGCAGAGATTTTTTAGCAAATCCCATATTTTTATTCCATTGTTGCTGATCGTAAGGAAACGATTACGTCATAGGACCTGTTGGGTAAATGTTCATTTACACTTCCAATGTCATCCTAGGTAAATCTGACTTTAACAGAACAATCTTATCCAGCAACTGAATACAACACAAGTTTAGGTATACAAGATTAACTGATTAGAAAATTATAACTGTATAGTCTCCTTTTGTTGAAAACACATACAGCACACATACATAAGCACACACACTAGATGTTGATACAAAGGGAGAAGTTCAGTGAACTGTGAAAACACTAATGGGATTCCTGACAATATAATTAAGGCAGGGGGCTGACGGAAGGGACGGCTCTCTGTCACCAGGCACTCACACACCCCTTCCCCAAATTATTCTCCTTCCCCCACCTCACATCTGCTGCTGCTTGCCTCCATTTTTAGCCACCGACCTCCTCCATCCTCTCGTGCACAGCTTCATCATTTTAAGTCATGTCAAGCGAGGGGTTTTCTTGTGATGCAGTTTATCGTAGAGTTGTATTGACTTGTTTGACGTTTCCCTTATTTTCTGACGGTTCATTCATGTTCCTATAAAAATTGCTGCATGAGTCCACTGCAGTTCCATTGCAAGGATAGCAACATAATATAAATGTCATTGCTATATCATTGTAATTAACCCAAATTAGGTCTTCATCTCTCTTTGAATATATTTTCTATGGGCATTTTTTTTAATATAAATCTATATTTTGTCTTTACTTACATGTGTCATTAATGATCCCGATGTGTTTTCATGTCCCCTAAATTTCCTTCAGTGTCTTATTAAAGATGCAAAAAATTTCAACTCATGTCCTTATATCAATGAATAACCTTCAAGAAACAAGTAAAAACTTTTCTCTTTCAGGACTATTTACTGCGCTGATGCTTGAGCTGCCCCAGATCAGGTTAGGCACCAAGTTAGGCTATGCAGTGTGTGTGTGTGTGTGTGTGTGTGTGTGTGTGTGTACGTTTGTGTACGTCTTTGTCAAAAAAAAAAAAAAAAAAAAAAAAACTAACCCTAGCTTACTGTTCTGTATATTTCCTGTGCATCTTGTATTTGCAAGTGTTATTTGCAGTGCTTATGTCCTCTATTGTAAGTCGCTTTGGATAAAAGCGTCTGCCAAATTTAATGTAATGTAAAGTAATCTAATGAATTTTTTTGATTTTTGGTTACGTCGCCAAAACGCTGAAAAACTGATCCCTTATAAAATGTCAGATTTCCTGCTTGTTGAATTTGTCAGCCTTTATAGAAGCTGGGGGAAATAAATCTCGGCGCCCGTGCTTTTTACCACCTGTCCGTCTGCGATTACAACTTGCATCTGGTGGGATGCAATGCTTGGCAAGGCGTGCGCACCAGCCGCAAGCACACGCGCGTGCATGTCTTAAACCTCAAGGTGGGAGACTTGATTAAATCCTAATGAAATTTTATTTAAAGTCATAACGAATGAGCCTGCAATGATGCATGAGGTATTGTGTGTTTCCAGCAAAGGATTTTGCAAGAAGACCAGCTGTGCAGTTGCTCCCATCAAACCCTGGGTTAGATTTAGATTATATTGAAGCTAGTTAAAGGTTAACCCCTCCTCATGCTCAATTTGATGCTTGGTCTTTGCATCCACGGAGGTCAGAAAATGTGAATCTGAAGTCGCCACTGAGGCCGCGACTGTCCCAGAAACATGACCACTACATTGTGCTGCAGTGTCAGCCCACATGAACGAGCTGGCTGATTTATTGCCGGCCCACAAAAAGGTTTCCTTTGTGAAGCAGAATAAAAGCCGGGAATGTTCGGACACTCCATTAATTAGACAGTTTGTTGTGTTTTAGTGCGGCGACGGTGTTAATGATTAAGCCCCGACACACACGCTGACAAACTTCTTAATTTACAACAGCCTGCAAAGACTCGGTGAATTGCAAGTCTTCCGGGACCATATACCACTATTTCAGCAAGATGATATAAATAAACTGCTATGAAATATTACTCCCTCTTTTAATTAAAGTTTACACATCGCCTGGAGTCTCTCCTCAGGGTGGGGGAGGAGTCTTTATGCCCTGTTTGGCGCTACGTTAATCTCAAAAGCAAATTCTGATGAAGAATCGATGGTGAGTGCTGTGGGACCCTGCTGGAGGATACAGGTGTACAAATGTCGGCAGAGGTGGAGTCCTGAAGCTGTAGCGAACATGAAAGGTGGAGATGTAAAAGTTACATATTGGACACACCTCTGCCATAATGTCTCAGGCTGATGCCTGCAGAGTTCCTATTGCAGGATCCAAGAAGAACATGGAGGTGATCAGGTTCTCGGGAATCTTGTATCATCATGGAAACGTGCCACTAGACATGTTCTGGCCCCACTCTCTTTCAGCAGGCCAGAAATATATTTTATGCTTAATGTACAATACATTAAAACATAAGTTATGGATCCAAAAATAAATCATTTATGTCTCTCACAAGAGCTGATATCGGCTAAGATCTAAAACCGGGAATGTAAACAAAAGAGAGCATGAAAGGCATCAAATTGACAATTTTTTTTGGACAAAAAAGAAAAAAGCACAGCACACGTAACCATTTGAGATCATTTTGTAAATCAATTGCATGTAATATGTTAAAAATGTGAGAATATTGAAAATATTAGAGAAAAAGAATAAGGACAGAATATGCTAACATTCCAGAAAGGCCATTACCAAAAAAAATTATAACATCCATACATAGGAACATCCATCTTTAAACAACAATAATAATCTTCGTGGGTCGTAAAAATATGCATTATAATGGCAACTCCACACGTGGATTCAAAAATATGGTGATTAAAGGTAAACCAAAAAGTGCATCGCTTTATCATGTTGTTGTGGAAAAAATACAGAAATACTTACAAACATACCTTACCAAAATTAACATGATTTTATAATCACCTACCATTTGAAATCCCCTTTCAAAAATGAAGACACTTGAAAATATGTCAATAAGGCAAAACCCACATGAAAATACCATTTAAGAATAAAACATATCTGGTCAGAAAGTTGTAAAAGTGTCTTTAATAAAAGTCAAAACTGCTAAACTGAGAGGTTTTTTCTTTTTTATGAGAGTTTTAATATGCAGTAGCTACATACTAACGGTAGGGGGCAGTATAATCATGTATAGCTGGAAACTGATACAAGCACAGCCCAGAGTGTTTGGTATCAATGAAATGCAATCCTTAACACTGTTACACGCATGCACGCTCACAAACGCGTGTGCGCACACACAGAAACACACAAGCACACGTATGCACGCTCACACACGCGCAGACGCCATGGCCACATGCTGACAGTGCTCTCCATCCTCACATTAGTAAGATGTCTACACAGCAATTCCCTCATGTGTTGGCGGATGAGGTTTAATAAAAAAAATAAAGAAAGAAAAACTTGTTATAGTGGATCTGCCATGTTGCTGACCCACTCCTGTTGCAAAATTAAGTGTAAATAATGATATTTCTGCAGTAGCATGCAGTTGTACACTGGAGCTGTGCATCATTTACTCCTCTATTCCTCCATATGCAGAGTTATCAATACTGATTTGTGTAACTAAAGGTTTGCTTCTGTTGTGTCAGGAGCCATTGTGTTCTCCTCTAACTCACCCTGTTGTTCTCCACGCTTCCTTTCCCACCAGAGGTAACTTAACAATAACCTCAGCTTTTTTATCCCTATTTTAAAACCAAAGCAATAAAATAAAAGTCACTTGGTATTTTATTCTTTGATTTTCCCATTAGCTGAGGTTGTCATTCTTTACAACGATGGTAGAAACGCTGAAAATACACTTTCATGTGATATTCTGAGATAATTTCATCAACTTCAGCTCAATCCTCCATTGTGCCGGTACCAAAGTGGAGAGTTTACACAAATACTTCAGCTATAAAGCAAAATTATAGTGTTAAGAGTGCTGACTTGCAGTCACAGCATAGTACCTTTACACATCTACTTTACTACTTTACTACAAGAGTTGAATAAAAACGATAGTGTGGCTGTTGTTATCATCCAACTCTTTCTTATTCTCCAAGAGACATTTTTAAAATCAGGGTTTTTTCCCAAAGGATTTAGTTTTGACCAGTTAATCTCGCCAATAAATTGCCTGCGTGTGAGCTGATTTATTTTCCAACATCATCAGCGGGATTGGATGTAAAAGGTGTTTCAAGTGCAGCTAACCGGTTGAAATATTTTGACTGCCAAACAAAATCAAATACCATCACACATTTTAACTATTTGGTTGAGATGCCCCTCACAGAATACAAAAACAAACACGTATATGATGACACAAGAGATGAGGTAAGAGGGAAAGTTATTATTTTCCTATGGTTGATCTAAAAGAAGTAAGCATCTTTCCAATCAATTTGAGTGTAGACAGATTTTGCTTTTTGTTCACATTAATGTCAGCGTGTCATTTAGTGCAAAACTTGGACCAGCTGGCGCCTGAAGCAGTTTATTACCTTGTTAGTAGCTGAAAGAAGGCAAGTTTATCTGAGTTAACATGACAAAATCTAATACTCAATGGGAGTCAGTGACTCATAGGATGATCTCCTCCGCCTTTATTATTTATGTCACCTTGCAGTTTACATTGAGAAAAAAGAGCCACTTTTCCTGAATAATAAATCAGTCAGCCTTCATCATGGCTGCTGTAGGGATCATCGCGACCAGCTGATCTAATTTTTAACAACGTTTTCTTCAAATTCACACAGCTCCCCTCCCTATGCTCGACTTTCACTTTCACTTATTCACTGCAACCTGCAGTGCAAGCTCATATAACATTTCAAAATGTAGAGGTTTAAAACACAGCCACTTCCTCCCTAAGTCAGTAAAAAAACTATCCCCTCCTATGAAAACTTACTTCAAATCTCCCATATTTTTCCTGTTCATCCCTTCATACATAAATAACCAAAGGTCAAAGCCGGCCCTGGAGCAGCGAACCAACCCGAGGATTGAAATCCTTGGAAACTCCAATGATATTCTACGTCCTCTGAGCTGCGGTCGAGGATCGTACCCGATCCCGTTGGCCCTCCAAGAAGGAGGTGAATCAATGGAAATGGGGACCCCCGTCGTAGTTTCAGGCTGTGCCTGACCACCATCGAGCATAACCAGAATCATACAATTATGTTTGCCGGGAGGCAGCAAGTGAAGCTAGGAAAACACGTCTCTGACTTCAGGACCATCAGCACCGGATCCCTCCAAGGCTCTTTTCTTTCCCCCCTGCTCTTCTCCGTCTACACCTCCAGTCACCGGTCTGTGAAGCTCCCGAAGTTCACGGACTGCAACACCGTCATCTCTGGTGGGTATGAGTCCGCCTACAGGTGGGTGATCGAATCGACCACCAAGTGACCTGCAGAACAACTTGGAACTAAATACTCTTAAGCAGGGGTGTCAAAATCGTTTTCACCGAGGGCCACATCAGAATAATGGTTGCTCCAAAGGGTGTAATGGTGAAATAAATGAAACTACTCCTTAATGTTGAATAACTGAGTTTCTTACTCATTCAAATCCAAAATATAACATATGCATTCTTGAAACAGCCTTACATCTGCATCAGCTTTTCTCTTCCTGGACATTCGGGGATCGTTTGTATTTCTCAATTCCACTTGTTGAAAATGGCATTGATGTTCTATCTAGTCCGCATGATTGGCATGAATTGTGGGAAATGTAGTTTATGGTCAATGCACACGTTCGACTTGTTTATTTGAGGACAATTGAACCTTTTAGGAGGTTCTCGCGGGCCACATAAATGATGTGGCGGGCCACATTTGGCCCGCGGGCCTCGAGTTTGACACATGTGCTCTAAAGACTGTGGAAATGCTGGTGGACTCCAGGAAGAACCCGGCCCCGACCTCCCCCATCATCCTGAGGGACTTCCCAGCCGGCATTGTGAAGTCCTGCCGCTTCCTGGGAACAATCATCTCCCAGGACCTCACGTGGGAGCTCCCTCACAAACAAAGCACAGCAGAGAAGAAGTTAAGTATGTTAAAAATGATGGTACACTTGTACACCTCCATCATCAAGTCCATCCTCACCTTCTCCGTCACCATCTGGTACGACGCCGCCACCGCCAGAGACAAGGGCAAACTGTGGGGTATCATCCGCACTGCAAAGAGGGTGATTGGCTGCAATCTACCCTCTCTTCAGGACTTGTACACCTCCAGGACACGCAGGCAAGATCCTGGGCGAACTTTTTCCAACCACTCCTCTCTGGCAGGAAGTTGCGGTCCATCAGGACCAAAACTACCCACCGCAAAAACTTTCTTTGTTCCCATCGGTAGCCTGCCTCCCAAAAAAGGTCAGAACAGCTGGGTCGCCGCCCATCTTCCACCATGAGCTGAAAAAATACCTCTTCACCAAGCACTACCCCACTAATCGCACTTAGCCCCCCCAACAAAAATAATAAAAAAAAAAACAAAACAAAGTAATGAATGTATGCATGTATATGGTTTTGAGATGGCTATTTGGTAGAGTGGTGACTTCTGACTACCGACTACTGGTACTTTGGATCTTCGGTGACTGACTTGCACTTTTTGTAAGTCGCTTTGGATAAAAGCGTCTGCTAACTGACCGTAATGTAATGTAATGCCTTATAAATAATGACCCAGTACCCTACTGACACTGTCCCAACCTCTCTAATGCACTACCTTGCACTGCTTCGCACAACTTTCCATTTTGCACAACCTACCGCGATCGCCCTGATCCCACTTTTAGTTTTCACTTATTTAATTGCAATTCCATGTTGTCTGTTCAGCACAGTAAACCAAATCAAATTCCGTGTAGTTACAAAATTACTTGGGGAATAAAGCAATTCTGATTCTGATTGAAAATGAAAACCAATACAAAGCCCCTTCGTGTGGGTTTAACCCTAGACCACTAACATCAAAATAAGTAACACCACTAACGTTGGGTATATTTTTCCCAATACAATATCTTGGATAAAATACAGTTTTCATCAATTTATATCTATAAATTGATGAAAACTGTATTTTAAAACTGCGGATGGGAGGAGGGAAACAAACATACAATTAATAACATCAGTGAGCAGCCCGAAGCTACCCAAGGACCCATAAAACTCAACGGCAAAGCAATGAAGATCACATGACAAGGATTGTGTGGGTGAAAATCACCCGACGTTAGTGTTCTAGGGTTAAATACACATAACATTTATATTCAATAAAACCATTTTCATCGTTAAGTCAATTTGAATCGAACAAAATCATGGACCGCAACCAACGAGATGAACGTGTAGCCATGCACACACAAACATGCACACACACTTGTCATACACAGGAAACCCCTGAATGGCCTAATGTGAAGACAACCTCTCCCCTTTCCACACATGCCTCTCACCTCTCAGCACTTTCAGCTCTCATCACGACCGCGCTGCCGCAGAGTATCTTTGGCTCGGTGCCCGCCGGTGTCCATCGTGTGCCACTCCGGCTCCTTATCAGGTGTCACATGTGGGGTCTGGTGTCACCGAAGTCCTGTCCAATCCCATTTACACCCCGCTTTTAAGCGCTGCAAACAGAGCAAGAACCAAACGAAAGAGCGGCACTCATTGCCTCCTTGTCCAAATTAAACATATGTTTTCATCTTCGGAGACTTAAGTGATTTCAAAATACATCCAGCTAACTCCACAATGCACCACACACTTCATCGTTATCAAATTATATCGCCTAAATATCTTTTCGGCTTCAAGTGAGACTCCTTTTTGCTCCCGAAATGTGTCTGGAAAAGTTGAGCGACATGTGGCGCATAACATTCTTAAGGACACTGATGACTATAAAACTAGCCAAAATATTTGCCTTTATTTAAAAAAAAAAAAAAACAGAAAAAAGGTTTCGCGTTCTCATCCACTCAAGCTGTAATTGATTATCGGTGTATCCAGCCAATCAGCAAGCACAGAGAAGTGTTTCGATGCATTTAGTGGAAACACAGCGTTTCTGGACAGTCTGCGGAGTTCGGAAAGTCCCGGAGCCGGCCGTGGGAATCCGGGAGATGAAAGCTGAGATAACTGAATGAACGGTTTAGATGCAACTTCTTGTCCACATTATTGGCAATTAGCAGCTGATAAGTAGTCAGGAAAGGCAGCAGACAGTGTGGGAATGTCACCGGAGAGAGCAGATGATGTCACAAACCCGGCGAATTGAAGAGGATGTTGACACGCACAGCCCTGTTTTGCCCTAAGAAGCTGTTAGAAAAAAGCCTAAAAGTCTTTTTTCGGTGGCAAATCTACATTTTCAGCCCGTATCAACACATAAGTGACTGCCGCTAAAACACATCTTTTAAAGTTGTGCACGAGACCCCATGCGGGGAAAATGCAGAGCGGCGCTGAAGAGCAAATGATTGAGGAACTTTACAGAAAATCAGACTGGTGAAGTCAGAAGTCATTAAAAGCTTAAGTTTAAGCCCTTTACAAATAATTTTACTCCAGTTGACCGTTGTTGATGAGACGCTATGAGTAATGATACATTTATCCAGTATGTCACAACTTTCTCCCTGTGGTGTAAGACAATGGAACGCTCTTTTGAAACAACATGTCAACAAATCAAGCATGTCCTATGGAGGACAGATGGCAGGATGACGGTGTTATTTTCAGCAGGAGCTTATGAATGTGTAATAAAAACGGATTTCGAGTCGATGTGCGCGGACGTGGTTCGGGCTGAAAACTCTTGATCATCAGGTGGAATTTTCTCCCTCTTTGATGTTTCTCAGCCTGGGAATGGGAGGGGGGGGGGCTATTTATACAATCACCACTTGTTGTCTGGAAAGTGTAAGCCTCTGTTGCTCTGTAGATCCCCACTGTACACTCGCGTATAAACACACTCGGGCTCAGAATACTGCCCTCTTATCGACAGGAACCCACAGTTCCTCCAGTGGAAATGTCTTTGTTCCCCCTCGGCCGCCTCACAATAAGCGCGACTCTCTGGAGTCAGTGGAAGGCATTGCAAGCGAAAGGCCTTCACTCCTCATTCCTCACATAGCGAAGCGAAGGAGCCGACCTTGGCGTTAAGCTATTGGGATTGTTCCACACGCACGGGAGGGACAGTCACCTCTGTCAACAAGAAATAGTCTTTCATGTAGCAGAATCTTTCATTTCCACGCTTAAAAAAACAAGAGTACAAAAACAGGAATACAGCAGGGGCTTCTTATCAAACGGTACCGCTTTTCATTTTGTGTAGCAACCATCGTTATATGATTTTATCTTGTGCAAAAAAAAAAAAAAAAAATTGATGACGTTATTTCCTAATTTCATAATATTTCTTTCTAATTTCCTGAAAAACATTTTATTTTTGTTCATTTCCTTTTTGTTGAGCTTCGCCGTAATTCTTCCAAGTAACTCTGGAGTCATATTCTCGCTAGTTGAATGAGCTTCCAATCACTCTTATTCAAAATTCTTTCTCTCGCTGATTATATTCCAAAGCGAAATGCATTTACATTTTTAATCGGCAATTCTAATTCCATCGGAAGATCCAGTGACCCCTCCCCGACCCCGAACTCCCACCTCCGAAAAAACCAACCGTGGCCTGAGGGAAATACATTCACTTGTTCAATCCATGCTGCTCCACCGCATAATTTTGTCATTTAATATCTACGGTACCAACAAGTTTTATTGAGTAAGTCGTTTATGAGAGAACTATCAGTCATATCATTCAATTTATCCATTGGTCTGCTCTGACCTGCACGCCCATCCTCCACCCCAAACAGGTTTCCGCAGCTGCACGACAGATTAAGGACCGTGACGATCCTCTTCTCCCGCGTCAACCTCGAGAAAAAAGAGACAAGACACTCACACAGACGCAAACAAACGCACAGTTAGATTTCCCATAATGACTTTCCTCATGGCGGCAGTCAGTTGGAGCTCCCGAGGATGAAATCCTGTTACGGCCGGCTTTTCATGATGCCTTTAACCACATTACACTCCCCTCTCAAGTCGAGATCCAATTTCCCTATCAAACGAGGTAGTACACACAGCCGCACTGTGACAAGGCCGCCTGTCCTCAATGTTGTAGGAACACAAATGTTTTTTTTCATTCTCTGCAACCCCAGTGGCTGGACTCTTTAGGTAAGTGGGAACAGGAACTGAGTCAGACAGCAATGTGTGTGTGTGTGTGTGTGTGTGTGTGTGTGTGTGTGTCAGGGGGGTGAATTAAGTCAAACGTTCTGCCTAAAATGATAAAAATTATAACGTGACTTTTACGTCAAAAGTGGTTCCAAGGCGCCTAATAATACCAGGACTGTGCGACACAGTGGAAGAATAACAATGCATGGAGCCAATTCAATTCAAAAGCTAACATGTCAATACAACCGCCAAGTAGTGACAAATAAACAGAAATAAAGGAATAAACAGAAACAGGTTCATGTTCAACTCCAGATCCATGACCTTTTATTTGCCCAAAGGCTTTTGGTGATTTTTTTTGGACACTTTAAGATTACACATGACTCATATCTTCTCATGGTCCCTGGGCTTTCTTATTTCGCAGGTGTCCTGCTAGGTGCACACAGTCGATATTTGTCTTATGCATATTAAAGCTATTATAAACATGTAGTATGTAAGCTTTTACCAAATAACTGTTAACACTACTGTTTTTATCAATATGATATATCATTAATACATCATTTGTGCCTGGCCCTCGTAACATAAGGTAAATAGCAGTGTTTCCACGGTGACATGATATGATTGCTAATGGGGGTCGTAGTTATAGCAAATCATTATAGTTGTCGCAAATCATTTTAAAGAGCGTGTTCTAGAACAGCTCGATATGGAAAATGTCAGGAGACAACTGTGTTGTGATTTGGCGCGGTAAAAATGAAACACTCTCTTTTTATTTACCTATCATTTAATCAGCAAAAGCACTAATTCACATAAACACATATAACCCATTCTGGACATCAGGGTATCTCAAATTTGTGAACAACATGGAAAACAATGTTTGAATGTGCTGGAAAACCAACTCAGGCCGTATCGTAGATCCCATTGTGACTCCATCGACTCCCAAAAAAGACCATAATATAAACGTAACGCTGATGCTGTGCAGCAGATATCAGGCCGGTTAATGGTTTCATAATGATAGTCATCGTCAGCATCTGCAATGTTTCTTGAAACTGAAAGTCTGACTGCAGTGAAATTCTATGCACAATGAGAATCATGTGCACCCTCCCCCACCCAATCACACACACACACACACACACACACACACACACACACACACCGCATGCCGGATGCGGCAGCAGAAAGTCAGTCGGTCTGTTTGAGATGGTGCTGCGGCATTGGCCACATGTTCCCATGTCTGCAGGATAGGAGGCTTCGCTCGCCGACTCAGCTGTCACATCGGGACTCTGTCAAGCAGCACATCCATCAACTTGAAACCCAGCTGTGTCCTTCCTCCCAGTGCCAATGCCAAATCATGACCTCACACAACCCTGGGTTTGTTGGTATTTAATTGTCTTCTTTATTTTTCCACAGCCTTGATTTCTTATAGCAGAAATGCTCAAAACTAAGACTAGTCACCTGATTATATAAAGAAATTGACAGGAGTTGCTTTGAAGTCGTAACTCACGTCCCGACTCCAAAGCGTCTTCATGAATTATGAGGTTCCTTTGCTTTTTCAGACCTCTTAATTGTCTTTTAATAGAAGTCTTTAACTTTCTATTGGCCTTTCACTTAATCACTGTAATTGAATTGGCTGGGACCAGATGGCGTTGACCCCCGATGAGTTGTGTAAGGTCGTCCCTGTCGAGTGTCGAGTTGATCCAATTGATTAAAGGATTGAGTGATGACTGATGAGTTTGTGAGTGATTGATTTTTTTTTCCACTCTCTTTCTCTCTTTTTCTTTCTGTCTTTCACCTCCCTCCATTGAACAAAGGAACGAGACCCATTTAAATGCCAGTGAGAAAACCCTGTTTTTTGGGAATTAATTGCCAGATGGAAATCAAGTTCTTTCCCAGTCTTTGCTATCAACCTGAGAAAAGAATCGTATATTTTGCTGTACATCACAAATATGTGTGTGATGTGTGTGTGTGTGTGTGTGTCGGGGGGCAGTCAGTGTTTAATGTTATTATTGATTGCCTTGAAAATAAATATTACAGACCAAAACATAAAGGACTGTCTCAGAAAATTAGAATATTGTGATAAAGTTCTTTATCTTCTGTAATGCAATTAAAATAACTTAAAAGACTTTTTCACGATATTTTAATATTTTGAGAAACGATTTTTGAGTTTTCTTAAGATGTAAGCCATAATCAGCAATATTAAAATGATAAAAGGCTCGCAATATTTCAGTTGGTTCGTAATGAATCCACAATGTATGACATTTTTGTTTTTGTAATTGCATTACAGAAGATAAGAACTTTATCGCAAAATTCAAATTTTCTGAGACAGTCCTGTACAATAGAATTTGGGCGGCACAATCGGGCAGGGGTTAGCACTGCTGCCTCACAGCAACAAAATCCCCGGATCGATTCAGATATTCGGCTTTTGCGCGTGGGTTTTCCCAAAGCGTGCAAACAATTGTACATCTCTATACGTTCCCCTGTGATCGACCGGTCCCAATGACAGCTGGGATCGGCTCCAGCACCCTTTTGCAACCCTGAGTACGAGATAAGCGGTATGGATAAAGACTGATTCCCTGTGAAATATAATATAATATAAACTTAATCCATAGCCTGGCCCCTCCAGACCGATCAGACAGGCTTCACATCCTTCAACTTGTCAACTCCCTCTGCCCACCTTGGTACCACTGGATACAGGGCATCCACTTAGTGTGTTCGCTGGCTCTGCAACCCCCCGTCCCCCGAAATGTTGACTCTCTCCTGTGTCTTCAAAATGGACTAAGCTCAGTAATCTGCATTCCAACTGTGTTAATTTTATCTTTGTAAAATGTGTTCTAATTATTAATGAATGAGTGATTGAATGTGAAAATTCGCGATTGACCGGCGACCAGTCCAGGGTGAACCCGGCCTCTCGAGAGTCCGCAGACGTCGCCGAGTGCAGTAGAAGCAGTAGATAATGGATGTATGAATAATCTTACAATTATCTGTAAGTTTATATATCTGGTTTCCATTCAGTCGAGTCAAAGTGAAGTACAATATAACCGCGCTGTGTTGGTTGCGTGAGCATTGAAAGTATTCAGTACTACAGTATGAAGCAGAATTGCTGTAAGCTCATATTGCTATTATTTGTAGCATATTAAAAAAAAAAAAAACATTATCAAGTCTGAACAGGGTTTTGCAAAGTTGCTTGTTCTTAACACCGAGAAAGAATTTGCACCGGTGCGACTGCACCCGAACAAAGACAATTCCGACAGAAAATTCCAGCATTATTGGCTCAGCCGTACTGGACGCGGTTGAAGGCTGTATATTTCTGTGATATGCCCGGACCGGCTCAGGAATGCCTCATATTACAAAATCACTAATTTGTTATTTCCTCAATCCATTACAATCTCAGTGCATGAAAGCTGAATCATCCACCGCTGACGTCAATATAAAAAAAGATACGGGATGCTGTGTGGAACAAACTGCCCTCTCATTTTGACATTTCCAAGTCCTCCACATGACGAGAAGAAGGACCCATTTCTTTTTAAACAAGAGTTTAATCAAGTCGCATTTGAAAAAGGATATTAGAAGGCGGGGATTGGCAAGGAACATGCAGGAAATTGGAAAAAAAAAAATCACCCCCAACCTAATCCCCCATACCTTTCACGTATAATCTTAGATTGAATGAAGGTGTGTTTGTCTCCTTTCAGATCATCCATAAATGAAAGAGGTGTGCACACCCTCTCGCCACCCAAACTACCATCTTTATATGTTCAACGTGCACAGACAAGAGCTTTCGCGAGTCAAGATCTTAGATAATAGCGAATGAAAAAAGGATTTTATGCTATTCACCAGGAATAAAGAGTAACCAACCCTTCCTACTGCATGCCAGTGTGTTGACAGTAGCTTAATTGTAAGTGTTAGCATCAGAAAACAGATATTTAGATTGTGGATTCATGCCATACAAAGATTAAGATCATGATGCAAAAACACACTGCTGTGAGTTTACATCTCTCAAACTCGGCTTTCGTCGGAAAAAAAGCTTCACGGAAAGCGGCGAGGAGACACACGTAAGAATGATACAAGATTTCTTATCCAGCCCGATTCAGTTTTTTGTTTATTTCCAAGGAGACGGTGGAAGAGTTGTTGCAGAAGAGACGATTTTCATCTGTGATGCCGAATGAAATTTTTTACATGACGGTGAATCAGAAACTGTGCTCAAAACGTGATCCGACACATGGTAACAGGAAAAAGTAAAAAAAAAAAAAATCCCCTGATGATAAATGTCGGCGTGAACTTTGATGCATCCGACAAAACGGTTAAGAGAAGAACATCTGCCCAGAGGATAGTATATTTGAACATGAACATGACTGAACATATCTTGGACGTTGACTCATAACGCGTGCGTTAGTACACGCAGCGTGCGCTAACACTTACATGAAGCCATTATCCTCCTCTGGGTGTTGGCTTATACTTAAATCAGTTCAAAGGAGTCAAGTTAAATTATGAGATAATAAAGATAATGAAATACACTTACCTTAACAGAATTTTCAAGTGAAATCGTCTTTTGATAGGAAAGGCATCTATCATTATAATTGAACTTTTGGGTTTCATTTTCCTTTTCTTGACCACGACATTTATTTATTACATTTACTGTAACTTGTTTTAAAACCTCCCAGGGGCATTTCACACTCCGTAATGTCACTCAGGCGGGAGAGAGGTGCAAATTGACCTTGCATATCCCTCCGCAGGGTGTCAGGTTGCCATGCACGCTGTCACTTGAGCGTGCACAAACAGACACGGAATATGAAGCAGCGAACATAGCGAAGAAAAATGTATGTATGCGTCGCTAATGCAGGATATATGAGCTCCCACTTTGTTTTCCATCACCAGCTGCCAAAAAGGCCGGACTCCGCACATGAAATGGCATGATGCATGTGCACGTGTGTGTGTGTGTGTGTGAGTGAGCATGAAACAAGTGCGGCTATAGAGCCATGAAAGCAGTTGCATTTTGAGTTTGTTTACATCGTCTTTGCCCTTTGACCTTTTTTTCCTGTCTTTTGGAAAACTGTTTGCAGTAAATTTATAAGCAAGTGGCAAATTCTTAAAATTGTTGCAGTAGGAACATGGCTGTGAATGTTGAATGAATGATTTGCTCCAGGATGAGAAAACATTACTCAGAAAACTCTTATTGAACAACTGAATAATTTGTGTCTTGCAGATACACATTGTAGCAGATGATAAATCATATTTCTGGCACATTTGTTCTAGTGATACATGCAAAAACTTTACTACCACTTGTTAGCGGTTGGCCCACAAGAGCAACCATACTGTTCTACTTTTACTTACCCACCCCTCTTCACAGCAGTACCCAGAGGGAGGGTGTGTGAGGAACAGGCGTCCAGTTCCTGCACTCTCACCTCCGCCACCACCACCACCAGGAAAACACGTACACACACACACACACACACACATGCTGAATAGTATACACACCACGGCCTGTGTCTCAGCCTGCATCGACCCAGGACGTCAGCAGCAGCCTGCCATCCAGAAGCATGTGCAAGCCTGATGTCCCAAAAGGGGCATTTTTTTTTCCTTTTTTTTTTTTTTGGAGTGTGTGTGTGTGTGTCCTTGTTTAAAGGGACGAAAGGCTTAGTGTAAAATCCTGTCACCCAGCTGCTTCTACTGTCAGACAGCCTCAAAGACCTACATCGACAGATGTACGGTGCAGCAGAGAGCAGGGAACATTCAAAAGTATCATCCAACACTAGAAACGAATGCCTGTGTGCATGCATGTGTGTGTGTAGGTGTGTGTAAGCATAAATATAAAACCGCATCTCCCTTTCACACACCAAAAATAAAATGATCTTTTAGCAGAACTCTTTACGCTGTGAAAGCTTTTAGCCTTTCTGAACTTACTGTAGTAGTACTACGTGTTTACAACTGCAGTACGACAAAGATGTCCTTGGCTGCTGTGAGGAGCTGCTTTTGGAATCTGGTGTCAGTTTACCGATACAGTCTGGGAGCAGCGAGGAGCACTGATGCTGGCAGGCTCAGAGACGACCTGGTATAACACCCCTACCTCGTACCAAGAAAAGCCACTATAAACAATTTTTTTGTTGTTGTTGTTGTGTGTTTGGAGTCGGAGGAGACGGCGCAAGGAAACGCAACTGTCCGGCACGCAACATATGGTTTTCAAGCGGGCGGGGGGAAGAAATAAAAAATTCTGGAAAGAACAGTTTTTCATTATTCCTAATCAAGGCCAGTGAATGTGGCAAGACTGCAAAATCCCTTCAAAGGGATTTGACAAATTTGGATTTGACAAGCAATTTCCTCTTCAAAATCACAACTATAGGGGTTCGGGGAATGTGTGAAAAGGAAGAGGCTGTAAGGGGACAAACACGAGCTCCATACGCCAAAGATGTGTATAATGGCAATTTTTGGATTTTGACAGATGTTCTTCCTTTCGGCAGCCAATCGTCCGACTCCATCCGACCCCGACCCTCTTCTCTCACACCAAATAACTTCATGTGCTCTTTGTCTCCTTTCACGCCTTCCATAAATCTCTTCCGTCTTCCTTCCAACCTGGCAGCTCCATCCAACCTCAGTATCCTTCTACCCAGTTCTTAACTGTCCCTGCTCTAGAAAAAAAAACACCTCGGTCTGACTTTATCTCCAAAACGTCTAACTTGTTGTCCCTCACATCTGATCCTGTCCATGTTCTCCATCTCTGACACCTCAGATGATGCTTTTTTTTGACGAAGCCTCTTGCTTCATTATCATTTATATGGTGTGTCCTGCTTCCCAGGACACACCCGCGGCCTGTGCGCGGATTTGACGAAAAGGGAACATTGTTGTTGGAAGTGTCTCACACACTGGGAAATCCTCAGGTTCATGGTGATTGTTGCCACGTGCATATATTCAATGAAACTTCATAGTATTTTTAATTCTCTTTACCTCTCATCTGCAATGCATTGCATATATACTGCTCAAAAAAATAAAGGGAACACTTGAACAGCACAATGTAACTCCAAGTCAATCACACTTCTGTGAAATCATAGTGTCCACTCAGGAAGCAACACAGATTCATTTTGACTTGTTTTAAGGACATTACATCAAAGTTGGATCAGCCTGGAGTTTGTTTTTACACTTTAATTTTGAGTGTGATTCCTAATCCAGACCTCCATGGGTTGATACAATTGATTTCCATTGATCATTTTTGTGTGATTTTGTTGTCAGCACATTCAACTGTGTAAAGAGCAAAGTATTTCATAAGAATATTTCATTCATTTAGATCCAGGATGTGTTTTTTTAAGTGTTCCCTTTATTTTTTTGAGCAGTGTATTTGAATGGCATTGCTTTCATCTATTTTTTTCCTCAATGATGATAATGTGATTGATAAGAATGAAAAATTGTTGATTTTTTGGGGCTAGAACTGCCATTGTGGGGTGAGAGTTTACGCCAGACTGAGTGGATACAGAATGCAGCCAGTACTTACCCGTTAGCTTCTTATCAGAGAAACTCATATTCAGACATCCAAGTACAGCATGTAAATATCCGTAAATATTATCAGCGGTTCTACCCCCCGAGTGACTACATCACTTCCTCTGAGCCGTGTAAGTCGATCTGGCCCATCCTACACAGGAAGGTCCCATTAAATCCAGTCTGGGGCACCCATGGGAGCGGGGAAGGGGGAAAATATAGTCCTGCCCTGCTCCACCCGCCTGGCATCATAACATCACTCATGAAACATTCACATCTTTGCGTGGCCAGCACGATCACGCCAGGGCTCCTATTGGTGGAGCCTGGATCGGCTCAGGAGAGGAGATGAGGTTCTATTGGTGTGACGGGGTGAGAGATACAGCAGGGCGGTGGAAGGGCAGCAGGCGTCGGCGGATTGATCGATCGATCAATCGGGCCCTTCCTCAGCCCACACACTCTTCGGCAAGGGCAAGTGGATTTGTGTGCTGCTCGCTTTGACGTTGAGTTGTACTAAAGTTGGGTAGATATATGCAAATATTACTCTTACTAATGATTTACACACACAAATACGTATCAATAAATGCGTGAGACTGTATAACTATGTCATAGCGCAGTCATATTACTGTTAGACTGGCTTTGCAGGGACTCATTTTTCCAAAGACAATGAAAAGATACTTATTTTGTGTGCGTGTTAGTTGAAACAAACATTAGTAAAAAGCTAAAGTCATTCGAATTCGCATTAAAGCTATATCGTTGACATTATGGGAGTTGCTAGGGTTTTTAAATATGGATATAAAGTTAGTGAAGATTTACAATTCAGAAGGGAAATAATTGCAAACCAATTATCACAAGCCTGATCAAGATGTGTCAAAACTGCTTTAATAACTGCCAAACAAACACTAAAAGAAAACTTTCTCTTTGTACAAAATTAACTTACGCTCCAAGCAGAATAAAATGTATAAAATATGCAAATTCACTTTTTTTTTTTTTTTTTTTTTTTTTTTTTTTAACACCAGCAGTGATGCATCTTTTATTTTGCTGTGTCCCATTTACAGAAAATACGTCAGTCATCTTGAACTGAGTTGGTAACTTAGAAAAAGAAAAAAAAAAAATCTGCATCTGCAAATATTGTTCCCTTCATTAAAGCCTTTAAACCAAATGTGAAGCAAATGTCTGACGTCCACATTTGACCCGCTGACGTTCGTGAGTCAACACTCCTCGATGGACAACGGGTTTTTTTTCTCTTTTTTTTTTTTTTTTTTCTTTTTTAATCCTCTGATCATATCTATGATCTGCGAAAGCAAAGTGAGATGAGGAGAGCACTTTACTCGCGCCGCGATACGAAAAATATCTTTGAAAAGAAGTTGCTTTTCTCGAACAGTGAAAACGAACCGACAAAGGGGAAAAGATGACCATTGGTTACACAAACAGCGCGTCGTTATATTAAGGCACCTGAAACAAAAAGGGTTTATGACAGGTTTACAAATGGTTGCGCGGGGAAACTCTTTAAGGCTGTAATGTTGGCAGGTTTGCAAAATGGAAAAAAAAAAAAAAATATAGAAAATCTAACCGGAGCTTCCAGGGGTTACTTTGAGATAAACCTGGATGTAGTTATGTATATTCTTAGTATGCTAGCAGTATTGCGGGAAGGGCTCTAAACGAAAAAACGTCTACTAGTTAAAGGCAGTGTTTCAAAATGGTGACATTTTAGAATTTTTACACTTTGACGGAATCTATTCTTTGCAGCAAAAGCGAAGAGGACAAAATGTAGTTCATTTGACCGGGTTTTAATAAGAAATGCTAAATTTGTGGTGGAACTACAGACCATATATAAATATATATGTGTGTGTGTGTGGATATGTTTGAAAGCATTATTCTAATTATAATTATATTTGGTCATCAGTGTTTGCAGCAGTGGTCTGGGCCTTTTCAAGCCTTTGAAATTCTTTAATTCTGTGCATACAAAAAGCAGTAAACCGTTGTTTCCCTGTAACAAACCATTTATAAACCCCTCAAAAATTCTTTCATAGGTGGGACCTCGCTATAAAGTTGTTTCGATCTATTTTCTTTTTTTTTTTTTTTTTTTAACTGTGGGACTCTGGATATGAAGTAATATAAAACCTGCCTATTTGGACTGGCATAAATAAAAAGGAATGGCATTGTAAAAAAAAAAAAATAATAATAATAATAAACAACAACGACAACAACAAAATAATAAAAATGTGTGACTTGTCTTTAAGTTACTTATTTCAAATATACACAGCGACTCCTTTCATATTTACACATATATACAGACTAGTCATTTTCTGTTTTGATCAAATACCTTGAATGGCGTTGCTGTGAAATTGAACTCCTTTAATGTACACATATACATTTGAGATTCGAGAACACAAACTGGGCAGCGCAACTCGGGAGCCGGGATGGGGCTCTTAGATAAAGGCACTTGCTACCAACTCAAAATACTGCAAAAGATCCTCTAAACAGAGCTTTCAGCCAAAACAACAGAGACAGAAGAAACAAACAAACAAAGAAAAAAGGAAGGCCACATTGTAGGCACTGGGGTTTTTCTGCTCCGTCTCCCCCTCCAGGCCAAGTGTTTTGGTAAGGCTGGCGCGCCGCAGCTGCAGGTGGATTGCTCGGCGAAGCCAGAAAAAGACAGCGCCAAATGAAGGTTTCCTCTTGTTACCATGGCTGCGACATCCCATTCCTGTCAAAACCCTTCCTCCACTGGGCTCTCCCCTCCCCACCCCCAAACAGGCATTGAACAGGAGCCTGCGGACAACTTAAAAAAAAAAATTAAACCTCTGTAAACAAAACAAAAAAACTCTATACATCTTGCTTTTGTCTCCTACTGGCTAATTCAGTGTTTCTTAAATAGTAACAACTCCATGAACAAACAAACAAACGAACGAAACGACAGAGCTTCTTTTGCCTCCTGAAAATGGGAACATTTCAGCTCCTTCTGCAGGTAAATAAAGCAAAATAAAATAAAGCAAAAAAAAAAAAAAAAAAAAAAAGTGTTCAGTGTCTTCCATCCACCTAAAGCACAAATGAGGTGACGGTGACAAAATCCTTGAAAACCAAACTGAATAATGGCTTATTAAAACGAAAAGCCTTTTTTTTTTTTTTTTTTTTTTTTCTCCCTTGCTTTCTTTGAACTCTCCAAGCTTCACCCCCTATCCTCCCGACAGAAGAACGGCGGCTGCATTGCAGCGTCTCTCACGTCCACGTTTGCGAGTGTCCCCTGGAACCGTCCTACACGCAGCGGTCTCAGAGGTCTTTCGGACCAGTCAAGACGGCGCTGACATTTTTCCAGCGGTTGTCTTTGGGGCTGTAGCCGGGAGTCCGATGCGGCGCTTTGACGGGCGAGCTGGAAGTTAGCGTGGTACAGATCACCGCGGATTGCACCGAAGTATTCGAGTACTTATAAACCGTCTGCTTTCCTGCCTCGGCTCCGATCATCTCCTCCTCCAGCTCCAGCTCGCCTTCAGTCTCCTCCTCCTCCTCCTCCTCGTCCTCCTCTCCGTCATATGTCCGACAAGAGGGGCCCATGAGCTTTTTGCGCTCCTGCTCGGCCTCCCTGTTGCTCTCCTTCAGCTGCTGCTGCTGCTGCTGCTGCTGCTGCTGGCATCCCACCACCAGCCGAAGCGGCTCCCACTGGTTGTTGACGTTATCGTCGGTGCACGAGCGCACGCTCCTTTCGCGCTCTTTTCTCCGCTTGCGCGTCCACCAGACGCACACGATGATGCAGAAGAGGCAGAGCAGGCAGAAGAGGACGCACAGGAGAGGAACCAGGTAATCTGCAGACGCCAAGAGAGGTGGATGGGTCGGAACGCTGGGGGGAAAACATGGCGGCATGAAATCCTACTCCTTGATTTTACTCACCCACAGTGCGGGACATGACCTGGGTTTCCACTTTGACCTCGATGACGGCGAGCATTAAGGTGCTGTTGTGCCGCTTGGACAGGGTCCCCACGATGGTGTTCGCAACATCCTGGATCAGGCTGTGGTCCGTCAGATCTTCCGGCTGGAAAGACTAAGAACCGGAGGAAGGAGACAAACGGTGAGCAACGGTACGGCCTGATAATAACACTGTAAGAAAATACACAAAGATGTGATTTAAGGTGTTGGCAACCACTGGGCACAGAAAGGGGCAGTGAGTGCCTTAACCGGAGGTTTGATAAGAGTCCAGTAAAAGGAAAAAGCTTATCGAATACACCTTTTTCCTGATATTGCCAACGCCAGCCTTAAATCGCGGCAAAACCAAACTCCTTTTTTATCCTTTAGCTTCAGATCAACCCCTATTTTCCATCTCGATTGCCTCTAAATGTACATGTGACTGCGCGGTATCTTTGCAGACATGTTGTATCAAAAGCCATTATTTTCCTCTTTCTTTCTAAAGATACAGGTTATAAGTTGGTTCTTGCTTGTAGTTTCTTGCTAAAGGAGGATGACTGCCAGGCCCCGGCTTCATTCTTGGCAGTTGTATGCAATGAGTATTGATTTTCTTGGGTTAAAAAAAACATTGTGAATAAGCATGTAATTCACAGCTTCTTGACCTACTTCGCTACTTACAGCCTACTTAACCTTTTCTTAAGATGACGCAAAACGCATTGCACTTAGTGACTGTACACAACCTGTGATGGACTCGAGGTTGATCTTAATGTTGTTTGTTGAAAGAAAGAAAGAAAGAAAGAAAGAAAGAAAGTGAAGGACGTCCCACAATCCTGTGGCCGCCGAGGAAAAAAAAAAAAAGGGATCTTTATTTAGCGGCGGGTGACAATCCTCTTTCAATGAAAATGTTTCACATTGCCAAAAGAGTACGTGTACCCTGGGAGGTGTGTGCTGCCCAAGTCCTTGGGATCTTCTAACTTCTGGTTCCCAGAGGGCCTGGGTTGATCTACTGCAGCGGCATTTCCGGACATACACCATTGTTATTTGTTTTTTATGACTAATAAAGCTATTAATATAGCATTTCAGCTAGTAGATGTAACCGTTAGCGCTGCTGTTATTAGAATGAGATCATGTCTGCCTCCCAACACCCTCTCTGCTCTCACGCTCTCTTTCTATCCCGACTGGTTGAGGCAGAAGGCCACCCATACTGAGCTCAGATCTCCAAGGTTTCTCGTCCAGACCTGCTCTACATGTAAGGTGTCATGAGAAATCCAAATTGTGATTGGCGGCATACAAATAAAATCTGACCGTGCTATCGATGACTTACTATTGCCACCTCCACGGCATCCGGGTTCGAGTGGGAGAGGTCACATAGCAGGAGGAGGGCGTGGTCATTTGCTAATCTTCTGGTATCCGGTAGATACCTCAGCTCAAAGCAGATGTTCTCCACTGTTGTACCCTGAGGTCAAACACACGTACAGACACACACAGTTGATATACCAGACCTCAGCCTGCCTATGTCAGATCATATGAAACCGTGACTTGAGAATGTGATGGACGCCACGGCGGTCACTTACTTGCGGGACTTTGTCTCGGTTGAACACGAGCGTCAAGCGGCCGCAGCTATTGTCCAGATGCCTGCTGTTCGGCTGGCACCTGGTGCTTGCTTGAACTGCCGAGGATCTGGCCAGGGAGCAAATGCCCCACTGATGACACGGCGGGGAAAAGCAGATGAGGTACCTGTGCTCCACACACTCACGTCCGGCCGGGCAGGACGGCTGCGGCGGGTCACGGTCAGATGACGGGAGGAGGCAGGGACGACGGCCACACATAACCTGCCGTGGCGTGATCGAAACGCTGTTTTTAATCCCCTTGCGCGCACTTTCGAAAGCTGCGGCCTGACGAAACGCAAAGTTACCTTTGTGCACTCGACTTTGCCGTCAACGCAGTTGCAGCTGTTGCACTCTTCCTCCCAGCGGCTGCCGTGGGGAAACTGAAGCCCGGCGTAGTGACAAGTGTTTCCGAAGCCGATGACTTTCAAGGGAAGGAGAAGGAAAAGAAGAATTACTTATCGCCACGGCTGAGTAATAACGAATGCAACAAATGAATAACCCATGAAGTGACTTACACTCTTGGCAACGGGCGCCGGCTCGGCCAAGCGGGCAGACACAACGAAAACCATTGATCTCGTCAACGCAGGTGGCGCCGTAGGCACAGGGTGAGGACTGGCACTCGTTGATATCTGTTAGATGAGAAGGGATGACCAGTCGAGTTGAGATAGCGAGGATTGGGGCTCTTAGAAACTTTTAGAATAATTCTGATGGTTTATTGTGACAACTTGGGTTTATGTTTTACTTAATTATGACTGTGTTACAAGCTCAGTTAAGAGAGCTGGTCTGGCGCTTCTAACACTGCTGATTTCTGGTCGACAGATCAATCCGGAGATATGGCAGCTGAAGTCATGAATATTGCCCTGCCGAATTAGCTGAATATTGTCTATCCTCTTGAGCCGATCCAGACGTGAGGTGAACCGAGGTGCGGCGCAAGATAAACCAGACCTTCTGGCCACCCGTCGCCTGAAAGGCTCTTTGAACAGTGCATATTAGCTTTGCAATCCCTCAAAAAAAAAAAAAAAAAAAAAAAAAAATCACTCGGACTTGTAGCCATTGTCATCCAGATTTCATGAGAACACAATCTGGATGAGAAAAAAAAGAGAAAAAACAAAAACCTCCCGGCCGACAGAAAAGGTGAACACTTTTTATACAAAACAAAAGGAGCTGAGTCCAAGAATTTCAGGGTCAGTGGGTAATTTGTCTTCTGTGTGTGTTTGTGTGGCTCTATGAGCATGGAGGAGGGATGAACTTTGACCCCCCGAAGCCTTCAAGGACCGAGGGGGCAGCGTCCTGAGCTTGCATTTAGGTGTCAATGTGTCCATCTTCTCGTCACCCCCCTCCCCAGTTCCTTAGTCCAACTGTCTATCCTCTTAAAAGCCTTCCCATGGTTACTATATGATGCTGAAACATGATGTCAACTTTAAAAAAAAAAAAAAAAAAAAAAAAAATGTGCGCGTTCCGACCGCTGTTATCACAAAACTGCATTCTCATTGGTTACTCACTAATTCTGCAATCCGGTCCAGCGAAACCAGGGGCGCATTCGCACCGAAACCAGTTGACTCCATCCACGCAGATGCCACCGTTATAGCTGAGAGAGGACGGGAAATAAGAAACGATTAGACGAGGCAGCGTCCTTTCCAGCTGCAACAAAGCACATCATTTTGTGTGTGTGTGTGTGTGTGTGTGTGTGCCTGAATGCGTGCATGCGCACATGACGGTGGGGGTCACAGAGCTCAATTCAACTCATCAATACAAGCCTCCACTTTTCAGATGCTAATAGGCGTGTCCAGTTCCTCCCCTCCCCTCCTCTCATCATGCCTCTCCTCCATCCTACCTCAAAGCACCCCCCCCAGGTCACACAGAAAGAATGGATATGTACGCTCTCCTTCCCGCTCACCCCCCCCCCGCCCTCCATCTGCATTCACCGCAGGGTAGGTGGAATTCTCACTCCCACCTCTCTCCCTGTCCTATTCAGCGTCTAGACCCCGTCCTCAGAAAGATGCCCCTTTGAGGCTTGATTTAAGGACAACTTCCACTCCTTTTAAAAGCCCTTCACCCCTCCGCTCCGTGTGAAGCTCGGAGAAGAGGGGAGGCAGGGAGATGCGGATAAAAGGGTTTGGGGGAGTTGCACCACAGCAGTGTGTGTGTGTGTGTGTGTGTGTGAGAGAAGCAGGAAAGGGCACATACCAGGGATGAGGGTTGCAGTCATTTGTGTCTGTTGAAGATAATGGAAAAACAGAGACATTTAATGTAAAGATGTCATTTCTTCATCTCTGGACACAGCCATCGGTTTATAAACGGTTATTCTGCTTTTTAAACGCTCCCACGAATGCATAGCACCAATGAGTCTGACTCGCCTTTGAGCAAAAATATACAGCCACAAGCACACATGTACACACACCAGTCCTATATTGAGATTTGATATTGGTGGGGCTGGGGAGAAACATGACATGTAATTTGACACCCAGATGAAGAGCTCACAAAAACACACCACCGCTAGATCGGTGAAAAACGACATTAAAGTAGTGAGAAAAAAATTAAAACAAAATTACCAAAAAACTTTAACGTATATCATTTTCCTGAATACATCTCATTATCTAGACAATATTTAAAGGTCAACTCAGCTGTGTTACGTTCAGGGGCCTTTTTATATACCTTGAAAAAATAAAAACGCTCTTCTAACTGTACCAAATAAAAAGATTTCTGAACATTTTTTTTCCTCCAGATAGTTTTGTTTTTTTTTTTAAATAGTAATATTTCTGCTGAACTTCACATACTTTGGCTACAGGAAGGTCCTTCCCAGCCTTCTTTGCAGATGCAAGTGAAGGTGTCTCCTCCTCCCACACAGGTTCCACCATTAGAGCAGGGACTGGAGGCGCAAGTGCTGTTCTTAGCTGCAAAGAAAGCAAGTGATGAGTCACAGTGAACCGAGCTGGTCTGGGATGGTTGTAAAAAAAAAAAAAAAAAAAATTATAAAGGGGATTTTTATAGTTTACATGCATGACGAATCGAATATCTAACGATTTTCTGGAGAGACCCTGCCACCTGTGAGAACCGTTTTTTTTTCAATTGATTTAGATTCAGTTCCTTAAAATATGGAAGCCTGTAGTGAATTTTTGCACACAATATATCTTACCTGTTGCTAGGAGTTTTAGAATTCTTTACTTAATCTAGTTTACACTTGGATATTTCGGGAGATTAAATGTTTCACACACGTGCAATTTTATCCATCCTGGAGGCCTCACCTGTGTTGCATGTGTTCCCACCCCACCCAGGTGGGCAGGAACAGCGGAAGGCGTCTCCGTGGTCGTAGCAGGTGCCTCCGTTACTGCAGGTGGTGCCGTCACACTGACTCTCACCTGTTGTGGGTAAGCAATGTTAGGGGTTAGTCAAAAATGAGGCCATCTTTTGGGACGCGCGCTCCGCACCATTCGAGAGGGTGGCAATATCGGTCCACACAAACTTGTGGAGAAAGAAAGCCGCTTGCATTTAGCCGGATTTCTGCCCAGTAAAGGGCGTTTTTTTTCCTTGTCACTGGTGGCAAGCGCATGCTCACGGGTTCATTTTTTACCGCCGTGGTCCGGACATGCCCTACCTGAAGTGTCATGAAGCAACTGTGCTGTGATTTGGCACTGTAAAAAATAAAATCCGACTCAACTTGTTTAGTTTTTTTTGATGTGCGCGTGCCGAACGTTGACACATTCACACACAGCTGACACAACTCACGGGAATGACAAGTCTTGCCCTTCCAGTTGTCTGCACACTCGCAGTAGAAGTCATTCACCAGGTCCAAGCAGCGCCCGCCATTCTTGCAGGGGTCTTGCCTGCACTCGTTCACATCTGCGGGAAAAAGGCGGGTGGAGGTAACGGGCGTGATTTTTTAATGTTTTTTTTTTTTTTTTTTTCATTTTTATTCATCGCAAAGTAATGCATCCGTGACATGGGGAGGATTAACTTCACGAGAGCATTGAGAGACTCACTGATGTTGCAAAGCTGGCCTTCCCAACCATCGGGGCAGACGCACTGAAAAGAGTTCACGCCGTCAATGCAGGTCCCGCCATTCTTACAGGGGCTGCTGATGCAATCGTTGATATCTGTAATGGGGAGGATACGTGGAGTTAGTTCGGCGCTGCAGTATATACGTCGCTATCAGGAAACCAGGTGACTTCACTGTCAAATTCAATATGTACTTTCGTGACAGTAGATGCCGCTGAATCCGGGGTCACAGATGCAGGTGAAGTTTCCCGACGGGTGGCTGACACAGCGCCCCCGTGGTCCACACACGTTGGATGAGACCTGCCTTACTTCCGCAGAATTGTTGGTCGCTACAGCGATGGTGCAGCTGTCAATTACTGAGGGAGATATAAAACAAGTCTATTGCTTTTTGGGCCCTGAGACCTGGAGCCATGCGCTTTTTACCATTCCGGCTAAGTTACCTTGACAGGGGGTTGTGAGGCAGCCCTCCTTCACACGTTCGCAGGTCTTTCCCTCGTAGCCCTCAGGGCAGGCACAGTAGAAGTCTGAGCCCATGCTGTGGCACTTGGCTTCGTTCTCACAGGGGTTTGGATCACATGCATCTGAAGGGGACCAGCTTGGGATCTGTGCACATAAACAAGTACAGAAACTATCAGTAAAGTAGATACTATAAATGAGTAAGAAAAGTGGGACTAAAGTTCAATGTTTGACACAAGCAAAAAAGAAATGTATGTTTGTTTGGTGATTGAGTCGACGTACATAACTTAAACTTCTAAATTTAGTTTATTTTACCATCAGTTAACGGCAGAATGAGTGTAGAAAACCTGTGTGACACTTCAACATGACCTGCTGTACTTTGCTTCCATAGTCATCAATCTACTGGATTTGTTTAGAGGTGATCTTTCTTGACATCACTTTGTAATACTAAATCTGCAGCACCTCTAGCAGCCTTTAATTTTCAACCACGGAGAAAAGAGTGTTCTACAGTCCACAGCAATTCATTTCACCAGTGGATTGGTCAATTTATTCAACATGGACTGACAATTTTGTATCTAAATTTGAATCCTGACGTGGTTGACTGCCGTCACACATCCTGCACTGACAATGCTGAAATCTTCTACAGCATTGATCAACCTGAACGCTAATTCCAACATAGTTTGGCTTTCAGACGACATTGGAGGGTGGAGGTGCTCCTGTGATGCACAAACTCCTGCCTGCATTCAGTGCAAAGAACAGCATGTTTTTTTTTTTGTTTTTTTTTTATGCTTCCATCTGGAATGTAAATTTCTAGTGTTGTCTCATCCATCAAGCTACCGCACTGTGCACTAGTGTAATCTGTCAACCTAACAACTGGTGCACTGAGAAATGTTCAGTAATGCAAATTAAAGTGCAATTAAAAACCTTGTTCATTTCTTAACGTGCTATATTCTCTGTGATCAAATACATTGAAATTAACTGGATAAAATTCTAGCCCTAGTAATAAATAGCAGGTCATAAAACCTCACCACAAAACCGTGAAGAAAAAGGATATATAAACTGTGAGGCATCGATACATACTGACAATCGGCTGCGTTCCTTGAAGCTTTCCTAAAAGCACATCGGGAACTTAGGAACCAGTTTCAGATCGCTTGAAACTTTGCACATGAAGAGTTGAAACTTTAGTGATCCTGAAGCAACACACTGGTCCCGCTTCAAATGAACCCTTTAATACTACATTTGAAGAGGGGGGGGGGGGTCATACTAGGATCAATGTCAATTATTGCTTCTATTTGGTGGCAACTGTTACAGGTGTGTGTGTGTGTGTGCATGCGAACTAGCAAAGGCGAGTGATAAGTCCGCGCAGGTGAGCAGCTTAGCTCCACTCAAGCCAGCACCGGGGTTTGGGACAAATTGAAGGTAAGCGTACAAGCAAAGTAAGCCCTAAGAAACTTTCCCTAAGCTCATCAAGGGAAGCCACCCTTTTGAATTTACCTCGCCGGCATGCTTAAGCTTTCCACATTATTCCAAGACATGCAGACATGCAGTGAGGAGCTGAGCGGGGTGGGCTGTAGGGAGATAACCCATTGTTTGGGGGGAAACTTATTGAGTCTGTTCTGACATGACGCAGAGCCAGAGCCAATACTAGAAAGATAAATTCTCTCTCACACCAGTGGGACACACAAAAGAGCCACCCTGCGAGATGGCCCGGACTCAACTTTTCTGCACGTTTCTGCAATAACAGAGGTTGAGGCGTGAATCTGGATAGATGTAAACATGCGCCTACTGTGCATAAGCTCTGGGTTTACAACCCTATGCCATTTAAGGTGCTGCAGAAGCGCCTGCAGAGCAGGTCAGCAGGGTGGGCAGAACCTGTGGTCAAATAGTTTATTTTAACCTAAGTGTCATGGGCCAGATACCCTTTTTTTCTACACTATTTACATTTATGTATGTATGTATGTGGTAAGGGGATCTTTTCTGAGGGAGGGGTGTAAGAATCTTTGAAAAGTGTGAACTTATTCATGAACAAGGGCAGAATTGTGTGCTTTTTTTTTTTTTAAGTCCTCCCAAGTAAAGGTGCCAGTATCCCTGGAAGAGCTTGAAATACACTGACGTGTCACCCAGTAAATAAATAAAGTACACACACATTTTGGCGGTCATTACAGTAAAGGCAAAGTCATTCCTTATTATTTTGAAACAGTGTATTTATAAAAAACATAAAAATAAATAAACATTGAATCTTTCAAACCCATGAAAATGTGTAAATTGAGATAAAATACATGATATATGACCTCACACAGACTTTTCGCTTTGGATAAAAGTGTCTGCTAAATGACTAATATAATGTTACTTAATGCATACTGATCACAACTATTTAGGAGTAAGTTATTCTTTCAGAGAGGTTGAGATATTTCTTTGTGTACAAGTTGATAGTTGTATATAGTTTATGTACCAACAACAACTAGCCTATCAGGCTAATTTTATTTACGAAATCTGAACAATTTGATAATGTCTCCGCAAAATAAACCCAAGCACGTCTGCAGAGTGTGAATGTTGGGCTTAGAGTTGCTACCAGATGGATTACAGTAGTCCCTCTGGAGACATCAGGATTAGGCAAAAACAGCATTACACAATCAAACTCACTGTCTTCAGGAGATAGTGATCGGAGGTTTGTGTTGCTGAGGGCATTGTCGTTTTGACCAAGCGTGGGTTAGGAATGTACGCCATGCCGCGGCAGGCATCAGAGCTCTGTAGTGTGCAGGCAGCCATTCAGCATCACCTCATTCAGCACAACTCATATTTATAGTAGAGATGCTAAATCAGGACTGGCTCCCGACCAGCAATGTCCTCCATTCAGGGCCCAGGAGATGTAGATAAGTTTCATTTTCCTCACTGCTAACCTACATTCACTTCAAAAGATAAAGGGCTGCAACCGGGGTGCATTGACATATTTAGGGTGCATATCTGCAGGGGGTCAAAGGTCACTTTATATTTATTTTCCCAGGCTTATAGATGTAGACAGCTACATGATTCAGTTTGGTCTTCCACTATATCTGGTTAACATCAACTAAGGCCAATGTATATTTTCCATTTTCTATTACAATTATGGTCATCCCTGATCATTTTTGTCCATTTTTATTTGATTCCCCGAATCTCACATATCCAATTGTGGTATTTTGGTGCTCTCACTTCATGCTGAATTCATGCCGTGTCTTGTAGCTGCAGCGAACAACGCAACAGTCTGTAAATGAGCCAGGGACTTAGAATTCACCCGATTTGGCTGGAAACACCGTCTTGTAATCTGGCTGTACAGCCAACCAACGCCAGCGCTGGCAAGGCGAGCACGAGACACACCTCGCACAGCTGTCCCGCGAACTCTGGGAGGCACTGGCACACGAAACCACTCAGCACTGTATGGCATTGCCCTCCGTTCTGGCACGGGCTACTGTCGCATGTGTTCCTCTGGATTTCACAGTGGGTGCCCACAAAGCCCGGCGGGCACTGGCAGTGGTTGGCCCTCGGGCCTACCTGATGAAGACAAAACAGGAAGACCGGCGGCATCAAAACATGGGACGGTGCGGTTGAACAGAGCCCACATGGCCCGCATGTGACGGCGGTGACTTGGAGGTTAGAAATGACAAAAGGTACCTTGCACGTCGCTCCGTTCTGGCACAGATTGTGACAGCCATTCACACCTGAAAAGCAGAAAAAAAGTGCAATTACAACCTCAGAGTGTGTATAAAGGGTCAGTGTTCAGAGTGTTATGAAGTGCGATGGGGTTTGTGCAGTGATTAGATCCAAAGTAAGGAGGACAGCTAGTGAAGGCGGTGGTGTTGTGTTGGCTGGAACCGGGCATGCACTGGATCCAGAGAGGAACAGCATGCAAGTTGTTTCGCGACGGCAGAGCGGTGCTTCGGTATGCCAGGTTGAGGAAAAAGGGGGCAAGTTACCACATGTGGAAAAGAAGTGAGTGACTAAACTACAGCTATTTTGTATGTGTCCAGGATTTGAGCTTTTTGGGTAGGGGGGGGGGAGTAGAAGCCAGAAGCAGATTGCCGGTGGAGACAAAGAGGGATATTAGCGGTAACATTGAGATAGAACAAATACTGACTGATGTCACAGTTTTGTCCGGACCATCCCAAGAAACAGTTGCAGAAATAGCTTCCAATCAAATTTTTGCAAGAGTGCGCGTTCACGCAGGGCTTTCCCGCGCACTCATCTGCATCTGTGAAGGCAGGAGGGCGGAGGAAGGCCGCAGCCGTCAAGTGAAACAAACCCAGGAGAGGAGAGAGAAATACAAGAGGAATGCAGATCCAACAGTTACATCTGGACAGATTTATGATAGATAAAATCCAGGAGGCTAAATTTTCATCTGATGTGGTCAGATAGAATTTAAACTTGATTTGTCACTAGAGCAGAAAAATCCACTACGTTAGCAACAACTTTATGTCTAAATATATACATCGTATTTTGTGGACCATAAGGCGCACCGCACTTAAGGCGCAATATCAATGAACAAGACTACTTTCATACATAAGGCGCACCGTGTTATGAGGCGCATGATAAAACGTACAGTATTTAAAGCAAAACAAAACAGTTTAGTCGAACTTTATTCATCTCATTCATCTTGCTTGGTTCCCTCGGAAACTCCGCTTGGTCTTCTTTACTTGGCGCAGTTCATCTGCTTGCTTCCTCCACTTCCATACCATTGATTTATTCATGTTGAATTCTTTCGTGGCTGCTCAATTCCCAATGATCTGTTGCACGACTGATAGCCTTGAGTTTCCGCTTTGTAAGCATGTCCCTTAACAATTGCAAATTTTGGGGGTCCTCATGCAGACTAATGTACAGTAATATTATGTTGAAGTACAGTATGTATTACAAAAAGTGGCAAAGGTAAGCGAACTATGGACTGTTCTGACTGGCTTATCAATGCCAGCAAGAGCGGACCAAAGTCGCACTAAAACATTTAATAGATTTCTGAGCGCAGTGCCACAGAAAACTGGTTGGAGGTCAGTAAGCACACGAGAATTCATACATAAGGCGTACCAGATTATGAGGCGCGTAGACAATTTTTGAGAAAATGTAAGGATTTTAAGTATGCCTTATAGTGCAAAAAATTCCCCTGCTCAAAAAACTCAATTATTTGACCTATGATTGTCACTCCCCCCCCGCCCCCCCCTTGATGCATGAAACTAGTACAATCCAGTTACAGTTTCAGTGAAAAACATCCAGCAGCTCAGCGGACATCAAAAAGTGTTAGAACAAAGCGCTCCTGCTCAAATATTCAAGGGGCGGGTGGTGTTAGTGGTCTGCAGGGAGTCCTGTTGTGCACAGTCACACCTGTTTTCCCTCTGAAACCCAACACTCCACACACACAAACCCATCACCAGGTAAGACAGGAAGCCAATTGCTGCCTGTAAGCTGAGACCCGAGCTGGTAAGCTGAGACGGACACTTCGGATCTCTTTCCTGTCACCCCTCACTCCCTCCAACTCAACCCCCGCCCTCTAAACTATGTTTACCAGTCATCATGCATTTACCAGCTTCGTGCCGGTCATGTCCATGCGACGTCATGGGAGCGATATAGAAACAACTGCTTCCGCCAGCAACAAACAGCCGGATAAAGCCCGGATAGTAGCTCATAAAGTCATTGATTGGAAAAAATGGAAGAAAAAAAAACAAAACAAAAGCCAGCTGCCAGCTAAGCCAGCATAGTGCAGCTTGCACGCTTGCCAGCTCAGGTTGCCGGTTGCCAGAGCAGCAAACACTTCAGTCCATGCACAAGAGACATCCTAATTGTTATTAAAATGCAAAAAAACAGGAAGGAGGAGGAATAAAGGTACTTAGAATTAGATAAATAAATACATAAATAAAACCAGCTATCCTGATTCTGGTAATACCCATTTTAAAATCACCTTTGGTTGGATCATGCATCTTTGCATAAATGGATCTAACATGTGAATCTCACCTATCTGGCAGGTTTTCCCTTCCCACTGCGGGAGGCACACACACTCAAAGCCATCATCCAGGTTGTTACAGGTCCCGCCGTTGGCACATGGACTCGAGGCGCACTCGTCCAATTCTGAGAAATTATATATAGTGTTAAAAAAAAATAAAAAAAATCACAAAAATAAACAAAGAATGCAAAGTTAACTCACTCTCTGCGCAGGTCGGACCCCGCCAGCCCGGCGGACACTGGCACTCAAAGCCCTCGGGACCTTCAATACATGTTCCCCTGTTAGCGCACGGCTCGGAAACACAGGCGTGCTCAGCTGGTGGCAGGAGCAGGAAGTTAGCGATGAAAGGTAAACAAAATCTGAGCAAATCAGGTTTCTTTGCTGTTTGTTCCATCCCCCTTCCCAACTCACCAATCTGACAGGTCTTGCCGGAATAGCCCTGTGGGCACGCGCAGTAATACTCATCAGGTTCTGTGTTTTTGCAGGTTCCTCCATTGACGCAAGGCTGGTGACGACCGCAGTAATTCAGATCTAAGAGGAAAGCGCGCCATGAATTTGATAGCTTTATATACCTTCAGACCAAAACTAGAAGTTTTCAAATGATTGGTCTTTTGCTTAAAAAAAATCCATGACCGACTACAGACATTCGTCCACACGATCGATAGTCAGCTAATCAATAGTGTTGCTCATCTGATGTGGAGAGGGTGACTGGTTAGTAATTTGTTCAAGCATGTTTTATCATCACATATTTGGCATGTAAACATCAGATTGGAAGGGGAAGGAAATCAGGGGAGAAATTTAACAAAATGGATAGATCTCATGGTGGCTTGAGCAGTTTCCTTCTTTCCCATTTGAAAGTTCAGCCCTCCGGTCCCAAATGGTAGACTAGCATTTTGCCGGAGCCAATGTTTATCCTACTGGTGCAGGGAGGTCCCAGGGAGCTCACGAGTCATCTCTCGGCATGGAGCACCAGCTGTTGGCTTTATCAAGAAGCACCGGGCGTTTCTTTTTGCAGGATACCGTCAAGGAGATATCAACTAGCCCGTATCTCTTACAGTCACCGACAACAAGCTCAAAAGACAATACAGTCCCAAAATAGAGAAGGAAAAAAAAAAAGGCAACTTCGGTTGTGGATATAAAAATTCAAGAAAATAAGATACATGGCCTGATAAGTGCAGCTGTTCTGTGTCCTTAATCATTCCGTTTTTTTTTTTTTCTTTTATACATAAAATAAGTTGAATCCCCTTTGATCCCTGCACACCAACCTTTGGCGAAAGGATAGGTTACCCTAAAGGCTGGTAAATAAATAAGCAGGGATCTTTCTCCGCCAGGGGAACTTAGGACTCATTCTCATCCCCCGAAGAGCTCTTCTGTGATGAAGGGATGAGCGTGGATCGAGTGTCCTGGCTGCTGCTCGGATCACACGGCCCTATTAAAGCTTGCAAGATTCGGTTTTCCCAGTGAGAACAGTTCACTTGATGTGATTAGGCAGATACTCTACTACTACTTCTTTTTTTAATAAATAAATATGTTGTCTTAAATCTGACAAAGAAGTGTAGAATTATCTTTTTAGATACCCTGTGTAATCGTTTGACAGTACCTTCCATCACCTTGTCTCCGCCCTCATGATTTCATGCCAGAACATGGTTTGACACCCCACAACACGGCGTGGCTGTTTCTGCAGATGGCAAGAAGCCTTGCCACCACTGCCATTTTACAAAAACCTCTCGGCATCCTGTGCCGGAGCTTTCCTCCGCATATATCTGCTTCCCTTCTTGAGGCTTTTGAAGACTGTGCTTTCGGGTGTCTCTTCATTGCACTCAGCTTTTGGACTTGACTGCAACTAAACACGGCAAAACTATTTTGGGTTTTCAAGAAATGCTTCAAGTAACTTCCCCATTTCGACCGCTTGAGAAAGGAGGAGGATTCAAACCCCTGACCTGCAATTTTCAAGAACAGTAACTGATGTTGAAACATGCATAAAACTCCTGACAGGTATTTTCACTTTCTGTATAACACGCCCTTTTTATTCAGTTCCCGAGGCTCCGGGTTTGTGTTTGCAAAATTGAGGTTACAAATTTCGTTTGTACAAGCAGCGTCTGATGTCAATATTCCTGCTCCTATTATGAGTATTGAAACAACCAATAACCAGAACCACTTTTTTAAAAATATACTTCAGGTTGAGCTCTGATCTGCAAATTCATGCCCACAGGGATTAAAAAAAAAAAAAAAAAAAAGGTAACAGCAGCTGGAGGGCACCTGCAGGATGAGCACATGGACCGTGCCAGTGCGTAGGAGGAAATGAATTCCAAAAACAAAGAAAAAGAAAACCTTCACGTACCTTTATTGCAGAGCAGACCACCCCAGTTCCTCTCACAGTTGCACTGCCAGGGATGGTTGCAGGTCCCGTGGACGCAGCCGGGATACACCATGCACTCATCGCAAAACTGGCCCTGCCAGCCATAGTTGCACCTGTACGGCAGCAAAAACGCCCAAAAAAAAAAAAAACAAATACTTTCTCTCTTTTCCATACACGTCACCTCGCTTTCTGAAATACCTTGATTTTTTTAAGACTTATTTTTTAAACATTTCAACACAACGAACCGGGGCGAAACGACACTTTCAGTGCATTTCACAGAGCTTTGGCTTTCAGGTGCAGACACAGAGGTGCTGAGGTGAGCCCTCAATTAACCCAGTGAAAAAAAAAAGACCTCTGCCTCAGCCACAACCCCCAGCCCTCCAGCGACTAATCTTAGTGGAGGGTGACATACCAGGGCATGGGGGGTTAAGAATACTTCCAGCAGCTCCCTTACTACTGTACTACTGGGGGGGTGGGGGGTGGCATGGCAGTTTCCGAGAGAAAGTGGCTGGAGACAACTGTGTTTACAGAGTACATGCACGCCTGCCTCGCAGCTTCGTGAGTGTGCGCACACGTCTATTCCGAGGCTGCGGTTTGGTGGAGCCAGCTGTCTTGTCAATTGACTGTTATTTTGAGCCGTTTCTCCAGCAGACGGCACCACTGTCTCCCTAACGGACGAGGTCTTTGAAAAAATCTCAGGTTTTGGGGAGGGCAGTTCTTCCAATTCATATGTTTAGCTCGACAGATTATCAGCATGGAGGCTGAGAGCCCGGTTACGATCCCCCCCCCCCCCCCCCCCCCATCTCCAATGTGTTACCCAATTCTTGGTTTCATAGACGAGCTTGTTGGATTCAAACATCTTCAACATGTTTATGATGGGAAAATATGTGCGTCCACATTTTTTTTTGGGGGGGGGTTGACATTTATGGCAAAGCTCTGACTCATCTGTCAGAGCAGGCCTGGCGTGTGCTAATAATGGCCCAGTTAAAGCAACGCAACAAGTACATACCGGCCTTCTGTGATTTCTGGAAAGCCAGTGGCACACAAGACAAAGCATCACAAAGCCCATAAAAGTGACGAAATATTGGGAATGAAGAAGCATTAGGGCTGCCAGGGATTTATTGCCAAGCTTTCTGTGACCTGAGGCTTCATTAAATTCATGCCACAGCAGGAGCATTCCTCACAGCTGCTCGCCTTATTAGGATCGCTTTTCCTGTTGACCGAGACTTGGCATTTTGGAAGAATAAGATACTTCCTTCTGTTGTCTGTTCACTGGAATAAGGATATAGCCAAGTGATCAAGACTACTGTCCAAAAAAAAACAAAAAAAAAAAACCAAAGTACTTTCGTCAGCCCGGTCATCCTGTCATTCTTTGGCTTAAAACCAGATCTGTTTTTTTTTTTTAAACCAAGGGAGGGGAGTGTCTCTTTCATCCGGCAGGTGGGTTGGTGGGGTTACATGTGACAACGGATGTAATACATCCTGGAAACGCAGACCTATTGTGGGTGGGTCCGACATCACTTTATCGAACCATCATTTCCACATTGAGGAAACGTACATGACACAGCTTGATATGCATTTCCTCTTTCTGCACCCTGCTCCTTCAAAGGAGGACTGCATTGCGGACTGGGAAGGGATATGATGATTCCCCGCACGTATGCAGTGGTCAAATTCACACTCCGACAACTCTTTTTGAAGAAGATGTTTGGTATTCCAGAGGGTTTGGCTGGCTAAAAATACAGCAGCGCCCTTTCTCAGACCGAGGTTCACACACACACGCACACAAACACACACACCAGCAATCGACAATAACGGCCCCTCTCCTCAGCATCTACCATCTATGGCTTCTTCAGTCTTTATTAATCTGAGGATTGTTTTTAGTGTGAAATCCGTGCCACACTGCTGCCTGAAGCAAAAGCGACATTACATTGAAAGAAAAAAAAAAAAAAAATCCAGATCACGCTGCATATCTCAGCATATAAAGAAAAATTAATCTTACGTGCAATTCCCTGGGACAGAGCAGCCACCATGTAACAGGTTGCAGCCTTGCTTGCAGATTGCTGGGAGAAAGAGAGAAAGCGATGAGAGAATGCAAACGTAATAAGATACATGTGAAAGCTTTCTTTTTTAAAAAAAAAAAAAAAAAAAAAAAGCTCTGAAGGATGCACTGTTATAGAAAGGTGGAGATGGGCAAGTGGTGAGGATTCATGGCACGCTCACCAGGGTTGAGGGGGCGAGGAAAGGACAACTTTATTGCCTGCATGTACAACATAACAACCCCCCCCACACACACACAGACACACACACTAAAAAAAACAACCCCACCTCTATAAACCCCCCACTTCTTTTCATCCTCCGTCCTCTAAAGTGAACGGACTGATTTATTGAGATGACCACCGCCCAGCTCCCCCACCCGCCAGACTCTTTGCAAATACACCAGCGAGCGTGACGCCAATCCGTTAACACACAGGCCCGGCATTGCAGACTGCATTTCCAGCATGTTTGCAAAGAGTGGATTTCATTTGGTTGGATAAACCTCATGTTATCATGTTTAATTTTACATCTTATGCACAACCCATGTTTTCTTTTAAGCTGTAAATAAATGGGCACTTAATGGCACAGAAGAGGTTCATAGAGATATCCTGAGGCCCATGGCATCACCCTGCTAGTCCAGAAAGATTAACAGAGCCAGTTCCTAGCTTCCTAATAACAGGTCTTGATAAACCTTGTGACCGAGTCAATCCGGCAAAGAATATTGACGTGACAAATGCCGTTGCTCATTTCTGTCCCGATGCAAACCGAACAACAGGGCCTGAGTTTGTCATTCAGAATTGGTAGGGCAATAAAAAAAATGTCTCAATCTTCTTCCGGTACCTGAGAAAGGATGATAAGATGTAGATAACTAGAAAACTTTCAACCGCCCGTTCTGCAGTTACAGCGGGCTCGCTCGGTGTGTGTGAGTTACACCGACACGCTGCATCAGTTCCGTGCTCATGAGCCCCGAGATGAGTGGCAGACAAGTATCTGTGTCAAGAGAACCCATGAGGATTGAGAAACCGAAAGCAGGTCACAGTCAGGTAGGGAAACCAGAAGACTGGATGTAACTATGGTAACACGGTCCCTGTTTGCTGATTCTGGGACGTCTGGAAGCTGGCTCCTCACCTCTATTGCAATCTGGGCCCATCCAACCCTCCAGGCAAACTTGGGCACCCGACTGCTCACAGCGGTAGTGGCCAAAGTAGTCATCACGGGGAACACACAGCTTGTTGCACTTGTTCCCGTAGTAGTTCTCATCGCAGCGCACCCTGATCTTGTAGGAGAGGCGAGCCACGGACCCGGTGTGCCGTATGGTTTCCCATCGGTTGCCCGGGTTGATCATCCCGGTGTGAGTGCTGCGCGCTATGAGCTGCTCCTCCTCATCTGAAACAGATGAATTCATTACCACCAGAGAAGTAGGCAAACATTTCGGTTACATCCTCGGTCATTAACGGCCAATGAAAAAAAAAAACACAAAACATTAAAGTTTGTCTAATGAATTACGTTTTCGTTATTATGTTGTCCCTCATTGATTTCTCTTGCACCGATAGCGGACAAAAAGATAAATCCGTCCGAGATAGACTAAAAATGGATTTTTAACCGGATACATTTGTGGAGGTAGTGAGCATTTATTCTTTAGTATGTCACTAATTGTTACAGATTATTTGCCTCTGTGGGGTCACAACAGCACTTTTTTTTTCCTTTTTCAAAATCACAGTGTCATCGAAGTTGGTTAAGGATCTGTGTGGAAATAGAGGTTCGTGATTTCTTTTTCCCTGGGGTTATGAACTGCAATGCACCGATGAGATTTTGAAGTGACACACAGCACACACACCTTCCTCTGCTGAGGACTGACACAATGTCAGACAGAATTAAGCAACAATAACAGAAATAAACCCCGGCAGTTGCCAGATAGCGAACAATGGGCTCTGGGACCAAGCCGGGCTCTGCTACCTCAGTGTCTAAACACTAAGCCCAGCCGCCCGGTCCACTCTACTTCCTGCTCGATAAACACAAGGAAAACAGCCGGCTGCCTTTCCTGAGGACACAAGAGGGAAGGGAAGAGAGGCACATGGGAAGACATGACGCTAGAGGAGAGGAATCTCACGGACAGATCGTCACGCTGCTTGGGTTTACGTAGGATGAGACAAGGCTGGCGCTGCTGACTCAGGCCAGATGACATTTATCTCTGATGTCTCGTCGTGAACAAACCCTGATTTTGCGAAGGACTTGTGATTCTTGGTTGATGAAGTGTGATGAGACTGACAGACAGAAGTGCGCCGGTACTCACTGTTCACTCATTATTTTCAGTATTGATTAAAAAAAAAAAAACATAATAACCATTGCATCTAACTGGTCTTTTAATGGTGTGGTTGCTATTCCAGCAATATTCCTTGGATGGACATTTCCGTGTCAGCACGTTCAGAAGGGCAATGGGTCCAAATGGTTTTGCAATCATGAATGACTGCAGGGCTATTTTGTAATTTGAATCCAGATTTCTCTGGCCAGCGGGAAAAATAGATTGTGGATGCTAGTCCAGGTAACCTTGCTGTTGCTTTATAGGTTGAGATCATCAAGAAAACAATAATAAGAAAAACCCAACACATTATTTCGATATATGCCCAAGGGACTGTAAATCCCCAAAATCCTAACATGATTTAGTTGTAATGTCTATTTTTTCCTTTTTAAAAAGCTATGTGTTCAACTGAAGATTATCAGGTTCATTATCAGAAACAAGGGCCAGAAAAATTTGGAGTCTGCACTACCACTATATACAAACTACACTCCGAATGATTTGAATAGAAGCGGTTGCCACCCAAAAAGCAAAGCTTCCTGCTTCATCCCACAGCTGCTTGGTCACATTAAAATCCTCCCATGAGGACAACATCATCCTGAAGTTTGCGGACGACACCGCAGTGTCAGGACGCATCACCGGTGGAGACTAAACGGCCTACAGGATGGAGGTGGCCAGCCTGGTTAAGTGTTGTGAGGACAACAACCTCACTCTCACCGCGAACAAGACCAAGGAGATGATAGTGGACATGAAGAGGGAGAGGAGATCTCATCTGCCACTGTGTGGTACGGCAGCACCACTGCTGTGGACCGCAGACGCCAGCAGCAAATGGTAAAGACTGCAACGAGGATCACCAGAACCCCACAGCCTTCTCTGCAGAGTATCTACAGGAGAGCTGCCTCCATTGCCAAGGACCAGGCCCACCCTCAACCTGGACTGTTCACTATCCTCCAGCTGGGGGTACAGGATTGTGAAATGTAGAACGATACGACCGAAGAACTTGTTCTACCCGACTGCCATTAGACTCCTGAACAGCTGACACTCATTCTTCTTTTCTGCACTTTAAATGCAGCGCTGTACATGGAACTACTGCCATTCAAACTGTGCTCACCTTTGCACTGGCACTTTGTGAGTTGCGCACCAAGCTGCACTCAATGTTTTACTTGCACTGCCAACACCGTTTAATTGTAATAATGCTTACACTATTTTTTGTCAACACAAATCCAAATGCACTGAAGACAGCAAAGTAAGAATTTCACTGTACAGGGAAACACATTTCCACACTGTACATATGACAATAAACACTTTGAATCAACCAAAACTTGTAATATGGGCTGTTCTATCCCTGTATGATCCCTGCCAGAGCATGTACCACACTACTTTCCAGTGAGGGTTGGACTCTGGTTCTGGAGGTCCTTTCTTGACTAGCTAGGGTGCTGCAGGGATCTGGTTTGTTGATCTCAGGATTGGGTCTCTGCTTTTTGCGGATGATGTGGTTCTGCGGCTCTCACTGGAGCAGTTCGCAACCAAATGTGATGCGGTCGTGATGAGGATAAGCACCTCCAAATCCGAGATCATGGTTCTCAGACAGAAAAGGGTGGCGTACCCACTCTGGGTTGGAGGGGATGTCCTGCCCCAAGTGGAGAAGTTCAGTTACCTTGGGGTCTTGTTCATGACTGATGGAAGGTGGAACAGGAGATGGATAGGTGGATCGGTGTGGAGTCAGCAGGCATGCCGGCTCTGCACCAGTTTGTCCTGGTGAAGGACTACTAGTCGATCTACGTTCCTACCCTCACCTACAGTCACAAGCTGTGGGTTGTGAACAAAAGGTCCCAGAAGCGGCTGAAATGAGCTTTCTCCACAAGATGTCCAGGCTCTCCCTCAAGAGATAAGGTGAGGGACTTGGCCATACATGGGGAGCTCAGAGAAGAGTCACTGCTCCTCCATGAGGTGGCTTGGGCATCTAGTTAGGATGCCTCTTGGACAACTCCCTGGTGTGGTGTTCCGGGCATGTCAAACGGGGAGGAGGCCCAGGACACGCTGGAGAGACGATGTTGCTAGGCTGCCATGGGAGCGCCTCAGGATCCCATGGGAGGAGCTGGATCAAGTGGCCAGGGAGAGGGAGATGTGGGCCACTCTGCTTTGGCTGCTGCCACCACAACCTGATCCCAGATCGATATGTGGTTGTTAGCCCTTCTGTTTATAACTGGAATAAGATAGTTTGTGCTTGTTCCTACCAACCCTCACTCTCTTGCTTTCTGCCCCAACCGGTCGAGACAGAAGGCCGTCCAAGTTGAGCTTGGATCTCTCTCAGATTTCAATTCAAATTTAAAAAAATTAATTTGTCCCCTGGGGGCAATTACGAGGCAGCAGCACAAGGCAGGACAGCAAACAACGCCTGGTAACTGACGCCAAGTGCTTACTCAATTTTGGGTTGTTGGGGGATGTTTGGTTTCTTCAAATCATTTTAAAGAGAAGGATCTGGCCCACCTCTACATGTAAAGTGTCATTAGACAACTGTGTTGTGAACTGGTGCTATGTAAACAAAATCTGAATTGACATTTTGGAGGCCATGACTTTCCCCATTAATTTGAGGGAAAAAACAAGCAAACAGGTCATGATCTGTTTTCAATAAAGTCTTCTACTTATGTGTTTTCAACACATAAAGTGAGTGGTTACGTTCCTGGTTAAAACTCTGGCAGTTAAAATGTTAATGCAGCAACAAAATACACAAAGAGACACTAGTAGGTGGTCAGTTTTCAACGGGGCTCAATTGTGCTTTGTGTCCTGTACCACTTGCAGATGCTGAAAAGTCATGGAACTACTGGTCTCATGCAAGCAAAAATAAACGCTAGAAAATGTTCAACTGCAGTGAAAATTACCCAACTACCTGATGACAAAACTACTTTATGGTCCTAATGTCACTGAGCAGATTCAACACAAAAATAGGGTGAGGGTGATAGCCATACAGTAAATTTGGCTGTTTTGTTTTTTTAAAAGATATTTATATATATCACCAAGACACTAGTCAAAGCTAAGTTCAAAAAGGTCAAATCGTTGATCTACTAGTGGACATCTTTCCAAGAGTTTACATCTCCAATCTGTTGAAATAATCATTTTACAATCATAACGACTTCCGATTATATAAATACTTAAATACTCATGAATTCCTGAGAATTACACCACTTTGTATGTGTATTGTCTGTTTGGAACAAATAAAAAAAAAACAAAAAAAAAACTGATGAAACAAAGGTCATGCGAGGCTGTCCAAGATGTAGAGAAAGATATAAAACAAATGGCTTGTTTTTCCTCCTCTAACCAAAGGGCTTCATGTTTGGTTAAGCCTGAAGCAACTAAATTGAATACAGTTTACAATATCACTGGGGAGGCAAAAAGACCCACCTGACATTATGTGCTGTAGAATTTACAGAAAATCCAAAAACGAAATGAATTTTGGGAGAAAACATTACCCTGATTGTGAATCATCACTGTTAAACTAAACCAAATTGCGTAATGGCCAGCCCTACCCATCTCCATAGCCCACAGACTACCTAATTTGAGTTTTTTTTTTGTTTGTTTGTTTTGTTTTGTTTAACTTCAAACATAACACCTATGTGATTTTTCATATTTTTCATATGTTAAACCCTTGGCATGCTCCAATACCACTATCTTCCTACATCTTCAGGGGATATGAAGACCAGAACATTTTTCTTATCACTGCCTCAATAAAGATATTAATTTTGAATTTAGTTGTAATCAGAAGCTGGTATTCCTGAAATATTAGTAAACATCATCAGCTTAAGTATGAATCAAATAGTTCAGTCGAAGTTCATCACAATAGTCCAACAGGGTAATAAATAGTGATGTAAAATGAATCCACAATATGCCTTTATCCCTTTGTCCAGATTAGCACATTAGTGACCGACAAGAAATCTAGACCGTGAGTTAAAGCATTTGCAGCCAATTATTCAAAACTGGCTGGTGTAGAAACACAATCACTTCAGACTGGAGTCTGCACAGAGCCTGAAACAATCTTATCAAACAACTGTGATGTCAAAATCTATTTCTTCCCCATTGTCTGCATCCATGAATGGAAGCACGTTTGATGTTATGGACAAAACAGGATGTAAATGACCTCATATAAATAGGGAGCATGTTTGGACAAGGGAAGACGCTATGCTGCATGAATGAACTCCTGCATATGCTAGCATGCTCAAAAAAAAAAAAAAAAAAATGTGCAAGGGACTCATGAAAAACGACACTGTGCACTGATCAAAGAAACATCCAAACATACAGATAATGCCGTCTCGAAATGGCCCTCTTCCTCCCAGACTGAGCTACTGCTCCGACGGAAAAGGAGGCTATACAGAATTGTAGCCGGCCGACACAAGCAAGGGGAAAACAGGATACAGCTGGTCAGCAGTGACCGCCAGAAACCAACATGGATTAGGAGAAGCAATGCTGGTATTCTATAGGAGGCGTCTTGGGGGATAATATGTATTATTGCCCTGTCTACCCATTTCACAACAAACAAAATGGACCAATTGCTAGAGCACATATTATGAGCCAAAGCGTTCCCCATTAGTGATAAGCCTGAAAGTTTATATATTCTACTGAAAAACAGCAATTTCATCTTTATTCACTGCTACTGAAAATTCAGAGGCTGTGGCGTCGAGTTATAAAAAAAGTTGTACTTACTCTTGTGTGTAACGTTGTCCCAGTCCAAGGCCTCTACAATTAGTGTGAACGTCCGCTGAGAAAGGAGAGAAAAAAAACATGTCAAAAACAGTACGGTGGCAAAAAAAGGAGAGCATTTTTTTTTTTTTTTTGGCAGCAAAAGGAAACAAATGCCAGACACCAGTGGATTTAAGGCCTCTGCATCAACAAGAACGGCAGAGAGCAGAGAAATGTGTTCAATTTCCAGAGGTGGCAAGAACAAAATTCACTCTGGCCAGGGCACTATTTGAAGTTGCAGAAGTCATAATAGGGCAGGCAAACTACAGCGCATGTACATGCACCAAGCGTTTTGGGAGTCTTTCAGGATCAACAACGATACAGCGACAGGGTGGCGATAACAGCGGAGATGGCAGTTTTTAAGTTGATGAAAGAAGAGGAGGTAAAAATGTTTGAAGCGGAGGAGGAGGAAGATTTGTTGTTACTCGCCACTGAAACGAGGTGAGCAGTGCTGGGATCGATTTCCTGCCGCTAAAGTCACCACTTTTCTTCATTTTTGTTTTTGTGTTTTTTTTTTATCTTCATCTTTTGCAACACACGCCCTCAAAGCACAACGCTTGGGTTTCCTCTTTCGAAGAACACTCGTCATTTGCATGTCTTTATGCTCCTTACTAGAGATGTTTCATTGATTTTCATTCTTCATCTTAAAAAGAATATATCACTATACAATCTTCTGCGATACGGCATAAGCCACATCCACTTCACTTTATACGACCAATCACACAGTAAGTCTCAGACACCACAGGAGAAAAATAAATAAAAATTCAACCCCAAATATTAATCTGAGAAAACTCTTGGTTCTTGAGGAGTATGCTTAGGCCTTAGATGTACATTCTGGCAAAAGTAAAATAACCCCTTGTATGCTGCTGCTAAGGGAGCAATGCCATAATCAAACACTAAAAAAAAAAAATCGAAGTTTTCAAGAATAAGATTTTACATTTCTTATTGCTACTATGGTTTTGGTCATGACTTTTCTGTAGAAAACAGAGGTGAGCTCAGTGAATCCGAGTTGAGGGAGCAGGTGAGCGAACAATCCCCGGTCAGAGTACGATGTGGTCACGCAAGAAGCCCGAGAGCACTGGACTTCAATTAATGTATTTTATATTTGATCTAAAAGGACTCACCACTAATATGTTAACAACAGTCCTTATTCTAACCAACATGAAGTAAAAAAAAGCTGTTAGTTTAACAAGCGGATAATAAGCATCAGCGGCTCTATTTCATCCTCAGATCCCACTCCGAAGAAAACCCAAGGTTGTGAACCCAAAAGCCACCCAGACAGAGCTGTTAATGAACAATTATATAGAAGCCAAATCTTAGCCGACTGCAGCCAGTGTTACTCACCCTCTGCATTATTTAGTACACATTTCTACATCTGTTTTCTTTCCTTCAAAGACAACTAAAGAGATGAAGGAGATCCTATCCTACTTTTTTTTTTTTTTTTTTTTTTTTTTGCACTCGTAACATCCACAGGAGGTCACTTTGCCAATATTAGCCTTAACGGGCTGAATTCAGTCTGGCTTTGTCCTTGGATGTCAGACAGTGAGGTAAATCAGGAGCTAAGTGGATTATCGTGTTTCACTCTGAGTTATGGTTCACTCTTGACCAGTGAAGGCATCGTGTGGTGGACTCATTGTTTAAGGCCCTCAATGGTCAATCCGCTGGTATATCCTCCCCAAACATAGACGTAGTGGGAGAACAAACAAATGCGGTTGTTACTTCTAAATCCCAGCAAAGGTATTTGTCAAATATTGATCAGTTAAACCTTAACATTCTGTCTTTACACTGTTCTATTTACTGCTGTTGTCCTATGGGGTGCAATAGCCCATTTTATTGAAAGGCTCATTGATACATTTTTTGAGCTAGAAATAAAGAAAAAATACAAAAAAAAAAAAAGACTGGTGCTGGGGGTGACTGGGATGCCCTTTTGCCATGATGGAGCTCATCCATGGGGGGGGGGGGCATTGCCACTTTTACAATTGACATTAACTCATGAGAAACCGTTGCTATCTGCGAGCGTTATCTTTGGTGCTACAAACAGAAAGAGCAGAGCATTGTAGCTGCAAAACTAAAAACCTGCCATAAGGATGCCACAGGATGATAGAAATTATGGAGGTGTGGTGAGGGGTTTACTGTTTTCTCTTTAAGTTTTCTTTTGACACACAAGTGAGTAAAGCCAGTTGTTTGTCCAACCTGCTAAATTGGCAACTGAAATAGAGATGCATCTAGGTGTGAAGTGACCAAGCAGTCAAAAGCAAAGGGAAGAGGTCACTCTGGTTACCAAACATTGATGTTGAAAATGATGACAATTGGCTGCTAAGACTCGTTTTGTTTGCCCGTTTGGCAAATGGTATTAAAACATTCCACATATACGCTGAAATTCAAAAGTTAGTGGATCAAAATGGCTCAAATAACATGCCCACTTCCACAAAGAACAATGACTAAACAATTGAGTTGCCTACAATAGGCCAGCATCCTCAGATCTGGTCATGGTTAAAAAGCTTGTTTATATATTAAGAAAAAAAAAAAAAAAACTAAAATAAATCTTGGAACTAAATTGAGCAAGTTTACTTCTTAACAAACTTGGACTGAAGTCCACCTGCCAATCAAAAACAGACCAATGCTCAATTATGAAATACAGATAACAGGATAAACCAGAAATGTATGAGAAATGAATAGTTAACCTCTTGGCAGGTGTTTTCTATATATTTTTTATATGACAGCGGCATGATTATGTACACCACCGGCTGCTGTGTCCACACAATACACAATACAGAGCACAGTGTCCAGACAGTAATGCACACTTATCTATACATGAATAAATACATCTGCTACTGTACCTTAACTTGCTGAGTAGCCAAACAAACATTCACTTGCACCAAGGGCACAGCTTGCAGGCTTATGGGCTGTGCATTTGCAACACATTAGTCGGCATGTAAACAATTCTGAAAAAGGCACCTAAGTCTTGGTAATTGCATCATCAATCTTCTGACACAGGAAATCAAATTTATCACAATGATGGCTCTTTGAATACAAAAAAAATTCCAGTTAACAATAATTTGGGTTTTTTAATAATTTATATTTTAGACTGAAATGACATTTATTTATTAGCTGCCCATTATTTTGTAACCAGTCAAAAATGAGTCAAAGAAACAAAAAACACAATATCTTGTGGACATTCTGTAATATTTCTTTTTTTGGCTGGGAAAAAAAAGCAGATTTTTTGTAAACATTTGAGGATATCATCTTGGTGTTCTGGAAATACTGAAAAGTGATTTTGTTAACCTTTTATAGACTGATTAACGAGTCATTTTATGAAGAAATGGCCTCCATATTATTTTAGTGAAAAAAAAGCACTCCCCCCCCCCCAACACTTTTGTTCATACTTGTATTTATAAGAGACAGAAATTATGCTCCCTCCTCTTTCTGATGAATTTCATATTTTGGGGTAGGAGAGGAATTTCATTTTAAGCAACACACCTGTCAAATTCTCATAAAATCTGTTTATGAGGCGCATTTTACAGGACCGGCTTGTTGATTTCTAACTGATCTTCTTGATAAATAAAAAAAACAGACAACTGCTCACTGCCAATATCAGTTTGAGAAAAACATAAATGCTCGCATAAACGCACACACAGATGGAAACTAGCAAGATAACCAGCATCACTGGGTAATCTAGGCGGTGTGCTACAGGGCACACTGCTAGGCAACCAGCTGACCTAAATAGCTACTCATTACGTCATCACTAGTGACAGTCGTAGTAGCCACAGTGTGACCTCTACTGTAATGTTATTGATAGGACGTTGGACTGTAAGGTTTATTTGGGGGTGGGGGTACAGAAAAAAAAAAAAAAAAAATGGGGGAGGCCGGTTTTATAGGGGGGACTTGCAATCGGTTGAGTGAAGTAAGTGAAGTAGAAATAAATCATGGAGGGTGGGTAGGGTGGGGGACTCTGAAGTGTGTGTCAGTCTGTGTTGTTGATCTGGGGGACCAACAAGCTGGTAGGCTGGTTGCTGCTGGGCTGTGGGATTAAGCAGGCTTGTCTGGCTGTGGGTGGTGGCGGGAGGAAGGGGAGGGGAATGTTATTATGGAGGACCAGGGGTGATAAGAGAAGGGGAAGATGACGAGCTAAATGGCCCGGGTCAGTGTTTGGGCACGGGGTGCACGGCGTGAGGTGCGGAGTGTGTGAAGGTGCAGGAATAATTAAAACTAACTGGGAAGCAAGCGGGGGAGAAGGAAGCTTGGAGATCTGGACGGAGCGCCGTGATCCACGGCTGATGCTTGACATGCAGCCGACTCGTCCCACCGCAGACACGTAACAGATGCAGCGTCAAAGATGGATTATTTGACATGAACGTGGATCATCCCACGACATGTAGCTCGGCTTCTGACCTTTCCACCCCCCCCCCCCCCCGCGCCGCCTGCCGCCATCACCACAAAAGGATGGGCTGGCTGCCCCAGTCTGCGCATGTGGACGGGTGTGTGCACGTATTCCAATGTATATACGAGTTACTATTAGTGGAAAATGCAAACCAAAGGCGACGGGAGATCTCAAGATCAAGTGTGGATACAGAAAATGCTAATTGTTCGGTCAAACAAAGAACAGGTGACCCGAACCTTTTGGCCAGCCTTGCGTGCATGCCGCGATGTTGTAAACATTTGTGTAAATTGTCTCGAGTCGATGTGTGTTGGGAGCTGAGCAAAGCCACGGCCTAGACTGGTTTCCCACAGACCATCCCAGTCTGATTAGCTGGATTAAGTGACAGCTGCCCAAATGGTTGGAACAAGATAGATGATGGGCAGGGGGATAAAGGGGAGGAGTGGGGGGAGGGAAGGGGGAATGGCTACTGAACAAAGACCCTTGTCCCAACATCGTAACTCACCCCCATCCCAATCAAAATCATTGTCCGTGAAGAGACACAGTCAGCACGAGGACAATTAGTGTCAGCATGTGTGCCACTGAGCCCGGCCAGGATATTTGCATTTGCACAGTAGTAGTAGTAGTTTTATATATACATATAAAAATAAATATGGGGTGCTTCTTGCAAAAGAGCAATACATCAATGCTGAAGCTAAATGCAGAAAAACAATTTTAATTGAAAATCCTGGATAACTGACATACTCATCACAATTTGACCCACAGTGAATGCATCAAATTCAAGAGACCCGATGTATCCACTGTCAGTCAAATCTCCAAACCACTACCAGGCCATTTCCCTAATGGATTAGAGGATTTACGAAGAGAAATCCTAGTTTTCAAGACAAAAAAAAAAAAAGAGGGGTGTGTTGCAAAAAAGGAGCGGGGGATTATTTGTTCATGCAATTGCTGAATCTGCATTTGCTTGAAATAATTAAAACTATCCCCATCTTCGTATCACGTGACATCGGAGGGCTGATTAAACTTTAGCCTTTTGATTAAAACCAGGTTGTTGCAAAAGCTCGGCAAAGGGCACCATGAATCACTCGTAGTAAAATGCGAGATAATGGACTAAGAATGGAGTCTTGGGATGCTGCTACTGTTGACTGTGACAACACAGAAAGAAACAATCACGGAAACCAACACAAACAGACATTAAGGGGCTAATGGGGCAAAAAAAAAAGTTTCTGCATCTGTGTTGAGCCTGTATCCTGGCAGTCACATATAAAAAAAACACAGCGCTTAGATTGTGGCAACAAGGGTCGCTGTAGCTAATGTTAAAAATACTTATTAGCTGCTTCTTTTTTTTTTTTTTTTCCCCTAGTCGCTCTAAATAAGGCACGGGAAACAGACAGAGGTGGCAGCGGGAAGTGGAAGCCGGGGCAGGTTGGGGTCAGTAAGCATAGGATCCGCATGCTTCTTTTTCAAAAGAGGGGTCAGCCCTCTGCAATGGGGGCGATGTGCCTGTTTGCATTCGATGAATACTAAGAATGTGAGATCCGGGCCTGGTGTGTAATCCCATGCGAGATCCCAGTCGGCCGGCAGCTCGGTATCAATGGAGTGCATCAGCATAAAAAGATCCATGGATTGATTGACTCATTTCTGTCTCCTGTGGAAATTCAAATTCTGCGGGAGAATGTTGATCGCTGTGAAAATTATTTAATGGGCTTCTTTTCCTTACCTTCCCTGCTGAAGCCCTCTTGTGGGATTCTCCTCTAAAACAAAAAGCATAAACACGAACCTTTTCAATTCATCCGCCACTGAGAGGTGACACCCACCTCTTGCATGTGCGGTTTCCATGACATCTCTTGGTTTATTGCCTTCTGATGCGACAAGGGGTCATCATGATTCATCCCATGTCCAGTAATCGCCACATGTAATCTTCAATAATCTGTGATGTCAATCCCAGCTTTTGGTTTTACTAGGGTGAGTCTACACTAACCCAGCACAGCAGCAGAGCAGCACTGCCTTTGGGTCTAGTTCCCTTTTTTGTAACACTGTTCTAATTGTTGAAAATACCCACTAATAATGTATGTGGACTCATAGCCGTGTTAAATCATTTTAATCACATGTGCTGATCTTCAATCATAATTGCTCAAAGCTAAATTGCAAACACGCTCATAACAATACTCAATGTCAATGAAGCACGGAATTCAAGAGCCGGCTGAAGTTTTGGAAATGGGAAGTCACTTCCGCATGGACAGCAGACTCAAACATAAATCACTCCAGGGTTTTCTCCTCAAGCAGTTCAGACATGAGGATCAAAAGACCTCCGCTGGTTGGATCCTTATAAATATGACAATGTCGGCGAAGAGAAGTTAAAAAGCTTTTGAACACTTGCTGGCAACTGCATGGAACAAGGACATGGCTTATAGCATTTTTACCCTGGATTCTGAGTGTTTAAATACTTTGATGCAGTTTAACGTCCTGTTTGTGTTCATCAAAATGAAACAACACCACTCTTTCCATTCAAAACAACAATTTCACACGAGTCTCACGTCTCATCAACGGTAAAGAAAGGAGACCAAATGGAAACCACTCAAATTTCAGAAACAGGAACCAGTAAGTGTTTCACCTTTTTCAAATTTGTCATTTAAAATATACTTTGTTGGGAGCAATCATAAGTGGAAGGGTTGATAGTGGACACAATTTGAGTGGTGTAATCTGGGTTAAAAATTATTCCTAAACATCTCAAGGAGTGTTCCAAGGAAAAAGATGACTATTTACTACAAATACCCCTGCTGGAGACAAGGAGGGCTGCAAGTTTTGCACGGAACTACTTGTGAGTTGTGTGCCAAGGGATGTCACACTGATGGCAAGGCATTTGGCTGGCTGGTATAAGCGCACGCAAGCACACGCACGGCCCATTGGCAGGCTGCTATGATGCCAACAGGGTCATTAGCCTTGTAGTTCCAATACAACAAACCCCTCCTATCTTAGTGCTAATTAACATGCATGATCCAAGAATATCCAGGACGTAAAACAAATGCCCAAGGCGACCCCACTTGCACTTAAATACAGAATTAAACGAGAGATAAATATTAAAACGGTGGGTGGTTTACTAAAAGCTTTATTTGGGGGGGGGGGGGGGGGGGGGCTACAAGCTAATAACCACCCAATATTTCCAAACCATTTGGGTTAAAGCGAAACTACGATGAGGTACACTTGTCCATTTCTTCTTTCTCCAAAAAATCCTAAGGTGTAAATTTGGCTCTGCGGTGCTGCTGTGGCGATTGACATGCTTCCAAAACACTTCCAAGCTAATTCTGATCTAAAGTTCCAGGGCGCCCGACTGGAGCGCAAGGCAGCACTGCCTCCAGCCGAGCTCCATTATCATTTCAAACAGGTTCAGCAACACGGTGACGATTTAACTGCCGATGTAATGACATGCCTTAATTGCCACCACTAGGAACCCTCGCCACCTGCACGCAATTCATTTTAGTAAGAGGCGGGGGATATGGGCAGGCGTGCCGGATTGCAACGTAGTTAAACACATTCATCAGTGCATGCTGACAATAGAGATGTGCGGATGCTGGGGGGTACATGGCAAAACGATGAAAAGCATCACCGCTGACCCCCAAAAAAAACACTTTTGAATCACATTTTCAGGGCAACTGAAGCAGTGTTTTCTGCAAATCTACATTCAGGTTTCAAAAATCCCCTTGCATGTAGGAAATATTCCTGGTACATTGTATAAAGTTCTTGGAATATAATCTCAAAACAATCATTGAGCAAACAAACAATAAACCCTGCAGAGAGTTCAGGTCTTGTATTAGGTCGCCACATTCAACCTTTTAGGATCTTCTTATGTTTTGAACTTGGATATATGGGAGGCCAAAAGTGATCAATCAAGTGTGTGGCACCCATACTGATCATCAGTTACCTGTGTTTAAGACAAGCCGATATGTTTTGGAGTTGTCCACATATGGTAATATGTGGACAATTAAAATATTTAACTAAATTAATTAAGAGGGATGCTTGTTTCTAAGTTGATCAATAGCTGAGTATCAGCCATGTGGCATTTTAAAACTGAAAAAAACTTTTGTGATTTCAAAATTAAATCTGAACCTGGCTCAGTCATTGAGAGTAGAGTTTCTTTTTGTGGAAAGTTTGTCTAGAAGTGAGAAATAGTTTGAGAGTAGTTTGCCTGCTGGAGATGCAATGTCCTCTACTTGATTTTTAAGAGATGAATGATTTCACTAATCTAGCTGGCAACCCTGCACCCTTTCATCAATTAATCTTTCAGCACATTCAAGTCCAACTATTAAAAAAGTGGATTTCATCAGGCCCTTTAGGAAGGGAAATCTTTGACATAATCAATCTCTGTTTTAGGTCATAATTCTAGCTTTCATTGAATGGTTTAATTATAAACCTTCCTACCCTTTGGCATGGAGTCATGAGACAGGAGCCACATTCAAATGTGATCATAAATAGCATTTTTTTTGTTTGACTGTTTTGTTTAAGTATTACATGATCTGAAAATAAAAATGGGCATCAATAGTCTTGTCTTTGTGGAAAAAAACGGCAGCACACTTAAATAAGAGGCAAGCCAGTTGTCAAGTTAACACAATGGATCCTATTAGTTCACCTCATAGCATTTATTGTAAAAGGCTGTTCTGATCCCCTTGCTCTAGATACAACCAAAAACTTGATCAAACCTTGAATCACAACCGCCCACCGCACCTCCCAGCTTCAGAAGCACACTCTCTTGCACAAGTTTCCATGACAGCTCATAAACAAGGCAAGTGCCGGTTTACAAATTCACAATGAGGCGACTCCTGTATGGTTTGCACCAACCGGAGCATGAATAATGAGTGTATTTTCATACGATGACTCTACAGGGTATCAATTTTGCTTTTGAATGCCTTTGTTGGTGACATGTAAACGGAGGGCGTGAAACACAATGCAGGCACCATCTCTTCACTAACCTTTGCAAAAAATGGAGCATCTTAACTTCACTGTGATTGTGTTGTGGATGGCAGTGAAGTACAAGTTGACCGCTCATTATAAAAGCCAGTTGTAAACAATTAACCTCAGATCCACTGATGGAACAAATGCACAGTCACATATATTAGGGACTTGGATTTGCAAGTCAACTAGGTAAGGAGGACGGATCTGCTGGGAGTCTGGTTTATCTCGGGCATAGGCCTTAAAATAAGCTGGAAGTTGCAGGAAAAGTAACTATGGCGAGCAAACAAATTTTTCAGTGCAAAGGAGTATCTCGATTGATATGTAGATTTCTATCGGCGGATTGTGCGAACTAGATCACCCGCCAAATGATGAGTGTCTTCAAAATGAAGATTAGCAGAATCACTCACACAGCACCGGTCTTAAAATGCTGCATTCAAAGACACAGAAACACAGCTCCTTATGAAGGTCTTTAAAATCAGCAGGGGCATTATTCGATGTCTATTAAGGAATTACTTGTGTTTTGTCTGTTACATTATTTTTTTGGTTTGACCCGGAAAACAACAGATCTGGTTTAGTAACAATACCCTGAATTTCGTTTTCCATTTCGATGAGAGACAATTGGTTATGTTGTCGAAGAATAGGAGGAACTTCTAGGAGAGGGAAATATTCATGTGTCATTGCTAGTACTTTCTCTACTGCATACCATGTGAAAGAATGCAAATGCATGCAAATAGGCAGTTGTGCAAGGAGAACCTTGTTGCAACTGAAACAGAGCCCCCCTCTCCACCCCTTTTTTTTTTTTTTAAATATCTAGACTATCCACGCAATGGATACATTTAAAAATAAATAAATAAACAAATCAACATCAAAATAAGTCCCTCTTAAAAAGTATGACGGTAATGGAAGAGGTCAATCCATACAGGCCCACCCAGCAGCGGTCCATAAAACACAGTTAATAGTACACTGCATCTTTGTTGACCGGCAAAGCCACAACACAGATGTCCGTCTCATTCATAGACAACAGGCAATAGTAACTTGGGAGACAAACTGCACGCTGTGTTAAGTAGAAACTTCACACATTGAGGAACAAGCCTCATGTTTCACGTTTATTAATGGATGAGGTTGGGAACCACATACTACCCATCAGTTCCTCCATTTGTACTATTTAAGTATAATGGAAATAATAGTAGAACAATAATAATAATAATCCATCCATCCATCATCTGCCGCTTATCCTGCTCTCAGGGTTGCGGGGGATGTTGGAGCTTATCCCAGCGGTCATCGGCAAGTAGCGGGGTACATCCTGGACTGGTATAGACAACAACTCTTCATTCACTCAAATCCGGGCAATTTTCCCATTTTTTTCCAATTAACCTGCTGCATGTTTTTGGAATGTGGGAGAAAACCGGAGAACCCGGAAGAACCCATGCAGACACTGGGAGAGCATGTAAACTCCACACAGAAAGGTCCCCTTGTCCAGATCCAAGCAACGCGCCAAAGCGCCACCGTGCTGCCCTATAATAATAATAATAATGGGGATCTTAATTTAAAAGGCATAATTATCCGCTTAATGACAGCAATCACACACAGTCAAGAAATTAAAGGCCGTTGATATGGCGAAAGAACGCTGATGTTTGGCATCTGTGTATCCGAGACAAGTACAACCATAAATTCATTTTTCTATCATTGCAAAACTTCCTTCCTTCTGCATCAATTTTACTCTTCTTGTCTTCTTGTTAATTCAAAGCAATTTCTCTTGTTTGAAAAAAAAAAAAAATCACCTTGACATTTAGCTAGTGTTGAGATACCATTACCTTTGCAGGTAACTATCAAAATACATTGAGGGAGATTTAGTTTATGGTCAATTCATACTTCATTCAATTCATACAGCTCTCACAGGCTACATAAAATAACATGCCACCAATCGCCCATGGGCATTGAATTTGGCACATTTGAACAGGGAAAATAATAAAATGGATGGTCCCGGCATTCATCCCTCTACGTTTGATCTCAACTATGACATGCACAGACGGGCAGGATGGATGGATGTTGTAATCCACGCAGGTTGTGATGAAGCAGCACACACAGAACAAACATATTTTATGTGTTACTTAGGATAAAATTGAGCTTGTAAATTTGAGGACAGGGGAAGGTTGCAAAAACAAATCCCTAATAAGCACCAATTTCAGACAACGGTGATTCTTTGAGAAGCCAGCGTGTCACTGGGAGCGAGTTCCAGCGAGAGGATCATACAATTAACACAAAGCTCACCTGATTCACAGGTGAGACTCAAGTAAGTTACTTTCAAGGCAGCAGCTCTAGGAACCACAAGAAGAAAGGTGGGGAGCGGCGCCAAGGAGCAATAATTGTTTACCAGAGGCCTATGTAACCGTCTCCCAGCAACAGCTCTGACAAGCCCCATGTCAGGTGTGGCTAACCGCAGCAGCATCCGCGCGCTAGTCACTTCTGTTAGTGCGCGTTCTTCAGTAGTAAAAGCTGTGAGGTAGAGGAAGGAAGAAAAGAGGCGTCGCACCCCTGACTCAGAGGGTCTGAATGAGCCACCAGTTAAGCCCCTGTCCTACTTCTAATATTTAGCGCCCCGCTGTATCTGTACAGTGTCCCAATTCCCCCCTTTCCCAAGAGATGCTCAGATCTCCTCTGCTCATTAGCATGAAATGTCAGCGTTAGCAAGAAATGTAGCATCGGGAGTCGTTTCCAAAAAAAGTAATTCTAAGAGTCACTTACATGTTACAAGTCCACCTTTGGAATTGGTGCTCCTCTCAGAACTTAAGAAATAAGAATAAACTTGTCTTTCCTATTTGAAACATAAAAAAACTGGCTTCTATTGCAAGAAAGTTGTAGAATGTTTTGGCCAGTGTTGCTACCTATTTGACAAAGTAGGAGCTCAAGCATTATGTCAGTCAAAGAGATGTTTCCCTGTTTAAGGGACCACACTGAGTTATCTAAATTATTAATCTTTTTTTAATATACTTGACACGTTTCATATTCCAGAAAACTGCCAATCTGAAGAAAGTCTTCGTCCACAATGATCTTCATTGTGATTTCCCAAAGCAAAATGGTTTCATTACAATATATCAAATCTCTAATTTGATTGTAAATGCAAGGCTAATTCATAGCCCCAAGCTGCCTGTATCCACATATAAAATGGCACTTTCAGGATCACACATGCCTAACAGACTTTCCTTTAGTACAATATTTCATGTTTGTGCTACTTTGAAACAAGCGAACCATATACATTTTCAAATTTTTGACAAAAGTCTAAAAGACTGCAAGAGTTTCAACCATCAACCATCAAGCAAGATGACGTTGGTGTCTGAGGGTCAGAAAATAAAGCAGAGGTTGAACCAAAGCTTTCTATCTTACAAGATAAAATGCACAGACACCATTGCAGCTGCTTGATGGAAAAGATGGAAGTGTTTGTACTTTTCCCCAAATATTTCAGTTCTGCTCAAATGGGTACAAAAAAAAAAAAAAAAGTTAATTTCAAGCACCGGATCCTGTTTCTGTGTTGTATTCATTGCGCAAGATCTATAGTAGCCTGGAAATATGCTGCTCCTAACCTGTACACATCTTCGGCTGCTAATTACTGTGTGTTTGCTTTTATGATCTGAAACTCACGCATAGGTTTCAGTGATTTGCATCCACTGAACTAAAGGCATTTTATGGGTTTCAAACTTCCCCGAGTGCCCAGATATGCTCTTTATTCGGTTCATTTAAAAGGACATTTCAAGATGGATATACAGGACTGTCTCGGATAATTAGAATATTGTGATAAAGTTCTTTATCTTCTGTAATGCAATTATAAAAACAAAAATGTCATATATTCTGGATTCATTACAAATCAACTGAAATATTGCAAGCCTTTTATCATTTTAATATTGCCGATTATCGTTTACATCTTTAGAAAACTCAAAAATCCTATCTCAAAATATTAGAATATCATGAAAAAGTAATTTTTGTTTTTTTAATTGCGTTACAGAAGATAAAAGAACTTTATCACAATATTCTAATTTTCTGAGACAATCCTGTATTCAATCAGTCCAATTGCAGATTTGTGATATTATGCTGTGTTTAGGGAAATAAAAACCTTGAGTGAGATGATCTATCCTCTCATCTAAAAAGCCCACTTAAAAGAACTACACACATAAACAGACTTATTGGTGGCTGCGCTTAACTTAATCCTTACAGTGGATCTGCTTGACAGCGCGCACCAGGTACGTTTGATGTAACCAGAGCAGCACACCACATACATTCAAAAAGTTTGGGTTGGCTCCAAGAGTGGATAAAATAAATAAACAAAAAAATCTCCAGAAAGTCTGTGCAGATTGACACTTCATTGTCATTTAATTGGTATTGCCTCTGCTCTCAGTTGTGCGCTCGGTGAACAGGGAGACCCAATACTACACATACACTTCGATGATACACCCCTGCGGGAGAGTATTTGTTATTTATTTTTTAAAAGGACTATATACATTAAACCTGCTGAAGCACAAACTGCAGAATTATTCAAGCTCTGGCTGCTAACACACACCTACTCACTAGCTGAGTGAGAAAGGGCGTCTGATCCATATCAATGTCCCAGATACAGTTACAGAGAGGATTCACTTCGAGCGGACGTGTCCCCGAGGAATCTAGGTGTGGAGAATCAGAAAGGGAGTAATTCACCTGAATTTTATGTTTGGTGTTTGAGTGAGGTCAAAATCTCTCTCCGGCTCTGAAGACAGCTGGGTGAAGAGAGCGCGGACCAAATTTTACACAACTGAGACCCTCACTCAATATCAAATTCGCTCTCGGACCAGGTTTAAGTCTGACTTCTAAACCCAACACCTCCATCAGGTAAAGCCACACGCCCTGTCCACGTTCATGGGCCGCATGCTTTGGATGATGCATTTAAAACCGACTGCATCAAACAACCAGGAAAATTAAAATAGTCGCCTGCGCTGCAGAAATAAGGGGACACATTCGCGCTCGGAGTTGAGACAGAGGAGTCGGCAGGCGCGTTCCCATGGAGATTCTGATGCTGACAATTGCCCTCCTCACTTCAGTCGGAGACAGAAAACTGTCAGTAATGCAACATTTTATTTTGGACTGGTCTGGCTCGAAACTGTCATTAGCGGCTGAACTGGAGCAGCGGTCCTCCTCCATCCTTAAACCATCCAAGATTACAGTTATCACAAATGTAAATTGATTCAGTGGTTCAGAATCCATGTTCCAAGACTTTATTCTGTCATTTTTTTCACTACCTACACCAAAATAGATTCAGCCAATCTGAAATCAGCATCTTGAATGTGAGAATTATCCACAAACTGAGAAGTCCAACAGGAGACATGGGGCTCATCCAATCCCATCTGACTATTCCTCACCAAACAAATAATCAACAGTTTTTCCCAGATAGTTCTTGCTAACCAGGTTAGCTGCCAATGCAGAAAACAAGGTACAGGCCGTTGAGGATGTCAGGCAGGTGTATAGCAGCATTTTATTGAACCTTTCTCATGTATTAAGAGTACTATTTAGAGTACTCTAATACCTCGAAATTCCTTCAGCGCTTCAAAAATATTTCATGTTTCATCAGCTACTGAAAGCGGCACGCAAGATCCTCAATTCCCTAAATGTGTTTTCATCTACCAACTTTACATTTAACTTTTCTGTAATACCTCCAAAATGCAAGACCGTTTTAGTTGGTCTCATTTTTTTGCCATTTCCCTCAATTCAGAGTATTATCTCTCATTCTTTTATCATCCAATCGCCATGTGCTTTTTAAATTGTTAAATTACAATTCTGCTTCTGTTCTGTACTAAATATGACCATCGCAAATACACACTTGACATTTCATGGTGGAAATTTTCTTTCCCTATCGTTCAGGGAACACCAGTATTGTGTGTATACGGTTAAAAACAGCGCTGTTCTAAACTACAGTATGTAGGCTGAGCTCAGCGGCAGCAGCATCAGCCATTTGTCTCTTTCCCGGCAAGACAATCCAGAACTGGAGAATCACTGGAATATTTCCAATGCCTTATGCAATGGCAGTAAAATCGGCCATTAGCAGGAGCATCACACTTGTCTGATGGTTAACTGAGCTGAGAACGGGCCAGGATGTCTCTTCACAGAAGAAGGAGCTTTTCCCAGAAACGTGGGATGGTTTTCACCAGTATGACAAGCGCTCTTTAGCTTAGGTGTTAATTAAGAGAATTGAAAATGGCACCGAAGTCCATTCGTACGATTCACCGATTGAAGGTCAGCCTATGAATAATTGCTTGTTGCCTGGTTCTCTGTGTGAAAATTAACCGAAACGCCACATTGAGTGATTAAAAAAAAAAAAAAAAAAAGGACGGCTTTTGAATAAAGTTTCAGCATGGCGGTGAGAGATGTGAAAAGATCAGTTGAAACATAAAGTACCCTCTGACATATACGAACCACATTTGAATTTTATCACTGACCACAAACTTGAATTCAATAAATCCAGCTCATAAGTCAAATAGACAAGCTGTGACTTTTTATCTTGCTTGCATTTCTATGGCTTACATCCGAATACATGTAAAAGGTCAACGTTGGCTATGCCAAAACTTGCACACTGAGCTGTCTCACCAGAGATTTAAGATCATTCCTGGAATATTAGATTGCATTTCACTTCTGGCACAACCAAAGCTGCCATGCTAAATGAGGGAAGAAGAAAAAAAAAAAAAAAAAAAAAACACTTTGGAGTTACTCAATTACTTCCAAATGACAACAAATAATTCCAACATCTGTTGCTGAAGCTAAGTGCAGGATGACAGAGGTGTAAAAGCCACGTTGGCTTCCACGGGGCTTTAGATTGGCATGTGGCCAGATGACACAGCCAATAGTACACTGCATCATTGTTTGTCGAGTGAGGAAAGCAACAACGCCACAGCGACTGACCCCACGGGCTTGTCGTGACATCTGGCACCGGAATAGTGCGTCGTTATCAGGCAGGGACAGTTACCAGATAGACACACCAGAATAACCCTCCTCACCTCAGTCTTGAGGTGTCGAGTCTTTCAAATACGGAATCTTTTTGTTTCTTATGTGCTAGTGTTAGAATTTGCAATAAAAAAATTAAAAAAAAAAAAATTAAAAATGGGGAAACAAAAAAAACAAAAAAAAAAAAAACACGGTTCAGGTCTCTTGATTGAGCAAAGCAGGTGTGTGTTGTACCAAACCGTCCCTCACATCTGGTCTACAATTTGCAAATGGGTATTATATCAATAAATTGGCACGTCTTTTTCTTTCCTTATTTAAACTGAAGTCGAACCAACAACATTGAGAAATACAGGTCATTTCAATTTATCCAATGAAAACTGCTCTGCCTTGGTCCACAATCAAATATTTTTCAAAATGAGACAGATGGGGGGGAAAAAAGGGCACCCTTTGGCAACAAAGTCTTTCGACAAGCAGCACCAGAAAAATACCTGCAAATAAAGGTTCTGCCAAAAATGAGGAATTAAGTGCCAAGAAAAGGTCTGATGAAGGTTTTTTTTTTTCTTCATTCCTGTTTCACAGATAAACCATGTTGCACCTTCCCACTCAGAAGTAATGGGACTCAGACCAAATTTCTGTGATTTAAAAAAAAAAAAGGGAAAAAAGAAAAATCTCCACATAGCTCATCTGTTGTAAGTCAAGCTGACTTCAAAACAAGACGCTATCATGTTCAAATCTTGTCCCACTTAGAAATCCTGACCTGAGCTACGTGGATGCCAACCATTCTACAAACTGAGAATCGATGTTTCTGCTAATAAAGACAATGGATGGATTAATATAGAAAAGTAGTACAGGTTTTTTTATAACCTTTAATTTTTTATACATTATTACAGAGGAAGTTAATGTGCCTGTCATGCCGGTTTTGCGTGAGCTGTCCCTTGAAACTATTTTTTTTAACTAGTCACAGATGAATTAATGGTGAAAATTGAACAACATATGGGTCAGCCAATTATCACCTCGACTGTGCAATCACTCCTTTGGACTTTGAGGTGTCAATAGTTAATTTAGAAATACGAAATCTGAACCAGGTCCGTCCCCTTCCATCCACCCTCCCCGTTGCTTGATCAAACTTACTGGTGGAGCAAAAAAAAAAAAAAAAAGAACTGAAATCACTCCAAATTATATCACAGTCTGTCAGGAGGGGTTCCTGATTCATACTGAAACATTTCTAATATTTTGGGCCTCTATAAAGACTTTCCATCCTGACAGAAGATGAACAGTATCCAGCCTAGGAAAAAAAAGAAAATCTTAGAAATATTGGTCAGGAAGCTCAGACTGGAGAACTCTTAAACGCAGCCTATGAAACTAATTAAAAAAAAATAAAAAATTATAAAATAAAAAAAACACAACATCTTGAAGCGCTTTAACAATTCCTTCATTCATTATCATTTTCTCCCAACGACAGGAGTCCTACAACCTGCACAACATGGGGTTTTTAGAAACAATGCTGAATAAGAGGAATCAATAAGGATTTTGCATTGAAGCAACAACTAACATGCAATCTCTGATTATAATACGACACAACCTGGCTGTCAATCTCAAATTTCTCACACCGGTGAACCTTGAACATGAAACTAAAAGAAACACAGATGAAGCAGTCACTCCTTGACAAACAAGATTCCAACAGTTGGTTTGAAACAGAAAATGAAACTTATGGGAACAACATAGAATCTGAAGTTTGTTCGCTCTTCCGCTCACGCTTTGTATGCTTTGCGCCCTGGCAATAAAAATATCCAAGCCTTCGTCGCCTGACTGCATTGGCTACTTGGAGGGGCCCACCTGCCACCCACAGCAGGGGAAGTCAGCTCCCCGGAATGGTGACTGAGGTGAGGGGGTGTGTCAAAGCCCACAAACCACACACACCAGGATGCTGTCCGGAGGCGTCGGTCCCCCTCAGCGGAACACATTTTTCACGCTCCCAGCAGAAATGTCCCCCATTCATCACAATAAATGAGATTTAAATGGAAGCGGCTATTCACATCTACGGACGCATCCTCGCTCTGTCCTGTGGAAGCCCGGCACCGGTGTGTGTGTAGGAGGAGCTGCCCCGATGCCAAAACCTTTTTTTTTTTTTTTCCCCTATCTTGTTGTTAAGAACCAGATGCCGAACCACAAGGGCCAACATGTACGGTGCATCATAAATCAACTTTTGAGGTAGCCTTATCCCAAAGTTATTGCTACATAGGATTAAAAATAAAAACAACACAAAAAAAAGGCTTCAACTAGCAGCTTTTGAAATTCAGTGATGTTTTAAATTGATTTACCACATAAATCAGCAAAAAAAAAAAAAATGATGCCTTGCCAAAGTAACATCCCCCTAACCCCCCTCCTAGTCTAATTGCCCTATCATGGTCTTGGCAATAGGGAGCTGGTGGACTGGAATAAAGCCAAGCCTCATATATTTTGGGGGGGGGGGGTGGGAACCTTTAAAAAGACAACCGAGGTGACGTTGTCGGGCCTGGGATGCTGAGACCCAGAAGCCGGTCTGCAGGCACACCTGAACCCCCAGGGGACACAATGTGGCACCGGTTGTGACCCACAGAGAGGGGGGGGGGGTGATGTGGATGTAAACTTTTTAATTTTGCCGTAAAAGACAAAAAAATGAATCGATGAATCAATCAATTAATTCATCGATTAATTGAAGAATTGATTAACCCGAAACACTTTTCTCCACTTAATAGGACATGGACAGGAATGGGTGCAGGATGTGCTGTGCCCCCCCCCCCCCCCCCCCCCGCCCACACACACACACGCACACACACACATGCACACACACATGCACACGCATGCACACACGCATCCCGGAACTCACCGGCCAGGCGTACTGGAAAGGGATGAGGATCTTCCCTGCGTCTTCGCTTCTTCTCTGGCTCTCTTTGGCGCTCTCGAAAGAAAACGTATTCCCACCGAGAACCCGCGTGGATCCGATCCCGTAGGTGCAGGGTCGGCCGGTGCTGACCTCCGTCCGGTACTCCTTCAGGCAGATATTGAAGTAAGTGTCGCACTCGTCGCGGTCGCAGGGTGGCTCCGTGGGGCCGTCGCAGCACTTCCCGGTCACCAACTTGCCGCCGATATTCTCCACGGAGATCAAATGCAGCTCGAAATAGCCGGTCGAATGGGACACCTAGAAACAGTAACAGGAGGGGCCACGGAATTATAAATAGAAATAAAAAAAAATATTCACGGGAGAATTTGACTTATTTGGCTGACGCGTAAAAACGTGGTTACCGACACTGCGTTGATATACATGTGCGGGGAGCGGGGGGATGCATTGGGGTGGATACGCTAAAATAAATGAATGGAGTGCGTGAGTGGGCTGAGGTTGCGGGGTCCGCTGCAGCCTATTGATGAAAACTTACAACTTGTTCGGTTCCGGGCCTAAAAAAAAAAAAAAAAAAAAAAAAAAATCGCCCTTACGAGACGCAGGTGTGTGTGTGTGTGTGTTGGAGGGGGAGGGGGGTCGGCACCGCAATTAAAAAAAAAAAAAAAAAAAAGGAAGGGTCAACCCACTCCATTCCACGGGAGTTTCAACCCCGCAATGATCCCACGCCTTTCACGAACCATGTAATTGAATTATCGATTACCGCCATTCGAATATTGCTCCTGCAGGAGAGAGAGAGAGGGAGGGTGTAGTGTAGTGTGTGTGTGTGCGTGGATGTATGTGCGTGGTGAGGGTGTCCAAACACATCAGCCCACGCCCACCAACTTTTAACACAGCTCAATTCTTAAAAAAAAAAAAAAAAAAAAATATCCACGAGGCGCCAATTTATTAAAATTTAATTTTGGATTAGGGGTGGAATTATATTTTTAAAAATTTAAAAAAAAAAAAAAAAAAAAACCTTTCTTACCTTGGTCCATAACGTCAACAGCAGGCAGACTATTGGGAAGCGACGTGTAATCCCGCTGCGGTTCCACATGCCTCCGATTAATTAGAGTGACATGGGGGGGGGGATCAAAGAAGACAAACAGCCGCAGATCCGGCGACTACTTCCTCCTCTCCTGACATGCAAAAAAAGGAAATATTCACACGCGTGATTTCCCCAACGCATACGTCCAGATTTCACCGAGACATTACGTGCGTGTGTGTGTGTGAGAGAGCGCGGGCGACGGATTGCAGCGCGGTGATGGTCCATGTACAGGAGTGTCCCTCCGTCAAATCTCTCCACGCAGCAACTGAGATGTTTCGCAGCCGCGGCCTAAGGAGAGGATGTCTGCTTTGATTGGCAGCTCAGTAAACCACTTACAAATTGACCTGCGGGCAGTCTCTGAGCCAACCGGATTAAGGGGCGGACAATAGTATAAATACCCCCCCCTCCTCTTCCCTCCCCTCCCCTTCCCCGCCGCCGCAGCTCAGCAACCTTCCTCCCTTCCCTCCTCCTCCTTGATCCTCCACCTACCCACCACCCAAAACTTGAATTATTATATATATTTTTTTTTTTAAATTTCGGCTTCATTCTGGTTCTACAATCAAAATGAGGGGATCCATTTTAATTAAATTCAACTTAGATTTAACCACCACCACCACCACCGCCACCATCAGCGATTCATCAACCGTGCGTTAATTCATTGCAAGGCATCTCAAATTACCTCATTAAAAAGAAATAAAAGCATCCTTGCAGTTTTTGACTCGATTATTGTTCCTCTTGCAGAACTAATCACAGCACAACTGATAAAATAATAATATTGGTGATAATATGATGAATAATACAATTTTTCGTTCACATCCGACAAAATCATCTATCTGCGGTTGTTTTTACCACAGTGATATGGTATTGTTTACCTTATTATGGCTCATTATTGTAATTATTTTTAATTTTCCGCGGTTTTTTTTTCTGCACCAAAGCAAAAATCTCGCCCTCCGACGCACCAGAACCAGGAGGTTGTAATCCAGCAGTTAACTGAGGTCTTCTCCTCAGCTCAACCCCACATTGCAGTAGTTTAGAGCTCCCTCTACTGTTTGCATCTGTTCCTGTTTGTCTTGACCTTTGGAAAAAATGTGATATATGCACATCTCCCATTTGGACACATTTAATATTTAAAAATGTCTAATAATTATATCTCTTGCAAGGTAATTACAGTACATAAGCTCATCCTTTGTGATTTTTCACGCAATGATTTTTTTTTTTTTTTGGTCCTGCACCATTAATATCCCAGATCCCACTCCTCAGCTTCCCAGTGGGGAAAGTTTTTAATGGGCACCAGATGGTGGAAAAAGATTTGAAAACACTGAGGTACCTGCCCTTCTCCAACGGTTACAGCTACTCTAGAGTCACAACTGAATTAAACATTCGGACCGATCCCGATAAAAGAAGCCTTCGATTGGTAAACACACACAGAAAATACACATGCAGTCATTTATACAGATGTGTTGTTAGCTGTATTTATGCTGACTAGGAAGTCTATTCCTTCCTAACTGAAGCTCTATGCCATCTTTAGGCTTTTCAGGACGAAAAGTAGTTTCAGAAATGCGTTCTAAATCCACTTTCTGAGATAAAACTTTCCCGGTGACAATTTTCTAAAGGCGCTTCAGGGGTCTCTGGGTCTTTTAGAGTTTAATTATAAACGCACACTCTTAAAGTTGTTCAATAATTGGTCTATGTAAATAAAGATTTAATGATCGGGGGGGGAACCGGTTTTGAGGGTGTGACAGCAAATATCAACCGCAGAAACAACTGGCTGTCAGAGTACAATAAAAGAAATAATTTGAAGCTTACATTGGACTAAAAATTGTAAAGTACGACAGGCAACGGTCATGAAATAAGTAATTATCCCAACACCTCAACCAGAATCCCTCAGGTAAATGTTTTAAACGTACAGTGCAGCGACAGCAACTGTCTCCAGAAAAAGGCAAAAAAAACCCAAAAAACAACAGAGGCAAGAGAATCTGCCAGTCAAAGTCGACGTGACAACAGCCCCCTCCCTCCATGTCTGTGTCTCCTTGTCATCAGGTGACAGCCGGACTGCAGATAGGCCTTGAAGGAGGCTGCTGATAGCCTGAGCCGCTGCAGCCGCTTTGACTGGAACATTTCACACGCTGTCATAAGTACGTGTGAGTGTGCCTAAAGTTGGCTCACACCTGCCGGAGGGCCCGGAGTGGCACAGTAAGGTCTACGAGCAGTTTGGAGTTTTTTAGCATAGACGCGCTTCGTCTGACTGAAATATTTCAACTATGAGATGGAATCCCCCCCAAAAAAATTCCTCCAAGGCGGTCACGGTCCCTCCTGGATAATGTGTCCAAATGGCTATGATGGAGTGGAAGTCGCCACCCAGCATCACTGTGGGCTTTTAAACAAACAGCTGAGGGACAATGGCTGGTTATTCCACCTGGTTACCAAAAAAAAAAAAAAAAAACAAGCCCTATGTGCTTTTGCACTGACACATCCTAAAATTCTGCCCCACTCAAGACATAAGTCGCTTTTTCTAGATTTTTTCTACGGTTAAACATTCGTAATGTTACGATATCCAGAGTTTGCTGCAGAGCGGTTTATTTCACATTCAGTGATTACAATTCTTTCTCTGCACTCCATTAAATAATTGTAAAATGGACATTTTTGCCTTTATAAAGGATACGTGGCATTTTAAGGATTTTGGTATGATATTTAACAATTTTGCCGCAAGAAAGACTAATCGAGCTGTTTACTGGAGTGTGTCCGCACACTTAAAATACGTCTCTTGACCTGACCTGACCTCACTGCCGACACCAGATCATCTGTATCGTCCGCAATAAGCCGCTTTAAGACAAGTGGGTAAATTTTACCCTTCATTTATATCCCGTGTTTGTTTGTTTGTTTGTTTGTTTGTTTGTTTTTCAGCAAATTCTGATGCCATAGTTTCTTTAAAGCTTACAAAAAGACAATTCCTCGCTTACCCCACCGACAATGAACGTTTTGATTTACAAGGTAAATTCACAACAGTCACTCCGCTTTAATTCATGATTAAGGTTCATATTCTCACGTAATAGAATTTTATGATATCTGTACAGTCCACGGAAAAAATCCTATTCCTGTTATTTTTCTTGTTACAGATGTAGAAATGGAAAATTTAAAATGGCGAAATTCAAAATATACCTGACGATTGTTCTCTGGACCAGCCGTCTTTGTCATCACACTCCTCCACATGTGGATTTGATCATTCCCAATTCCACCGTGCATTTTCTCCTGCTCTGTGCGTTATTTTATTCACAGTTTTTAGTGATTTTACTTAGTCGCGGTTACCTGAGAAGGTTACGGAAGGTCATTTTGCATGCGAGTCCCCATCAATCCATCGTGTCCTTTGCTCAAAGCCAAGCTAGTCTACAAGTCTAACAATCCAAACTAACAGAAGGATCAGTTCATTCAAACCTGACTAGCGTAAGTCATTCTATAGCCAGTGACCCCCAACATACCAAGTAATATCCCAAAAACCTGAAACCCCAGCAAAGAAATGAGGAATTTAATAGCATCAGAAGAGTGAAGTTTGATATTTATAAATCATAATACCAACCAGCATCTTCTCCCGGCTACAAACTCCTACCATCAGGCCATGGGTGGTGTGTGTCTAGCTTGTCTCCCTGTTTGCATACACCACATGCGTGTGTGTGAGGCACAGAGAGAGTAGTGTGTGTGCAGGAGGAGAAGGGATTATGAGTGGGAGCACCGTGGGGGGCTTGCCAGCCTCTAGGGGGGAGGTGAAGTGGATTTCTTCTCTCATCCATTTTTCATGGCTTTTCTCCTTTCAGATCTCTACTCTCTGTACATACGGCTGACGGGTCGATTCTCTTTTATCTTTAAGCATCTTTTGGGGACTCTGAATGTGTGTGTGTGTGTGTGTGTGTGTGTGTGTCTGCGAGGTTTTGGGGAGGGCCACGGTGGCAGCACGGGTCAAGACTGAGACGTGCTGGTTTCAATCAAGCAATAACGTTTGTCTAATTACAATGGCTTTTAAATTGATGTTATTTTGCCGGCGTCCCCGTGGATTTAATTGTGGAGGGAAGCTCTTTCCTATTTCATGATTCTCGATTGTTAATATTCACTGAGAATGATGTGGATGTTCAGGTTTTTCCATAGTAGTGATGGAAAAAATGAAAAGAAATCCCCTCCGGGGTCAATCAAATTCGTGTCTTTCAAAATGGGCTATTAAATATAAAATTATGTTATTGTCGCCATTTGTTTTCTGGTCAATACCCAGCACAACAGCAGACGGCGCAGTGCAAAAAAAAACAAAAAAAAACCACAGCAAACTGTTTTGGTTTGATTGGTGAACATTCCCCTTCGAAAGCTTTTTGGAGACACATTATGTTGAGCTTTCCATCCAGCGGTCTGGGAACATATCTGAAAAGGCTACAAAGGTTCGAAAACCAGGTGATTTTATAGTGGATCTAAAAAAAAAAAAAAAAAAAAAATTGCATTTGTGCAGGATCACAATCAATTTCCAGCCGACACTGATTTTTTTTTTTTTCAAGTCAAGATGGCGTACATGGATGTTGCTATTTTTTTCCAAACTCTCATTGTCCCCCAGCAGGTTTATTTTGACTTCAGGGTGGAGTGAAAAGGCACCCTGGTGAATAAAGTTCCTGTTCGAGTGGGCTGGAACCATAGGGCGTCATGGGAACCAGTCTCCTGCCAACCTAGCTGATCTACATTTTGGCCAAAAATGATTTCAGTTCAACACAAACCTGTTCACCAACCTCTCACCTCCCCCAATGGCTGACAAAACGCGCCGCGGCGTCTGTTCCAGTTCTGTTTATCGACTGCGGAAATGCCAGCTGATGGTGCAAGCGGCGACGGTGCCAAAAGGAATGTAAACTTTCCTGCACACCACCTGCTTGGTTGCCACTTCATTATTTGGCAGATGTGAAGTGTGAGCTTCGACCCTTTTCCCGAGAAATTATTTACATTTTTTTCAGTTTTGCCTTGTTACCGAGTAGCACCCTGCTAACTGGCGGTGAGATCCAACCGGGAATGTTTTTTATTTTCCATCCACATGTTTTTTGACCACATGAAAGCCATGGTTGCCTTCCAAGTGTACGCTGATGACACACAGCTGTATATTCACTTTTAATCTGGTTTAATCTAGAGCACGCTCTGTGTCTTCAGCTGTGCCTCCTGAGCTTCAAATGTCAGCCGCGCGGTACTTTGTGCAGCTAAATATATCTAATTAGCATCCAGGATCAAATAATCCCGACATTTTACGTCGGCGGATCTCTTTATAAACATCTCCATCTCACACAATCATTGTTTCTCGTGCCTTCTTTCGTGCTTCAATAACTTTTAGAGGACTCACTAATACATGGCTGCAGTAATTATGCATTTAATGTGCGAGGGGGCGAAAGAATTTCTGCAAATTCGGAACTGTTGTCCCCGTATCTTAACTTCCTCTCGTTCCCATGGTTGACTGAGCTATCAAGTGCGTGGAAAGGGCAGTTCCGCTGCGATAAGAGGAGAAATGTAGCCAGCATTGGCACTGAGGGGTATCTCTTACATACCGGTATGTTCTGCACTGCTGACAGAACTGTATGCATTTGAGTTTTGTCATGCTAAAAGCTCTGGTTTCATATTGTACAGGCCAGCATGTCCAATATGTTACAGTTCACAGGGGAGGAAAAACAAACTGGAAAGGCGCACTTGGGTTCGAGCAGCAGAGATGCATTCCACGCCAACCTGAGCGGCCGCACAGATTTTTCTAGAATACAAACTTACAATGTCAACCAGTTTGGCAAGTTAACAACATTTATGACAAAGAGTACGGCGAGCTTTTCCTGTTCGCGTTCCGTAGCTCATTTTGCAGTCAGAGTCCTCGTTTAACCTTGTAGGCACAAACATATGGCCGCGAAATAACAAGCTTCAGAAAGCCTCTGTGTTTTGTATGTTTTGTCTGGTTATTACACACTTGTCAAAAGAAATGACTGAGAAGTACAAGCTGCAGTGACCTCATTGAAATATCCGGTGAATCTAACTTAATGTTCCTTTCACTTCCTGTAAACATACGGTGTTAAGATTGACCTACTTGGTCGTCTCACAGTGAATCTTTCCTGATTTAATGAGGATATGAAGCACGCTGTACGATATCTCTCCTGTGGGTGTTACTGTGATATGCAGTTTTACTTCAGCCCCCCTACCACATATGGATACAGATACAGGGAGACTTGATCTAAACCCCCGCGAGCCATCTTTTCACGCTCAGCCCATAACCTCATAAATACACGTCGCGGGAAAGCCGCGGCAGACACTTCCCGATAACTCACATGGGTTGTCGAAGGGAGCAGCGAGAACGTCGAGCACGGGTCAACGGGAGGGCTTTTAACCAGAAACAGGCTGTCACAATTCACCTGACTCCTATCTGGGACTGTTTATCAGCAAGCCTCCGCCCCACTCTTCCTCAAAGTACAATGCCATGTTAATCCATCAGGTCACGGTCCGATTGCTGGAGAGTTGGAGCAGAAGCAGAGGTGCACGTTATGAAGTAAATGTAAGCAAAGGCCGGGCGGAAATGCAGATAAGAAATTATGGATTACTTGATTTTGTAAGGAAATGAGGCCTTTCCCAGGGGAGCTGGATGAAAAATGGGAATAAAATGAGTTTCCTCTCTTCTCATCTAATAATTAAACATGTATACACACTGCACCATTTCCAAACCATTTCAATAACTGACGGGCTTGTCAGAAGGCGGATTTGTGTTTTAACTCGATATGGAGAACTGAAAAAAAAAAGAGTTTTAAAGGATTCTGTTCTATAATAACTTAATTTTTATGTTATATTTTCTTCCCTCATATATATATCTTATATATATATGTGTGAGTGTGTGTGTGTGTGTGTGTGTATATATATATATCCTATATATCTTCCCTCAGCCGCAGGGAATCTTCAATCTTTGTAGTTACTGCTAACAGTTAAGACAATTCATATTTCATTATATTTCTTATTCTTCCTCCCTTCTACTATTATCTATTACTGTTATGTTTTTTACTTGAAACTCTGGCACAACAATTTCCTTCGGGACTAATAAAGTTGTTCTCATCTCATCTCATCTCTCTCTCATTTTCTCTTTGTAACATATACAATATTTTGACTGATAGAAAAAACTTCCTCCACTAAAATTTCATTAAACTATAAATAGCATTAATTTAGTCACCCTCAGGATAAATAGTACGTTTTTCAACTTATGTTGTGTTTAGTCACACATCAGTCCCTCAAAATGATTAATGGGAACCAAAAGTATGGTTCAGTATCAAACATAAACATCAAAAAACAAAAAGAACAAGATAAATGACTGAGGCTTAAGCCAGTCATTCATTCATTCAATCATTTATTCATCGTCTATACCGGTTATCCTGAGGGTGCAGGATGCTGCACATGGCCACATATGAACACACACAACCATTCGCCCTCTAATTTACATGTCACATAAAGGCTATATAACCACTCACTCCTTCATTCACTCATCTGGGAAATTTAGGATCTCCAATGAACCTACCTGTTAAACCCGTTTTTGAAGTGCGGGAGGAAACTGGAGACCCCGGAAAGGAAGGAAACCAGGAAACGCAGACGTCGGGAGAACATGCAAACTCGGCATAGAAAGGCCGCTTGAACAGGGGACCCTTCTTGGTGTGAGGTGGAAGCGCTAAAAACTGCGCCGCATTGAAGTCTGTCTGAGACTGAGATCATAATGTTTTACATTTACGTAGCGCCTTAAAGCTCTGACGGACAAGAAGCATACTTGGACAGCTCACAATGCAGGACGTCAAATTGTCATTGAACCCTTAGAACTGAGATACGCACGCATGTATTTAACAGATATGTTGTACGGTTGACGCAGAGTGAGCAGGTGCCTCGGTGTTCAGCGGTTCAGGTGTGTGTGAAGGGGACACAATGGCGATAATGAGTTTAAACGGCGTCAACGCCGTGTTCTCACTCCATATTGGATCAGTCATTATTCTTATTCCTCCTGGCGCTCCAAATCTCAGGACATGGGGAAGTGGGCCAGGGCTGAGTAGTGCGTGCCGGCAGAAAAAAGGAAAACGACAGCTTATGGGACGAGGAACATACAAAGACCGGACCGGATAGATCGGTAAAGATAAACACTCAGCCGAAGATTATCCCTCTTTCCCATGCACGGTGTCATTTGCATACAGATGGCGAGTGCATCGGGGTGTGTTGGAATGACAGTGGTTTTGTTTAGGCCTCAGAGCGCATTGGCGGCGGCGGCGGCGTCACTTGTCTTTTCATCAAAGAACAGGTTTGAGATTCCACTTGTGAATGGACTGCATTCAGAAAGAGGTGGTACTCTATCTGCCACGCAAACATCCAGATGGTCTTTGGGGATCGGAAACATCCCGGATCTAGTTACGACATGAAAGCAACAGGGACACCATATGAGCATACGCCCATTTGTCTGTCCCCTCCACTTGTATTTTGTAGAATCCCTGGTTTTGCATATAGAGACGCATAGATGACCTGGTTAGGGATGTCATTACAGACAACCTACAGAGTGGCATGCTGGGTAATGTTAGGAGGCTGGTACTTTTGAGTCTCTGAGCTAACCTCTGTGGCGAGAACAAAAAAAGGGGTTGGGAGGGTTCATATTCACGGTTACACATTGTTACTTACCTGGACATGTCTCTCGTGCAGAAGCACATCACTTTTAGCACTTAATCGATGCCAAATCGATATGAGCTGGCGATTGATTTACAGATTCAATAACAAGACTTGAAATTTCAGTGCGATGGTGTCAAGGGATTGGCCTACACTAGACGTCTCTTCCCAGAAGACCACAGTATCCAACTCAGAAGTCAGTCTGATAGCAGGCATTTTTTTAACCAAATGAGGAAGATACAAATCTGTTTTGATTTGTGGAAAGAGGCAGGTAGTTGTATCTCCTCTCTTTTGTACTTATCAAGGCATGAGGTTTGGACGGAAATTTTCTTTTTTTTTTTTTTTTAAACACTCTAGTGTAGACAGTCTGTTTTTTTTTTTTGTAAATCGTGCTCCTTTCAAAAAAAGCCACATAACAGAGAAACATGTTTTGATACCGGAGTGGGAGGGAGTGTAAGCCTGACCTGCTGCCATCTTGTTCCCAAGCAACCTGCTTTCAATAGAGACCGAGATGCGTGGTGCAAGCATCTGAAAAAAAAGTAGAGTGAAAGTAATGCAGGAAGAGGCATGATCTGCAGATACAGGTTAGTGATACAGTTGTTTAAATAAGCAAGAGTCAGAAAAGCAGCCACTGATTGAGCAGATTATTGAAAACCATTATTACCACCTGTTTGGGTGCAAAGAGACTCGACATCTTTGCAAAATACAACACCCATCCTTCTTCTTCTTCTTCAATCCAGTGAAACAACAAGGATCAATCTTGGTTTCCTGAACAAACACGGCCTAGTAAGATGACCCCAAGTGTTGATAATTTACATCGCCGTTGGCTTATCTGCACAGAGGAATTCTTCACATTAATATGTCACCCCCACTCCACATCTGGAATTGTCTTATTGGTATATGTTTGTTCAAGAGAGATTGTGTAAATAAATAGGCCGTGTTAAAAAAAAAAAAAGGTATGATAATTATGTAAGCAATGGGGAAGCGGTGGCTAAAAAGCACACTTTCAACATCCAATTCAGGTCATCCCAGGACTTCGAGCAGATGGTAGTTGAATATAATGGAAAGTGTCACTATCTGGAAGAACAACAGAAAGACTGTAGCCATGAAATCATTTTTTGACATTGTTATTAAACGCTATTGAAGGTTAGTGTTTTTTTAGTAATTTAGTCAATCTTTCATTATCAACGCGACTCATCGGGATTGCAGGGGGTGCTGTATGTCAATTTTAATTTAATTTAATTCAATTATTTATTTATGTATTTATTTATTTTCAAAACTGATGAGTTTAAGCCAAAAATACCAGATAACGGACTTGGGAAGTCTCTACATTGAATATTATTGATATCAATTCAATAGTATTACATTTAAATTTGCCATAGCACAACCAATGGTACCCTAGCTCCTCCAAAAGTTTCAAATATACATTTCCCTAAAAAATCTGTCTCTGACATTCCCTAAATTAAGAAATAACAACGTGAAATTATGAGACATTGTCATTTGTGAAGGGAATACATATTAAGAGCTATTTTTGTGACAAACCTGTTGGGTGCAGTCATGGCAACCTGAGGGCTGGATTATGACACAAACCTGCCGGAGAAACAGTGTAAACACTCGTGACAGCGCAGTGAATGACATACATCATCATTTTGGCAAAGACAGTTAAACGAAGAAAGTAGACATTTATGAGGATAAAATTAGGTTTTGGGCATCCAACCCCTTTTATTTCAATTTAATGCAACGGATTCCATCACAGTTAGTGCACATGCAAAGTATCCTATTTAAATATATACTGTATGTTTGTACCCAGTTTCATGTTAAATATTCAGCTGAACAATTTGAACATTTATGTAATAAATTAACCAAAACCAAATCAAACCTTACTAAAAACACTGCCCATGCTGAGTCAACACTAGATAAAGCATAAAATACATGATAAAAATCATAACATTACATGTTTTTTTTTCCACAATTTTTTTTTTTTTTTTTTAAAAACCCAAAGTCAGTGTAAGACATGATAGAGAAACGCATTTAGACAAATGTCATTCCGTCTTAACCTTCAGAAAAAGACACAGTTCAGTTAAAGGTATTATGTGTAGGATTTCCGGTAAATATTAAACAACTTGAATGAGTGCTACACTTTGTCACTATAAAGAACTTCACAAATCTGATCACCTTCTACCCGTTGCTGTTCTGTGAATCCAGCTAACAGTCTCCTGACAAAAAAATGAATAAAAAATGATGCAAAACTGCACTGCCAAATTAAAAAAAGCTGTGTTTTCCAATTTTCCATATTTCATTTAACATTTTTTTTAACATTATTACACCTGTCTTGACAAGAGAATTCTACACATAGCACCTTTAAAAAAATAAAATAAATAAATGACAATTTCTAGATACAATACAGCTCAGTTGATGGTCACTTAAAGAAAAAAACAGAGTAAGAACAGTGCACAACTGCACAACCGTAACCAGAAAAAAAACAAAAGAAAAAAAAAACACCACAGCTTAAGAAGCAACCACAGCATAGCCACGAGGTCGGTCGGGTGGGAGGGGGATAAATAAAAAAATAAAATAAAATAAAAATAAAAAAAACTTGATCCTTATGTATTTAGGAATCTGTCACAATTACTGTCGTGCTGATTGGTCAGCACCCTAGAAGAAAGGAGATGGACTCAAAAGTATCTGTGCCTGAGCAATGGAGGTAGAAATGTCTGATGCTGAGTTAATGGTAATATTCAGCACAGGCAAGAATGGCCCCTACATCCTTTCAAAGCCAGTAAGTCCTTTAATTACCCCCATTTATTTTTTTGAAACAGTAGAATTTGCGTATGGCTTTGCAGTGGCTCAGTCTTGTAACTTCACCACTACTGTAGAAAAGTGCATTGACATTGCACTTCATATTGATAACGATCTTAATTTTTAAAACTAAATGAGCGTAAACAAACACAAGCTTCATTTGAAAAGCTTATTGACAGGAAAAAAAAAAGGACCCTGCAGAGTATATGGGATTTGACAACATCGACATGTAAAATTTGACAGACGGAGGGAAAAAAAAAAAAAAAAAAAAAAAAGACGAGAAAAAAAAGGAGCTGTTAATGCAGTGTCTTAGCTCTCTAAAAAGCAGCACAGTTCTCTGACCATTAAAAAATGACACCCTGCATTGCACCTGCCGGCGTCACTTCCGGTTCCCACGGTGTCTCCAATATGGCTCTCGGAAAATCAGATGTGCTAAATCGACGCTAAATCTTTTTCCACGATACAATTGCGACAGCTTAAACAAAACAACAAAGCCCAAATAAGACAGTGATGAACCAGTTTTGTCAACACGGATCGGCCTTTCGAAGACCTATCGGCGCATGTGGACTGACATGAATACTTTGTGGATCAATATTATTTATGTACAAGATCTGATCTGTTTGTTCAATTTACAGGCACCTGACTGGTAGCCAATGTCTTTCAGATGTTGGTTTTCGCATAAAATGAGGCTGTGACCTTGGTGCGGAGTCTCCCGAGACCCCATGATTTGATTGACTTCCCACGCTGACGTTATCATCTTTCTTTTTCAAAGTTCCACACAGTTCCATTCCAAATGTCTGCACGTTTTAACACTTAATTGTGACAACGGAGATCGGCCTTTCCGGGTGTAAAGTAATAACTGTAACAGGTTGTAACAACAAACCAATGGCATTGGTGTCATACGATGATATTACCTGTAGTAAGACAACATGTGATCAATAAAAGACCATTACCTGGAATGAGTACCTTTACTGTTGATATTCTTCTTGTAATTGGCCGACACTTTCGTACCTGAGAAAACATCAGCTGATTTATTGATGTCTGATTTTTTAACTCCCAAATGTCATAATCCAATATCATCTGGGCTCTTAAAAAGGTCATTTGCAATGAATCATCTTTATATTTGTTTATTTTGTGTTTCTAACTCTTCTGGGTAGTCAATATGACACCACTGCATTTTTTCCCTACGTGAACTGCCAGCATGATATGGCTAATTATTTGGTGACAATCGCATTTATCATCGATGTACCGCTGGACTGCACCAACATTTGTTCAATGCAGCCGAGATGATGAGAAGGAAGGCATGTGCGAGTTTGCATGGGTGCTGGGAAAACACACACTCAGTCACACGCCATTAGAAACACATCAGTGAGCAGTTCCCTATTGAGAAAATTGGATTAAGAAAATAAATAAAACATTTAAAAAAAAACGCTCCATAAACTGTCATTTGAAGAAAACTGGAATATGCTAGAGTGGAAGTCGCAACCAGTTGGTGCAAAAAAGGACATACAAGCGCCCACTTGGGCCCCGCTTAACCCAGAGTCTTCCGCATTCTGTAATCGTGTTTTGCAAAAAAAAAAAGTCCCATGACAGCAGCTCTCTATGTTCAACAGGCACATAAAGTGACAGACTGGCCTTAATAGTCATAATGGCTTTTTTGGCACCTTTTCGGCCCAAAGTCAGAAGCAGATGGCCTCACTATGGCCAGATGAGATTACACTGAAAACTGTACAGATCCCCTCCTCTTTGATTATCAGGATGACGATGACCCGGCCATTAAAACCCGGGCTGCAAAGGTTTTCTACTGCCATTACAACACGCGAGCGATTGATTTATTCTGTCGGAGTAACCTTATTGAACAAGAGCAACGCCGCCAAAGACGCTGCGTCGTCATCGAAGGTCATCGTTCGACTACAGGTCAGAGAGGGTTGGAAAGCCAGAGGAATCGAAGATGCAAAGGAGGCTTGTCGTTGGGGGGTTTAATTATCCATCAAACCAAAATGATATATTGATTGCATAATCAATTATCAACTGCGACACGTGCAAAGGTGCAAACAGTCATCAGAATAAATTATGTAATTATCTTTGATCTGAAATTTCCATAGCACACTAAATCAAATTTATGAGTAAAATACATTTTCTTTTAGTAGAAAATGAGAATTCTCATGCCAATAGCAGGATCCTCAATTGAACAAAATTTCAGTCATATCTCGAATATGTAATATAATACTGTATAAGAATAGTTGCTCTTTCTAAAAGGTGCTATTTTTTTTTCTTTTTTTCTTTTTTTAAATTTTAATACCCAGGCATGGTCTGACATGAATGCATGAGACAGTTACCCGGGTGCGGCGGACAACACATCAGCTTTTCAAAAAAATTCAAGAACTCCAGCAAATTCTGAAATGAAATGATCGCCGGCGGGCAACAGCCGGAGCTTTGTGACGATCCAAAAATGGGAGAGCTTAATGCGGCTCAGAGGGAAATGCTCGTACCCTTTGGGTGCAAGTAAGTTTTGTACTCGATATTTATTGCAACACTGGGGGCGTGGGTACTTCTGGGGGAACGTCGACGACATAATCCAAAGAAAAGGAGTGAAATGAATGACTGAATGATTGAATTGCTGGGAAATGCTGATTGTCACCTGTTCCCCAAAATACTGAAAAGCTCAAAGACTCAAAAACTGAGGCATCTGCTTCTTGTCTTGATATTTGTTGTTTTTTTGTTTTTTTTTACCGCATAAACAAAATCAGCCCAGTTAACCCAACCACTGGTTTCTTCACTTTAAAACTTCGGTTTGCAGTTGGGTCTTTCTGTCGAGCACGTTTTAAAAACCCCTACACTTTCACTACAGTTTTAAAAAAAAAAATCAGAAAACAGGCTTGGCGCCTGTCTTCTATGCCCTATGTAATAAGCAACCATGGTGATCCACTACTTGCACATGTTCGGTGAAACAAGAAGGTCGGGGTGGGTTCCTTTTCACATACGAAAGAGTAAATGAAGTACCAGCCCTTTTTTAATAGAAACAAATACTAATATGTAGCACGAAAAATAACAGGACTTTGTTTTCTATTGTTTGTCAAGTGGCAAGTAATTTTGAAAGAATATAACAAAATGCTGGTCATAATCACATCCATAGATCCTCCCTGAATATGAAAAAGAGATTAGCTATTTGGACCTGAGATTTTGGCAAACTGCTGCTGAGATTCACTTTGTGAGATTAATATGATGGGTTGATGGTAATTTTTTTTTTTTTTAATTTTGTTAAACTACACACTAGATCTCTGTGATGAAGAGTGAGTGTAGACGATTGTCCTGTTGGACGGCTGACAACAGCAACTGTCCCGGCTCATTCAGAAATATCGACGTGATTTTAAGAGATGACCCCCTAACATGCTGGTATAATCTTTATAAATGAATTCGAAGTGAGTGTTAACTCATCCTTGCATGGGGGGGGGGGGGGCTAAATCACTTACACGCTTGGATATCCCACATCTGCTGCTAAAGATGGAAATGCTGCAGATTTTCATCCCCAATTAAACACGAAAAAGGACACTCATTGTATTTCTGATGATTTGACCATTTGAGAATTTCTTTAAAGATCAATAGAGGCGTGACTGAACCCACGGCTGTTTGATACACACCCCAGACCTCAACTGTTACCAGGTCCCGTACTTAAATGTAGCTTTATTTTTGCAACACTGGATTGTGACTGAAAGGAATACTCCACTGACTTTTATATCCTCAAGGTCTTTCGGGATATGGTAGTTTTTGTGAGGTGCAGTAATCTCCCAGCACTCTTCGTGTGGTTCATAGAACAGCAAAGGGAAAGAGAAAATTGCACAATAAATTGCACAATAAAAATAAAGATAACTGGGTGCAATTTGCTAGATGCTGAGAATTGTAGTGTATGATGTCTGTGGAGATTCTCAGTCATCCAGGTCATAGTGAATTCTCGTCGAAAATCTTCTTGTCATGGCAACCGGACTTGAATTTCTTTACTTGAAGATGTTTCACCCGTCAACCAAGAGGCTTCTTCAGCTCTGAAGAACAGTTCAGAACTGAAGTGAAGAAGTTCAAGTCCAGTTGCCACAACAAGAAGTCTTCGATGGTCTGAAAAATTTAACCCCAACACAATGGAAGCCCAAAACAAAACTTATTTACAGAAGTACTTGGCCAAAAGGACAAACATGATTTGATTTTAATGCCACGAAACACATATACTGATGGTTGCGATCTGGCAGGTTTATCAGGCTTTTTAAGATGCCAACAGCTGTGGGAGGACTGAAGTGAGATATCACCATAAGCATTTAAAAAAGAAGGCATTTTCACTGCGAAGATCGTGGTACGTGAATGTTTCGTTGTTTCCGTAAACGAGAGTCAACTTTCTTCCCTCCGTGATGAAAGCGGTGGAGTATTTCTTTACTTGTGAGCGACCAACAAAATCAGTCATTTGTAGCATGTTTTCCAAACAATAAAAATGTGGTGAGGAAATGCCTAGGACTGGCTATGACAATTAGTGATTAGGAAAAAGAGATATGACGATAGCAATTTGTAGTTTAAATGATTACCTGCTGGCAACAGGACAAGGGCACACCCTTCATCAAGTACCAATAAGCAAATAGAGGCGTAAAGGATACAGAGTCATGGGGAGGAGGAGGATGTGACTGGATGCAATGGGGGTGGGGTGGGGGATCGGCGCACTGTGATTACACATTGGTAGAGATCTTGTACTTGGGAGACATGTTGTTGTGGAACCAGATGAAGCTAAATATGACCCCCATGGTTTTGGGTATACGCTCGTTGTAGGCGAACATCATGGCCTCGTGCAGTGGGACTTTGACTACCTCGATGAGCTCGCCCTCCTTCGGTTCGCCTCCGCCGGCACTCACGCGGTTGTCTTCAGACACCTCGGCGTAAAACATGGTTTGTTTGGCGCCCGTCACTCCTACGCCCGACCTAATGGGAGGGAGGGGAGGGAGTGGAGTAATGCATTGCGATGGCAAAGCCCCCAGCCCCAAATAGCTAGTTGTCATAATACCGCGATCGTGAAACCGAATCCATATTTACAGGAGCATCCCCGGACAGTGGACGACTGTCAAAACCTCCCTCATGGGACTCATGAGGGTGAAGGTGATACTTATCTACGAGGTGGAAGGAGCCAACACATAACACTGACACCAGACGACGCCGACAAAGCCTGGGGAGCCGCATGAGTCAAATCAAGAGCTGGGCTTGTGACAGCCGTCAGACATACAGGGCACTGGTGCTGCGGTCTAATGTGGGATTGTTTTCCTCGCTGCTGTGTCTAGACGTAATGAGTCAGAGACAGGACAGGCAGGAAAAGACGAATGGATGGCCTGGTTCTTCTTCGGACTCATATAAGCTGCAGGTTCTGTTCTAAGGTTTTCATCTCTGGGCGCTGGCTATATCGACAGAGGCCATTTGGAAGCTGTCACTCGCTTCACCGGTCAAGGGGGGGGGAATAAATTCTACCGCTCTTTTTTTACCGAGCCGTGAGCACCTCCTCAACAGGTGAGCACCTCCTCAACAGGGTCTCAGTTAATCCTGATCCACGCCAGACGTCCCCAACCCGAACAAAACTACACTGAAAGGGGAAGTGTATTGGAGTTCAATAAAACTTACTTTGAATAAAGGGCAAGTGTCCCCAGTAAAGTATTTTTTGGCCTACAGTGTTTTCCAAACTTAATTCATTTTGTCAGTACACACCAATGAAATATAACAGTCAATCCAGAGTGTTCTTAAAAATTAAAGCGATGTTTCTTCAAAATTTGTTTTTATAGACAGAGTCATCACATGGGGCTTGCAAGTCAGGTGGTGGATTCTCGTGTCCAAAGGGCTGCTGCTAATTTGGGGGTTTTTAAGTTTAGCATACCTACATGACAGTTGGTAGATTTCAGGCATAAAACATCTTTTGTGATGACATCTTTTGAAATATACATCACACAAGCACGGGGAAATAGAGACACGATGTTGCAGATCCACAACTTTTACGAAAAAGGATACAACAAACTAAATTGCGTTTACAAAAATAGTGCACAAAAATAATGTGATCATTCAAAATTTGACATCGTCAGATTTGAAGCTAACCTGTAGGAGGTAATCCTCTTCAGTTTGGAGGCGGGTACATCGTAGCCACACTCCTCCAGCACTTCCTGCCTGGCAATTTCCTCTAAAGAGAGGTCCGGTTTGTCCACCAGCCCAGCGCAGAGCTCGTACGTCACCCCCACTGAGGCCGGTGGCCACTGCGAAGAGCCCTCCTCAACCGCTGCCGCCTGGCCCTCCTGAGGCTCAGGGTCGCCGGCTCCCGCCACCCCTTCCTCGGCCTTCTCAGCGGACCCACAAGGCTGCGTCTTGGCTCTTTCCCTCTCGCACATGTAAACAGCTAGCAACGGGAGGACGAGAGCACCGTGACAACACATAAGAACATTTTGACATTTTGAATTGAGGTAGTACTCGAATCATTTTACAACTTTCACAGTCCTGACTGTGTGCCCTACATCCGATTTAAATTCACAACATTTCTTGTTTTCGAAGATCTGCGTGAGTACTTTCAACCGAACAAGTGTGATTTTTAATTCTGCATTCATCCTCATAGTTATTTCAAATTTCGTCATTATCTCCAATCACTGATGCGCAGCCTCTCACGTCACAAAAAAAAATCACTAAGCAACAATGAAACTAAATAGAAATAGACATGAATAAAAAAAAAAAATGACTAGTTAAAAACGACTCGGCTATCGGGTCAGAATCATCGACCGAACTTTCTCAGTAGCATGCCGCAACTTAATAATTTGACAAATGGACAAGTTGACAAGAGAGGCTGATAAATGCTCCCCCTGTTTCAAAAAATGGAACTCATTCTAAGTTGTAGACGTGCTTGATTTCTTTTTTCGATAAGAGGAAGTTTCTCCCAACAGCAGCAAGAGGAGAAAGGAAAAATATATATCAATGCCCAGACTTCCTTGTATTTAGCAAAGCGTAGTGTGGAACAGTCCCTGGCGACTTCTAACAAAGGAGGCTATGGCTGCTTTTAACAGGGCCTCTGTGTTTCTGCATTGTTACCCAGATCCAGTTGGATAAACAGGAATTGAAAATGTGCAGCTTTTTGGTGAAAGTAGCAAGGGGGATGTTGAAAAAAATAAATAAATTTAAAAAAAGTAATAATAATAATATTAATAATAACAATAAAAATAATTGACGGTTAGCATACAAGAAAAATGAAAATCCAGTTCGAATCGGGACTGAAACCAACCTGGACGGAACTGCTTGACGAGGACGAAACAGTGCGAGGTGGTGTTGAAGATCAGCACTGACACACTGCAGAGCGGAAAAGAAGGATAGTTCAAATTCAGCTTTCTGAGCGGATCCCCTTCACCGCATATTTTGCTATGCTGGGGGTGTCTTTGTGTTGAGACAGTGTTAGTTACCAACCTAAAGGACTTGAAAAGAAAGAAAAGGGTGTTAGTTTATGAGAGACTTGCAAAAGGGCTGTATATGAGGATTTCGAATTTCAAGCCCACCTAAAAAAAGTCATAAAAAATAAAAATGTAATTTATGTAAGGGCATAAATCCAGAGTCAGACCCATCAAATTAGAGACAAAAAATACTTGGATATATAACAATAATGTCAACAAACATTGTATTGGGCATTCTGAGGACATTATTAACCAGTAACTAATTTCCATTACCAGCTCATTTTAGGAAAGGCCACAAAATTAATAAACTTCAATTCAAGTTGTCTCTTTCATTACATTGCATTTTTTAACTTGCGTTTACACAAATCTGTCCAAAGAACCATTTGAATTATATTTTGTTTAACTTTTCATCAATCTCGTGTGAAAATTTTGTGACGTTGGGAAAATATGCACATCGCACAATTTTGCGAAGGAGACATTTCAGCCATTCGAGCACAACGTTTAATAACGATTGGCCATGACCTGCTTTTTATGTTCCTTATTTTGGGTTATCAGAAAGAGGGCCAATGCATGGGACAATTTAACAGTGGCACCAAAGAAACTGCACGCACACACAAAGACGTGTATGAGACTATCGCTGCCACGAGAGACTTTGGGCCAGGGTCTGTGTTGGGAAAGCGGATGTGTCTGAGGACGCAGGAAACCCTGCCCTGTCTTTCTCATGGTGGAAGGGGAGAGAGACAAAGAGAAAGAAAGAGAGAGCTACTTGCAGTAGCACTAGCCTTTAGCGGCAAGGCTGGCCTGTTATTATTTCAATATCTGCAAGATTTCAAAGTCCAATGTACATTTTTAAAGATATTTCAAAGGGCAGGATGCTCATCTTTTTGTGGTGACTTTTTCTATTCAGGCAATATATGGATTGGTTCTCCAGTGAACATGTACATGTGAATTAAGCTGTTGCTTTTTCTTGAAAAAACTCCAATATAAAGATTAAAGGTCTCTGAGTTACATGAAGTTGACCGAAGTTCACATCTTGTGAACTGCTCCCACTTTTTCTCCTTCCTTCTGTCATGTCTACGTATTATTTTTATTCATGAAATATTGATCTTTTGTTGCAATGAGATTGCCTGAGCTGTCTTGACAGAATACATTTTCCATTTTGCTATTTAACATAAAGGTCAGTGATGTACATTCATAAAATCCATGTCAGGACCAGGGACAGTGCTTTTTTCTCCTCTCATTTTTTATCCAGGTAAAACCGTAGGTAGCCCACAATAAAATGTGATAAACCCGACAACGTTGCCAACCTTAAGCATCAGTGAGCCAAGACCATAAATGTAGTTTGGATTTTACTCTAAGGCAAGCTGTTTTTTTTTTTTTTTTTTGTTTAGTTTTCACTCTGATAGGTCTCCAATGGCTTTCTGAAGACAAAATGCTCTAAATGTTTACACCGAGACGCCCAGGACTTTTCATGCACAGTTAAACCTGAGCTCCTCTCGGGGGCCCTGGGGGGTTCCAGCTGGATGTAAGGGTATAGGCAGGTCTGAAGCCATTTGAGGCCATTTCTGTTCTTGTGATACAGCAGAGGAAGTGGCTAAAATGCTTCAAGACAGCGGTCCCCAAACATTTTTGTACCAGGAACCAGTTTTATGCATTAAATTGTTTTCATGGACGGTTTAGAGGTGCAGGTGCTCAAATTATAAAAACTTTGTCAGTTCACAGTATTCAATCTGAATACAATTAAACTTTATATAAGGCAATTACAATAAGGCGGAGGTGAAGGTGGAACATTCGTTTTTCAAAATAAGATCTGGACGGTCAAAAGAAAAAAATGTATTTTGTACTAAAAAAGATTTTCTTTGCAGACCGGTACCAAATGATCCGCGAACCGGGGGACTGGGGTTCGGAGACCACTGCTTTAAGACACACACAACACATGTTGAAGAAACTAGGCAGGAGCCATTCATCTCTAATTCACAAGTGGATTATTTTGAGCCATTTTGTAATCTTCTCAATCTACTCAAACCAACCTCATCATCAGCGTACTTAGACTCAATGGATGACTTTAAATTACTGTGTGAGGATACTTCTCCGTTTTGGTAGTTGTGATTGAGACGGTTGTTACTTTGTTCCCAAAAGAAGACTTTGCAAGGCTCGGGTCTGGATCTCGTGCTCATGGCTAACTATATCCACCAACAAATGGTTGGAAAAACCTCTGGCGAGCTGTCACGTACATGATGGCTGGAAGCGCTGCCAACTTCAGGCGATGCTCGTGAGTACTGCTGCACGGAGGGTGTCTCAGGTAAAGGTCTGCCATTGGACAACTATTGAAGAAGGGATTCTTTCTCTATTCCACTGTTGACACGTTACCATTACTAGATGAAATAACAGCAGCCAACCTAGCTAGCTAGCTCAGAGCAGCAACTCACTTTAAAAAAAGACACTTCTATATAATTTATATTTAAGTTCTTTCAGTGAATTGCCGTAAACATTTGGTGAGTGATATGTTGAACTGGCCATTTTGGACATATCACTACAACAACTCTATAGGAGCACTACGCTTCTATCTTCATCGGGGACAGACTTTTAATATATTTCAACAATATGCCAGAGCAATACAATGCAGTGTAGCTGTTTAACTAAAACATTGTAAGGATATTTAACAGTTCACTGCCCTAGGATCTGGCTTTCGCATTATTTGCACTTGCTCTCTCAGAAATGACGAAAAACAACTGCGGGTATAGATCAGTCCTGCAGAGACAAAAATATTCTGCTCACTTAAACAAAAATGAAAAACAATCTTCGCTCGATTCATTACATGCCAAAGTGGGAATACCACTTCGGCAGGGTTTTCACCTGGGAAGGACCTGGATGTCCCTGTGGGCAATTTCCTCTCGGAAGTACTGGTTGGAGGTTTACTGCTTTTGTCTCAGCGGTACTATTTGTCACATGGACCTCTCATAAGGGTCAGAAGAAGAGGAAAGAGGGCTTAAATGACCTGAGACGCACCTCCAGGCATTAGACCTCCCCAGGCAAAACAGACTCCCGGAACCAGGGTTTTGACATGAAGGTGTGACATTTTTGTTATAAAACGCCCTGTGATACTCGGACATTTACAGCCATGGCTGAGTGGAAGAATGGGGCGCCGGTTCCCAAACGGGGCGCCAGTTCTGTTTTGTTTGACCTCACCCCATGGATTACCATTAGAAAGGTACTTTGTACAGTTGCAGAAACAATAACTGAATAAAAGCAAATCCCCAAAACTGTCGGTTAACCGCTCTTAACAGAAGGCAGAATTTAACACCTTTCAGGCGAAACATATTAATTTGCAGGTTAGGATTTTAATACACGGTTTGAAGTCCCTTTGAAAATAAACACCATACGGGAAATTTATTATCATCTGCTGATTTGAGCGCAGGAATGTCAAAATACACAACAGTCATGATTTACAGCCTGCAGCGCCTGTGTGTGTGTGTGTGTGTGTGTGTGTGTGTGTGTGTGTGTGTGTGTGCGTGCGTGTGTGCGCAGGATGTGTTGGAAGGCAATTCTTTCAACCAATGGCAGGGAAGTGATTTACCTGTCATGGGTTCGCATGAAATCCCAGGATTTCTTTGTGCCGTTCTGTGAAAGAACGAGAGACAAAAATAAACAATAAGAGCTAGTTTAATCAGTTACACTTTGGCAAAGTGAGCTGAAATGCAGTTAGTCTTTTGTAACATTAAATATCACACATATCAAACAACAAAATCTGTGGCAATATTTTTTATACTGACTACCTGTGTTACATTACATCTTGGATTTCGTGTTTTTCTCATTTATACATTCAGTTCACATAATATTTTTTTAAGAGTTTAAAAGCTTTTGAGTAGCCTTTTGCAAACGTTTCCACTGAATTTGAGGTGAAATACTTGTCATAAGACCAGGAGGTACCAAAGCTGTGATATAAATCAATGTTCAACACTGGTGTTCATTTTTTCTATTCTTTTGAATTGCCCCATTAATTGAATGTCTCAATAATTACTTGAATAAAAACAATAGATATGAAGGAATTCCATGTGATGGAAGTTGACAGCCTTAGTTGTAAATAACTGGGGTCACAAGGTCACATCAAGAAGACGTAAGGCTTTGCAAGTATTCGACAATGACGGGAAAGAGCAAATTTCCAAGGGGACTGGCACTAAAGGGAATAAAACAGATGTATTCTGATATACATTCTACTTCTGTGCCTCCAAAATGTGGGCAGTGACGCACACATTTGCGTCCAATTTTGGTTCAGTGCCGTCTCGTGAAATAGAATTAATTAGTCATATCAGATGGAGAAACTGATCACCTCATGTCGTTCCTCTCTCAACACAAAATCAGCAGACCTGATTGCCATCAGTAGCTCTGATGCCTGCAGAGGTTTCTCTGCCAGTGGACCCACCATTTGACCAATATCTTAATGATGACTTATTTTGGTACATTGAGTTATAAACCTGGTAATGATGACTCTGCGAAGCCTGTTCAGGAGAATAAAGTTGCAGTCTCAGACGAACATCCGCATCTGCCAGGCACTTGCTGCGGCTTCATTGGAACAGAGGGTAATAAAAGGGGTAACGTTCTCACTTATCAGAGGGAGAACCGACAGCTTTAAGCAGCTTAGAGAAAATACAGAAAATTGCTTGACATAACTACAGAACCAACATCCTCTTAAGAATCATTGAATTTGTCAACAACCAATACGGCCCATGTGACCTAGTGTTGACAGAAGACTGACTGATCAAGAACTGTTCCAAAATAATGAGATTTCTTTTTAACCTGGTTCCTGCAGATGGGAATATGGATGGATGGATGGATGGATGGATGGATGGATGGATGGATGGATGGATGGATGGATGGATGGATGGATAGATAGATAGATAGATAGATAGATAGATAGATAGATAGATAGATAGATAGATAGATAGATAGATAGATAGATAGATAGATAGATAGATAGATAGATAGATAGATAGATAGATAGATAGATAGATAGATAGATAGATAGATAGACAGACAGACAGACAGACAGACAGACAGACAGACAGACAGACAGACAGACAGACAGACAGACAGACAGACAGACAGACAGACAGACAGACAGACAGACAGACAGACAGACAGACAGACAGACAGACAGACAGACAGACAGACAGACAGATAGATAGATAGATAGATAGATAGATAGATAGATAGATAGATAGATAGATAGATAGATAGATAGATAGATCAAAATTCAACTTTATTCCTGCAAACCAGTGTGAGGTTGTACTTCCCATCATGAATGCGTTGTTGCAAAAAACACACGCGTTCCCTCTGTGATGTCCCGTCACTGCTCACAGATGGCAGGGTTCCCCTCATTACTCAGGCCACTTGCTGAGAGGAAGGAGGGGGTGGTTTGAAAGGCCCGGGAGAGATGGAGAATCATGTCCAGCGTGGATTACAACAGAGAGATTAGCCCGCCGACAGCGGGAGAGGGTGAAGGGAGAACAGGCTACGGAGGACCTTGAAATTAATGTGGTCCCTCTGGCTTTGGGCATCAGACATGACAGGCCCCTGTGTGAATGGCCATTGTAGAGAAGGACGCAAGGACTGGAGCTTTTTAGGTACTTAATGACTAATAAGCATCTCCTTCACCTCAATGGCCTTGTCTGATTCCCGACACGTTCTCTCCGGTGCCTTTCAACATTTCAGTTGCTGCCCTTATTACACACCAGAAATTAACTGATTTGCAGTAAAAGTTATGGCAATTGATATATATATATACACACATTTACATACATATATATTTTTTTAATCAATTTTTCTATCAAAAATAAACACCTGACTGCGCTGATAATTTCAGCTGACATGACTGCAACAGAACGTTATGTTGAGAAATAGCAGCAGTTGCTCTAAATATCCTTGAAGGGTATCCATGTTCTCATCTCATCAATAACACAATACTAAATATTTACCTGTGTGTAAAACTAGGTTCTAATACTCAGGAGGAACGTCCTCACTACATCTAAATCTCCTTTGCGCCTCTGTGGTTTTGTCAGTGCAGTGACGAGAGAAGCGGCAGCCTTTTCACACTGCAGAGAAACACCATCATCCCTTGGGGGACAAGGTGGAGCTGTGTGACAGATGTGCTCCTTGGCCAATTAATTATTAGTCATAATCATTGAGTAGCAGTAACTTTTAACAAATTCTGGTGATTTTTTTGTCGAAGAAAATGGAAAGGTTAATTTTTTGTGTGATTTGTGATCATTAAAACAGAATTGAGATAAAATATACTCTTTTCCTTATTAGTATTTTTTTTTTTGCTACTTTAGGAGGACTACTAATGTTTTTGGAGGGTCTGTGTTGTTTATAGTCACGGTGTTTAAAAGAAATTAGGTGCACTGAGCTAAAATGCTAATGCTTCCTCATTGAGATATATATTTGTACTAAAGGGTTATTGTCTGGTGAACAGCAATTTATGAGAGGAAATTAGTTTTAACAATCCAACTGATATTGTGTTCATTAAACAAATAAGGGGGCTAGTGACAGTGACACACACAAGATGAATAATTCAAATCATCACAGTGTATAAATTGAGGTAATTAGCCGGCCTCGAGTAGCAACTTGTGATTTGACACGAGCGGCTGGCAACAAAGACAAGAGTCGTTTGCCGGAGTCAACAAGGAACAATCACCTGCTTTACAGAGAGGCATGAAGAAGAAGAGACAAAACAGCAATAACACAGAGGAGAGACTCTCAGGCATGACATTACCGACTATTAGTGTCTTTATGTGCGTGAGTATATTTTGGTGAGTGACCAGGACAAGGCTGCAGATGCAGCGCCGGAGATAAAAGGTTTTGGGGGGAAGAGATGCTCCCTTGGTGTGAGAGAAAAGCCTTTGTGGGGAGTCCCTCGACAGCCCATTCGGACCTGCTGAAGAGTTGACGGGGATGAAAGGGCGGGGGGACGGGGCAGAAAGGGAGTCCACCACCATCACCTCTTTTGTTGCCCATCTGCTGTATTAGCCGTTCCACCATTCTCTTGACAAGCTTAACCCCCCTCTCCTGTCACAGGTGGGAATCTCCAATGGCAAAAACTCCTCACAGGGCTCCCCTAAACCATAAGTAGCATGGTAATTGAGCCCCTAAAATGAAGGCCTGACTACAAAGGGACTCCTTGAAATTAAATGTGAACCATTCACTGTGCCTTTAGGTTTTGTCACTTAAAAACATACTGCACTGAAATAATTTAAAAGGTGCTTTTTCACAATGAACTCTCAAATATGGAAAAAAAAATGGCAGGGCCATCATCGGGCTACCCTCTCAACGTCTACAAAACAATCGTGGTGTTAATACAAAAAAATAGGTATAACCATCCTGTTTCAGAGGCTTTTAAACATGAGTGTTATGTAAATATTCTCTTTGTGGACACCTGAACAAAATGACAGAATGCTTTGTGACAGCTATTGTAGTTAAAATTTGAGTTTTTAAGTCAGGCATAATTTTCAATTATGGTAAATATCTCAGAATGCAGTAAGAGGAAGTTAAGTGTCAGAACATGCATTTCTTATAAAAAAAGAAAGTATACATAAAATATAGTGATATATATGTGAATATATATGTATAAAAAGTTATCGCAAAACCTGGGGCAGTGAAAAAAAATCTCAATAAGTACAATAATTATAAGAGGAAAAAAAAGATTGGGTAAAACAACTATAAGGATGGGAAAGATGGGAAGAAATTTGTTGGTAAGTTCTAAGTAAATACAGTTTCTGATTAGAAAGTTTGCTTTAAAAGCCAGCTAAAACTCACACTAAAAAAAAAAAAATCCAACAGTCCACGTAGAGGTGATTTGACCCCACTGACTAAGAGCAGTATTAATACTCAAGCTTTTCATCAAGTATGTTTTTGTATATATGCACTCTCCCCCGTATGTGAGGATCCCTATAATTCCATTAGGCAATAAAATCCTGCAACTGATCATTCCTCTCAGATTATGTTGTCTCCTTCCAGTGACAAAAATGTAACTATTATTACATTACACTTGAATGCTTGAGAAAATTGAAAATTCAACTGTATGAACTGAAAGTCAAACCAATTAGTTTGAACCTAAATTTAACTTTTGCTCCACTTATCGCGGTACAGCTATAGTCTGCAAGGTAAAAAGAATAAAAGAAGGCGGATCATATTATATTCTTTTTCCTCTTTTGAATAAAACATTGCACCAAACCAGACCATTCCTTAATGTTACCAACCCAAGAAGTTAAATATTTGTGTTCACCATAAACTGATGAGTAGTCACTCTACTTCCCGCGCTGTCATTGGCAGCAGCCTGCCAAATCGCTCCCATACATGCTTTCATTTTTCCTGTATAGTTTCAATTGCTTTTTGCTCTTTCACTTGTCTAAGAAAAAAATTTGGGATTAATAAAGTTATATTCTATCATTCTCGATACATGTCAATAAATGATTACTTGGGTGAGGGGGTACACATTCATCATGCAGACTGAGGCCAGCATGACACTGATCAATAAATACTCAATGAAGTCTGGAAGATTCCAAATACCATTTCTGTCAAGTCAGATAGTAATACCTTGCTTGTGTCATGTATTTTGCGTGCCAACTAAGGTTTCTTGCTATAATAAAGAGGGTAATATGGCAGTACGTTGACACAATGTCTTGAAATAATATTTAAGCATGTCAAAGTACAATATAAAAGGCAGGAGGTTTACCGTATAACTGAGCACTTCAATTGACTGTAAACAGATTCTGGAGACCCACAAATGAATCCAAAGTGGGGTGTTTCTGTTACATAAGACCAACAAGTCTCACCAGACCTGCTGTTTGCTGGGAAACCCTTGAGTCTTTGACAGGAAATTATTTAAATAGCGTTATATAAACCTCTTAATTTAAACCACGAGCTAACGGTGATGCACAACGTTAAAGACAACCAGAAAAGGGAGAGCCTCTGCAGCAAGCTAGTTAGCATGCTACCTCAGTGCTGTCTATTAAGCTTTCCGTTTTCACGGCGTTCACAACAGCAGTCGCCGACACGGACGTGCGTGAGGGCACATCGCGCACACACACACACATTTACACGCTGTGGAAAAGTGATGCAAATTGTTGCAGCCGGCGTGTGTGGTTAAGGTCAGCCTAGCCTTGGTGTTGTGCTAGCTGTAAAATGAATGGAGGGGGTTGGGCTAACCCGCAGCATCCAGCACAGCCTCTTGTCAGCCGTCACACACAAACACGTCTCACCTGGTTGTAATGCACCCTAAACGGCTTCAGGTAGTGGGAATCTGTGCACGGAACCACTTCAATGTTGTTTATCTCCTCCATAGTTTAAAAACAGCAGCTGGGTTGAAGACCGGGAATGGGTTTCTGTCACCGAAACACTGTCAGTGAAGGAATCCTACGGAAGCCCGGAGAGGACATGAGAGTCCGTTGTCAGGCTGACATTTGGGCAGAAAGGTAACTCCGGATGGAGAAAAAAGAGAACGCGGTCAATTTTAAGACCGAAGCTCTAAAAATAAATATTTCATATGGAGTACCAAAGATGTATAAATGTAGTAATAAGATCTTAAATCTCCAGGCTGTATCATCATCAACATCATCACACTCAACAGTGATCCGCTATTGTTGTTTCATATTTCCCAACACCTTGAATGATACTGCAAAGCTATAGCGTGCACAGCTATTGCATTTAACGCCTCATTCTTGCCCTTTACAAAGACTAATATATTCATTATTTATTGAATATGTCTGTAGATGAATCTGCACAAGCCAGTGTCTCCCCCGAGCCGGTACCAAGCCCGGGTAAATGCAGAGGTTTGCGTCAGGAACGGCATCCGGCATAAAACTTGTGCCAAAATCAAATATGCGAATCAAACCTAAGAACAAAGATGAAGATGTTGAAGTTCTCTTTGAGAGTGACCAGGATTGATAGGATCAGGAATGAGTCCATCAGAGGGACGGCACGTTAGATGTTTTGGAGAAGGTCAGAGAAGCCAGACTGAGATGATTGGGTCATGTACAGAGGAGGAATAGTGAATATATTTGTTAACGGAAGCTGGAATTGGAGCTGCCAGGCAGAGGTTTCGAGGAAAACCAAGGAGAAGATTTATGGATGTAGTAAGAGAGGATATGAAGGTAGTTGGTGTGAGAGAGGAGGATACCGAGAATAGGGTTAGATGGAGAAGGTTGATTCACGGTGGTGACCCCTGAAGGGAAAGGCCAAAAGGAAAAGAAGAAGTCTGTAGATGAATCATTTTAATGATTGCTATCTACGGCTGGTATATAGACAAAATTTGCTTTATTTAATTCATTTACATTAGTTTATGTGTGTCCGTTTTATTTCCATGTTGTGCCTCTCAAACCTTTCTGATATATTATTTGCACAACCTGCACAAAAAAATTTAAATTTGAAAGGCTTTCTAGTTTGTATCCTGACTGCATTTCATCATCTCTGAACCTATATTATGATATTATTTTATATAATGTATACAAAAAATTACAATATAATGTGTAGAGTGGAAAAATTGCCAAGATGTGCAAATGAGGGAGAGAATGGTGGTATCTATATGTGGCCTCCTCTGTACGTGCACCCGTCTCTTAGTGGTAGATAACTAATGAATGAATAAATTAATAATGCGTAAAGCTTAAATTTAAATGTTGTTATGTTTGTACCTCTTCAACAAAGATAGCATAAATGAATAGATAAATAAATAAATAAATAAATAAATAAGAGTACTATGTTTATATAAATTGAGCTTTTGTACTTTGCATCCACTTTTACAAACCTTTTGCATATCATTTATCAAAGTAAATCAAGGATTAGAAAGTGATACAACATGGAAAAAAATCAGTGACTGCAGAAGTCTGAGACTGAATAAAAGATAAAAACATCATTATCTTGTTATTTGAGGAGATTTTATGTGGTCAGGTAATGATGAGGATAACTGTTGTTAATTCAATTAATCGTGGTATTTTTTGATCAGTGGTATTAGTCATTTTAGTAGTTGTTTTAGTGGTTGTATTGGTTGCGTCTGCAGTGTCATCTTATGCAGTTGTAACATGGTGCAGTGCAGTTGAAAAAGGCACATTTTTATGGCATTTTTTCGGTAAAATTTCATTTTAGGTGTCAAAAAATATTTTTCAAGAAATAGCTCAAGAATCTCTGGTATCTAATGACTCTATACATCATTACATAATAAAAGATCAACACTGCAGCAATAGTCAGGCATTTGCTTCTTTCTTTCTTTCTTTCTTTCTTTCTTTCTTTCTTTCTTTCTTTCTTATTTACTCAGGAAGTATTTTGCTGACCAGGATGGACTTGGTCTTTTTTCGTCTCTCACATCCCTCAGTTTTCCTGCTCAACTTAGCAAAACAGCTAAACCTGATACCACATCCTTTTAATCAAGCTCAACACTTTACCAAGTTTATTTTATAAAAAAAAAAAAAGTTTGTGATTGGGTATTTGGGACTGAAAAGTTATAATCCAACCTGAATGAAGAAAAATGTGTTTCATTCCACTTACTTGCACTTGGAAGTTTTGAATGGCATGACGTATGAGATGTGTGCACCCTAGACAAACACTATTAACTCCAGCAGCACCATTTGAAAAAAAGCAGCTAGATAGAAAGTTGTGTATGGCTGATTCATTGAGACACAATCAATATAGAACAGTTATCAACTTTATTCACAGGATATCCATAAGGATTGTGAAATGGATAACATTCCTTTTTCCAGGATGCCACGTGGACGGGACTTTCATGACATCTTCAACGCGGCACAACACGTGATTTCTGTCCATTATACAAAGTGTCAAAGAAACGTTGGGAAAATGGCAGCATCCTCACGGTGCTGAGTAATGAGTAAGAGACGGGTGTGGAAGTGTTTTCCCACTGACCCTGGATGATGTCACTTTCTCATATCAATAATAGCCTTATAATGGAAAAACATATGCAGAGCTCCAATCTTGATGGAGCTAACTTCCTTCAACAAATGAGCCCCAATCCGCTGCCCACCACACAAGGACAGGACGTAACACTTTTGCTAGCTGATTTACATCTAAATAAATACAGGCCAAGACGAAACAATGTGTGGGCCCAAAAAAGGAACTGGCGTCTCTCCTCTGGGCAAGTCCAATTTATATTGCCTGATCCGGCCAAGCTGCAGAACGTGATAAGATGAGAGAGACTGCCGAGTTAAAGCATTGTACTGGAGTCGCACTGCACGGCGACGCTCAGGGAAGTAAGCGTAAAAAAAAACAATGACAAAAATATGATAGGAATACTAAGATAAAAGTGCAAGGAAATAAAAAAAAGGGGAAAACCAACTAGAACACTCCTCCTTACAGTGCATTTTGCAAAGATGAGTAGTTTACTTATATTTAACAAATTTTGCCCGAAATGTCAATTGCCTTTGTCAACCCAGGTTTTACTAAACCAAAAGTCATGGAAATATGGCTTGTAGTTCAGTCTTTCTGAAAGACAAACAGACATACAAATACGTACATACAGACTGGCTAAAAGTGATCCAGGTTTGTAAAGGTTGACCTGTTGCAATGAAATTTTGGCACAAAACACCATTGGATTAATGGACCAACAAAATACATCTCTAAAGACCAAACATGATGCTCTATTTGCAGCTTAGAGAGGATTCTGATGCCATTTGACCAGAGCTTGAGTTGTTGCCATTTGTTTATTTGCACGACACCATGTGGTCAACGAAAAAAAACTCAGATTGACCTTTTGTGGCTTCTGTGTGACAAATCCGAGATCGGCCCCTGTCACCTTAGCAAAACAAAACTTTTTGCAAACATCTGCTGGAGACATCACAAAAACCATTTGTTTTAATTGACCGATCCAGTTTAGTTGTGACCTTGGGGATCAATCACTCAGTGATGCATAACAGTGAACTAATCTGTTAACCAGACAATAATGAGATAGAAACTAAGTATGTCTTTCTCCTCAAATGACAGTAAACATTATTTAGAAAGCCTAAGGAACAGGAGAACAAAGTTATTTTCCATTGTTGTCTTTTTTTTGTTCGTTTTATTTCCCCAAGCACCCTCCCCAAATGAAACTGGAAATACAAGACATGCAGGAAGTGACTGAAAAGTGACATCAGATAAATAAAACGTTTGCTTGAACATCAGACAGAGTCAATGGAACAATAATCAGAGTAAATTTGCTGTAAAGTGGATTTATATACAAAGGGCCACTGTTTTTCCTATTGAAGTGCAGCAGTTTATCTCACTCAGAAGTGGAAATCAATCTATATTTCTTTCAGACCAAAACAAATCTTTTTTCCGGTCGACTTTCATGCCTCAGCTATTCTCCTCCACCGGGCCTCACTGGAAAATCACCCACAAAAAAAAAAAAATAACCTCAAGAAATCTTATCAGTGTCTCAGCCGGGTCCTGGGGCACCCATACCATGTTAATCCTATCCCTCCAAGAACATGTGGGTGCTGGGTCCTCACAGTCATGAGCAATTACCTCGTGCAGGCGGATGATGCAGGCCAGACCTTTGTGGGCTTAAGATGATGCACAACCTGGAGCCTCCCAAAGTCACAAAGTCTTCATGACTGTCTCCTATTTTTGTCCTCTGTAACTCCCTTTTGCTTGTCGGGCTCATGTTGGGATGTGTATACTTGGGGATTTTTTTTTTTTTTTCATATTCATATAGAACTATACTGCTCAAAAAAATAAAGGGAACACTTGAACAACACAATGTAACTCCAAGTCAATCACACTTCTGGGAAATCATAGTGTCCACTCAGGAAGCAACACAGATTCATTTTGACTTGTTTTAAGGACATTACATCAAAGTTGGATCAGTCTGGAGTTTGTTTTTACACTTTAATTTTGAGTGTGATTCCTAATCCAGACCTCCATGGGTTGATACAATTGATTTCCATTGATCATTTTTGTGTGATTTTGTTGTCAGCACATTCAACTGTGTAAAGAGCAAAGTATTTCATAAGAATATTTCATTCATTTAGATCTAGGATGTGTTTTTTTAAGTGTTCCCTTAATTTTTTTGAGCAGTGTATATGAAAAATAAACACTTAAATAAACGCTTGTAGCAAAAATTACAGAAAATAATCGAACATGATCAACACTAGAAACAACATAAAAAAAGAGAGACTAGAAAAATCAAGAATAAAAAAAAAAAGAATAATGCTGACGTGTTAAATCATAAACAAACAAAAGTGACCAAAAAAATCGTGGCTGTAAAAAAACAGAAAAGGGAGAAGAGCACGTAACAAGTATTGATGTCTAAATATGATCGAATATTGACCAATAACTACTGAAAAGAAATAGAAGTAGACAGCGAAGGCCAAACAAGTCTCCGAGTACTGTTTACATTGAACAAAGCTGATTATTGATTTTAAATGACCTTTAATACTTCCACACCTCTCCTCAGGCTTTGCCGTAGCATCTGCAGCTTCAACAATGCCAGAGCAAAGACTTTTACTCTATAATAAAACACAGTGATTGACGTTCCACTTGTTTCCATGGATACTACAAATGTACAGTATGGTGGTACTGTTTTCCCACAAAATCCAGGAAACAGAATCCCAGCTATTCCTATATTTGGTTAATTACCAGGCCCTCGCTGTCCCTGTTTTTCAATAATATAATGTTGGATTTTTGGTCAGCTGTCTCAAGTTTGGCCCTCAACACTCATTTGTCATCTGGTCATAATGTTTAAATGCTCCAGATTTGGCATACTCAGCAGATTGTGACCCATGTTATAAGGTTTTTACACACACACACACACACATGTGCCTGTAAATGCACACAGAAAATTCATATTGCTCATTGCATGAACTACAACAAACCAAAGAAACCATTGGTTACCAAGAAACTTTGAGCTTGCCCTTGTCTTAGAGCAGCAGGCTATCCATAGCATAGTTTATCAGTCAAGGTCAAGCAGGGATTTGGACCAGGCCTCAGGGAATGCACTTAGCCAAGGTGGCTCCTGTACCTCTGTTAGCACGCTCAGGGTGTGGGTCAAGATGGCCGCTATCCGCCCGACCGCCAGTCTGGACGTTCAGCCGCCTCTCGCCATGTCTGGGAGATGCTCCAAGACTGTCCCACACAGGCTTACATTTCAAAATAGTGCCGCTTGTCAAAGGGGCAGGTGATAACACGGCACAGAAGCTGTAGGCTGCGTGGGGAGATGACGGAGACTCAGCGGTGGAGACGGTGGTGAGAAACAATAGCAGGAATGAGGTGGTGACAAGCAGGGGTGCGGTGAGAGACTTTAAGCCCCTTGAAAATCCAGAACCATTTATTTGTTGTTACATGTTGTCAGTTCATGGCCATTAGAATCACTTGACTGGATTTGAGATTGAAGACTTGTGAACTGAAATAGGGCGATATGAGAACTTGGCCTGCTTGTGATCTCTGGAAGGATTCGAGTCCGGATCTTTGCGTTATTTCTCGACCCTTTGGTCTGAAGTAAATCACAATCGGGTCGAAATGTATTGTCATATTCATGTTTAGAACCTCACGAGAATTATACACATGTTTTTTAAAAGGTCTGGGTATCAACAGATATCAGCTTTTCATTACTATTCGGATCCTCCAGAAATCAATTTGACTTAATTTTCATTTGACAACATTTGGCATGGGATGCAATGGAGCTCACATGCAAGAAGGTTCCTGGTTTTAATCTGACAGTTAGCCTCTGTGTTGAGACTCCATGAAATGAATAAATGAATAACATTTGATGTTTGAAATTCACTGGATATAATACTCACTTTGATTTTAATTTTTTCCTCCTTTTGTTAAATCAAATTTGGATTTATTTATATTTAAAATGTATGTATGCTGCTTTTCTGTTAGTATTTACAGACCATCCAGTGGTCCAATTTCACTGATGTTGTGCTGTGTGTATATTCAGTAGTAGATATCTGTTGAAATTTGATTTTCCCCTAAATGTTAGTTGTCTGGTCAAAAAAGGGCCTTTTTTTTCAATGGCACAAATCTAGCCATTTCTTGTAATGAATAATGTCAGGACTTACAAATAGATCCAATTGCATTATTCATACTTTGACTCCTCTGTGTGTTAGTCAACCGGACTGTCAATTTAATCAACAAATCTGATCCATGTTAAACTCATGTGTGTATAGGTAAAAAAAAAAAAAAACTCTTGTCCCCTGAAAGACTCGACCATCAGCTGTAATAGAAACCCTCCCCTTATATTTTTGGAAAAAGCTATTATTGTTCTGCTCCCTTGTTGCTTTCGCACCCCAGGATGTGCTCCCAGCGCAAGGTCAGAATTCCTGTTTTGTCATCATTATTCTGCCACAGAATAGGCACGTCACCCACAATGCTCTCTGTTCGCTGCGGTTCCTGGTACTTGTTTGTCTTCCATGGATACAAATAGACACGAAATGGCATTCAGCCGGAGCTAAGTGAAGCCATTGTGGCGGAGAATAGTTGGTGTCTATCGAACTCCGCTGGAAGTGACACTGAAGTCATTTGCTAAAGATAAACCTCGAACCAAAAAAAAAAAAAAAGAAAGATACGACTTTACTATTCTCAGATTTTGTCAAGGCCAATTGGTGGTGTTTACTGTAAATCCACTTGATCCATTTCCTCTTTGCCAAAACACAACATTAAAATGCCTTGCATCGACTAGAGGCGGTGTGACTCAGGGGGATTAGATCGGCCGTCCTTGAACCAGCCATTCCCAATTTGATTCCTGCACTCTTCCTTGCTTGTTGAAGTATTGTTGAGCAAAACACTGACTAACTGCTCCTCTGGCGCTCATGGTTCATCCATGATGGGTTAAATGTAGTGGTTGCATTTCATTAATTTTGTGTTGTATGTATAACTGAATGCGGTGACTTTTTAGCTATACAAATACATGAAATAATTATCGGAGGCAGACTGAACGACAACGTATACAAACGTTTATTATATCTGACTTTAAAATTTTCAATTCAGGTTATTTCCTACTCACTGACAGATTGAGTATTTATTATGTTGATTTAAGTGAAAGCCTTACAGATGTTTGGCCTTCTATGTTGTTGTTGATTCAGAATAAAATGAGTTTATTTTGTACCCGCCTGAGGAATTTTGGTAAAATTCAGCAGTAACCCGGTTGGTTTGCTCTCCTCAGTAGGAAATGTGTCGCTCTTCAGCTGCTGACGCTTGCCTGTGCTCACCAGCTGCCCGCTAACTTGGGTAGTCGGTTGTTTGGCTGCAGGGCAGTTAGCATATTATGAGTTTATTAGAACTTAAAAAAAAAACAGCTGTCCTACGACATCTGAGCTAGTGAGAGTGAACAGACCAGAAATAATGGGCAAGCATTAATTTTTTTTTAATCTTCACTTCACACAAAATCTGTTTGTTGAACCTCCGACTGCTAATAATATCAAGCGATCCTTGTTGTTTTTGCTATTTCTATGCATTTTTGTCAAAGTTATACATAAACAGCATATAAATATATTTATATGAAATATGCACTGTTTATGTATATATACAGGACTGTCTCAAAAAATTAGAATATTATGATAAAGTTCTATATCTTCTGCAATGCCATTACAAAAACAAAAATGTCATACATTCTGGATTCATTACAAATCAACTGAAATATTGCAAGCCTTTTATTATTTTAATATTGCTGATTATGGCTTACATCTTAAGAAAACTCAAAATATTAGAATATCATGAACAAGTTGTTTTTGTTTTTTTAATTGCATTACTGAAGAAAAATAACTTTATCACAAAATTCTAAATTTCTGAGACAGTCCTGTACATATAAACTGCACCTAAAGTGTGACTTTGGGTGCTGCCTCTACATTTTTTATCCCTAGGGCGGGGCTTTCTGTTGAAGGTGTATCACTAGTGGTTATATTAATGGATGTTTATGAAGAACCTTATGTCCAATTTAGCAACAAAAAAGGGGAGAAAGAACAAATATTTTAAATCTGGTGCGGTAAATAACATAAATACTTTCAAGTATATCAGTCATAAACTTAGTGCTATGTAAATATATTGATAATAGGTAGCTCGAAGTGGATTTCTGTTATAAAATTCTTAGCCATAGAGGACCAGATGAGTTCACGTTCAAGGATTTCTTCGTGATTGTGCCCTCTCAAGGTAAAATAGATGAAATAAAATAAACCTCTGGAGTGATAGTTTGACCATTGACCATTGAAGCTTGATCCTATGGGACAGCTGCCGCCTCCCCCCCACCCCCCCGCGGAGGGGGAGCCTATTTTAACAAGCCAGACCTATTGTCTTTTCTCAAGAATGACCACAGAATGTGGCGACTACCGGGGTCACGGAGTGAATAGGGGGTGAGGGGCGGGATGTGTTCCTGTCATTCGCATCTCTATGGGAGCACATGCCACCAGAACTAATTACCTGCCTGCAAGGACCAATTACGTTGCCCTATAATGTCCGTTAACAAGATAAGTCCAGCTCCGCGGGAGGCTTACAGTAACATTGGACGGTGGTGGAGGAGACAGCTGACGGATGGCGACCTGACAGCAACACATGCGGCCTCTGTTCCTGGATCACAAACACTAAAGTTTGTTTGGGAGGTGGGTGGTGGTGGTGGCGAGGCGGGGGTGGGGGGGTGACAGCACGCACTTCATTAAGAAAAACTTCTGCATCTTTTTTTTGGTCCCGTACTCGACGCTTGTGTCCAATCTATATCATCAATGTCAGGTGTTTTTTTTGTTTTTTTTTTTTGTGGTTCATTTGTAGTTCATTTCTGTGACAAAACATTTTATCTGCACGGTCTCATCACATTGGTTTTTTCTTTGGAATCAAATATATTTATCCAAATACAAGCTTATCATTGTGATATTATCGTTCACTGACCCCCCCCCCCCCCCTGTTCTTTTATTTTATGTCTCTGTTAGTGAGCGGGTGTCTGTGTTGTGCCAAAATTGTATCCAACAATGAGTGAAAATTGTGCGAGTAGCAGAAAAACAACGGTTCACTGCCCAAGGTCGAGGGCGACGGGCTCAGGAAGCTATAAATGTAAAACTGTTTTTTTTTTTTTGCCGTTTTTCCAGCCCCATGTGGGATTCACAGGAAAAATCCAGCTCCGGTGAAAAGAAAGAATGGTAACTTTACAGGCTTATCATTAGTAAAAATCAAGAAAGTGATTTCTTTTTAATGGAATCACGCACTTTTAAGTATTAACAGCTAATTTAAAAACACAATATAAAGGATTTCGACAACTGCCTGCGGTGGGACCAAGGATGACTTCTTATGCAAACAAAACATATGCGGGCAGAAATAACCCCATAATGGCCACCTGTTGTGGGTCTTTGAATGTACTGACAGAATTATGTGAATGTTACACTGTGAAAATGAATGCATTGTATTTGGACTGCAAGTGGAAAGAATATAGGCCTTTTCCTCTGGACCTGCTCTATGTTAAAGTGTGCTGCTTTTCTTTTTCTTTTCTTTTTTTATAACAGTAGGGGTGAAGTTCTCCATTCTGTGTACAAACATGGACTCTAAGTCAAAGGCATTTGGAATGCAGGTTCCAGTATTCGTAAACAATCCCTCTTAGAACTCTCGACTTCGCCTGAAAAACTTCCTCCGAGGAACATTTCAGGATGGCAGAACAAATGCTCTGATCACAGCGCGAAGGTGGGGTCGGGGTCGAAACCCCCCTTATGCATCTGGGTTATTCTTTTAAGGGATGTGATCGATAGATCCAGTATAAAGCAGGTAAAGCAACTGTAACCCCAATGATGACGGACTGGTATTTTCCAGCCACATTTTGTGAAATTACTGATTCAAATAAAAACACTGATTTTATTTTGGTAATAAATGGTGTTATTTGAAACAAGACTCTGCAGGCCTGTTGGGCAGCAGCCTCCTGTCAGCTGATGTGTGTATTTGCTTTGTGTTTATTCAGCGCTTGGTTGTTTGTGAAGTAAACAGGTTTGATATGTTGGGGGGGGGCCTTCAAAAGAAAAACCCAAGTAGAACCAACCAGGAGAGCAGACGCGGCAGGCGACTGAACGGCCATCTAATCCAGCACAAACTAATTTGTATCTTTCAGTTCATTCACTATGATTCAGTTGCCGGTTGTATACATCTCCTACCTCTTCAGTTTAAGACACTCAAGCCTCTGAGAGCACTCTAACCCTGCTCTTGACAGTTTTTCACCTCGGGAGGGCCAAGAATCTCCATGAATAACTTCCAACTTTGAACTATGACAAAAATTTCAAGAAATTTAGAGCAACTCTTTCTTTGTTTCAGGAATACGGCAGCGCTCCACAGTCTATTATTGTATTTCCATTTCACTGGAAATGATCTCCCGTCTCCGCTGAACAGTCACTGCAAATGAAGTGTTTGCTTTTAAATGTCTCATGTCTCTTGGCCAAATCTGGTGTAAATATTTAGCCACGGACTAAAAGCCATCTTTGGTAAATGAAACGCTGACAAACATAATCAACTGTAGTTCTGTACGTTTAAAAATAGTTTCTGTTTGTTTGTTGCACATATATATATATATATATATATATATATATATATATATATATATATATATATACACATATGTTTGTTGCACACACACACACATATGTATATATATATATATATATATATATATATATGTATACACACACATACAAACACACACTCATATACATATATATATATATATACTGCTCAAAAAAATAAAGGGAACACTTGAACAACACAATGTAACTCCAAGTCAATCACACTTCTGTGAAATCATAGTGTCCACTCAGGAAGCAACACAGATTCATTTTGACTTGTTTTAAGGACATTATATCAAAGTTGGATCAGCCTGGAGTTTGTTTTTACACTTTAATTTTGAGTGTGATTCCTAATCCAGACCTCCATGGGTTGATACAATTGATTTCCATTGATCATTTTTGTGTGATTTTGTTGTCAGCACATTCAACTGTGTAAAGAGCAAAGTATTTCATAAGAATATTTCATTCATTTAGATCTAGGATGTGTTTTTTAAGTGTTCCCTTTATTTTTTTGAGCAGTATATATATATATATATATACACACACACACACACACATATATACATATATATATATATATATACACACACAAACACACACTCGTATACATATATATACATATATACAGAATGTGTGTGTGTATAGATACGTGTATATATATACGTGTGTGTGTGTGAGATCAACCAACTGTCATTCTTCAATTAAACTGCTATGTTTGTGATTTTCAGAACTGCTTTTCAATTTTTTTTGATGTCGCCCCACCTTTCGTGAGTGTCCACCAGCATCAAACCATAAACTCACATCTTCTCGAGCAGCTCAAAAAGAACAGGGGCTACCGAGGCGTTTTGGGCCAGCAAGCTCAAAAATAACACAACAGCGCCTTGAGCTGTTTGTGAGTCTCCAGCCTTTATAACCACACATCGTACCCTGATATGAAACCGAGCTCCTCAGTTATGATTCATTGTGGATGAAACAACGCATTCATCCTCTGATTTTTTTTATTTTTTCTATCTGCCAAAACAGACATGGGCACTGTCCGGATGGTTTGTGTGAGCAGGACACTGACGAGGTTATAGCAATGAAATACAGCTTCAGGTGTGAGGATAAATACATTTGAACAGGTTGCCTCGGAGCCAAATGTGCTACGTAACAGAATTAGATCCTTAGGGGGTGGTTGGTGGGGGATTCGTTGAAATCATGATGAAAGTGTTGTTGAGAATGTGGAGCAGTGCGTGGTCGCTTTGACAACTGATCTGCAATTCTCATTTGAGTCCCTATTTTGTTTACTTGAGGTGGCAATATAAAACCTTCTTCTATTCCTTTCGGCTTTTCCCTTCAGGGGGAGCGAATCAACCTTCACCATTTAACTCTATTCTCTGTATCCTCCTCTCTCACTCCAACTACCTTCATATCTTCTCTCACTCCGTCCATAAATCTTCTCTTTGGTCTTCCTCCTGCCTGGCAGCTCCAATATCAGCATCCGTCAACCAATATATTCACTATCCCTCCTCTGTATATGAAGGAACCATCTCAGTCTGGCTTCTCTGACCTTCTCTTCCAAAACATCTAACATGTGCTGTTCCTCTGATAGACCCATTCCTGATCCTATCCATCCTTGTCACTCCCAAAGAGAAACACAACATCTTCATCTCTGCAACCTCTAACTGCCTCCTTTCTTTTTGTCGTTGTCAGTTTCTAGACCGTACAACGTCGTTAGTTTCACCACTGTCTTTTACACCTTTCCTTTCATTCTGGCTGATAGTCTTCTATTGCATAGTACCCCTGACAATTTTCTCCATACATTCCAACCTGCTTGGACCCATTTCTTCACCTCTTTTCCATACTCTCCGTTGCTCTGGACTGTCGGCCTAAGTACTTAAAATCCTCCAACTTTGATCTCTACTTCCTGTAGCCTTGACGTTCCACTTGGGTTCCTCTCATTCACATATAAATTCTGTCTTGCTGCAACTAACTTTCATTCCTCTTCTTTCCAGAGTATACCTCTGGCTCTCAAGATTTTCCTCCACTTGTTCTCTGTTCTCACCACAGATAGCAATGTTGTCTAGAAACATCATGGTTCATGGATATTCCTGTCTAACCTCATCTGTCACCCCGTGCACCACCACTGCAAACAAGAAGGGGCTCAGAGCTGATCCCTGATGAGGTCCTACCTCCATCTTGAACTTCTCTGTAACACCTACAGCACACCTCACCACAGCTAGCATACATGTCCTGCACCAGACTAACATACTTCTCTGCTAGTCCAGACTTCCTCATACAATACAGGGTATTATTGTATGCCTTTTCTTAGCATCTTCATCTCTGCAACCTCTAGCTCTGCCTCCTGTCTTTTCGTCATTGGAGCTGTTACTAGGCCATACAGTATCGCTGGTCTCATCACTGAAAGGAAAGGGGTACAAGACAGTGGGTTCTCTTTGGGAGTGACCAGGATGGATAGGATCAGGAATGAGCCTATCAGAGGAACAGCACATGTTAGATGTTTCGGAGAGAAGGTCATAGAAGCCAGACAGTTCGGTCAGGTACAGAGGAGGGATAGTGAATGTATTAGTAGACGTATGCTGGCACCTCGGGCAGGAGGTCTCGAGGAAGACCAAAGAGAAGATTTACGGATGTAGCGAGAGAGAATATGAAGGTAGTTGGTGTGAGAGAGGAGGATACAGAGAATAGGGTAAGATGGAGAAGGTTTATTCGCTGTGGCGACCCCTAAAGGGAAAAGCCGAAAGGAGAAGAAGATTGTATGCTTTATCTAAGTCTACAAAAGTGCAATAGGACTCCCTCTGACCTCAGGCCATACTGCTGTTCACAAATGCATAACTTCGGCTCTAAGTCCAGTTTCCACTACTCTTTCCCATAACTTCATTGTATGGCACATCAACTTCATCCCTCTATAGTTCACCTCTTCTATCCTTCTCTCCCTATCATTTTCCTCATTCATCAGCTCTTCAAAGTACTCTTTCCATCACTCTTCTAGCATCTGTCAATACATTTCCCTCTCTATCCTAAATCATACGGAACTGCTGTACATCCTTTCCATCTCCATCTCTGTTTTGCCAACCTGTATAAGTCATTCTTTCCCTCCTTCCTGTCACACCAAGCATATAAGTCACCGTACGCCCTTTGTTTGCCTTTGCCACCTCTATCTTTACCTTACGCTATCCTCTTGTACTCTTGCCTGTTCTCTTCAGTTCCCCTCAGTGTCACACTTCCTAAGCTAACGTAAGAAGTGTATGCTAACCGCTTTCTCTGTACATACTCCTGCGCTTTCTCATTCCACCACCAAGTCTCCTTATCTACTTTCCTTCCAGATGATACACCAAGTACTCTCCTACCTGTCTCCCTGATAACACTAGCTGTAGTTGTCCAATCATCTGGAAGCTCACCCTGACCACCCAGAGCCTTTCTCAACCCCTCCCTGAAAACCATACAACACTCCTCCCTTTTCAGCTTCCACCACTTTGTCCTCTGCTCTGCCTTTGTCCTCTTGATCTTCTTTTTCACCTGAGCCATCCTAAAAACCAGCATGCTATGTTTGGCTATACTCTCACCTACCACTACTTTGCAGTCACTGATGTCTTTCAGATTACCTTATCTATACGGGATGTAGTCTACCTGTGTGCTCCTACCACCGCTCTTATAAGTTACCCTATGTTCCTGTCTTTTCTGGAAATAACTGTTCACTACAGCCATTTCCATCCTTTTTGCAAAGTCTACCACCATCTGCCCCTCTGCATTCCTATCCTGGATACCAAATCACTTCTTCATCACTTCTATTGCATTCACCAACATGCCCATTAAAGTCCGCGAAATTACCACTCATCTCTATATTATGCATCACTCCAGAATCAGAATCATCATTCCAGAACCTCTTCTTCTCCTCGCCACTAACAACATTGAGCATCACACCTTCAATTTCCAATTTCAGACTCATAAGCCCGACTGGCATTCTTTTCACCTCCAGAACGTTCCTCACAAACTCCTCATTCAAGATAAGTCCTACTCCATTTCTCTTCCTGCCAGTACCATGACAATACAACTTCAGACCTGCTCCTGAGCTTCTAGCCTTACTACCTTTCCACCTGGTCTCCTGGACACACAGTATATCCACCTTCCTTCTTTGCATCATGTAAACCAACTCTCTAGCTTTTCCTGTCATCGTCCCAACATTCAAAGTCCCTTCTCTCAGTCAACCCAGGCCTCGACCAATCCGGTATAAGATTCTTCCGTTCAATTCAAGTTTGGTTTTACAGCAGATGCTGTTCCTGACGTAACCCTCTGCATTTATTTGGGCTTGTGACTGGCTCAGAAAGACACTGGCCTGTGCCCCACTCGAGGCTGACTCAGGGAGACTGGCCCATGACCCCCCCGAGGCCGCATATATTTCTGCATAAATACTGGTGGGAAAAAAAGGACAAAATATTATTGCATTTTGTCGGAAAACAAAGAATATCATATCCCTTTGTAGTAGATGATATGTTAAATTTAGCTTGATTTCATAATTAAAAGGAAATTTTATTTGAACTGTTTTATGAATTAAAGGAATAAGGAATTACTTTGTTCAATGTCATAATGAAGCAAAAACCTGGGAAATGTAATATTGTTTTTACAAACAATGGGGGAATTTTATAATAATGTAATGACATATATAAATATATATCATCATTGATGATTAATGTATATAGTTTGCTGATTATTTTAAATGAGATTTGGAATATCCATTTTAAAAGGAAATACTATGTTACTTATATATAGAATTCATTTCACACTCTATTTGCACATGCAAACACTCGAGAAACACCTTCATGGTCAGAAACAACTGTGGTGTCATGTGAGACAGACGCAGTTTTATATAATCTTCTTCAAGATGGCAACAAAAATGAATGTAGGGAATGCCAAAAAATTCTAAAATGGAAAATAAGCTTCACTGTTATTGAACCACTTGGAAGAAAGACGAAAGAGACAGAATCACATATGGAAAATCCAATCGGCGCCAAGGGGGGAAAAAAAAAAAACGACAAAAAAGAAAAAAAAAACCCTAATTCCTGTTTTATTATCTAATGAATTATTCGGCTTTACACATGGAAATAGCTGAGACTCCCTCAATGGATCGATTGAAATGACACTGAGTTGACCACCCGTTCCACCAGCAGTGGTCAGGAGATCCAAATCCTGCCCCAGCCACACTTAACCTCTGCCTGGAAGCCATGTGTGTTCTCGATCTGCTTTGACAGGAGCTGTTGTTCCTACGGGGGTGGGTGAGGGAGGGAGGACCTCATCTCCCCTGATGGCTCACTCGAGGGTGACGGTTTGGAAAGCCTACTCTGACCCTCTATGTTGCGGCTTCAGGAGTGGACAGTCATCCCTTACCACTCCCACCCGCTCAGAAAGCTGTCTCCAGCAGTTTGACCTCTTGGCTGACCTCTGGACACTGTCAGTGTCAGTCATGTGTCAACCGGTGGGCTGTGGACAACGGCCAGATCATGCTAATGTCCACCATTTCCATGTTAGTGCACCTAAATAATACAAACATCCCTTTTGTCTGGCAAGTCATTGCTGCTGAAGGAAAGAATCACCTTTATTCTGATAAAATATTTACATTTAGAGCCTCTGAGTGTCGCTGTCAATGTGGAAGGAGAAACCTATTGACAAATGAAACATTTGATCAAACCCACATCATTTTATTAAAAAAAAAAAATTGAGCTTTCTTTAGGAATGTTTTTTTTTTTTTTTATTTAAAATGCTTTTGATGAAATAATCTGATAATAGACCAGAATATAATGTATAATTCTCTGCTTACTTTAACTATTTGAGTCAAGCCATGAAAATAAAAATCCACCAATGAAATGAAAGCTAGAATTGAATATGACAGACGACTGTGTACAGGTTCTTTAATTTCCTTGTGTTCAGAATTAACATTACTTAATTTTATCAACAGCTCTTTCCTACACATTCACAAGCTAGCTACAATAAGAGGAAAGCAGGGAAGGTTGTCGGCAATGAATGTTATGTGCCCACAGCGCTATCCCGTGGTCAAATAAAGAACAGCAAAACTTTAGCTCTGGTCTCAGCAAAGTAGGTCATTGTGAATCTTCTTGACGATCTTTGTCAAGAGTCTCTTGGCCGGCCTGGATGACAAAACGATCTCCTCAATCTGTTGGCTCCTGTAGGCCAAAGACATGACAGGAAGTTTGTTAAAAGCACAAGTACTCTGAGCTTGATACTAATTTGATAAGAGTAAATCCATGCTTCTGCACGAAACATCTATGTACACGCTTGAAGGGAAGAATAAAGCAAGTGGGGATTAAACTGCTAACCTTCTAATTGAACAGAACTTCAGCCACCCAACAAAAATATGAATGTATGTAATATCATGTACATTTAAGATTTAATATTTTAAGAGAGAATACAGTGTCCCAAAAAGTGTGAGAAATAGGTTTCATAATTTATATTATTCAAGATTCAAGGCGTTTATTGCTTCAATGACGATCCAATTCCATATTATACCTACAGGTTATTTACACCTCGACCACAACCGCATAACTGTGGACTTGATTACTTGGAGGCAGCCTTATGCAGCCATTTAACTTAGTTAATTTTTTTTTCCAATTTAAAACTATGTACAGTTTTCAGTATTTTGTCAACCTCCAAACATCAGTTCCTGTGGTTAATTGAAAAATTGCTGGGCTAGAAACACCTACTTCTTCCTGATGATAAAAAGTGGCTTGAAGGTCTCATCACAGAAATTTAGATGGTTGCGATAAGGCACTGGTTGTTGTGGCGGAAGAGACAGAAATATGAAAATAACGCAGCCAGTGGAATGCGAGCCATATGACAGGCATAGCAAACTGTCATTGAGATTGCGGGATAGCAAGTAAAGTGTCTGTAAACGCTGGGAATTTCCCAGCAGACCCACTAGATTCTAGAGGATGCATAACGTAACCCCAGCCACTACAGTAGTTTCTATTCTATGCGCCTTATAATGCGGTGCACCCTATATATGAAAACAGTTTTAAAACAGGGCATTCATTGAAGGTACGCCTTATAATCCGATGCGCCTTATAGTGCAGAAAATACGGTAAACAAATGAAAATGACAACTTGGTGGAAACAAACATGGATGGCAAACAAACTGTATTTCAATGCATCATAAATGATAGGAGCCATGTTAAAATGCACTTTTCTCCAGTCGATTTCATGATTCTGTATGAATTCTCCAAAAACATGCTACGCGTACAACTTTGACTTGGTATATCTTAATATATGCATCATCATCTATATAACACACCGCTTCTCCTCAGCTGCTTCGTAGCTTTCTGAATACCATCCATACTGACCAGATCATTTAAACTAAAGGCGTGTGTTGTAACAAGTGATTTTGAGTCTCACTGACAAAATCTGCTGGACACACAGTGTTATAATGCGGTACTCTGAAATTTCAAATAAATTAATAATAATTTCTTTGAATGACTGTCCTGTATTTTTCTATCTTTTTATCAGAGGCAGTTGATGCTTGGCAAAAGTCTGTAATGCTGATGGTATCTGGGACTGTTCACACTCACCTGGTGTTCCCAATGATGTTTTTGAAGCTCTGCAGTTCAAGGACACAGTTGCGGTTGGCCATGCTGACTGACAAAATAATCTCAAACTTGGCAACTTTCTTGAGACTACTGAAGACAATATGTATTCTGAGAGGAAGAAGAAACAAATTTTGTCACAATAAGTGATTTATTGAAGGTTTGAAAGTTATTATAGTTTTCTTAGTATTAGTGTAAAGAGCACATTTTGCAATTTCCCTCTGATGCAAATGTAGAATATTCCAACAATTTTCAAAGGGCGTCATTGAATTTCCAAAAGATGGTTATTTTTTTGACGGAGAGCCCAACTGAACATTGTCAAGGCTAGTAGTGAAGCAGTTTCTACAGTACGTACGCCATTGTATCACATTGTTTGTGAGACTTTCTTTTAAAAAACAGCGAGTAAACTACTTATTGATATGGCAATACTGTTCAGTTAGCTATATTTGGGTTCAGCAATGGGGGAATTCTTACTGAGTGTCCAGACAGCTGATGTCCAAGATGTCCAGGCGTAGACCACCCCACATTTTCAGCAGGCGCACCTCCTCTCCTAGCAGGCGACAGCGGCTCACCACCAGGCTGATGTCATGGAGGAGCTGCGCACAAGGATTCAAAGCATGTAACCTCTTCACTGAGTGTAAATCAAATATACATAATGCGCTGTCCATCTATTCTGACCTTTGAAGTATGACTTCTTTTTGGGTATCTTTCAACCCAGGATGTTTCCGCATTGATGTACGAAGAAAGCAGTTTGTGAACAAGATGGGCGTGGCACTGCGAGTTTTTATCTGGATTAATGAACAAATACACAAAGACATGAACATGTGTGACTAGATTCAAATCAATGCGAGCAGACTGACATGTCGAGTGTGCATGGACAGATTTAGAAAAAAAGAGATAGTTGTTTCAGCACAAAATGTCTCTTACCGTCGAGTTGGAATTGAAAAGTGATGTCGGAGATTTTTTGGTCAGGCTTATTATCAGCGTTGTCTAAAAAAAAGAGAAAGAAAAAATAAAAAGGTGCGAATGACAAATCATGCTTTTTCCAAAATCACAAAATCAAAAACCAGAATTGTGGGGTAGGAGGATTAGACCAGAGGAATGAAGGGGAGTGACTGGACATTATTTACTTCAGTCATTCAAGTTGATGCATAATTCAGTTAGGAAAATATCATGTACTTTTACAGAAACTCCTTGGCCAAGTCAGTTTCATGTTACACATGAAAATTACGTATATTCTCAGACGAATGGAGCGCTAAAGACCCCAGTGTACAACAAACCCATAGTGCTACAGAAACCCAGATGGAAACATTTAGAGGAGGTCCTAGGCTCCCATCTGAGGGTTTCGTTTAGATAGGTTTACTTCCTTTTGGGTGCTCCATTGTTTAATGGGAAAAAAAATAAATCTTACCTGTGGTGTTTTCATGCACAAGCAGCAACAGAGTTTCATGCAGAAAAGTGAAAGCAGTGTAGTTGGCCTTCTTTTCAAGGAACTTCCACTCATTCACCCTGAGAGAAACAGAAAAAAACAACAAATTCACATTACTCCGCAAATGGTGACTAACCAAATCAATATTTGAGGAAGGTCAGAGAACAAGCAAAAAGAAAAAAATCAGAAACTGACATATTCAGTGTGTTGAGCTGCCTCACAAGGTTCTTCGTCTCAGTTTTCAACCCCTTGAGTTTACTGGAATTGTGCTTTCCTTGAATGTCGAGTTCACTTATTTGTCTGCACCAGAGAAAAGAACATTAAAAGATGCTCATTGTACATTAACAACTCATCAGTATTGCGGAGACTCTGCCACAGAAACATTTATCAACATTCACAACTGACCTGTTGTTTTCAGCCACGGTCTCAGTGACCACCATCAGGTCTGTTGAAGAACAGCACAGTGACTTAATCCATTGAGGGACGCAAAAATCACCCTGAGGTTTTCTTACCAACCTTCCTCCAATGATTTCAGGCTTGGTTTGTCATCCGACTCCCTGCATTCAAATGCTTCGAGTTCTAAGGAAGAGGAAAATGATAAGATATTTCAAAACTGCTACTTTGGTTTTATAATAGTCTTCTGTAGCTACATTTTCAGTCAACTTGTACCAAATGTTCATTTCCAGGAATTACCTGTCTCCAGCTTAGAAATACAGTCATCTAAGCCTCTTATCGCATCGTCAGCTTCTTCAATGGCTCCCCTCAACTTCTGCTGCTCCTCCTGAAATCACCAAAAAAATGACACTTGTTTTCCCAAATCACAATGAGTTAAGCTATCAAAAATTGCAAAAGAATTAAAACAACTATTTTGTTTGGCTTTCTTACCAAATTAGCCTGTAACAGGTTTATGTACAGGGCTTCCTTCATTTCATGAGACTGAGCTTTGCTCATCTTTCTGTAGACATGATTTCTCTCTTTCAATTTTGCACCCAAAGATTTGAGCTGTGGATGGAAAAACAAACTTGCTTTCAAATTTAATGCTTTGACCTATTTTTGTTACGTGACATTATTTAATTTCTCAAAACAAGATCAGTCTATCAGTCATAGAGCTGAAATATATCGATAACTGGAGAGTGACAACATTAAAGAGCATTGACTAAAGAGAGGAAATAATGCTGCACTGTTGTGGCATTGAAATAGTCAGTGAATCTCATTGAGCACAAACACCACTCACATTTATGCAGAGGGAAAACTGTTCCCACTACCACTGGAAAACATTCCCCCAACCCCCAGTTCAGAATGGAATTGATGAGCAAATTGATTTCTTTACAGCAATAACCATCATGTTAGGAAATACAAAAGTAAACAGTGAAAATAAAGAAGAAAGCTGACTGGGATACCTCTTTCTCTGATGATTTTTTTAGCTCTTCCCACAAAACTCGATTAAAGAGCTTCAGAGGTTTGTCTAGGTCCTGAATTTGGATCTTTAATCTGAGGAGAACGCAAAGCAAAATTGAATGAAGATCCTTTTGCAATATCACAGAATATGACAGTCTGCCTTAGTCCCAACTTCATCATGGATACATACCCCTCCACCTTCTGTGTGAGGTTCGCAACATCTGCTTCGTAGACCTGTATTCTTGGAAGAGTGATATGTCTATCTTTTAACGTATCCTCCGAAGAGCAGTCCGTGTCTGACAGAGGCTTAGAAAATAGAATAAAAACATCATATCAATATACTCTACTGATGAGCATTCGTCTTGTGGATAAACTTAAAATGCATAGTAGAAGTTACTAGAAGTAACTTACTTTGCCAGGGAGGACACTTTGGCGAGGATTATGGATGACAAAATCTATGTTGAAGACTTTAAAGAACTCCAGCACAGTGAGCCCACCATCTTCCAATCTCTGCAACCGAAATTAAACCCAACTAAAGAATTGATGTGGCCAATAGATTTAAAACACACGCACGCGCACACACACGAATAAAAACTGTGAAACCTTTTGTACGTCACTGATATGATCTTCAAGCTGGGACTCAAGAAAGCTTTGTTTATAAGCTGTGGGAAAAGAAGGGGAAAAAAGGAAAATGAAACCAAAACAGGCAGTCTCAAAGGGAAAAAAAACATTTTGTAGGAAGAGGTACGAAGAAGATATCTGAAACGGAACTCACAGGATTCCAATGTAGTTTCACATCTGCTGCTGACATAGTGAGCACTGCTGGAAGAATCCAGGGGAGTTGTCATCATGTTTGGTGTTATATTCATGGTACATTTAAGTTCCATGCCATCAGAAAGTATTTCCTGGTGGGGGTGAAGATGGGTTATAAGATAAGATAACATTTTATCAATATTGTAAATACTTAAATAAACAGTATTTTAATAATATGGACTAATCATACTAACCTTTTCAACAATGTCAGTGGTGGTCTCATGGGATGCCTTCATTCTCTTCACATCCCCCATATCTTGATCTTCTACAGAGGATCGTTTTCCTTGCAAAGCACTAAAAGAGTCCTCTTCACTCCCACTTTCTTCTGAGGATTTATCCAAATTGATTTCTAAACGAGGGCAGACATTTTCTGTGATTTTCTGGGGGTTCTTTGCATCAATGGTTTGGGAGAGATCTTCATAGCTACCGAGCTCTTCATCGTTGATATCACTGACATTGTGGTCCAAGTTGCACAGCTGGCCGGTAACATTGATGGGTGTCCCCACATCTTTTCCTGCTGAATTAACCCAACCAGAGCCTGACTCCTTGGGGAGACAAATTCTGCTTCTTTGTGGGAGTTTTGGTTTAAAGCGTCCAGTTGAGAGTGTCAACATGAGGTCTTGAGTCTTCGGTTTGAAAGGTGTGGTTGAATTTGAGGGTTGTGGTCCATCCTGAAGACACTCAGCTTGTGCTTCATCTTCAAGTTCAGGCTCCACCACTGGTGGAGATCTGGGTTTGTCGAGAGTTTGTCCTGTGTTTTTCTCTACATCCTGGTCTAAGTGGGCCAAAGGTACTGTATAACCATCCATGGCATTCGTATCAGGAGCTGCTTTGATCATGTGGCTCAAGCGCCTTACTTTTGACTGGAGATCGGCTAAACTTATTCGTCTGGACTTGCATGAAGAGGGTGAATCCTTATCATCCAAAGCACATGATGAATTTAACTTCTGGGACAAAGGACTAGTTACATTCCTTAGTTCAGGTTCTCTCTCAGCCTGAGTTTCATTTGACTCAAAAGAATTTGACATTTCAACGGCGTCAAGGTTGGATAGTGCCTGTACCTCATTGTTTTGGTGTGAGCTGTCTGTTTTCCTCACATGGTCAGGGCTGCGATGTGGGTTGTGAGGGGATGAAACACATTTTGTGACATCCATGGATGCTTCATTTGAAGAGAATTTCATATTTTTTTCTCCACCAGCAGGTAACAAATCCACATTTTGTTGTTGCTGTGGTTCAAAGTGAGTGGAAATGTTAACTGAATGGCTTTGTGCCACATCCATGGCTGCATCATCTGTTGTAAATCTCACGGTCTTCTCTCCACCATTAGGGAAATTAAAACTCTGACGATACTGTGGTTCAACATGAGTGTAAATAGTAACTGTAGGGCTTCGTGCCACATCCATGGATGCATCATTTGTAGAGAACCTCACTGTTTTCTCACCGCCAGTAGGTAAAAGTTCCTCCTTCTGGTTTGCCTGCAGTTTGAAATGAGCAGCAGCGTTTACAGTGTGGCTTTGTGTCACATCCATACATGCATCATCAGCAGAGAATCTCACAGTTTTATCTTCATAAGACAATACGCCCTCCGCATTTTGGTGTTCAGGTTGTATGAAATTAGTAAGGATGTTTTCTGTATGACCTCTGGTCACATCCATGGCTGCATCGTCTGCAGAGAACCTTACAATTTTCTTTTCATCGGTAGGTAAAAAATCCACATCTGTGTGTAGCTGTGGTTCAAAACAAGTGGAAATACTCGCTGTGTGACTTCTTTTCACATCCATGGCTGCATCATTTTGAGAGAACCTCACATTTTTCTCTCCTCCAGTCGTGAAAACATCCACATTCTTGTGTGCCTTAGGTTCAAAATGCGAAGCAATGTTTACAGTGCGGCTTTGTGTCACATCCATACATGCATCATCAGCAAGGAATCTCACAGTTTTGTCTCTGAGGTCATTGTCATGATGAAAGCTGACCTATGGTTGACCAAAGAAAGTTGATTAACTTAACAATTCAACCATTTTTGTGTAGGTATCCTGCTGAATAAAACTGTTCCTCTTCCACCTTAAACAGCTGGGGCACAACAACTTAGAGCAATTACAAAAATGCAGCTTTAATCTAAACAGACCATTTATAGGGCAAAATTAAGCAGGTAGAAGAGAAAAGTGAATATCTTATCTTGACTAGCATCTTGATGACAATTCAACAAAAATACATTGATTCCCAGAATTCAAAGCATCCAATCTTAATGGAGCTTGTTTCAGTAAACCAAACAAGGTATCGGTATTAACATACTAAAATGTATGAAATCACCTGATTTGCGTCCATTTTTTTCTTTAATGAATCCCTTGTTGGGATTTGCAGACCTAAAAAAGAGGGATGCAAAATAATCTTAAGTCTTTGTTAAATAAACGGAAAAAAAAATGTTTTGACTTAAATCCCACAATTTATAAATTAAAGAATACAAATCCGAAAATTATTCAGTCAGTCAACAGATTTTTACTCCACTGCCTTGTTAAGAGGGATAAAAGGATTTGATTCCTCCATATCGAAATAATGAATATAGAAGGGAATTTAACATTTCAAATGCTACAGAAAAAGCTATCTTGACGATGTTTTTGCCTTGTAACATTAACCTGAGAATCAGTTAAAACATTTCTGTTCATTTGATTAATAAAAAAGGTTTGAAGTTTACCTTTATCATTTGAAAATCCCAGTCTCACATTGGCTAGCTCATGTGATGCTGCCGTTTCTATCTTCAAATTTCCTCTTGCTGAATGCATTTCTCCAGATGGAAAAAGACTTTGTGCTGAATTATCTGTGCCTGTAAGCCTGATGCAGCCAGTATGAGCTACTGTCATATCCATATTGAAGTCATCCTGGGAAAAGACTGGATCTTGGTTCGATAGGGCCACAGTGACACCAGCTTTATTAGGCAATTGATTCATGTCGATTTCAGCCCCCTGTTTTTTAAGCTGGACCATGGAACTTTTTGCTGCAAGAGGGGGAGTTGGAACCACTCCTGGATTCACAGAGGGGCCAACTGGTTTTGACAGACTTGCAAGGAAGCTTTTGAAGCCTTGATCCAGACACTTTTCAGCTGAACTAGGACTTTCCAAAGCCTGACTACTTTGTTTCTGTTTTTTCAAAGATGAGGCGAAGAAATCCTGTCCGCCATCGCAAAAAAAGGCCACTTTCCGATCGCTGGCGGCCAGCGAAGCACTTGCAATATTTACAGTGTGACTCTGAGTCATGTCCAGGAATGCATCATCTGCTGCGAACCTCACTGTTCTCTCAGGGAGATCATCTTTAGTATCGAAGTTACTCTGATGACACAAACAATAAATAATTATGTAATCACAATAATGTGATGAAAATTGAATATTTTGAACAATGTGGCATAGAAAATGCTACTGTACTGGTATCAAATACAACATCGAATTTAAAGCTAACAAGACATCAGCTTTACTCAGTATGGAATTATCTTTATATAACTGGAATATTCTAGATGCTGGTTAGTTAGAAGCTCAAGTCAAAAAATGAAAGATGTCAGTTTGAGATACTTTCAAGACTCTCAAATCAAATGACTGCATTAGAGGTTGTGACACTGACTACACAAGCTACATTTGACCAAAATTCAACCTCTATCGGTGTTTGTTCTGACATTCAAACACCAGGAATGGGGATATAACAGTTAGCATATGAAATGTTGATCTTTATGTTTCCCACACACTCCATACAGTACATGCTGACATAGAGATACCAGTAAAAGACCTTCATTTCTGATTAAGCTCTACATAATATCACAATTTTTAAATTGAAATCACAAACTAGTATGACTTACGGAGGTATTACTTTCTATGCACTTAGACTAAGATAATGTTATTATGTTATTAAAGAAAGTATTGATTAAAAACTTGCCTCAAGAGACACATGTTGAGAAGGAACTTTCACAGATGTCTGATCTAAAATTGAAAATATGTAGAAAAATAACAAACATTAAATCGTAAATTAAATTGTTGCACATAAAAAAAAAAAAATCTAATTTGTCCACAAACCAGTAAACTGTAGACAACGTTCTCCACTGACCACCTTCTGGACCCTAATGAAAGCAAAAATGAATAAAATTTACATTGATTCAACTGAATTCTGCTTAATGGACGTACCAAGTGACAGTCTTTATTCACTTACCTATTTCTGGATGCTTTTGCTGTAAAAAGTTTAGACAATTATTAGACATCAGCAAAGCACAAAATGTAAACATGATAGCTACCGTAATATGTAATACAACATAATCATTCTTAATCATTTTTGGGGAGGTCTGATGTGGTGATAGATGAAGAGACCAGTACCTTTTGAGTCAGAAGATCCTAGCCTTGGTAGAGTCTTTAATGCCGTTTGCTGTGTTTTGTTAGATCGGGTGTACAATTCTTGTGATGGAAAAAGACACTGAAATGGATTGTCATTGTCATCAGTGAATTCCATGATCCGCCCTGTCTGGACTTCAGTCATATCCATGTTTACATCTTCATCCAGACACTGTCCATTTCCATAGGCTAATTCTCCAATATTCCTGGCTTTATTAAGTGATTTCTCCTTTGTAGAGGGCACAAACATAGGTGCCTTATTTTCTTTATCCACATTATGACTTGGTTTTTTCATTTGAGAGCCGCTTGTCTCCACTGTGGCTTCAGGAAAAGCTCCAGCAGTCGCTGTCAGTCTCAGAACAGTAGGATTGATGCCAGGCCCATTTTTTTCTTTAAGACTTGAAAGGAAGTTTGCAAATCCTGCATCAAAACCAGTTACGGATTGTGAAATGCCGCAATCCCGGTTTCTGCCTCTTGACAGCAATTCAGACCCACTTGTCATATTCACAGTTTGGTTAAGGGTCATATCCATGGATTCACCATCAGCAAAATATCTTGTATTATCTCCAATTGTATTTAAAATGTTTCCGGTCTGGTGTGGAAACCCTACATCATTAGCAATGTCTAAAGTGTGGCTGAAGGTCATATCCATGGATGCAGCATCCATGGGAAACATCACTGTTTTCTCCCCAAAGACATTCTCTGTGTCGAGGGTGACCTGATGAAAATAAGTAACAATTTCAATCATGGAAACAAATTAATAAATAAAACAGTTTTCTGGCCATTAAGTTGAAACAAGTTACTACTTTTTGCAGATTTTCAGCTAATTTACAGATCATTTCTTAGAGCTTTAGATAAAATTGCTCTATCTCATAGCCCCTACTATAATAATAGTAATTTAAAAAAATTATATACAAAGGGAAAAAAAAAAAAAACTTTTCAAGAAGTTTACCTTTGCTAGGAAGGTGGATAGCAAAATTAAAGACATCACAATACGTGAATAAGAATAAGAATAATGAACAATTAATGAATAAATGAACAATTTTGAATTCTATCCAAGATTACCTACAAGTATACACTGTCCCCCCTTACAGATATTATACAATAAAAACAATTATCACAAAGCAATCTAGCACACCAGTAAACCAAGGGGTGACTGCAAATAGAAGTGAGTGTATGTAAACTCACCTCATCTCCTTGTGATGATTGTAGAGGGGCATTCAGTAGGGTTTCCATTCCTATAATAGGTAACTTAGTTTAATGAACTGACACAACAACAAATAATATCAGCCAATTGAAAAAAATATATTCTAACCCTTTATTTGTTGAATCCCATCTTCACTGCCTTTCAACTGGACCCTGTTATAAGAAAACATTCAGTACTCGTTAAAATGAGTGAGGAGTTTCATGAATATAGAAGTCTAAAGATCATGACCAAAATGGAGGACTAGGCAGATATTCAATGACTTTACCTGTTTTGTGTGGTTACAGGTGCTGAGGAAAAAAAACAAGATAAGGATCAAAAAGTTGTTTAACACTCAAAATGAAGATATTCGTACATACATTACATACTTGTTAACTCTTGTAATGCACTTTGGACAGGAGTGTTTTTTGCATCCCTTCATAAAAAGAAAATAATCATTAGAATATATAATCAGTGTGCCACATAGAAAGTTACATGAGGGTTTTCACTTTCTCACTTTGAAAAAAGAAGGACATCATCAGCAGGGGCAAAACTAACTCTTCTTGAATTCTTCTTTTCCCCTGGTTTGACACATTCCACCTTGATGGGAAAAAACAACAAAAAAAAAAAACACACAAAAAAATAATCTTTACATTTGATTCCCATATTCTTCAGTGAGAATACACTACAGGTGGTGTAACAATATAATTAGGATGTTAAATCTTCACTAGTTTATGTAATAACGGTCAACTAAATCTCTAAAGTTATTATTAACAGATATTCATTACCATATTTTCCTGTTCTTCTGGCTCATAGAACCTGCTGGATTTACGTGGTGCTTTCAAAATCTAAAAGTGGCATAAAGGGGGAATCCATAAGATAATATTAATGCCACTGGTTTATCAACAAATAAGGGATGTGAGGATTTTGCCAAAAAACAAACTGGTATGTCACTGACCGAGGAAATACGCCGCTTCGACAGCCCACCACTTTCACTGTAACACAGAAAGATCAAATCACAGCACATTATTGTGAAGCTGAGCTTCACATATATAATCTCTATATAGTTTATATCCACACACACACACACACACACACACACACACACACACACACACACACACACACACACACACACACACACACGTTCACTTACTCATTCTTAGCTGGATCCAAAAGCTCCATTTTTGTCTGAAAAAACATAAGAACAGTTTATGTCAATACAACAGCTGATGTCATGTCACTACCAAGCAGTATGAATATTGGAGTAACAGAAAACAAAAAAATATTTTGAGCGAGCTATCAGTGCAAAGCATCGAGGGTTGGTGCTGACAGACTGATGATTAGCTTAGCTTTCATGTCATATTATCTTCATGAATATTTACTTACAGCGATCATTGTGCACTGCGAAAATCAATCCTACGATGAATGCAAGTCGAGTGTAATATGGCAATACAAATTTATGTAACGTAAAATATATCGGTGTGATTCACTTTTGCCAACACAAACGCCATAAAACAAGCATGTATTATGTATTACCATACATATCATCCCGACCATTTTACCTTTATGACATACATAACTTATTAGAAATGACTTCCAGTTCTTTTTCACTCTTTGTTGTTAGCGGTAGCTAGCCATTTGTAAAGCGAACGATTAAATAAAAAGGACTGAATTTAATGTGAATAAATAAAGCATACCTTCTTTTGGTTTAACCGTGACCCAGATATCTTGATAATTATGGTTGCTATAATCTAGTAGCTCTTGTCATGTCGCTCACGCTAAGCGGCTAAGACACAAAAACACTATAGTAGAGCTAAAGTCAATCGGCCTCAACGCTCACGTCTGAGTTTTGAATTTAACCGCCGTAGCGCATGCGCAATGTAATACTGTCTGACCCGGTTACCTTTTCCGACTTTATCATGTTTTCTACTTTGTTGTAATGCTACGGTAATTTAACATGAAAAATATTAGTCACAGAAAGAAAGTTATTTTGAAGTTAAAGTAACAAAGAGAGAAAAACACACCACCGACTTCGAGTTGCCATCATATATCGGAAATGACGTTTTAACGGGAACTGGCTGTGAGGGCGGGACGTTTTTTGAAAGCGTACGCGGCACTATATCGACTGTTGGCGATTCCGTACCCTGTCAGAAAGGGTAGGATTAGAGATAATTGTCAAGTTTAAATGTATCTATATCAACGGATTACATTTCAGTAATGTGAAGTATTGCCAGTGTGCGTAAAACAGCCTTCACAGGGAGGTTACTTTCTGTTTTTTTTTTGCAGATTTGCAAATAACCGAAGTCATTTATCATCTGTTTTTTTCTATACAGGGAGCTTTGCATTCGTTGGCATTTCAAGGAGAAAATGTCTTCAAAAATTCCCAGAGGTGAGTTCACCAGGCAACTTTTTCACGTATTTATGCCATCAAATGACTGCAGATTCCTCTTCTGAACCCCCCGTAACTACTGTCTTTTCCAGGCCTGCAGTTGCCTGCAGAGACGAAGAAAACCAGGCATAAGATGGAACTGAGAGACACAGCAGCTGTATCTGCGAATGCTGTTCACAAAGATGGAGCTCTTAAACAAAGTAGAGACAACATACAGCGGTAAGAAATTACACATCAACTTTACTACTTCTAAAAGGAGGTAGATGCCTTTGGCAGTGCTGGTCTGTAACTTCTTACAGGAGTAAATGGCACTAGGTTGGCTGTTGAAAATTAGATCTCAACGTGTACCTTAAGTAGATAAAGTTATCGGAAACTCACCAACTTTCATCTTACAGTTTTCTTTTAGCCTTTAGTGTCTCAATGCACAGGGATGAAGGTGCTGTAGGCATTGCCTCATAATATACACTTGGGTCTTAACATTGTTTCATCAGAAGCCAAGAAGGACATGTGTCAAATGTTGTCTTGACGAGTTAAATCTCTTGCCAATGCATACCACAGGAAATAATTCTCTTATTTTCTCCTCCAGAAATAATGTTGCTTCCAAAGTTCACAAAGGGTAAGTCTTCAAATTACTGCTTTTTTACAGATTGCACACAATGTCTAATCAAGTTCTTCAGTAGTGCCTTTTCTACCTGTCCATAGAGTCTCCAGGTATGACCTACAGGCAGAGCTCAAGGAGCAAAACCAGAATTTGATGGCTGCCAATGCAGAACTGCAGGAAAACCTCACAGAGAAACAGGTGCAAAGACTACTTATGATTAACTGGAAACTTAACTTCATGCTTGTATCTGGAGAACCTAATGATTCATAATTTTACTGCTACTTTTGTAAATATATTATTTTCAAAGCCATCGAAAAGTTTGACTTGTCAACATAACCTAAAGCTTATCAAGAAATCCCATTTTAAATAAACACAGCAATCAAGTGAAAAAACGTCAAGATTTTATAGTTTAAAAAAATCACAAAATAGTATTCTCTACAAAATGACCAAGAAATTATTAGCTTTTAAGTTATGTTTTTTCATGATCAGAACTGTGATTCTGTCAGATCAATGCTGAACCAGTAAAGTTTCATTTTCAGCAAATTTTCCTCAAGAAAGTTACTGAGGAAGTTATCAAAAAGGTTCAAAAGTATTTATGTAACTCTCTAGGGTGTACTGTATCAGCAATTTTGTAAACATGCCCTTCGTATATACTGTATCATGATATCAAACCCCTTTTTCTTACAGCAGTAGTGTTCCTGTTCTCTCTAATATCTTATTCACAAATACAATAAAAAAAAAAACCACCGAGGAACCATGACGCTCAGAAAGAACTGCAGTGGAAACACATGTGATATCAGTATATTGTATAGCAGTATTAGGTTTTAGATTTTTTTAAGACAGCAATTTGTTTACATCCAGTAAAAAAAAATTGTAACTTATTTTGCAGAAAAAAGTAGCTGAGCTGGAGCTACAATTCAGTGGTCTTGAAAAGGAGAATGCAGAGATCCAGAGAAACCTGAAGAACTTTCATTTAGTCCTTGCTGCTGCAAAAATAGACCCAGGTAAACATGTTCTCTAAACATCCTCTGCAGGCTGCTTGTTTTTATTTGATAGAAATAAATGCAGTGTCTCGTTGATGCTCAGTTTCAGGAGAACAACTTGGAGAATCTGCACAGCAGAATGAAGAGCATAGAAAAGAAGTATTGGTACATGTTTTTTTTTCTACCTCTCAATAATATACATTTACAATAACTTTAGTACAAACAAGGTGAACACATTTATAAAGAATTTTACACTCATTTGTTCCATGCCACAAGACTACAACTTTACATAAGTCACACATTCATTTCTTTCAAGTAATGACAATGACAAGTAACCCACTTATATTATTTTCAGAGCCTCTCTACAGACCTGATGAATGAACTGAAGACTTTCAGTGACGTTGCATCGCAGCAGCATTCTCGTCTGCAGGTGAGCCCCCCCTGCTCCTGACGTTCATCAGTACCTTTGTTTACCAGACTAACCTCAATTTTACTTGTTTGGGGCTACAGTATCTGTGTTCACTGAAACCTTTGGCTTCCTGTCTCAAACAATGTTCAGGAAATACAGAAAACAATGGAAGATCTCCGTGAAAGTCGGGAGCACATGATGCAGGAGAGAAATAACTTTGCACTGGAAGCTGCCGACATGGAAAAGGCTGTAGCAGCAGCAGAAGTACTCTTGTCCTAACAATGTACAAAACTCAGCATGTATATGATGCTTAATATGTGTTTTTCTTTTTTAATGTGAACTTAATAAATAATGAATAATAATGTTTTGTTGTGTTTATTTGTTTAGTAATTTCTCCACAATAGAAAGTGGAAACTCTTTTTTTTTTTTTTTTCCTCAATCCAGTATCACTTCCATCATGTTTATGCAAATGTTGAATCTCTGAGAATATTGATAAATAACTGATATACTTTATGATTAATGTTAAGCGGCTAGATTTGATCAACCTCTTATTGTTCTTCACAAACCGTGGGCCTCGGGCTGATTATTACAGCAGTCAACCTTCAGTATAAAGGACTGTCTCAGAAAATTAGAATATTGTGATAAAGTGCTTTATCTTCTGTAATGCAATTACAAAAACAAAAAACCCATGCACTCTGGATTTATTACAAATCAACTGAAATATTGCAAGCCTTTTATTAATTTAAGATTGCTGATTATGACTTACATCTTAAGAAAACTAAAAAATCCTATCTCAAAATATTAGAATATCATTACAAAGTAATTTCTGTTTTTTTAATTGCATTATATAAGAAAAAGAACTAGATCACAATATTCTAATTTTCTGAGACAGTCTTGTAATTTGTAATGCAATTCCACATCGCCAACCTGTATATTTTTGTCATTCCCTCCCCGTCCAGAAGAGGGCAGCATTATGATTTGTCACAACCATTCCAATGCAAATAAAACGAAGAAGTCCATAGCGGAAGTAAGCTAACAGTCGCCCTTCACACAGCATGGTAACTCGACTTTGATTTACAGTGAGTAAATTTAAATCCTGAGGAGTTTACGAGTGGAGAAATTTACATGTGTCTTAGTATTGTTGCCCCAAATTAGTTTGTGTTCTGGTGTAGACGGTATTACTACTTCAAGAACAGTTTGGTCAAACTGTCAACCAAACAACAAGCTAGCATTTGCGCCAGATTGTTGAAGTAACTTAATCCGTATGTTTGTATGTATGTATGTATATACTTGCATGCATGTATACATACATGCATGCACACATACAAGTAGTGTAGATTTGTGTTTTGGTTTAAAAAATTATGAGGTCCTTTTTGTCAATTTGCCTTTTAAAATGAACGGAATGAATTTTGTTGTATTCAGTGGTATTCTAACAGATATTTAAAAAATCGCAACTATAAAAAAAATGAAACATTATTTCACAATAACAAAAATACAATCAAATCAGTCAGGAATTAATGTAGAATCTGTCAGTAAAATAAAAAAAATCACATGAAAAAATGGCACATAATGGCCAATAAGCCAAATCACCTTAAAATTCATCCAGAAAATGGCATGCAATTTATAAGCAAAATGCTATTTTTTGGAAGATTTACATATATACACCTACAGTTATTAAAAATCTCCCTCTTCCTCCATCAACTGTAACTATTATTCTAAGTGAATTGACAGAGAAAAACGGACATTGTTTTCCACAGAGCCCGACCTGAGGACACTGAAGTTAAATGTTGCTCTCTTTTTTTGTATTTGTCAAGTATAATCGTAATGTGTATGTTGGTTTTCCAAGAATGACTTTTACCTGAAGTGCAACATCTGATCGCTCTGCTTTGTTTTCAGGACATGTCTGCCGCATGTGTGAGGGGGCTGTTTTACCATGCTGTGAGAACCACGTGCCGCAACAGTTCCTGCTCTAGGACACCTGCAGCCAGGTTCCCCTTGTTCAGCGAGGGATGGGACATCTCAGCCTCCTCTAGGAAATGGTCTCCGTTCTCCACAGCAATAGATGACACACAAGAAACTCCCGCACCAACAAAGAAAAAGCAGGACCCCCGTTCACGTGTCACGATCTCCAGTGTTGGTCGGAAGATCCCTCATCGGCAACTGCAGGTGATCAGCGAGGCAGGAGAGAACCTGGGTGTCATGCACCGTGCTGATGTGATCAGAATCATGGACGAGCGGGGTCTTAAACTGGTCGTGCTCAGTGAACACAAGGACCCTCCTGTCTATCGGATGATGAGCGGCAGACAGATCCACGAAGAACAGATGAAGATGTGGGAGAAACAGAAATCCAAAGCAGGTGCTTGGAGTCATCTCATTTAGTTTTATAGTTGTATATCATAAATGTGAACAGATAGATTCATGTTTGAAAACCAGCTTCAGCCATTTCATTCATTCATTATTTATACTTCTTATCCTGCACTTAGTGTCACAGGGGTGTGTGGAGGTTATCCAAGCTGTTATTTGGCAAGAGGCAGGGTTTTACCCAGGGCCAGTCTCCAGTAGATCACTGGGGCCGCATACTGAGACATACAGCCATTTACTCTGTCATTTACACGTCTAGGCAATTCAGGGCCTCCAGTGAACCTACTGCATGATTTCGGACTGTTGGAGGAAACTGGGGAATCTGGATAAAACTCACGCAGACACAGGAAGAACATGATAACCCCACACAGGTCCTCCCCCTTTGAAATCAAACCAGTGATCTTCACTTAACCTATTTCACAACAGTAAATTAAAGTTAGCTGCAGGCTGTAGACAGTGTCTTTTTCTATACCAGCCCCAAGCTATCAAAGTTACTAACTAGCCCTTCCTAGTAATTTCCCAATGATAGTAACCAAGTTTATAATTCTTTTTGGTTTTTGTGATTTCATATGACACAGTTCATAATAGCATTTTTTTTTTATCCTTGGTAAGTTCACTGCATGGCTTTGCCAATCATGGGAAGATGCCATTGGCAAACTGGCAATTACCGAAATGTAAAAGGTAGTTGTTTGTCTACGTTACATTTTATTATCAGAAAATCGGATGTATTTAAATAAATAAGGAACTTCTATATTCAGTGATCTATGGTCTGATGGGTGGTGTTCAAATGCTCACAGAGGGTAGCAGAACATCACATCCACACCTCTTCAACTAATGTGATCTGCCTTTTAGTAACCTGGTTGTCAATATTCTATCCACAGCTCCCGTACAGGTGAAAGAGCTCACCTTCTCATCGGGCATTGCTGCTCATGACCTCACAAACAAATTGAAACAAGTAGAGAACTGGTTAGAGAAGAAGCATCATGTCAGGATCACGCTGCGGTCCTCACGTAGGGAACCCACAGAAAACCTGGTGAGGGGATCCACCTTCACCTTTTTTTGGTACAGTTTTTCAGTCGACTGATTAATCTTGCTGATTTATCAGAGAGGTTGAAGCACCAGTTTCCCAGATTCTGCTCAATTCCGTAGTCCGTCTGAAGCACTCTCCGCAAAAATGTCCATTAATGCGCACAAACTTTTTTTCTCCCCTCCGTCAGGACACAAACTTGGAGCAGATGGTGCAACAAATGGAGGTAACGGTCGGATTTGTCTCAAAACCAAGAGTCATACGGGACGGTCAAGCTGCCATGTGCATCCTCCGGCCTCCTTCAGCCAAAGAGCTGTCGAAAAAAGAGAAAAGTCCAACCAGCCTGCCCGGTTTACAACCAACAGAGGACGGTACTCCCCCTGCTGGGAACACAGAGACAACCCAGGGAAATCTGCAGCCATGAGCTCAAACACAACAAACCGGAAAATGTCCTTCATGCTGTTGGACTCCATGTTTAAATGTAATCGACCAATGCTGTGTGTATTGAAAGAGGGTAACACAATATATTGATGGATTTCGATTATTGTCCAAGTGACATAGAAAATGAGATTATTAATTCTTTTAAGAATTAAAAAAAAAAGCTGAACAACTAAGGATGTATTGTTTCTGATTTGACAATTTGTCCATTAGCTGTTACACTGTGAGGGCGGGTGTCAAGTGAACCTACTGGACTGCAGTAGGAGTCCTACGCAGACATGGAGAGCATGCAAACTCTAAACAGAAAGGCTGTGTTGGAAAAGAACCAGGGGACCTTTTTGCTTTGAAATGGAAGTGCTAACCCATGTGCCCATTATCTTTTTATTCATACACTACTCACAAAAATGGGATGACATGGGTCCCTCTTCCTCTAGGCTCACCACCCCGAGGAAGAGCCAAGGGGGTCGGGTGCAGTGTGAGCTGTCCGGTGGCCGGAGCAGGGGACCTTGACACAACCCTCGCCTGCAGAAACTGGCTCGAGGGACGTGGAATGTCACCTTTCTGGAGGGGAAGGAGTCTGAGCTGGTGCATGACAGATTCCAACTAGATATAGTCAGACTCACCTCCGTTCACAGAGTGAGTCCTGGAACCAGACCTCTGGAGAGGGGCTGGACTCTTTTTTTTTTTTTTTTTTTTTGTGTGGGCAAATTGATTGGCTACTGACTCGGCGCCTGCACGTTGGGGTTCAACCCCGTGGACGAGAGGGTAGCCTCTCTCCGCCTTCAGTTGAGGGTTCTGACTGTTGCTTGCAGCTATGCACCCAACAGCAGTTCAGTTTACCCTCCCCTCTTGGGGTCCCTTGAGGGCTGCGAGACAGCGCTCCTACTGGGGGCTCCTTCGTTCTACTGGGAAACTTCAACGCTCTCGTGGGCAACAACAGTTTGACTTGGAAGGGTGTGATTGGAAGGAACGGACCCCAGATCTGTACCCGAGTAGTGTTTTGTCGTTGGACTTTTGTGGTCATTACGGATTGTCCATAACAAACACCATGTTCAGGTGTGCATATGTGCACTTGGTACCAACACATTTTAGGCCGCAGTTCTTTGATCGATCTTTGATCCTGCGTGCAATCCTGTGGGGGATGCTCTGGGAACATGTGGTACTGAACCCCATTATACGGGCTGTTCGGTCCCTGTACTACCAGTTTCAGAGCTTGGTCCCCATTGCCGGTTGTAAGTCGGACTCATTTCCAGTGAGAGTTGGACTCCACCAGGGCTGTCCTTTGTCACTGATTCTGTTCATAACTTATGGAAAGAATTTCTAGGCGCAGCCGGGGCTTCGAGTCTCTGCTTTTTGCAGATGATGTGGTTTTGTTGGCTTCATCAGTCCATGATCTTCAGCTCTCACTGGAGCAGTTTGCAGCCGAATGTGAAGTGGCTGGGATGAGGATCAGCACCTCCAAATCCGAGACCATGGTGTGGAGTTCAAGTGTCTCCGGGTCTTGTTCACAAGTGAGGGAAGAATGGAGCGGGAGATCGACAGGCGGATCGGTGCAGTATCTCTGCACAGACTCTGTACAGGTCTGTCATGGTGAAGAAGGAGCTGAGCCAGAAGACGAATCTCTCAATTTACCAGTTCATCTACATTCCTGCCTTCACCTATGGTCACGAGATGTGGGTATTGACCAAATGAACAAGATCACAGATACAACCGGCCGAAATGAGTTTTCCCCGCAGGGTGGCCGAACTCTCCCTCCGAGATGGGGTGAGAAGCTCCGCCATCTGAGAGTAGCCCGGAGTTGAGTCGCTGCTCCTCCGCATAGACAGGAGTCAGATGAGGTAGCTCAGGTATCTGGTTAGCATGACCCCTGGACACTTCCTGGGGGGAGTTATTCCATCTGGGAGGAGGTCTTGAGGGAGACGGAGGACATGCTGGAGAGGCGATGTCTCTAGGCTGGCCTGGGAACACCTTGGGATCCCCCCTGAAGAGCTGGACCATGTGGCTGGGGAGAGAGAAGTCTGGCCTCTCTGCTCTGGCTGCTGCCCCCGCGACCACACTTCGGATAAGCGGCAGAAGTTTGATAGAGGGATGGATAGATACTCACAAAAATTTGGGAATATTTGGCCTTCGTGTGAAATTTCAGGATGAACCTAAAATGCACTATAACCTTTAGAAGCGAAGCCTCTAAACTTTTGAATACACATGTCCAACTGTTCAGTGTTTTAGTACTTTTTCCTTGCTGTTTTCTATCACGGAGCTTGATGGCAAAATTAACGACAGATTTTTGATCGACCAATAAATTTCCTTGTTTAGTCAGAATTGGTATTTAAACAGTCCTCATCATGCACTTCACATTTTGACATCATGAGACCCAAACGACACCTGACATTTGACCATCAGTACCTCACCATTGCAAGGCTCCAAAAAATTTTTTCTATCTATAAGGCATTGAAGTTAACGTCCTTTGGCCACATCCCACACTGATGACTGCTTCATTGTGGACAATGGCCTGCGTAACCGGACAATAAATGCCACTCAACTCCAGGCACATTTAAGGGAGGTGAGAGGCACCGAAGTATCAGACCATTCAAACTGTTTACATCAGCATGGTCTGTGTGCCGGACCACATCGCCGAGCACAGGCGTCATTGCAAGGGACCATTTATCCTGGATGAGGCACCAATGGGCTTCGGTGCTGCTCTCTGATGAAAGTTGAATCAGCTGTGGCAGAAACTATGGCAACGATGTTGGAGAAGTCAAGGACAGCGCTATGCATCAGCTACTATTCTCAACAAAGGAGCCTTTGGCGGTAGTGGTGTTATAGTGTGGGCATGTGTGTCTAGTCCAGTGGTTCTTAACCTGGGTTCGATCGAACCCCAGGGGTTCGGTGGGTCAGTCTCAGGGGTTCGGCGGAGGTCAAGACACACATTGGTGATGACATCACTGGCCGCAGGTGATCACGCTACATAGCTTGGCCTATCCGTGGTGCAGGGATTTTGGCGCGCTCAGTTGTAGTAACTTGTGACTGTCGTGATGGTACGTCATGTGATTTCTTTCTTAATATTTTAATCCCTTGTCGGGCAAAAAAAGAAAGCGGTCGGAAGAATACGTACAATACGGATTCACATGTATGACGGAACGTGATTGGAATCGATGTCCTAACTGCATGATTTGGAATGACAAGATGAGCAATTCTAGTCCAGCACCGGCAAAACTAAGGGAAGGCTGCATGGAGATGGGAACTACAAGAACATAGCGCTTGCTGAATTCAAGGTGAAGGGAGCCAGATTCGATGAAAAGGCTACTCTGCCTGTTCTTTGTACCCATCAACGAAACGATCCTCGATCCATTAAAGAAGGGTTCGGTGAATGCGCATGTAAAACAGGTGGGGTTCAGTACCTCCAACAAGGTTAAGAACCACTGGTCTAGTCAATACAAAACCGCATAGTATCGTGAGTGACAAGGACGTATCTGTTGAGGACGGTCTTGAGGCGAGGTAGAGGTGGTGACCCCCAGGAACCAAAGCGGGCCCTCCACATCCTCTCGGTCCAAGGCCAGGGTCCAGATCTCCAAACCGATGGTGGATGAGCCCTATTGTAGTTACAGAGAGCGTTGAGAAACAGACAGAAAGTATGTCTGCTTTTCATCCAGCAGGATTCACTTTTATACAAAGGAGTAAACAATACAGGCATTGAGATGTGTAATATTGCACACAGAACTGGTGGCAAAACAGATAGAAATGGAATGTGAAACGCTAACTATCTTCAAGGCCGTTGCAGGACCTTGAGAGCGTCAATGGTACTGTGTCTCACAAGAGAAAAATAGAAAAGTACAGAAATGGGGAGTATGTCTCAGAGAGAGAGGTAGAAAAGTACAGGGAATCTCAGAAAATAGAATGGTAACAGAAAATTATCCGGCAATACTACCCGAATAGCATAATTATTGTAACATCATAATTTCAGTTCCCCTTCATAAACAACGCAGGTTTCATTTTATCTTCATGTATGACAATGCAATCCAGCTCATTGAAGTTCCATCATTTGGGAAAGGTTTCTGGAGACTGTGGGACCTAGAATGGTGTGACCTGCACTTTCTCCAGACCCGAATCTAATAGAAAACCTATGGGATCAGCTGAGTCACCGCGTAGCGCCTCATAATTCTGTATGAAGGAACCTCAATGACCTGACAGCCGCCCTTCATGCCTAAGCAGACCATCGGCTGATTTGTGAACAACACGATCATCGAACTGTGATTGATGCTCAAGGGCGCATCCCAGTTGTCGAGACCGTGACATTTTTTGATGTGGTATACCCAGCCAGGGGCGATTTGTTTTTAAGGGTGATCTGGGCGACGCATCACCAAAGTGCGAAAAGGAGGGAATTCTAGAAATGACATTTTACCGCCTTTACAGAAGTTCTGACCATCGTAGCTGCCTCTGAATGTAATGTCTAGTCAACAGTAACGCTCCATGGGGAACTGGCCTTTTCTGGGTGATTTTCAGTCAGGTTGAAATCACCCTGAGATCTCTCATACACACCTATTTTTAATCTTCATATTCAAGAGATATCTTAAGGTGAACTGACAATTTCTTCTTTAAATGAATGCTCAATCCACAATGGTCAATGTAAATAATTTTCCTCATGAACAATTTTAGATGTACCTTCCTTATAGCCTCTGTAACTAGAGTGAACCTTGTGTTTATCTTGCCGACTATTGGTTACAAGGGGTATTGCTATGTAATTTTGACAAACCAAAATTGTGCTACTTGTCAAGGCATCTGTTTATTTACCTCTTTAATGGGTCAACTTAGTCATCATCGCAAAAGCTGCCCCCCTTGATAATGTCATGAGCTGCCACGGCCCACCACTGTTGTTGGTTTTTGTTTCAATTAATTGCTTGGGATGAGGAACTCACCTCTACATGCTTCTATTTAAATGCTTTACTTTCATGATATAAAATCACTGTAGCATGAGCTTTTTACAATTTGCATACATTTGTTTCAAAAGCAATATAGCCCTCGCTTTTTGTGAGTAGTATATACATATATATATATATATATATACATATAGTGTGCAAAAAAATAAAGGGAACACTTAAAAAACACAATGTAACTCTAAGTGTTCCCTTTATTTTTATATACAAACTACTACAACATATATCCAAACTACATCCGAAATGCCACTACTTTTCAATATTTCTTCTCAAATGAAATAAATTTCTCTAAAATATTTTTACTGGCAGTTGATCCGTCAAATCAAAAGCATTCTCTACCAGGGCTGATAAAGTCAAGGAAACGTGCACAAGGCTGGCACAATGTGGGCTGAAAAATTGGAGGAGATAATAGGAAAATTATGAACGACCTCAATTTAGATTTAGATCGTTTAAAAACTGCACTCACAAGGTTTTCCCAAAAAGAGGAATAACATATCACAGAAACATCAGTGATATGGACAGGACCATGAATTTTGGTACAGATTAGCTCACCCTTTATCCTTTAACACTTTATATCAGAATCTTTGTAATAATAGGTTTCAAATATGACTAGCTGTAACTCCTTTATCATTTTAAATGTGGATTTATGTGTTAAATAAAATCGAATGTATCAATCAACTAAGCCTCATGTTCACTTCATTTAGGTGATGAAGTCAATAAACGTTGATGATTACGTTGATGAATAACTTTGTCGTTATTCAGTAGGTTAAAGGGTGTCAAAGTGATGTCACCGACTGTTTCCTACGGTGTGCGCTTCCTGAATGAAGAAATTAGGCGCACGTGAGAAAAAACATTAGAGCGATGCTGTTGCATGTCCTCTGCTTTATTCGAGACTCATCATGTTTTTGGTAAAAAAAAAAAAAAAAACAAGAAATTTGGTGTACAGATACATTCACTTGTCACAGATACGTGTTTTCTTGACAAACATGTCAGTTCCACACCGTTCTACTTTCAATATACCCTTCAATAACAGATACTGTCTCAGATTCTTTTTGTTTTGTTTTTTAACTAATCATATCTGAGCTATATATATATTTTGGAAAAACAAAAAAATTGGAGTGAGATCTTTAAAAGACGTAAAATCAACTTAAGACCCTCCCCCCCCCCCCAAAAAAAAAAACTTTCCTATATTGTATTAAAAGAAATGAAAGCCAACTAGCATGCATGAACAACATTTGTCAATAAGCCTCGAGTACTTTGTAGGAGGAGAAGGGTTTAACAAAGTGATAGTCCAGGTTGCCGCAGTGAGGGCACTGCTGGACGTTGCTGTACTCGGAGAAATACTGCATCCCGACCCGAACGTCCACCACCGGTTTCCCGCAGTGCTTACAGTTGAGCCGGGCCTGAGGACACACAAAAATGAGATGGATCCGGGTCAGGGTGGTGAGCAGAGGTCACGATTTGACAAATTAAAACAGGAAAGACCCTCACATGGTTTAACAAACACTACCGAGCTACCATATAGAACTTCTCTCACTCCTCCTCCTATTCTGTCTGCACTTATTTCCCTTCATCAGTGCATGATAGCAACCTCCTACCTTCTCCTGAGTCCGTAGGCTCTCTCATTTCGCAGGTTTCCAGGGGACATGGCTTGATCTACAGCAGGAATCTTGCCAGGTGTCCGACATTGTTAATTCTTTCATGAATATTAAAGCTCTCTGTCAACTATAACTACTGTTATTATTACTATATCAGTGTGAGATCATTTGTGCCTGTCCCTCCCAACCCTCACACCCTCCTCTGTCTTTAACTCTTTGCTTTTTATCCCTCTCTTTCGCTCGCATTCTTTCTACCCCAAGTCGAGACAGAAGGCCGCCCACATTGAGCTTGGCTCCGTCCAAGGTTTCTTCCCAGTAATAAGCAGTATTTCCTTGCCGCTGCGGCAAAGTGCTTGCTCATGGAAGAATGTTGGGTTTCTGTGAATTTTTTAGAGACCTGCTCTATGTGGAAAGTGTCATGTGACAACCGTGTTGTGATTTACCACTATATGAACAAAATCTGACTTGGCTCGACCAAAATTTGGTCAAAACCTGACTATTCCTCTGGGTTTCGGCTGTCGGGGACAGACAAAGCCTCCGACCCACGACTGCCTCTTCTGTCTGTGTGACAGAAAATTTCAGGTTAAACAGGGCTCTTTTAAGACATAATTTAACCAAGAAAAAGAAAACGAAAGAAGAAAAATCGCCCCTTTATTTGATTCGGTAATACTCCATGCCTCTGGCCTCGTGAAGGCTGTGGTTGTAAAATAATTTTGTGCTTTCTTGAATGTGAAATGTATTAAGACATCTGTGTACTTTGGTTTCACGGATAATTCATGGATGAAAATGAACGTGCCAAAGGGGAAAAGTCATTTTTTCTACCTCTCTCTGAGATACATGTTCTTATTGACAAAAGAAACATTGTTACTTATGATGCTTTCAATAAATATTTTTCCAAAAAGGGTCCAGGTTCACCAGTTCTTTATAAAACTGAATTTAAAAATAAACTAGCCCGGGTTACACTGTCTGTTGCACTATATTCCAATTGAATGCAAGCAATGATATAATTTAACATTTACACCCAATTTGTAATTTCCAGGCTACATGTGCAGCCAGTTCACCCTAACCCCCATGCCTTTCACCGATTAAAAATATGATCTTTTCTGATCTGATATCCCAGGGTCTTGTTGATCATGTCTTGATGTAAGGAGCTAAACAGGACATTTCTGCTATGAAACAAGCCTTAGATCAAATCTTTTCTGGTCAGGCTTACACATCAGGTCTTCTGGAGACCGAGAGGAGGCGTTCTAACCTCGGTTCGATTGTTTTTCGATGCCAAAGGAATTAAAAAAAGAAACGAAAATTTCACACTTGGGAGTTGGACGAATGTCGAGCTGGATGATTCTTAGCAAACTTCACGGAATCACACCGATGAAAGGCTCTCGGGCTAATCTTAGCCCTCGCCATGTTATCTTTTTTGAGTTCTTCCAATTGCATGTGATTGGTATGATGGCAGATGGTCCTTTCCTGCAGCTTATCAATTACAACATTTATAACATTTATAATACGGCTGTATCCGCCGGAATGTGTTTTCCAGCGTTTATACCTGGCAACACGGTGAAGCAGCCAGTATGTCGTAGGTATACATGGTGCCCAGCTGGTGCCAGCTCCCGTCCCAGCGCGACTTGCACTTGATGCACACGATCTTGTGCACGCCTTCTAGACAGTCCACACAGATGGCATAGAGGTGCATCAACCTCCCTGTCGAGACGGGGAGAAATGCGATCAGCAACCGAATGAGTCGTCCGACGTTCTTGGATAAGCGATTGACTCTCGATGACGTTTGTAGTTTATTGTCATGCTGTCGGTGTTTCTGAGTCCGTCACGGACCGGCGCGGCCCGGCCGACCGTGGCTGATTGCCTTGATGCTGCATTTCCTCACTGATTTTGTGATTTACGGAGGTAAATGAGGGAATACAAAGCAGCTCAGTGTCCGAATCGATGCTCAGATTAATGCAATCAGAGCAGCCCGCCGTAACCTCATCCTCCAGGACAGAACCATGGATGCTGTGTCCCTAATACACATTGCAGAATAACACTAAACACGGACACTAACTACCCACAAGTACCATGTCTCATTACACACACACTTTTTGAAATTACATCCTAATTAAAGCTTTCTATTTTTTTTTTTTATTCAACCAGGCACAAAGGGTAAAAAGATGAATTAATAACTGTCATGTTGATGCAGTTCAGGGATTATACATATCAAAGCTGGAGGGGCAACATATAAAAGAAGCTCCAGGCAGCCCCCACACTCATTTATAGTGACGCAGGACCATGCAGAAGCTTTCAAGTCTAGACAAAAAAAAAAAACCAAGAATGATGGATTAAACAATCATGGATTATCTAGTTATCCTATTCTCTCCTAAGCCCCCCCCAATTATTTTTTCTTGCTTGACTGTTTTGAAATAATGAGAAAACAACGGAGTAAACTGAGTCATCCATAAAAAAAAAAAAAAAAAAAAAAGGAATAACCTGTGAATAATCTGAAAATTAAAAATCAGCTATCAATTCATTAGTAAATATAAGTAAATGAGGGGGTAAATTATAATAAGAAGAGCCCATATCTTTCCTTATTTAAAAAAAAAATGAATTATTTACATATTAAGAATGTGAAGGTGCGATGCTGTCTGTGCTGTCAAACATTTCTGTCAAACAACCTCAATAAATTCGGTGACACACTGCACACTGGACTCTTTCAACAATGTTGAAAGAAAAGTGAAATTAAAATGCGGGAAAATCCTTCAAATGATCCACAGATGAAAAGGATGGGATCCGCTAATGAGGCTAGCACGTAATGAAGATCTATAATCAGATAATCATTTGTGCAGATGATTTCTCATCGCCAATTACTCTCTTTGATCATTTTTTTAAAATAGTGTTTTCATATTTTTTTAATATTTGAATATTGTTTTAACATTTCTTAAATATTAAAAAAATTACATTTAAAAAAATGTCAGTTCAGATCTGACCTGAAGAATGGAGGGGTGAAACGTCTACAAGTGAAAAAATTCAATTCCAGTTGTCAAGACAAGAAGATTTTAACAAGAATTCACCACGACCCGGATGACTGAGAACCTCCACAGATAATATGGAGTTTTCTTCATAAAAAGGATTTAACACCAACAAATGGACTTGATGAAAACTTTCAACTGTCGTTCTAGATTGTACTTATATTTCCATTTCATTCGATATCGGTGAGTCATTAACAACCCGAAAACAGGTATAGGAGGATCTCAGGTTTGCGTGACGAACGACAAACCGGGTCTGACCTTGCAGGTGACACGGAACGTCGTACTCGATCTCATCGTGGCGCGATGGGCTGAGAAACAGTGTCCCGTCCACCAGGGGAAACTGCTCGAACACCGGCAGCGTCCGGTGGCACAGCGCGCAGTTAACCACGTTCCTCTGGCTGGCGCTGAGGGCCGACAGGATGAACCTGCATCGGGACAGTGAACGCATGAAAGTGTGCCTTTCCCTCCCAAACCCTCACGCCCTCCCTCTTTCTTTTTCCCTTTCTGCCCCGAGTGGTCAAGGCGGAAGGCCGCCCTGCATTAAGCTGGGACCTGGTCAAGGATTCTGCCCGGTGCAATGCAGTCTTGCATGCTCCTGGAGGAATATTGTATTTCTGTGAATCATTTTAAAGACTGTGATCCAGAAAAGCTCTACATGCTGAGTGTCATGAGACAAATAAAATAAATATAAATAAAATATAAATAAAAATCCGATATAAATATAAATAAAATATAAATAAATATAAATATATATATAAAATATAAATATATAAATAAAATCCGACTTGATGTCATCGCCGCGGGTGTCTTCCACACACCCCTGTTTCTTTTCTCCTCAAAACTCTTATAACGCCATGGTGTATCATTTGTTCTCTACGTATTTGGCCGAGGAAAAAACAGATGCCCACAAAACAAAATACAATTTGTATTTTTATTTCTCCGGTTCTAGAAAATACAGGACTGTCTCTTAAAACTACAATATTGTGATAAAGTTCTTTATCTTCTGTAATGCAATTAAAAAAACAAAAATTGCTATTTCATGATATTCTAATATTTTGAGATAGGATTTATGAGTTTTCTGAAGATGTAAGCCATAATTAGCAATATTAAAATAATTAAAGGCTTGCAATATTTCAGTTGATTTATGATGAATCCAGCATGTATGACATTTTTTTTTTTGTAATTGCATTACAGAAGTTAAAGAACTTTATCACAATATTCAAATTTTCTGAGACAGTCCTGTAAATAAATGAATAAAAATTGCTTTCCGACTTTAAGATCGGATGGCAAATTCCGAAAAAAACGAGGAAATGAAAAACTGAGCCGGGGGCTAAACTCGATTTTGAATGTTGGTGTATTTCTTGTTTGTTTATTCTGCAATGTGACCCGGAACCGACAGGATTGGCCAGGCTTTCGGTGTTTGTCAGGATGAAGATGCATTCTCAAACCAAAACCCAGGGCCAACAGAATTGACAAATATTTTGCTCCTCAACAGCTTGCCTAACAATGACTCACTGTTAGTCTTACTTATCCAGTGGTTACTGAGTTTTGACACATACTTTCTCTTTGTTTCTCCTGACCCAAGGGATCAAAGAAACCCCATTGTTCCGTGAGTTGAAACTCATAACAAACTCAGGAGTGTCATGACTGATTTGCAAAAAAAGTAATAAAAAAAGAAAAAAACTTGAATTTGATGGAAAAAATTAATTTATTTTTAGCGCCACTGAAAAAGATCAAACTCTCAAAGATGTTATGTAGGACAGAAACATCTAGAACAACACAAAAGGAACGAATTATCATATATTATTTTTTAATTTCCCTTTTTTTGATGTGACCATAAGTAAATGTTGAAAAAAAAGTAAGAATAACCCCCCCCACCACTACGATTTTTTTTTTTTTTTTTTTTTTTTTTATTGAATGGACAACTTTTGAAATAGAAGATTCTTTTTTTTGTGAACGTGAAAGTCTTAATAAAATATCAAAGGCAAAGGACAACGGTTCTCAGGACCCATCACTGGGGGTTTAATATCAATATGCAAAAACTTCGAGTTCACGATTATTATGAAATCTGGAATTGTGTGACGACTGATACATATTTGGAACAGCCAAATTATCAATGTACACTGTATTTGTCTATGTACTTCGACATTAGATGTTTTAATCTCGAAAGCTATGATGTGCAATTTTAAAATCCAGACACAGACCACAGACTGACCCGAATCTTGTGTCATTCTAAATGACATTTTTGAGCTCTTTTACAAAAGTGTAAAGGACGGCTCATGTGCTCTTACTTCTTTTTTGAAAACAGGGGAAAAGTGTAAACTCATGTATCTTATCTCTCATTTCATGTATGCAAAAGTAATATAGCTACATACAGACAGATAGGATAGAAAGATAGGTAGATAAATGGATTGGTGGATAGATATCGATTTATGTACATACTTATATCTATGTATATATGCATGCATGCATGCATGATTGGATTTAGCAGAAAGTCTCCAAAAGCAAAAAGGTGTATCTATAATTCTTTGCATCTCAGTTGGAAAACAGTACGTTGAAATTACTCATATTTTCCACGGTTAAAACAGTTGGGAGCCTGGTGACTCATTGTCCAGTTGTAGATCTAAAAATGTCTGCGGGCATCACATGGGAGATGGGCACTTGCAAGCATACTCTCACTTTACAGTTTATTACTACAAATAGAATGAACTACTGCAGTACAATAATGCACTTCTCTCCTATTTATACTGTTAGCGATATAACGTTCAGTTATGATGGACTCTGTTCAGTGGGTATCTTGAGGCTACAGCTTGTACTGTGCTGTATGGCAATGAGTAGTGTGTGTTACTTGCAGGTTAAGAAAATATTTAAATTAATATATTAATATTTGTATGGAAAAAAAAAATATAAGCCTCTTTAAGTATGAGTTCAACCACATCACACGCTGCTGCCTTCAAAATAACATTTAAACTAAGCCAACGGTTCAACTAAACCAACACCTGTTAAACTTCCAAATAAGGCGCTTTAGGGTATAAACTGGTAATAAACTAGAAAAGGAGAACAGATAGAAAAAATAAAGTGCCAAAACCTTTTTGGGCTCAGGATGATATATTATCATGCTGATTTTGCCAAAATGCAGGGTGCAGGACGGAAACGCAGGAAGAAGCCTAATCTGCATGCAGAATGGAAAGAGCACAAATGCAAGTCATGTTATTCCTCTAAGAATGAAGACAGCTAACAGGGAACAACCCTGCGCAAGTTTGTTTCATGACCAAATGGGCAGCTATTTTTCAGTTATATCATACGGATAACAGCGGTTATACATTACATCGGCTATTAGTGTCCTGAAAGAGTGAACCTGTGTATAACAGAAACAGAAAGGAATAACAGGGCAAACTTGTTGACAATCGTGGTATACGGAGTTTGATAGTGTTGTGGTTCTGGTTTGATGACATGCAGAAACATGTCGATAAAGGAACTGTGCATGAATTAATTAACTTTAAATGTCACGTAATTAAGTTAATCTGTTGTTTGTAGCTGTTCCTGGTGTTACAGTGACTATTCTTTATTTGTGTGTCTAACAGGTTTATGTAATTTTCAACACTATTTGCATTTTAAACAACAGAAAGATGAATTACAGTGGTAAGGGGGGGGATGTTGGGTATGGGTAGGCTTAATCAGGTCGGCTTAAGCGGGAAAGATCAGCGCTGACATCTCACTCAACAGCAGCGGCTATGGTTTGTTGCCTGCCAGCGAAACACCTGTGAGGGATCTCGGCTTGACCGTCTTTTGCGCACGCCACGCCAGAAGAGCCGGAGAACCTGGTTGTTCCACTGAGCAAAACACCTGAGCAATGGAATGGAGGGTTGTCCCCTGGGTTGAGGAAGCTAGTCGTAGCCTGAGGGTGAATTACCCTTCCCAACCCCTAAATATCAAATATGCAACCCCTAAAAAAAAGAAACACAAAATTTTGATGTGATAACCACTGTTCCTTCTAAGCCACGTGTTTGCGCAAACGCGCACAGCTCCAGCGTTCTCTGCGCACAACGAAGCCAAACTGTAAATAAATTAAACACATTTATTTTATTTACAGTTTAGCTTGGATTTTATGTTGTGCGCAGCATAGATTTGCCGTGCGCGGACAACGCTGGAGCAGTGCACGATAGAGGGAACAGTGGTGACAACACGCCAGGTTGTGACTGGATATCATGACACATAACAACATAAAAAAAGGCCTCATTAGGTTATAATAATCATATTCTCCGTAATTCCCAACCTTTAAATAACAGGTTATCATATGGCTATTTTGAGGTGAAAATACCTGTTTTTGTAAAACCACCCCAGCCACAGAACTGCTCGACAGGCCTACCTGCGCAGTTCTTCTCCCTGGCCTGCCTGGGCGTCGTCCTCCATGCGAACGTGGTAGGTGTTGAGTTTATGGCGGGGGATGTGGGTGAGGAGCTCCGAGAGGTCCAGCCTCCTCAGGAACTGCACCGGTTGAGGATGGGTGCCGTCACCCACACCGCCTGAGGTGAGTCTGTGATGAAGGGGGAGGGTGAAGGACAGCGGCAGGGGAAGAACGGCTGCGGGGTCGAGGTGGGGGCCCCCGCCAGCGCCCCGGCCGAGGACTCCCCCGACTAAAAGTTGCTTCCTCTGCGTGTCCATATGGACCGCCGATTTGAGGAACTCTCCCAGCTGACGGGAGCCACGGAAACCCGGCCCCCCGCCTCCCGATCCGAGGATGGCCGTCGGCGAGAAGGAGAAACCGATGGGAGGGGACTGTCCTGGAGAGTCACACGGAGACTTTGGATGAGCGACCGACCCAAGAAAGGGTCCCGCGGTTGCCGCCCCTCTCTCTATAGAGTTCTGACGATCCACCGATTGTCTTCGAGGTAGCTCCTGACTGGAGGCCCTGTGAGGGAGTTTAGCTCCCCCTCCCATCAGCTTGCTTTTCCTGGGCTCCTCAAACAACCCGTCCCCAGACCCCGTGGCCCCCCCGCTGGCCCCGGTCCTCCCCATGCTCCTCTCAGATGGCTTCTTTTTCCGCTCGTCCTGCATCCGCTTCACCTGATACCAGTCGGTGTCTTTCTTCAGATGACCCTGACCGCATCGGCAGGAGCAGAACCTGAAGGCGAGGTCGTAACCTTTCTTGGTCCACATGTTCTGCCTGCACTGTTTCTCATTCCAGGACCGTGCACGGCCGATGCAATTGAACTGCACCAGGATGGAGCTCTCCCACTCATAGAAACATTGCAGATGCATCCAGTTACCATAGGGGCAGAGCTCATTGTTGCAGAGCACGCGTTGGTAATCGTCCTTCTCCAGGTCAATGGCCCGGCCCAGACTGCAGCCGAGAGGGGTGGCACACTGGACCTCTGTGTGATGGACGACAGAAGGGGAAGGAAAGATTGGCTTGTCTCATTAAAAACTCCACAACTGTTTCAGAAATAATATTAGTGTGTATATCTGATGACAGAGGCTGACTGGTTACTGGTGATCTCTGGAAAAAGTAAATCATATGTTAAGATTGTGGCAAAAAAAAAAAAAAGAGTGACCAATATCCTATGTGTGCTACCTGTTTCAACAAAATATCCAAATGAATGAGGTAGTGATAAACTTAAATGTTTAACAATCCATTACACAATGACAATAATAATAATAATAATGAATTTTACTTGAAGGTGAGTACACACCATGGAAAAGAATACACAATAGAAGTGACAAAGCAAATTGGCATCAATTGGAGCAGATCACTCCAATACTAGTGATAGTCTGGAACAACCAGTGATACTGGTTGACGATACTGGTTTTGCTTTGATTCCAGAAAAGGATGGTATCAGCTGAGTGGCAGGTTGTAATTTTATATTTAATTCAGATTGCTAGTAATGGGGGAAAATAGCTTTGAAAAAAAGCACAATATGTTAATGTGTCACCAGAAAAGTATCCAAAACCAAAGTGGTTCAATCTGCTAGGATTTAAAGGGCTGGCAAACCAGTAAAAAGCAGCCTCTCAATTAGAGATTCACACATAATAAAAATCAAATACACAACCTGGGACGCAAACGCAAAGGCTCTCTAAAGATTACAAAGGATTTCTTCTGGGGCCCTCGCCACCTCATTGACAGTGATTTACGAAATGAACTAGGCCATCCGAGCCTGCGAACCGCACTATTCACGTTCTGCCAACTGTCAAGTCTGGATGGGAATCAAGCAAATGTGGGCACGGTGTCGCTACAAGGAGTCAGCTCATGATATTTTACTGTGGATGCGTGCGCACGAGGCCTGGGGGTCCCCGAACTTCGATTCTGGGGGTAGCGTGGAGAAGGGGGCTCGAGCAGCCAAACAGTACCGGTTTAGTCCCGGCACTCATCCTAGCCTGACAAAGTGTTGTTGAGTAAGACATTGAACCCCTAACTGTGACCCTGGAGCTGCTCAGCAGCCACCGACTGCTCATGGTACGTCCACGGTGGGTTAAATGCACCGATCACTCAATTTCCTCTAGGATCAATGAGGTATTCGAAATGTAAATCTAAAAAAAAAAAAAAGAAAACAGTCATCCCTGGCCAGAGTAAAAAAGTAACAGAAAAATCATAATGTTTACCTTCATGCAAGAATCCAGTTGTGACAGATTTAGACAGTTAAGGATCTTAAAAACAACGTGTAACAGTGATTTGTTGCACAGACTTGTAAATGAAAAGTTCTTCCTGAACACGCCATAATCGTACAAAGGTGGTGGTGGAGGGAATTCTTTGACATTCTGTTCCCTTGTAAGTCAGACTGAAGTTGAACTTGGAGACACGGAGAGGCTGAAGTGCCAGAATTTACCCCGCCGGAAGGCCGCGGTCTCTGCGTAAACAAAGTCAATCAGACGCGGAAAAAGCGCACGGTCTTTATGAACTTATGAGGACCTCATTTCGCTTCATTTTCATTGGCCATTTTCTTTTCCTCCCGTGAGGTGCGAAGGGGGGGAACGCGCCGGATCTCCGTTTGTAAATCTGACACTTTACACACTACTCTCTCCGGATGCGTCACCGAGACCTCTCAGATCGCGATTTAAAGAAGCACACGGACAAGCAACACCTGCTCTTCCTTTCGGCTTACACCAAGCAGAGACTGCTTCAACAAGCACCAACTTTTACCCTCCACCACGATCTCCTGACACCGAGTGGCAGCAGTTCCACGGAATTGGGTGTAAAAGCAATCGCGTGTGTTGAGATGCGGGTGATCAGAAGCGCCCGTCGCTTTACTGCTTCTTAAAAATAGCGACGAATGGAATAAACGACCGGTTTCGTTACGGGCCTCCGCTCAATACCGAGCACCACCGCCTCTCCTTTGCAGATTATCCGCGAGGCATTAAAACCACCGGGATTCTGATTCGAAGTTTCGCACGGCGCACGGCTGCAGATGAACGCGGTGGGAAGTGGAGCAAGGGGGGGGAAACGGTTGCATCGTCGCAGTGCAAGTATGTCTTAGTCGCTGCGACAAACAAAAAGAAAAAAAAAAAAAAAAGAAGTTCTCCATCTGCGTCTGTTTCCTATCTTACCGCTCGAACGGTCGCTCCTGGGCGCAGCCGCCGCCGCGGCCGCGCCTCCCGTCGTGGCCGCGCAGGCTCCATTTTCCTGCTCGTCGCCGCTACTGTTGGTGCGCTTGCTTTTCTTGCCCTTGCTGTTCTTCTGGTTTGGCATTTTACGGGAATCTCGGGTGTCAGGCGTCGGGTACCCCTACAGCCGCACCCCCGTCACCCCCTCCTCCTCCCTCCCTCCCTCCCCTCCCCTCCCCTCCCCTCCGCCCACCCGAGCTCTAGGTGCCCGACGTGTCCGCGGGCTCCATTAGTGCGGCGTGGGGTCTTTGTGGAATCTTCGTGTTGTTGTTATTGGCCTCCTCGTGGAAGAAGGGCCCGACGCCGCGCTGTCAGCGGCCGCCCTCGGAGCTGCTATAACCTTTAAGAGGGAAGGCGTGTCCGTCTCTTGTTTTCGTTCCTGTTTTCTTCCACGCCCCACGCATGACATCACAACCCGATCCCCCCACCCCCACGCCACCCCGCCCGCATAGGCTGTATAAGGGTTTTGCTACTTTCAGGGTTCTGGTGGGAAACCTGGTGCTTTTCAGCTTCCGGCACACAGCTCGGTTTGACAGTTCTATGTATTTGTTTTTTTTTTTTTTTTTTTCGTATTTAATCAGAACAGTTTACCCGTGGGGATATAGGTACAACTACATACGTGTAATGCCCTACTTCAAAGTTTTTTTTTAAAAACAGATTTTTTTTTTGGAATGTATTTCTTGCGCCATGTTTAATTGTGAATATAGCATTTGCACATGTATAAAAACCCTCTAACTGCTTCCAAATAGTTGAAACGAGTGTGTGAAAAAACCTGTTACTTTGCAGTGATTTGGTCCTGAAAGCCAGTACATTATTATTATTATTATTATTATTATTATTATTATTATTATTATTATTATTATTATATTATTGACATTATTATTGTTGTTGTTGTTTTTGTTGTTATTATTATTATTGTTATATTATTGCCATTATTATTATCATTATTATTGCTAGTATTATTATTGTTGTTGTTGCTGTTTTCCCATTTTGATATTTGGTTTCACTGCTGTTTGGATCTTTTTCTCTGCCAGTAAAGACAGTATGTGAGAATAGTGACATACAACACAGTGTATACTGAAACTAAAGCAAAACTCAATTCAATCATTTTTTGTGTTACCACGATGAATACACTTTCCTTTTCATTGTACACATTGCAAAGTCATGTACAGCAAAACTTTTCTGTAATATTATTTATGTTTTTGTACTTTTGCACCGTGGGCCTTACAGAAACGCTATTTCAATCCCCTGTATGTGTGAAGCATATGGCAGAGTTGACTTTGACTAAATGGTTACAATGTGATTCAGTTTGCAATTTCAACTAGATTAATGAATGAATATAAACTTACCTGAGTAAAATGAAACGGGGGGATTGAAGTTTTTTTTAATCCCATGAAAATGAGAATAGATCATGTCATTTAAAAAGAAAGGAAAATTAAATACAGCATCACAACACTGGTCTGGGCCGCTTCACATTGTTTTGGTGGATGTTTTCCCACAGTACCTGAAGGCATCAGGGAATGCGGCGTTCAATGTAGGGAGGAAATCTTGCATCACATTTCAATGAGAGAGACCGTTTTTTATTTTTATTTGAAATATTCTAAATGCTCGGTGAGGAAGATGGTGCACTGCCGCAGACAGATTATAATTGGGCTTATGCTCTTGGGAAAATATAATTTTTCATGTTAAGTCAGTTTAAGAAATAAGAATGTGACGGTTACTTACACCTTTTTTGCTGTTGGGGTTAAATTTCCATAATCAAACCCCTTTTGGAAAACACAGGATCCCGAAATCATGTCATGTTTCAATAATTCAATTTTGACATAGTTTTTCCAAAAGATCAACGATTACAACTCGAATTTAAAGGAAAAAAGGAAATAAAAAAGGGACATTCCACAAAGTCCGACAACTGCATTATTAGGAGCAACCACCATGGGTATAGACAGAAAGGATGAAAAATACCTCCTAAACATATTGCTCACGGCAGCATTAAAAGCCATAATTATCAGGCTGTTAAAACCGGATCCCCCCACATATAATAAATGGATCCAAAAAGTATGGGGCATTTACCAGATGGAGCAAATTATATATTTATTAAGACTTCAGAAGCCTATCTTTACTAAACGATGGGTTCCTGCCACGTCTCTAATACGATAAGGTTTGACTCAAACAGTTTTTGACTGGCACTGGACATAAGCATCATATCCTTTAAGATTATGTGGAGTGGATTTTTTTGTTTGTTTTTTCTTTATAATTTTTCGCCCCCCCCCCTTTTTTTTTTTTTACTTACCCCAATATTTTTGTTATTTCACATCATGATTTCACATCATGACATGATGGTGTCATCTAATTATATGCGGTATATGCACCTGTCATTGATGTAGGGAAAAACTTAAAAAATGAGGTAAAAGAAAACAAACCCAAAGCATTATAAGTATCATTGTGTAAATTTAATTGTTTTATAAAGTTAATTTTTCTTTTTATCTTGCAGAAGTAGTTTCTGGCTATTTTCAGTTTTTCTGGCAAACCCTCCCGAATTAAACGAATATATTAAAAAATGTGAAATGATCATAAACTCAATTGAAAATCTTGATCTCTTGACAGTTTTCATAAAAAAAATCTCCTAAAACTGTTGGTTCCATGTTTTTTAGTCAACGTAAACAAAAAATAAAGCAGGCTCAGTGATCCCAATGAAAATGTTTTATTTCTCAGAGTGCAGGAATGTGTTCCTGACGATGAAGACCTCAACACCAAGCGCAGAGGTTTCATTTCTCCCAGGAGCTGACAATCACTGTCTCCTCCTGTTGGAGGCGGACGTGAACTATCCATTTGTTTACAGAAAAAAAAAAAAACAACTCAGACTGGAGAAAAATGACAGCCATGCAAGAAACACGTGTCTGCAGATCTTTAAAACATATCCACACTTCCTTTTTTTGGGCGGTGTGTGTCCTCCTGAGACACACAGTCTTGCTTACTCCATATCATGTGACTTTTCCAGGCTATGCTTTTATGCTTTCAGATTTGCAATGGTCTTAAGGTCATCAACGTTTTAGCTTCAGTTTCGTGCCATCTTGAAAACAGATCCGCTGTTCAATTCATTGGTACCATCCATTGGTCAGATATGTCAGTAAAGCATTATTAATGGCTAGATATTTGAAATAAGAAGAGAACAGTCATATTCTTACATAGAGCTGATGGATTCTCTTGTGGCACTGAGGTTGATCCTCTCACTGACATGATTTTACAACCTTATGGAAACTTTGAATTCAATTTTCAAAATTTCAAAATTTTCTATTGAGGTTTTGAGTTCACATTTTTTGATTCATGTTATGTTAATGCATATATTTTCTACCAGTCATGATGATGTGTTGTTTCTTTTGTATTACACATTTGTGTTCATGTATCTACAGTTATTGACGAATGTCTCATTTGCTTCACTGATTATGACCACTTGGGGTCTCCAAGATTATTGAGAATGCAAACAGTAAGATACCTGCAAAACTGGGCTTTGACAGACAGAAAGCAAAAGAAGAATAAAAAAGAACGCCAGGTTATCCCAACTCAACCATCTAATTTAAGCCGCAGAACATTTATTAAATTTGGATTGAAATGATTTGGTCCTGAGAGACATTACATATGACACCAATCACCCTGTTTACAATAGACAAACACAAAAAAATTGCACATGATATCCATTTGTCATTCTCTTTACAAATCTTTCTTCTGGGTTATTACACAGACAGGTTTTGGAGTAAATTTAGCAAAGACAGTTCAGGTCAGAGCTGATTGAAGAAAAGATAGCATAAAAACAAATAAAAACAAACAAAAAAAACGCTTGCACCGAGATGGCTGGAAAAATGTGCAACGTCCAGATATGATTACTTTTTGATTCTGAAAGGAATGTTAGTATAGTCCTATTACATCATCTATGTCATTACAGTACATAGGCTCTAAAAATGGTGAATAGTTAAAGGTCAGAGGTGGAAAAAAAGCATAATTAACTGCACATCACGCAGAGTTTCTTGTTGAAAACTTAGGCGAAGTTTTAATCCATTCATGAAGGCTGCAACTGACATATCAATAGATGCCAATAACACTTTAAAACAGAATTTGGCACATTTATACTAGGATCTCAACACATCAGTGTGGTTGTCGGGTAAACCCATGTTAAATTTATCATTAGCTGTTTAATGCTGCAGGCTAACATATTAGTTACGCTGTGTTCTCTACTGTTGCTCATGATGTTTGAAGAAAAAAAAAAAACTAAAAAAAAAAAGTTTGTCAACCAAGCACAAAGTTTTCAGGCTTAATTTCTGCAGTAAATGAATACAGAGCCTATATCCAGTCAAAATCCAAAGATATGTTTGTGAGGCCCAGATTAATGGTTGACATTGTTAAGTGAAATAACTGAAAGACTCGACGTCCTGGCCATAACAGAATTTCATTTGCACAGATCGAGGAAATGGGTCTGCATTCCTGACAAACACCGGCTGGTTACGGGACACATGCTTGCGCTGGTCAGTCGTGATGGTTCTTAACTTCTCTGTAATGATGTAATGACTTATCCAAAAATGATGTATGCAAAACTGCATATTGTATCATTACATAATGATTGGGGTGACCTGAAACAAAAAAGAGCTTGCAAACTGTCAGCAAACCAGTTTGTTGTTTGGAATGCTCAAAGTTAAAGTTTGAGCATTGCTGACACAAGTTGCACAGCTATCTGGAACTCCTCCACCCCTTGCCTTAAGGTTTTCTTTTATTTATTTTTAACAGAGAAGTTAACTGACACTTGTCCTTGATGTTACATCTCCTCAAGAAGTCAGGATCATTGAGACAGACTTGCACGGCAAAGTTCACCATAAACTGATCTTGTCATCGTTTGCAGACGCAACCTGGTCTTAAGAGGCATTTGATTGCGTAACTCCATACTGTGCTTTTAATGAAATTGAAAGCCTATTGAATCTATGAAACTAAACTGAATTTTGGTCTTTTTTTTTGTGTATGTATGGTCTTAAAAAATCGTATCAAAAGAGTTTTGACAGCACCTGAGAGAGTGTGGACATGTCTTAGTCAGAAATTAGGAGAAGTGGCCGTGGTCCTTGAAAATGCTCCCACATGCTGCATTTGGTTTTGCATGGCACAGTGAAATTGAATGAAGGTGAGGGTGGCGACAGCAGCTGGGACCTTGGCATCCGATAGGATACAGCCAGACCTACAGTCGGTCCGAGCAGCTGCCTCGCTCTCAGAGTAGGACGATATCCACGTTGTCGTGGACTCCCTGCAGCAGCAACTCGCCCTGAAAATGAATCACATTCCTCTTTTTGGCGGCCCTCAGGGTACCCACCAGGGCCTCAAAGATATTGGCGCAGCGGTCGTCATCAAACAGCACCTTGAACTTTACGCTCATTTTACCGTCAGCATCTGCCAAGTAAAGAGCGAGCATGCAGTGAGGGAGGCAGGAACAAACAAATAAGTAACTTTCAAAATAAAATGCACAAACTCAAATTGTTGTTATGGAAATCTTAACATCTACTAATACCTCCTGAAATGTTTAAACAGGTTTTGCCCGAAAATATATATATGAAGGTATAAAAAAATCCTAGGTGTTGCGGAGACACAACACAAACAGAACATTTAAGTGTCTCCAGGGCCTTTGTTAGAATAGAATATTCCTTTAAATCATCCCACAGTAGTAAAATTTTAATTTAGAGGTGCATTGTTGCAATCCAGCTTTGATTTATAGGGAGGAAATCCCACACTGATGCAACCTTTTGAGCAATATTAACATACAATTTTCTCTCCTGGATGCTCATTTTGTTTAATTTGTTGATAGGATAGCAGTATTTTTAAAAGGCAATTTATCACTAATGTCCAATCCAAACCAATGAATTTGCTTATACTCTTTTTGGTGTTTGGTGTCAAGCTTTTTTGTTTTGATGTCTTGCTATTTTGAAGACCATTCTCAATGAGTTTGAGGATGAAGTTTTCAAGGTGACTTACTGCCAATTTAGTTGTTGCATTTTCACAATCGTTAAAATGTAGAGGAGTGAGGGGTTCATTTTTTAATCCGCTTTGATGCCTGACTTCGGTCTGGAGAAAGGCTGGACACATACACTATATATCTGCGGCAGGGAAGCGTTGACTAAGATATTTGCAAGCTTGCGAGTGGCAGCGTTTCGAATATTTAAGGCGTGACCTTGAAATACTGATCAACATCACATGCTCTCAAGTTTATGCTTCGGTTGAACCGAAGGAATGAGCTGGCCTCCATACAGCCGATGGATCAATGGTACAATTCTCCAAGACAGAATTAGGGCCTGCACTCACTTTTGCTGCCAAGTCGTTCGATCTCCTCCACCAGCAAATCTATTTCGTGATCAACGTTCATAGTTGCTAGGGATAGTAAAAAAAAAAAACACACAACACAATTAACATTCCCTCAACCTCACCACCATTGATATATCTGACTTTTTCATATGCTGATATGGGTCCTTGAACATATGGGGGAAATTTAAGCACCTCTCCATCACAGAAAGGGGATGCAGAACTGATGTCAGAACTAACTGGTGTAGTGTATAATGCAGTTTGAATATTCTTTCGAGTTCTAAATGGTATTCAGCACTCAACTAGTTAGTGTTGCGGAGTAGGCAGGTGTTAAATTAAAAAAAATCCAAGCGTTGACAAGGCACCTTTGTCCCTCAGGTGAATTATTGCGACAGGATCGACCGACACACGTCAAAGTGACGAGATACGGAAACAAGCCGCGGCACGACGGGGCTCTGACTGCCCTCTCAATGCGGAAGCGGGTTGGTTAGCACTACCTGCTAGCCTATAACGCTTATAGCGATATTGCTTATATGAAATTATCCGTTAATATTGATAAGGTCATTCGCTCGTAGGGTTTCAAATTTCGAAATTAGGCCGCGTTTACTACGACTTTCCAGAAGAAAAGCATACATACGGCGGACAACGGGAGGCTCGCCCGGCAAAACTCGAAAGACTGGGTATGCTCGGGTTCCTCTCGGACGAACTAAACGGAAGCAACTTACGCCGGGTTTATAGTTAAATACATATCTAGTTCAAATATTTTATTTTTCAATTCATGATATTCTTACCGTTTGCCCCAAATTCTTGCCAGAAGCCGACGTGAAGGAAAGCTCTGTGATATCCGGCACCGGTAGCGATGAGTGCTACGTTCAATGTCAGCTCAGATATTACCGCTACACTGATGTAGACGTAGTTCTCCCATGTTGCAATGGCTTGTAAATAAGTGGTATATAGAAGGGAATAGACAATTGATTATTTATTTAACTTTCTCAAGTATTTTCTCTCAAATCATTATTGATTGTTTAGCAGTTAACTCAAATTTCCAGATTTTTTTGAAGGCATCACTAAGCTCATCTGACTTTATTATTCAATTCGACGCTTTCACGTCACTACCATATATGGGATTCTGGCGGTGGAAGATGTCTCATGTCTCTTGTCAGGATCTCCGAACAAATACTCCCTTCTACTGCTCTTACAATGAGCAAAACACATGCATTAAGCTACAGCCCGAAGGATTTCTGTACCGGAACAACATTAGTGTCATATAGAATGCACTCAACCTATTTTATACAGTTCCCCGCATCGCTGTGATTGTAGATATACCATAGTAGAAGACTACAGGCCCACTTTTTATTATTAACAATTTTCATCAAAGCTCAACAATATTATCAACAATAACAACAGTCATCAATATCGTATTTCATCTGCCCTCATTGCTTTCCTGCTGACCTCTTATTTTCCTGTCATTTCCCTTCGCCCTCTCTTCCTCCATCAGCCAATGCAACTTCATGATTTTCCTACTGTCATTTCAACAGTCTTCCCTGAACTGTTTGCTTACAAAAATAAATGCAGTCATCATCATAATATTTGAAAGATGTGTTTCAAAAATGTCCTTTTAATCATGTGGATATTATATGTTTGATTAAAAAAATATGGGAGCACTGCATTTGTTTGGTTAAAATTATGGTGACATTGCTGTTACGAGTCAGAAGATATTGCATCGTTGAAAAGCAAGAAAAAACTTTTAGGGACTTAGAATCACCTATTATCATGACGCCAAGACAAATTTGCATAAGACTAACCTGTAAAATATCAACCAAAACTTATTTTGGTCTAGTTTGTCAATATATGGATCTAAATAATTGAAATTTAACAATATGATTGATATTATTTGACTGGCTTTGCCATTCTCTGGTATTAAAACACATTCAGGGGGAAATATTATGTAGTCATATGAAAATAAAACTGAGTCAGCAAATCCTGTAAGATGTGAGATCGAGATTCACAGCCACTAAGAATATGTGAAATGCCCAAAATGCTGTATATTGTCTGAGATAAGTCCCCCGCCCCCTTCTACCAGTCGCCTGAGCATCTTTTATTTTGAAATCAATTATCCGGGTCCCGACAGACCAACTAAGCTCCCATCGACTCGGACTGAACACTAGTGACATCACGAGACGTGAAATCCTCCCAAATTACCCGCGATGAGACCGGATATTAATGGAGCTTCAATTCAAAACAAAAGCAGGACTTTTAAACCACATTTTTTTTAAAAAAAAGAAACAATAACAAAGATAAAAAAAATAATGAAAAATCAAATTTTGGCATGAGGCAAAGTACCTCTGTGAAAGTCTTTACTACACCATTTTTAAATTAATTCACTTTAGGCCTGCACGATAAGTTCGGCCAGTTCAAAAAAACTATAATCGTAAAGGATGTCTTGGGAGACCGTGTTACTGCATGTGTACTTTTGTTACCAAATTTTTGAGACAAGTAGACTTTGATGTCATCATTTATCCTCCCCTGGTCTTACTTTTATTTTAATCACAGACCAGATGTTCAGTTGTAAATCCACACCTGTAAACTGTCTTCCACAATCTGTAACGGTGCACATTCTGTATGTGTGCATTCTTATTAATCATTCCCGACACATATAAAATTGTTCATCGGTTTAAACGTCTTATCGCTTTAATATTTGTATTGTTCATGCTGTTATTTCCTACTTGTTGGTACTGCTGAATTTCACATTTGGCCTTTACCTCAGGTAGTTAATTGTAATGCTTCTTTTTCCACAGTTGCGACTTACTTATCGCGTCAAAATGGGAGGTTAATAATGGTCTGTTGATTGATACTTAGACAAATTCAACAGTTGATACACATGAGACAGCAAAACTGTGAAGTGGTTGTTGGTTGTTTTACGTTGAAGGGTCGACCGGATGTCTTATGTCCACTGAGGGGCTTGACAGCGCTTGTGGGAATGGCGGCTATGATCACCAAAGGAAGGAACTCAAAGACCCTGAAACTTTACTTCTAACGGCCCCGTATCGGAATTTATCTCGGGCGAAACGCAGAAAGGCATTCCCATAGCGGATTAAATTGAGGAGATCTATGAAATCTTTGAGATATACGTGGTCGATTTGTTAAGTTAGCGAATCACTCGTGCCGGTGACTTTGATTCAAGGTAGCTGTTAGCACGCTGTACTATTAACGTTAGCCAGCTGTTGGCTTCTATGCTTGGCTGGCCCAACAAGTTAACTCAGTGTTTAATTGTATTGTCATTCTTCACTTATCTCGAAACCGCGACAAGCAGTCTCTGCCAGCAGATACTATTTGGTACTTTTACTGCGCGCTGAGTTGAGCGACACCCGTTCGACACAGCGACTCGTGAACATTATTGCTGCTAACCTTAACGTTAGCTCTAACGTTAGCTAAGTTGGGATTCTGAAGTATCGCCCATTTTCGGAGCCTGCCCCAGCCTCCGACTCAGGGCTACAACAACCAACTCACTAGTCTGGTTTTAACGCACGACTAGCCGCCACGTACAATGGAAAGTCTAACGTTGAGTGATGTCGAGCAGAAATATTACTCGGATTTGTTTGTTTACTGCGACACGGACAACACCAAAAAAGTGGCTTCATATGGAAGAGTTCTTGACCTTTTCCGGGCGGCCCAGCTACCCAGTGAAGTTGTCCTGCAGGTAAGCTAGCGATACTGTTTCCCACTTTGAAAGTTTTGCCCGTATTTTAAGGCCGGTCACCGCAACTGGATGTGTTTCGGCTTATTTTGCAAACTTGCCGGGCTGCTAGAGCTCACCTGTCAGCCACTGAAGCCACGGTTAGCATGAGTGGTTAGCAATGCTGCGCACAGACACACCTTCTTCTGGCTAATGTTAGCTTGTCTAGCCAAAGCCAGTAAGTCACTTGTTTTCTCTAAAGAAAATCTCTCTGTGACATTCCGCGCAGCATATATTATTAGCTGATATTTTGGCACCATTATTTATTGATGTTGAGCAGCACCGACTAGAGACAAGGTAGTAAATTATGTCCCCATGAATCCCTTGCTTACTGCCCTCTGCTTCCCTTCCCTCTTGATAGCATCAACAGCTGCCGTCTCCAAAGGTAACATGCTTCAAAAGCAGGTCTTGTCATCCCCTCTGCAGAGAGCCTGCTTTATTTTCTTTACATAAATTTAATATATAAAACATGTGATCTGGTGAGATCCAAAGCTGTGTGTTTCTCACTCAGCCTTCCCTCAAGTTAATTGTTTCTTTTCAAACAATAACCACTGAGACACGATGCCATCCACCCCTCCATGGGTTTGTCTTTTTGCAGTCTGCTTCTACCAACAGCCCATTTCTTGTGATTTCTGGGTTCCCAGCAGGTCAGCGTTTGCTGTTTGTGAGTCAGCATCCTTTTCAAGGTCAATCATGGGAGCCGTGTGCATGAATAATGACGGGGTTGTACTTTCACAACGTGCACTGAACAGCGTGTCTGACAGTGACAGGCACAAAGCTGATGTGTTGCTACCAGTGCAGTAAAGTGACTGGTGCTTTGTGTCCCCACATGCTCAGATTAAATCCTTTGTCAGCAACATGGGGATCAGTCAGCTCTATCATGCTGTGACTCTTAAGACTGAAGGATTCACCCTTATGTTGTAAAGTCTTGATTATGAACAGGTTTCGTCTAGATATATTATTGTTTATGGATGAACCAGATGTATAGGTGCACTGTCTTGTCTTTTATCATGCGTCTGAAAGATTTTTTTGTTTTTAATTTTCTGTTGCACTGCCCCATTAGCCCAAAGCTTATTTGGCAAAATGGGACATAGAGCAAAATATCTGTTAGTCAGGTTTAGCACTGGCAATAAGGACCTAGGAATGCCCGTTAGTATAATCTTCTTTGTCTCCACAAATTCACAGCTGCAGTGCAATATACAGACATTTAAGACTAAGAAAACATGAGCTGTGATGCTGAAAAAGAGATTGCTCACCAAATATATTGTGATCAGATCAGGAAGTTTCTCTGTGTTGCTGCCAGACCTGTTGCTGACCGTAAGCTTAACTTGCCCGCATTCAACAGAAAAAACTTTTTAGATTTTCTACTTAGCACTGGAAATGTAAGAGCATGCCTTCCTACTTTTAGTCCTCCAGTAAAGAGGAGATTCACAGGTAACATGACAGATCTTGTTCTTCGAAGGCTCACTTCAGTTTTAGAAACTAAACATACTTCAGATGAAGCTTGCAGCTTGAATGTTGCATCATACTACAGAAAGTATAAAGGAAACAAACTTACACAGGCATTTTTTAAATTTCTTTAGGACTTGTTGCACTATCGCAGTGTGTCTTGATATACAGTGTGACTAACTAATGTGGTAACTGTTGTGTCATCATGTGCATTGTATTATCTGGTTCCTGCCAAGCTCAGATAAATCATCGAAGAACTGTTACATGCACAAATTGGTACGTAGCAAAACATCTAGGTCTGGGTTTATCATTATCTCCATGTTTATTATCCATCAAACTGAATTATGAGTACTATATTAGTGGACTATAATGCTGCAACCCCTTTGTCCCTGTCCTGCGTTCAGATCACAGAGCTGTGTGGAGCCACCCGGTTAGGCCACTTTGGGCGAAGCCAGTTCTACATTGCTCTGAAGCTCATCGCCATTGCCCAGTCTGGTCTGCCCCTGAGAGTAGAGAGCCTCAACTCGGGTGAGTTGGCAGTGGATCTCCGTTTCACCTTCCCTTTCTCACAATCCAACTTCAGAACCTTTTCATGGTCCAACAAAAAGACAAGCTAGATAGAAGTGTCTGCTCGGTGCCGGTTATGCCAAGAGATTTGAGTGTATCCAAGATGATCGTTGAGTTGTAAAAATTCAAGCCCTTAGGGCTTTGTTGTCATGGAGTGACCTGCCACACTGCTGGAATATGCTTTTTACCACAAGTTAATGCCTCACACTCACAAAGGTATTGATGAATTTGTGTGGGGAAAAAAACGCAGTACTATTTTTGATCCCTTTAGTGTTACATTTTGAGCTTCGAAAATCAGTGTAACAGAAATTATGAATTGTAGGTGTGTGTCTGTCACATGTCTTAAGCAATATCCAATACTTTTTATCATCATGGAAATGAGCAGATTGAAGAAGTTGCATTTTTCATCTGACAGAATACCTGATTGATACTTTACAAAGTTAAATACCAAATTGAAAGGATCTTCACAGTTTTTGGCAGTGTTTACTGGCACGCCGGACTGATCGTGTTCAACTACAGCACCGCAAATCCACTGCGTCAGCTTAATACCGGTGTTGTGGTAACAAATGTCAACCCCACTGACCGGCCCACTTGTTATTATTAAATAATCAAGTTTCAGGGTCAAAACAGAGGCAGTAACTTAATGATAAATAAACCTCCCAGGTTGTTTGTTACAAATCATAATGGGAGCACGGTGGCATAAACATCACTGTAATGAAGACATGAGGGTCTAAATGAAAGGCTCCTTCCTCAGCAGTAGCATAGGTGATAGGTAGACAGATGAGAAAACTGGTTTATTATCCCTTAGCCCTGACTAACAGGACTGCCATAATAAAGTTTTTCCACCAAAAGCCTCCACGGAGTGCTGGTTGCGGGATGAAATGTGATGGAGGCAGTCTGTTGTAATTCTCCATCCAGGATAAACCCCACGTGAGCCTCTGCTCCCTGTTGATAGAGGTTGCAGCTCTGCTGCTGCCTGACTCAACTGTCAAGAGCCACTTCAACTGGCTTTCTGTTTAACATTGCTAAATACAGCCTTAGCCCTGGAGGGTCTGACTGCAAGGCTGTGTTTTTTTCTTTGTTTGCCTTTGGTGGGATGAGTGTGATAAAAAAGGAGATGGAGTAAGAGATAGATGCTTTCCATTTAATGCACAGCCTTGTTTGACTGGAAATATTGCAACATGAGGTTTTCTGAAACTTCTTTATTATTTGTCAGAAAATTAAGGAAGCCTAGCAATGACTTCCTTGTTGCACAACCTGCATGAGGCACAATGATGGGATTAGATGCAAAGTTCTGAAGCTCTTTCAAGTTTCTCTTCGCGTTGATCGGCGGTTCGGTGCAGCTACTTGAGTTAGGTTTGTTACATGTGACCCTGTCGCCCAAACAAAACCAGTCAAAACTCTACTGCCTGCCGGAAATCTTTACGTTACTTTCAGCCCTGCAAAGATGTGGAATAGAATGCATTTCACTCAGAAATCATGCCTGGCGAGACAGCATTCAAGCTGGCTGGTGATGAGAAAAACAACTATGCAACCTCTAATACTGTTCTGATGCATGAATTAGGTGACAGGTCCTTGAATAAATTGTTCACAATTGCTGGATTGATTTATTTCAAAATTCATTTATCTGTAGATGATGTATATGTTATGTAAGAATCCAAATGTGCTGTATAAGAGGTGAGCATAAGAGGCTGAACCATAGTACCTTGAAAGAGCCCACTCGAAGTTCATGCCTCTCCTCTGAGCATTCTGCATATAAGGAGTGAATTACTGAAGTAAAAGCATATGAGGGAGGGTAAAGGAGAACTTGCTTCAAGAAGTTCCAGTGTGTGTGTGTCATTTTTGACCTTTGAGCAAATTTCATACCCAAAAAGTATACATGAAAGCAGCTGTTATGAGAGGTAAAGCTTTCTGCCTTCCAATGCCATCGACGGATTCCTGTCTCGACAGTCAAGGACCTGCCGCTGCCACGGTTCGTGGTGGGGAAGAACGAGGCTGAGGCAAGGCACGCGGCGCTCTACCAGGATGCAGACAGCCAGGGATTGTACCCAGCCTCGGCCACCTCGGTCATACCCAGGCCGCCTGGCAGGGGGCACCAGAACAAGAAAGGGCCCACCACGGCCACAACCCACCCTGTCCACGAGGTCATTCAGCCCTTGACCACCACCATAGAATCACAGGTATGTTTTTTAGTTGTCTTTTTGAATACTGAGGAGATGCTTTTCATCACAACATATTTACACAATTAAAAAAAAAAAAAGTATTATTAGGGAATCCACAAAACTGGTCGGAAACTTCTGTGGGAGATTAACATTTCATAGTATTTATTGGGGAATGCTCTGCTCATGATGCAAGCTTAAGCCTTATACTTATTCTTAGGAGCAATATCTCCCTTGAGGATCAGTAAAGTATTCTGATTTTGATACTCGTCCTGAGGAGAAGATAAGTTACAGTGTTTAAGATCACATAGATCTGCAGCAATAAACCTGAAGGTACCTTATCTCATTTAGCGGATAATAATTCAAAACATCCATCCATCGTCCATTGACCGGTGGATTGGCTGATTAGCGACTTTTTCTCAGCTTGGATACTCGTTCAAAATGATTTTTACATTTTTTTATTAATTATCCATGACATAAAACCGAGAGCCGTACTGGCTGCCATCCCATTCCTCCCTGTGTCAAATTTCAGTTTCAAAGCTTTCCAAACTATTTATTACTGTTTAAATTTCTAGTTGCAACATTTTTTCTTATTCTTTATTTACCATAATTGCCGTCTGCTTTGAATAATTTTTCAGCAGCCGGAACCGACGTCCCCGGTGGTCTCCCCTCACCAGTCACCCCCTACCTCCCCTCATTCCTGGAGGAAGCACAAGCGGCAGCACAGTGGAGGAAATGCAGACAGACAGCCAGTGGTGGCGGCAAGCGGCGCTGTCTGGACACAGTTCAGAGAACCCCAGACAGGTAACGTCTTCCAACCTGCTGCAGAAACAATGGTCACCTAACATCAGGCCTCTTTAATCTTAATCAAAACTATTGAAGAAGAAATGAAACCAGCTCATTTTTTAAGGAAGTGTTTTGCAATCTTGAAAAAAATGTTAATGTGCATTGCATTGTAAATACAGGCGATTTCATTCTCTAATTCATTGACAAATTCACTTAGATACAACAGACTTGCTCACAAAGTCTGAATGCAGCATCCCAGCAATGTCGGGAAGATCAAATGTTGGATTGTGAGCATTTCAAATAAAACTCACAATCTTATAATGTTATGCTTCTTTTTGATGCTGAATGTTACCTGACACCCCATCGGCCTTCAGCTCCAGTTTCCGGCGAGGGAATGTGGCCGTCTCACTCCCCCCCGCTTCCAAGTCAGGAGAGCTGGGTCAGCTTCACAGCAGACACACCGCCATCCAGCACGGTCTCGGCTGTGCATCCCTCCTCAGTCCAGGTAGGACGGCGTTCTACAAGCAAAACCATTTGCTCCGCTGCAGCTGTGCAAAATGTACATGTTTCATAAACAAAGCCTCTGAAACAAGCTATGGTTTTTCCAGGCTACATCTAGAATAATTTTATTTATTTCAGTGGTCTAACTTTTATAAATACTTACCTGGATTTGTCCTCTGTAGGAAAGCACGACGATACGAACAGTGACCTCAGCAACAACAACCAATGAGATCCAGCGACAGTCCAGTGGCTACGATGACCCGTGGAAGATCACGGACGAGCAGAGACAGTATTATATCAACCAGTTCAAAACCATCCAGCCAGACCTAACTGGCTTCATACCGGGTAAAGATAGAAAATAAGACACAAGAGGGAGGGGATTCCTTCAAAAACAAGAAGCAAAGTCTTGAATCCTTGAATCTGTTTCGGTGTGCAGGTTCAGCAGCAAAGGAGTTCTTCACCAAATCAAAGCTACCCATTTTAGAGCTGTCGCATATTTGGTGAGTCCAATGATCACACCCCCATCTGTGTTTGAGTGTTCAGTTTCATCGAAGCGCCACCATCTCAAACGGTCCTGCTTAATCATTGTTTGCGTGAGATGTTATTCAGCATCTCTGCTTATGTTACATTATGAACCACTTAGGTAATAGAGCTCAAGCTATGAATATAAGGGAGATGACTTCATCAGCCATCTTTATGTTATCACGTGTGTTTTCCAAGATGAAAATCTGACGGATCGGTTGTTTATATATGAGATCTGCTTAGTTTTCATGTATCGACTCCCATCAGGCCCCCTTTGTAGACACAGATACACTTTCCTCTAGAACTGCGTCCAAAGAAACTGAGCCTTGTTTTGACTTTGAGGCCGAATGACGTGCTGCTGAAGTTGGAGCCCGTCGTACCGTCTCCACATGTTACGGCGCACAGACAGAGGCTTACAACCCAGAGGCTGCAGCAGCCAAATGTGTTGGATGTTATGATTGCCTCAGGGACATTTCAGTCCATATCTGTTTTGTTTTTCAATTGTTAGCAATTTGTGACCCTTAGTTTGAAGGCAAAAACGTTTTTGCTTGTTAGCAAACCGTAACTTGTTTATCTCAACTTTTATCATCAGCTCACAAATAAAACCTTTCAGAAGTAACCAACATATTTGCCTTTTATTGTGAAAGTACATGCCATACTTCCTGAAACAAATGTACCTTTAGATGATTAAATTTTACTTTTCTGATTGTTTTTGATCTTTTATATGATAAGAATCGTAATAATTTTTTTTGGCAATACTCGCCAATGTCAGTGCCGCGTGTCATTGCTGACCACAGACTCACTGTCCTGTGCACATTCCTCAGGGAGCTTTCAGATTTCGACAAAGATGGGGCACTCACTCTGGACGAATTCTGCGCCGCCTTTCACCTGGTGGTAGCAAGGAAGAACGGCTATGACCTCCCGGAGAAGCTGCCTGAGAGCTTGATGCCAAAGCTTATTGACCTGGATGACTCAGCAGGTAACACAGGTTCACTGACTCTTTGCTTCTTGATGTCAGGTCTCATAAAACCTGTATGGTGACAAGCGTGCCAGACCTGTGCATTAGTACTGATAATAAAAATAATAATAATAACAGCAACATCAATGATTTTTTTTTTATATCAAGCCAGTTATTCAGGTTTTGTTTTGTATCACAGATGTTACAGTGGTGCAATATTTACAGTTTTCTTTGAAATATTCTGGCTTTGCTCCCTGGCTGAGGATTTAAACAGCAGAAGCTTTTTACTGTGTCTCACATTGTCCTTTTTCAGAATGCTAATTTTCTGATATTTGCTGATTCTGTGATAGATCAACTTGGCCAATGGTCAGCTTGGCCAACGGGCCAATTGTCCTCTATGTTTTAGATTCTAGCCTCACTCATCCCTTAAAATCAAGCCATTCTGGTAGTCTCTTGTCACGCGCAGTATATTTTAAGGAGATACTGCAGATTTTTGGACAACGGACAGTGGATATTGACTTAAATGTATCTAATTTACCTCCCAAAAATCAAGCCCTGATTGGAATTAGTTCCTCCCATCATTTTGCCTTTGTTTACTTACATCTTTTCTTTAATATGCAGAAGTCCCTGAACCAGCAGCCGATGTTGGCTTCTCTGCCTCCCCGGTCGAAGTCACCCCCAACAAGTCTCCCTCCATGCCCTCCCTCAACCAGGCCTGGCCAGAGATGAACCAGAGCAACGAGGTTCCAGCACACACACACATGCACACACAAACAGTTGCTCCGATAATCCCACACATATCGCAATCCCCGTGTGTGTGCTTCTGCTGCATTTTCACCTGATGATTTAATTTTCTTTGAGCTATTAAGTTTTTTTTTCATCCATCACGATTTGATTGCCCACCTTCCACCCTCTTCCATTACCAAACATAATCACAATGATTCAGCACCTCCTCTCTGCTGCTCTGTATGATAGTCAGTGACAGTTGTGGGAGAGGGAGTCTTCTGCACTCACCAGTGATGGCAGTTGTGGCTCTGACTGTTGTTGTAATTGTCTGATGTCACTGCACCAGCTGACTGACGTGTTCCTTTTTTTGTTTTCTTTTTCTTTTTTTTCTCACTCTGTCTGTCTCTGTCTGTCTCCTGCAGCAGTGGGAGACCTTTAGCGAGCGTTCCTCCAGCTCACAAACTCTGACCCAATTTGACTCTAACATTGCACCAGCTGACCCTGTAAGTCAATCACTTAGTATGCATGGTTTCACCATTAATGGACAGACATTAACACACTCCTCTCTCTATCTCTCCTACTCTCTTTCTCTCTCTGTCTCATTCACCTACACCACTCTGCATGATCTTCAAAAATGCAATGCGCTGTATCTGCAGTGTGAGCTGTTATTTGGCAGGCTGAGCTTTTATTGGACATCACCTTGTTTTTGACCGCGGCATCCACCATTCACAAGTGTATTTGCAAATGAAAGATCTTCCCCCCTCCTCTCCATTGGTCGGCAACCTTTTAATCAGCGGCTTTTAAAATATGGTGGGGCATTTCAGTTCATCTTTTGAAATCTTCTCTTTTTAGTAGCTTGTTGCACCTATTTTGCCATTTTCCAGGTGGCCAATCTGAACCAGGCCTCTTTGGTTATCAGGTGGAAACTCGCCCAGCACCAATGGCTGCTTCATTGAATAACAAAAAAAAATACATACACACCCATGGACGTATTGAAACACTCATGGATGCACATGAAGTTTACTAAGTAGTTTCAATCAGATATGTTACAGTTAATAGAGCGGGAGACTAAGTCTGATTTAAATGATTGTTAATAAATGAATATTTCTACTGTTCCTCTGCTCCTTTACCCAGGCTCGGATAGAAAACCCTGTGAATAATTGAAGGCTCACTGAGAGTGGTCAAACGTGCGTGGCCTCTCTAACCTCTTTATTTGTAGAGCAGTCAAAAAGACACAGCTGGTCAGCCGACCCCGCCTGTCATTTATTTCTTTCCTTTCCGCCACGGAGCCTTGTTACCATTTCCAATCACAGTCTCATTATAGGCAGATGTGCCACAGCACTGACCCTGGTTTTACCCACATGCGTGCAACCATGACAGTAAACACACAACTTTTTTATCACTCACAAGGACGCCATCCAGTCACTCTAAAACACTGAGCCATGTTAGTTCAAGACCTTCACTGGATGCACGAGGACCTGTGAGACAATGCGGTCATCACAGTAAAGTGTTGTTTACCAATAATCATATAGCCTTACTTAGATTTTGTGTCTGTGTCTGTCTGTGTGTCTGTCTTCGTGTGTGTGTTTTCTGTAGGACACGGCCATTGTCCACCCGGTTCCCATCCGGATGACGCCCAGTAAGATTCACATGCAGGAGATGGAGCTCAAACGTACCGGCAGTGGTGAGATCTGATTGTCCGTTGCAAAGTTTAGATATCAAACTTATCAAACCTTGTCAGTATAAAATATTATGCTTCATTACAGCCCAGATTACAAAATTATTTCAAAAAAGGCATAAGGATCCCATTGTTTTTGATTCAGTCAAACCTTAAGTGTCTTTCTTAATAACATAATATAATTGTCAGCTTGCTAGATGCTTTATTAATCATTTATAATCTACCTCTGAAATGCAATTTTTTTTGGTTTGGTAATATTTTCCTCTGTTGGAACTCAGCATTGACACCCAGCTGTCAGTGGGTTGTGTTTCATCTCCTGAGTACACTGACCTCGCTGCTAACTGTCAACTCCTCAGACCACAACCACCCCACGAGTCCGCTGCTGGCCAAGCCCCCTGAACTGACCGAAGAAGCCAAACTACAAGCTTCCATGAAGTTTGTACCTGCCAACACTGTAGGTGAGGACAATGAGGTTGCAGGGGCCAGTTTTTATTCCTGTAAAACACTCAGACCAAGTTTAAAGTAATTAAATACATTTGGATCAACCCTCTGTTTATAATAAAACCTTTTTGGAGACGTTTTAGATACAACATTGACTAAAGAACCTTTTCTAGTTTAAGTCCTACCCAGTTATGTTTTGATATTTATTGTGGCTCTGCCCACTTTGCTTTCCAGGTGTTATTTTTAGTTCAGTACTTTTCTTTTTATTTCATTTGTTTTTATTTCTTTGTAAAGGTGACGGTTATAGCAGCTCCGACTCCTTCACTTCCGACCAGGAACCAATGACGAGACAAAGGTCAGTGACTTTTGGCTTGATTTCCATTTAATTTTTCTGTTGTTTCGCTCTCTTATTTTTTCCAAACAAGTAGGGTGATAACAGTGGTTTAAGGAGCGTGTTGCATTTCACATTTGAAAGGCTGCATGAAAAATAAAGGTTGACTGGCTGGTTTTGCAGGTCGCAGTCAGGTACATCCCCAGAAGCTCTGAAAGTAGTCGCCCCGCCTCCCCCTCCACCGCGCCCCCACCCCTCGCATTCCCGCTCCTCTTCGTTGGACATGAACCGTACCTTCGCCGCTGCATCCACCACAGGACAAGCACAGCCCTCCACCATAGCTTACCCACCTGCCGTGCCTCCACGACCATTGCCCACGCAGGTGAGCCGCGACACCATATCTGAGCTGTCCTCGAGAGCCTTGCCTTCCTGTCAGTTACTCCCTGACAATCCCCCCCCATCCTCCCAGTCGTCAGCTCCACACACAGGACAGCGCGTGGAAGCTGATGGTGTACCAGGGGGAGGGTCCGTGCTCAGCACCACCTCGCCGCAGCAGATTCCCCAGCAGCCCAACTTCGCAGACTTCAGCCACTTTCAGGCCTTTGCAGCGTCCGAGCAGCCGTCCAGCCTGCCCGAGGTGGACAAGCACAGCGATCCTGGACAGGTTGGGCGGCCGCATGCAGTCTCTTGTGTTTGTGGATGGTCAGAGTCGGGAGATACTTAACCCCTAACCCCTGAAAACATTCACGAGTGCGCTTTTCGTCTTCACATCTAGATACGCAACCCAAATAAATCAACCGGATGTCTCCACCAGAGGTCACTGAAATAAATGAAACCAAATTTGGAGTTCTCAGCCTATAGGAAAAGGCGGTTGGGGATCAGTGATAAAAAAGATGATAAATTAAATACAGTAACTTGAAATGAACCATAGCTGTCTCTTGTCCAGCAACCAACTGACTTTAGATCGATATGTTTGGCTATTTATTTTTGTGCTATCATTACGGTTGCAATTTTGTTGCAACATTTTATGTAAATATATATATATATATATATATATAGTGTCAATGTTAGGTTAGAGGATGATCAATGTTCAGATGTTGTAAAATTATTAGTCACACTTGTCAGCAACTGCCAAATGAGCAGTTGAGCTCTTTGTTGAGCTGAATTGTTAAGGCTGAATGTCACATGTGATCCTTCGTTCTTTCCATGTGTGTGTGTATTTGTGTGCGTCACATCCGTAGGTGGACAAGTCATCAGAAGGTGCCGGCCCTTTGAGAACAGTTAAGAGCGACAGCCAGGCAGATGACAGAACTTCAAACACCATCAATGCTGTACGTGTACTTTCAGTTTAAAAAGGATTTGTATAGTGTGGCTGAAGCAAGGTGTTACAATATAATATTTGTGACCTCATTTGTTAAACCCTGCATGAGCTGAAGATGGATTGAATTTATGTTTCATGTTTTCGTTTTGAGACAGAAATCGTAATAGATAATCAGGATCCCCATCTGTTTTCACTTTCAGATCAAGGGCTCGTCTGGCCCACTCGCCCCCCCTCCCAAACCCGTGCGTCGGCGGTTGAAGTCCGAAGACGAGCTGCGACCGGAGGACGAGCAGCACGGCCCGCAGAAGTCAAACATCATTGCCGCCGTCCTGGCCACCCAACCCTCCATCCCCAGGCAGGAAACCTGTGATTTTCAACACGAGGTTGATAGTTTGATTGTCTTGCTAACACTTGAGTGACAGCTATGTGTGTGTGTGTGTGTGTGTGTGTGTGTGTGTGTGTGTGTGTGTGTGTGTGTGTGTGTGTGTGTGCGTGCGTGTGCTCATGCATGCAGGTCAGTAGGTAAGGACAAAAAGGCAATACAAGCATCAATCAGAAGAAACAAGGAGACGAACACGGTGTTGGCACGGCTTAACAGTGAACTCCAGCAACAGCTTAAGGTAAAGGCGTATCTCACACACACTCACACATGCACACACACACTCAATCACATTTTCTGTTTGACTTGTGATTTCCAGGACCTGCTTGAAGAGAGGATATCTTTGGAAGTCCAGCTGGAGCAGCTCAGACCTTTTTCTCATCTGTAACCACCGTGAGGTTGATGACTTTGCTGTAGTTTTGTCAAAATCCAGGCCGGGCCCTTGGTGTGACCCCCCGCCCCACTTATCATCCCAGCTTTCCACAGACTCCATCCCCCTGCAATGAACGCCGCCCACACACACACACACACACACACACACACACACATATCCCCACCAAGGACTGAGAGCCTAGTCTTACTTGCGGTGAAAGGCCGAGGAGCGAATAGTGTCAGAGGCTTTACGGACTGGCACTTTTGTTTTCTTTTTTTGAAGGCGAGGCGGATGCTGACGCGCCGCTACACCTCCGGGTTGAGTGTCTGACCATTTGACTGAACAAATGAAGAAGAAACGCAGTATGTGTTTGTGTGGGTGGGTGTGCATGCACAAGTGTGACTATTACTGTGTATTTCTGTTTAATGACCTCCTGGTGGCTCACACGTTATTACCATTTCTCTCTTGGGAGACAAACATGATACCATACTAAACTCCAGCTCAAAACAACAATGGCCAATTCACGCAATTTTATAACCAAACTCCAGTTTTTCACTCAAAGCCTTAAAATCCAAAAAATAAACCAATGTATTTTTGAAAAGGATTTATTGCTATAAATAAAGAACTGAAATTTCCTGAAAATGTGAGAATAATTGCAAAGTAACCTGGAAACAGCAGAAATTAGAAAAAATCAGAGAGGTGAATGAGAAAGTGTTTTTAATCTGGTAGAAAAATCCTCCTGTAAATAGTTACTCATGAAAACAAAAACAAAACCCAATCAGTCAGCTCCACAAGAGAAATGATGCGCCATCGCTGCTTTGATGGAGCTTGGTGTGGATAGTCTTGGCTATGAGTGACAGAGATAAACCTACTGGAGATGGCGAGCGAGTGAGTGAGTGAGTCTGATCAGACTACCAGCGCCTCTTCTTTGTCTTGTCAGTTCACGGGTGTGATGTGACTAAACAGTTTAAATTGGCACCAAATGACTTGTCACTCTTCCCTCTCACCTCTGTTGGGTCGTGTTTAAAGGAAAGTTTATCAATGCAAGCCCCCCCCCACCTCTCCCCTCGCATCAGGATCCCTCTTCATTTCTTCGAGACATATCTGTGAATCCACGGTGATTTCTCTCCTCGCGGCGGAGAAGCAAACCATTTTACTTGAAGGTTGTTTTTTCTTTCTTTTTTTTTTTTAAAAAAAAAGCTGTTTGCCTGCAAAAAGGGCATTGTTGGAAAAGCTGTGCAGCTTTACGGCTGCGCAGATCCAAAGCGGTGGACAAACTCAATGTGTGCATTTTTTTTTTTTTTTCAGTCGGTCAGCGCTATGCAAGACAAGGCGATACAAGTCCACAGACTATTTCCACTTAGCTGTTCGTATTAGAATGGTAGCAACTATGTTGCTTTCATGCGGTCTCTGTATCTTATATCTTCCAGAACACCATCAACTACATGTTCCACCGTCATTTAGCCTTTTTCGTTTTTGTTGGTACTGATTGATGAGCTGCGGCCCCCGAGGGGGGGGGGGGGTATAACTCGGAATCAGTGTTTTATCAGGACAGTTTTCACCTGATGTCACTGCGAAACAAAGCTTAACAAGACTAAAGACAGATCAGTCACCAGAACGGGAGACCTGGACGAGCCGGCTCTGCACTTTGAACCCCCCTTCCCCTGTTTCTTTTGTTGTTCCATCCTTTGACCTGCATGTTTTCGAGCTCTAAATAAAAATGAAACCACTTATTTTATTTCACCACATCGCCTTGTAATTGTAAGGAGCTAGCTGCAAGGTGCCCTAGCCCCCCCCCCCAACCTCGTGTGTCGGTGAAGGATCATCTTATGAAGCCTTACTCCCCCCCACCCCCCTCCCCCCAGCGGCGTCCAGGTTCCTACGGTGGCTGACTGACCTCTCTTCCTTGTTGCATCAAGGCTTGCCTTCTTTTTTTCTGCTGTTGAGGAATGATGACGATGATGAATCTGTGTGTGAATGTGTGTGCGTGTGTGTGCGTGTGTGTGTGTGTGTGTGTGCGTGCTTGTGTTACGTTTCCAGACCTGGAACTAATATCATTTAAAACCCTATTAAACACCTTCATGCAGGGGGTTCGATTTATGTTTGCTAGCAAAACAGCCCCCTCCCCACCCCCCGAACGTCAATCCCCGGCAGAGGCAATCAGTTTCAAGTATTTGATGGGATTTTGAATGCTATTTGCTCCCAGATCTATGTTGTATATTGTATATGATAAACACTTTTTGGACTCCTATGTAAATTTGCATTAATGGCTGACTAACAGCGAAAATAATATTCTATTTAAATCCTTCTCTCTTGGCTGTGGGATCCTAGATGTTTAACTGCATGGATGTACTGTATCTCTGCAGAGTCGACTAGCAGCTGTGTGATTTTTACACAAAAAAAGAATAAATAAAATAAAAACAGCACAATATTTTAAAGGTGACTTTCTCTGCCACTTTCTTTTGCAAAGATTCAGCTCTTCCACTTAATAGCGACAGTTGGAAACTCAAAGCAGGATAAGCCACCTGACTCAAGTTGTATGAGCAAGTGGTTTAAGTCAAGTCATTTTATTTCGCTTGAAATAACATCATTGTCCCGTGACATTTTACATATAGAGCAGGTTGGGACCACGTGCTTCATAATGATTTTCAGAAATCAATATTCCCCCGTGAGCAAACACTTGGTGACAGCTGCGAGGACTGACTGCCTTTTACCGGGAAGAAACCTTGGACTGATCTGAACTCTGTGTGGGTGGATCTGTTTCAACTGGTTGGGGCAGGAAGAAACAGTGAGCGAGTTAGATGGAGGGCATAGGTGTGATCAGAGACAGAGCGGGCCATGCGAGATGGGAGGGAAGGGCCAATAATGATCTTTTGTTAATAAAAGTAGTGCTTACAGTCTTATGATAATTGTTAATTCAGCAGGTATAATCAGCAAAGGCACATGTGTCAAACTCAAGGCCTGCGGGCCAAATGTGGCCCGCCACGTCAGTTAATGTAGCCCGCGAGAGAGTCTTAAAAGGTTCGATTGTCTTAAAATAGAGAAATCAAATGCGGGCATTGACCATAAACTATATTTCTCACAATTCATGCCAATCATGTTACCCGCGAAGCGACGGCATCCCGCCTTTAGATTGCTGTGTATCCTCATGCTCTAAATGATACCTTAATGTCTAAAAAGAGAGAAAAGTTGATGCACGTGGAAGGCTGTTTCAAGAAAGATAGCATTTCAATGAGATTTGAATTAGATGAATAATAAGTGAGTTGTTTTCACATTAAAGAGTAGGAGTTATATTTTAGTTACATTTATACTGTTACCGTTACATGTGGCCCTTTGAGAGCAACCGTCATGCTGATGTGGCCCTCGGTGAAAATGAGTTTGACCTGTCAGATGCTCATCACAAAGAGATTCCTTTTTCTCAAAGAGATTGCATTTTCTTCTTTCTTTAAATGATATTTGAGCAATGTCCCAGAGTTCAGTTTCGTTCATTCAATTTAAATGCTATTTTTTGTAAATGAAAGCATGGAAACATGGGGTATTAACAAAGAAATGTTGAAAACAAAGAGCTGGCCAAGGTAAACCCTCAATCCATCTCCGGATGTAGATGGCAAAATGATAGGAAGATTTTACTCTTCCTTACCATTTCTAAACACACAAACACACACATACACATACATTCGGGTTTTGAGGTCATGTCAGATCTTATTTATATTGCGCCAAATCACAACACAGTATGGGTTGTTGTAAGTGTAACTTGTGTCTTATTTTGCCTTTATGTTTGTGTGGAGAATATCTGTAAAGGTTCAACAAAATCTCCCAAAACTTCAAATTCACAATCACAATAAGATTCTAAGTTTTATTTGTATAAATAATGTAAAATGAAAAGTCGCATGACCAACAACATCATTGTTGCAGATTGTGGCAGATCTGCAACAACATCATTGTTGCAGATCTGACATTCTTGGCATTTTATCATACCATTATCAGAGGCTTCTAGCAAGTAAATCTAACATATATTGTCCCCTGAATAGATTAAAAATGCCAAAAATGCCGAAAAAAAATTAAAGCCAGGTCAGTGTGCTGGACCTCAAACTAAATTAAACAATTTAGAAATGTTTGAAATGATAAGATTAGATTGTGACCCAAATGTGTGAGCCATCACCACCTCCTAATAAATAAAAATAAAAAAAACAACTTTGAGAACAAGTGCCCGCCATTACTTTGCAATTACAAAAGTAACAACCAAAAAATAACTTGGACATGCCACATTTGACCATTTGGCTGTTAAGAAAACTCAACATGATATATTTATTTATCTATTTGTCATAATTGGCATTTTGGGGTGTTGCAGTGGCAGTACTTCTACCTCACAGCAACAAGGTCCCTGCTTCGATGCAGATGGGTTGGGTCTTTCTGTCTTTTTGTCAAAAAAATGCTGCAAGCTCATTGGGGAACCTAAATTGCTTGATAGTGGATTAATGAGTTAAAAATTAGCAGATGTATGTTTTGTGTAGCACTTCCTGATGAGGTCATCTTTTGAGATAGGAATTACAGACAAAGACAAAGAGTTTGAGCAGACTTTATTGCCTCTAAATGCCTTCAGTGTTTTGACTGTTACACACAGGAACTAAAAGCGATCCTCTCACGACCAACTGTGCTTCACAGAAAACTCCAAGCCTCTTGAATTAGTGATTTTTACAGCGAACTAATATACCACTCCCACCAACTCATACGACGTCAACCCAGAGATCCTCAGAGCTGTAGACCAGGCCACTCAAGTAGCAGAAACGGCCTCAATTCACTTTTTAATTTCCTGTATATAAATCAGGACTCTCCTTCAATACTAGGTTTGTCCCAGTTTAATCTGCCTGCAGGTTTTTTTTTTAAACCGAACTCTACCATTTGGTTTAATTCTATGGCCCGTTATTGTAAATCCCAGCTTACACATAAAGTCTGAGTCGGCTGATTATCTATGTTGCAGTTCCTCCAACAGCAGGACAAAGAGCTCTAAACTATATCAAAAGCAGAGGTTTGACTGTGTTTTCTGCAAAAGCGGGGCGTCAGAATGTTACAGCGGGATCCATGGGTTGGTTTCAGGTGTGTTGAATCTGCAAAGTGAGCAGAAAACGCAGCTCGGGTTTTGAATCCAACTTCATTTGGCGACACTGGAGAAAAAAAAAAAGACGGAGGTCAAACTCAAGTGAAAGCAAATTAGTTTATTTTTTCTGCATGAACAAGTGTTTGATTTTGATGTGAAGATTAAATATGAATTATTAATTGTAATCTGATCAGAGTCAGAAAAAATGGTTCGCAATGAATACTGGGACCCTCACATCCCTGAGTGCAGGATAAGCGTTATAGATAGTGGATGAATACTAGTTTCTGTTGGATGATATCTCTGGGTACTTTATGGCTTTGAGATCGTCCGAAAATATGTGAATAGATTAAGTATAAGACATCCAGAAGAGGTGAGTGAAACTAATGCACTGCAAGTTTATACATTTGGTTACGCTTGGATGATATCATTACAGGCTTATTACAATTATGGACACTTACACACTGGTCTCCTTGTAGCGCTCCAGAGCCTTCTGCGCGACCACCTCGGAGAACTTGGGGTCGGTCCACGGAATATCACCCGGCACAGTGAAATTCATGGCTGGGGTGTCGAACAGCTTCACGCTCACGTTGGTGTCGGATGGCTTCGCTTGCCCGGTCAGCTTGTCGGAATCATTGCAGTGTACCTGCAGGACCCAGACCGAAACCTTTCATTTTATTTGCAAAGATGCGTATCTCATTACGTCTCCTGCAGCGAGCCAATTTTACTTCTCACTGAAAAACCTCGAGGGGAAAAAAATCCTGATTAATTTCAAGTTTGCTTTTCCCAAAAATGAGAGTTGTCTTTAATTGACACCTTTAAAAAAAAAATGATCACGATCTTCCTAAGCATAACAATGGGCTGCTGTATTAACCCTTGTGTTGTCTTGTGGGTCAAAAGTGACCCACTACCATGTTAAGCTGTAGAAAAAACACCTCAACCTATTTTTTTTCCAACTTGAAATTTCATGACTTTTCCTAAAGAGACCCCATAATTAGAAAAAGTGATACTTCTTTTTTGTTTATGTTTCCATGTGGGCTGTACACCACTAGGGTACAAAAATTGTCTTATTGGTCATTTTTGAGCCGTAGGACAAGGGGAGTAAACACAATGTTAAGATCGCACGAGGGTTAAAAACAAAACTTTACTCTAGTGATGTTTGTGTTTGAATGACGAAATCTCATCCCTTGGGACGGCTTCATCTCATAACTTAACCAATCTCAGATTAGCTGTTTTTTAACAGTTCAAGGATTGAGAGCGGGACGTTACGAACCCCCTGAATCTGGAAGATGTCACTCGAGTCGGTGCTGTTGGCCAGAGACGAAACCCAGCCAAACTGGCGGTTGAACAGGTCCAGGAGGGAAGAGGTGTTGAACATCTGCTCCTCAAAGTTCTTCAGCAGGGTGTTGTACTGCTGGGTGAAGCGCTCGGTCATGGCCAGCGCCTCCTCCAGTTCTTCCTTCAGGTGACCCTGCAGGGGTTTCCTCCCCGAGCAATCTGCAGCAAAACATTCATGTCAACTCCTCGAACAGAAAAAAAAAAGCCTGCAGGTGTGTATTTTCATAAATATGTTAACTGCTTCACTCTTTACCCGCTCAATCAGTTTAGCTTTCGTGTTTGTTACTCTGACAAATGGGTGATGTATCGCAGCAGTTTTAAAGAAATAAGTTTTAAACTGCATTTTCCATCCCTTTCCTCTTTTCGACTCGAAACTCATGTGTTATAAATACAAAAGAGGGAGGAGAGGGTGGTGGAACACAACTGGACCTCAGGATACACACTTAGGCTTGAAAATAAAAGATCTAATAAAATGTTACATAATAAAGGGTAATTGGGTTTTAGCCTGATGCAGTTTGTGTTTGCAAAAATTCCAGTCTTGCTAAGATTGAGTGACAGTTTCTAAGTGTGCGTGTGTTTGTTTGTGAGATGGTTATTCAAATCAAAAATAATCCATAATAGTGTGAATAAAGACAACTTTTTGATTGTTGTCTGGTTTTAATATGGATATTTAACTGTTGTTTTCTTAACTTTTACAAAATATTCCCCTCAGTAAATTTTCAAAATCATGTGCCATGTGTAAACCACCAAGAATTGATTCCAAAATCTGAGACATTGGGTTAAAAAAATTGGAAAGATCAAAAGTGAATAAAATTATTCTCCTCTTTCATTGTTTCTTTTAACGGATAAAAATCCAGAGGATAAAAATAATTACATAGAAGGTTTCGATATATCACTTTGTGTGTATGTGTGTGTGTGTGTTTGGACAACAGCTGTTCGTAACAACCCATTTTCAACAGGGTGTTGCAATATTGATTGATATTTCTTTTACTTTTATGAATGAAGGGTGGACATCCCAACTTCCTGCTTCTATATACTATCACTAACTTATCCGGATCACATAATATGTATACCATCAAACTTGTCATCACATCATCACTGGTGTGGTTACTGTGTCATTATCTCTTAGAATAACAACTTTCACTGCTGCGTCTTCTCACCGATATCCTGGATCTCCTTGCACTTCTGACACTCATCGCGGAACTTGAGGCATCCTATTGAGTTGCGGCGGATTTCTCTGCAGGTCATCCTGCCGTTTCCGAAAGGCTTGGTGATGACCACGTCCTCGTTTACGTTTCCGTCTGCGACCAGATGCCGTTATTTGTCTTTCCGCTACTCCGAGTCACATACATTTTAAGTACAAATACTTACATTTTAAATTCACATTGGAACAGTTCATGTACATTTATTGAGTCTAACTGCAGGTTGACTAACTTTAAGACCATTTTGTGTTAATATTACACTCCTGTAATAGTGAATGAACCTGTGAGGATTCCAGATGAGGTGTGGACAACCAAAAAAAAATATGAAACTGGTGAGATGCATTTCTCTTAGTGACGGCCAGTGCTGCATTCAATGACAAACAACGCAACCTTTTGAAACTGTTCTCCTTAAAAAAAGCGATTTTGAACTATACAAGGTCACCCGTATTCTTTTTTTAAAAGATGCTTTACATTTTAAAAACACAGTGATTGAAAAGTATACCTTCACTGGAAGACATGTCAGTATCAATGTCCATCATGGAGTCCATGGAGCCGAGGAAGTTCTTCCTCATGTTCACCAAGGGGGAGAAGAGATCCTGGAAGCCATGGAAAGGATCGTGGAAGATGGAGGGGATGCTTCGGTACAAGCGAGGGTGGGAGCTGAAGAAGCTGGGCATAAAGAAATTCGGGCGACTTTCGTGCACATGGTGTGCCACCTGAGAGAAAAACAGATGATAAGATAGGGGAAATTATTTTGTCACAGCAAAATAAATATGAATATAAATATAATTAGAGAGAGACGAAGAGAGAGGAGAGATAATGAAGAGAAGAGGAGAAACAGATGTAGTTCTGCTGAAGTTTGGACTGAACACTAACGTTAAAATAAGTAACACCATCACTAATGTTGGGTATATTTTACCGAATACAATATTCAGGATAAAATACACTTTTCATCAATTTATAGATGGGCCGATGGGAGGAGGGAAACAAATGTACAATTAATAATATCAGTGAGCAGCCTGAAGCTACCCAAGGACCCATAGAGCGCAATGTCAACACAATGAAAATCACATGACAAGAATTGTGTGGGTGAAAGTCACCTGACAATAGTGTTCTAGGGTTAAGAAGTAACATAACCATTCTTGAAACAACAATCAAATAAAAAAATAAATAAAATTAGAAATACAATAATGTGATGGAAGCATCTCGCATAATATCTTTCACATGTCATGAAAATCTGGAGATGACCACTTCACATGTAAACATCGAGATGCTGCGCTTGCTACTGAGAATACTTATATTGTAAAAAAAAAAATTTCAACTTTTAATTTCATTTTCTTGTCTTGGGAAACCATTCAATCTCTCATTCGGACACCAGCGCGATTCAGGATCCCCAATGAACCTACTGCCTGTATTGGCAGGGAAGACACATGCAAACTCCCTGTTGGATTCAAATCAGGGACACTTGCTATGAGGCAGAAATGCTGACCACTGCACCAGTAACTAATGCCACATCAAGGTGTAGGAACTATGATCCCTGTGTTTTAGATGGAGTTGTGGGTTTCAGTGTTGTCCGCAGTACCTTCATACTGTCCGAAAATATGTTGTCAACACCGTCAGCCATCACCGAGTATTTTTCCTCCAGGTTCTTCAGCTCTTTGTCCTGCCGCTGCCCCTCCTGCTCCAGGACGTCCATTTTCTCCCCATTGATCCAGATGGAGAAGGGAGAAGTTCGGTTCAGCACGTCTTCTAACTGCAGAGAGTCGGAAAGGAATAGAAATCACCCGTTTCAGCCAAAATCTCAACATTTCTCTTTGTCTCCGGTGTCTTGAATTTAAGACTCACCTGACGCCCAACCAGTCCGGACCCGCTGCTGCAGGTTCTGGAGTAAAACTTGACACAGGTGCTCCTCAAGCAGGGCTTACACTCCTCCCACAGAGCCTTCATAGTCTCGTTGCACACCTCCTCCTGCTGCTCCAGCTCCATCTCCTTCTCTTGAGCCACTCGCATCGCCTCCTGTGGTGACACGCATGCGGAGAGTCAAGGGTGGACTTGTTTTTTCACTTTGTACACTTAGGACTAAAAATTATTATTATTCCTTTATTATCTCACCACTCACCTCTGTCAAACTCACTACATACAGCCTAATTTGATGTCGGGGCGGACCAGTAAAATTATTGCCTAAAAGCGACACTAAGTCCAAATTTTTCCTTCGTTTTAGTGTAAAGAAGGTTAACAGGTAAATTGTAAAAATCGCTATATGTAATGAACTGTTCCTCTAAAAAATACATGATGAATTAATATTGAAAATGAATATTAAAAAAGAATTGATGAAATGACACCCTAGAAATATTGTTGAGTTAAAAGACAAATTCACGTCACTGTGGGAAAATTTGCCACTAGAATTTATTAGAAAATTAACTGGTAGCATGTATAAGAAGAGGTATAATGTTTTCAAGGCTATTGGTGGTTATTCTGGTTATTAAATCTTATTCTGGTTACTAAAATGGCTATTATGGTTATCGAATTAAAATCTTTTTTATTTTGCCCTTTTTTTTTTGCTATTGCTTTTGTGTTGTTTATAGAAATAAGAAAAGAAAATATTGTTTAAACAATGCCACTAGATGTTTTTTCATTAAAAAAAAATCATTTTGTTTTCAAATTTTGAAGCAAAGTTACTTTCTAATTTTTTCTTTGCCCTCCGTTTTTTTTGAAACCCACTGTATAAAACCGCCACTAACACAAAGATATGATTTCAGGCAGGGGGCCACAAAATATTGTCTCGAGGGCCGCAAGTCTGAGACCCCGATCTAGTACACACACAGGGCCACATTTATCACTATAAGAATTGAACCAGGTATAAGCACAAAAAAATTATGTCAAGTAACCTTAAACAATGTAATAATGAAATCCTGGCTCGTGGCTCTGTATAAAAATATACATATATATATATATATATATATATATATATATATATCAGGATTCTACCTCCTTCAGCTGCTTGGTTTTCTCCAGCACACCCAAAAACTTCTTGTGGTCGTCCGAAGACTTCTGCATCACGCTCTTCATCTCCTTCACGCCGTTAATGGCGTTCTCAATCTGTTCGTCCAGATACTTCTCTCCCTGAAGAGACATCTCTGTCGAGACGAGGAGGTGCAGACGGTGATTGGCATGAATATCGGTCATATGCGCAATAGCTCTTTGATTTGTTAATAACCAAGTAAGTTTCTTTTATCAAGTATGTGTGGGCGAATATGAAAAAAGGATGTGTAAATAAAGGCTTACGGCTCAGATCTTCTTTGGACGGAGGAACAATGCAGTTGACTGAGGCCAGAAAAAGAGCCAGCACAGCCAAAGGCTTTGACCCCTTCTTCTTCATCATCATCATCATCATTAACATCCTCTCTGACTCTTAAAGGGCCAGCAGGCAATGATGAGAAAAAAAACTGGGAAAAAAAAAAAAAAAAAGACTCCCGTGATGTTGCTGTAATACCTGGATGCATGCTAAGGTCATTGGTAAGATTTCACCCTCACATGGCAAAATACCCCAAATAACCGGGCTGATCAATGCATGTGAATAATTCATTGATCTGATACTTTCTTTTGTTCTCCGGTTGCACTTGGTGGCGTGACATCAACACCGGACTGACCTTAGATCAATGTTTTTGTGCGACTTTGACCATCTGTGCCTTTTGGAAAACACAAAGATAACAGCGGGTTCCTTCTCTGTTTACCCAGTACCCTGACTTGTGCTTGGTCAGCTGCCCGTTCCTTCAACAATGTCTGGTTTAACCGTCGCTTCGCACACAAACACGAGACAGATACAGAGGTCTCTCCGGTATCTTTGCTCCAACTTCTGCAAGGGGTTGGAGTTTTATTCAATGTCAAAGGCGAAGCGGCAATGACAAGGCCCTGCTGAGAGAAGGACAGCTTAACCGCTAAAGAAAAAAAATCTGGACACCGAAACGCTCCACCTGACATCATTCTGGGATGGATTTCCTGAGATTTTGGATGCAACCCATAGTCACTCACCCCTTGCGAAACGCTGTTTGTTTGTTTTTTGCACGTTTATTGTATTGTTCAAGGTCCACACTGCATTTTTTGAGATGAGTATTCAAGAAAATAAATTCATTTTAGACAAGCTCGGAAAAGAAATCTTGCTCGTGTGTTTTTGCACGCCCACCGTCTCTTGTTCCTATGGAAACACTTTGTACTCGGATTTTCTGAATATTTGACGATCTCTGCAAACTGATTTTCTCACACGTCGACAATTTTTCTCAACTATGTTGATCTAATTTTGTTTGTTTTTTTTTAAAACATGCATCATTTCACCTTCAACTCCATTCCATAAACCACTTATGTCCATGTAAGTTGCCACCGAGAGGAAAAATTAATATGTCACAAACCCGGGGGGACCGAACGCCCACCTGACATGGCCCACTTTCTCTTCTTTATAGAATCCGGTTACTCCACGAATTTAACACTTTCTGCATGGAAAGTCACCCCCGCTGCAGAAAGACATTAGGCTCCCTATTTAAGGCCAGAAAAAACAAATTCTCGCTTAATTAGTGGGCGCTGGTTACTGAAAGCCGGTAAACAAAAGGGTGGCTGCTTCCACTGAGGCGTTTATGATGAGAAGCCAAAAATCTAGGATGAGTCAGGGACAAGAGAGGGGAGGGAACTGCACGAGAGGCCCGAGTCAACCTGAGAGAGTTAAACAGACAGACAGTTGGACAAATAAAAAGGGGAAAAGGAAATTATTTACCCCGCAGAGGCTGAGCGACATTGTTTGCTTGGCTGCTATGGGGATCCTGGTTACACAACAGAGAAAATGCAGACTGCCATGTCCAGATGTTCCCTGCCTTCCTTAAAGTTCGTGCGGCGTCATGAAGTGAAATTAAAAACACCATCTTCAGAAGAGCATTTCTGTCTCGACGCCAACTTAGTTTTATATTACACTCTGTCTGTCCTCCTCACTTCTACACTGTTTTCTTCTTTTTCATCATTTCATGGTATTTCACTGGCATCCCTGTCATATATACAGGACTGTCTCAGAAAATTACAATATTGTGATGAAGTTCTTTATCTCTGTGATGCAATTAAAAAAAAATTACTTTTTCATAATATTCTAATATTTTGAGATAGGATTTTGGAGTTTTCTTAAGATGTAAGCCACAATCAGCAATATTGAAATAATAAAAGGCTTGCAATATTTCAGTTGATTTGTAATGAATCCAGAATGCATCACATTTTTGTTTTTGTAACTGCATTACAGAAGATAAAGAACTTTATCACAATATTCTAATTTTCTGAGACAATCCTGTATAAGTGTATATAAACATACATTTATACATGCATATGTATATGTGTGTGTGTATGTATTGCATCCACTATGTTGGAGTAATAAATCACTTCAAGTACTCAGATCCGTATGTATCAACAACTCCTACATTTTTGAATCAACCAGAATCTGGAATTATCTAATCCAATGGGACGCTTGGGATATTTTTTGGATGATAATGGATTCAGTGGTCATTCAGGTTTGCTGAAATTAAGTCAATTTAATTCAACAAGGTTTTTAATATCAATTATAATATACAACCGGAAGCACACAGAAAAAGCACGATAACATGGTAACCCTTTTCTAATAATCTTGTTACAAGAGACGCGTTTTTCTCATTCTCTTGCTGTGCGCACAGCAAATGTGTGCGGGATTTATAGCGATGACATCACACATCTCTAATCCAGTTGTTTTTGATGCGGGATCGAGGTCACACCCGTGAATAAGCAAAACACACAGCAGCCACAGTAATCCCTTCTGCACGAGAAACATAAAAAAAAAAAAAAACTCAAATAAAACCCACACGACAATAAATAAAACACTCTGCAATTGTTTTAAATGCACATTTTAAAATATATCTTCCAAACGCAAATATAAATGACAATTTCAGTTTTTTTTCTATTAAACCTGGTGCTAGAAATAAAAGTGAACTTTATTTTCGTTCAGTTTTTCCTTTATTTACTTACATTTCCTATCTCAAATTAAGCCCCAGTGACTCACCTCGGTGCCTTCGGGTCCCGGAGCGTCTGAAGCCGTCCGTCTCTCTCTCTCCCCCGGTTTGCTGCTGGTATTTATACCTGCGGATCTCTGGGACTCTGCCTGCACATGATTCAGCAGCCAGGCACCCATCCTGCACCCGTCAAGCTGCTGCTCTTGCTTTCCTAGAGATGCACTTTCATAATAAAATAACAGCCAGGGATTTCCGTAGTGGAGTTTTGAGGGCGATGGATGCGCTTTTGTGTTAAATGCTGGTGACAGTGAGATCTTAAAGGAAGAAAATTGTTGATTACGCATGGGAAAAAGGAGAGATTTCACATAACATCAAGTTTAAATCTTCTTATTTGTTCATTTCTCTGCATGGCCAAAAATAAAACAATCGGTTTATGATATCTTATTAGTCCTGTCAGCAGTGCCATCGCAGAAATGAACGTGGTTATTTTCCATAACAATAGTTTTATTTTGAAATTCCATTGATTTTTTTTTTTTTTTTCCTTGTTGTTGGTTTAACACACACCAGCTTGACGCTAAAAAGCCTGAGGAGTTTTCCAGAAGTTTTGTAATTTACTGGCAGCTGCTGCAGGAGTTGGCGAGTGGAAAGATAAACATCTAATCCAAAATTCATCCTGATGATGACTCAACATATATGGAATATTTATGAAATAAAATATTAGGTTTGGGTACATGGTTATTACCAAACAGGAATAGAGTTTTAAAATGAATTTGTTTAATAGAGCAAAACAAATTACTATGGGGGACCATGTGTGTGCACGCATTTGTGTACTTTCTGAATTTCCTCAAGGAATCGCAAGGATTTATCAATAATTTGTTACTATATATCTGCTGGCAACATTTAAATCCAAAACCATGCAATGATGTAGAATAATCACATACTATAGTGTCATAGCTCTATGATTAATATACATTTTTCATACAGTTGAAGCCCATTTAAAGCAATCTAAAATCTGCCTTTGTTGAATTATTGTATTTAACATCATTACTGTAATTTAATCCATTCCTGTTATGCTTATCATGCTGTTACAAGTCAAAAACTCTGATTCTTGTACGTAAATGACATTTACGTACAAGAATTCTTTTGACATTTAATAAATGTCAAAAGAATTGGGTTTTTTAAAGACAGGAAAAAACAGACTCTTTTGTTTTGGAAAATTATTCATAAAGAACATTATCCTAAGACGAAAACAATTTAAACACCACAGACTGCCCGAAAAATTTCTGTAGTTATCCAGAGGGTCCAGGGAATTAAAAAAAAAGTAAAATATTATGCCCACGCCCATTGGCCCACACCCACACACACACACACACACAAGGTGGATTTTATTTTACCCGTAAACATTTTAACTGAACACATATTCCTATTACTCATTGTGGCTTTTTATGTCTAATCTTTTTTTTCATCTCATCTTTGTACTGGGAACACTTGAGCCTCAGACAATCTAAATGGAATATTCCATGAACGTTATGGGAAGCTTTCAAAACAGAGGAACCCCAGAGACCCTTAAAAGGGCCACTCCACAGAAGTTGTCAGGCCGTGCACCTGCAGACTATATAGTAGGGGGAGCAAAACATGTCCACGGTCCAGAAAAAGCTGCATGATCACTGGAGACCGTGGATTGTCCAGATGGATGTGTAAATGTGTAAACCAAATGGTTGTATGCTATATTATGTGTGAATGAGAGGGTGAATGGCTGTATATCTCTATATGTGGCCCGGTGATCGATCGGGAACCAGTCCAGGGTGGACCCTGCCTCTCGCATACTGACAGCTGGGATGGGCTCCAGCAGCCCTGTGACCCGAAACATAGGATAAATGGCACTGATAATGAATGAAATTAATGAATTATGTGTCATGATGGTGTATGATAAATATATGCATGTATGTACATATGAATATATCTAGCCAGCTAGCAAGCTAGTTACCTTTCTATCTAGCTATCTTGCATTATATATTATTATTGTTATTGTTATTATTGCTATTGTTGTTGTTGTTGTTGCTGTTTCTTCTTTGGTTTTTCGCTTGAGGGATTGCCGCTGCAAATCAACATCCTTCATCCAATCCTATTCTTTGTATCCTCTTCTTTACACCAACTAACTTAATGTCCTATTTCACTAAATCTTCTCTTTGGTCGTCCTCTAGGCCTCCTGCCCGGTGGATCGAATCTTAACATCTTTCTACCAGTATATTCACTATCCCTCCTCTGTACCAAAGCATCTCTGTCTCTCTGATCTTAAACATTTAACATGTGATGTCCCTCTGATGAACGTATTCCTAATCTTATCCATTCCTGTCATTCCCAAAGAGAACCTCAACATCGTCTCTGCTACCTCCAGCTCTGCTTCCTGTCTTTTCCTCAATATCTCTGCCTCACAATCGTAAAGCATCTGTGGTCTCACCGCTGTCTTGTACAACTTTCCTTCCATTCTGGCTCATTTAGCACACATCACCCCTGACGCTTTTCTCCACACTCTCCATTGCTCTGAATTGATGTACTCATAAAATCCTCCAGCTTCTTTATCTTCTCTCCCTGTATATCCTCATCGTTCCACACGGGTTCCCCCTCATTCACACAAATTTATGCTGTCTTGCTGCAACTATCCTGATCGAATCCAAGATGGCAGCATGTCCGGTGTCTCTGCTCAGTGTTTGCTCAGTGTTTGTCTGTTTTAAATAGTTTGTTGTTTTTTTTTTATTAGTTTTTATTGTTTTTTTTTAGTATCTTGATTTACCATAGCTTGGATTTCCTTTGGAAGTCTACACCAAAGTCTGTGGAATTGGGCAAATTTGTGTCTTGAGAGGCTATCACCCTGCAGCCTGAGGCCTACCTGCTTCATCTGCCTGGATCCTGCCAGCCTCAGCAAGTGTTGGTAGGCTAATCAGTAGCTTCTGATTTTGAAGATATATGCATTTGCTATAAGCTTATTGTGCTTGTTGAAATGTACTGGACATTTGGGATACATATTTTAGCAGCAGCTGTTCCACTGCTGTGAGATATCCTAATCAAATACCAATTCACTTGACTTGGGCTGCAAACTTGTTGTTCAATGTGCTGTGGGAGGTATATTTACGTTTACGTTTTCTTGCCTTAAATAATCTTACTTTCTCACTTAAGGAAAGACATCACTTGTCCTTAACACACGAAGATTCCGTGCAAAAAATCTAATGTCAAACAAAGGTTGTTAATTATTCTACTCTTACTTCTGTCTGGAAATGTACAACCAAACCCTGTATTCAGACTCCTGCTGATTTCAAATCAATGACTGGTCTCAAATGTGTCCATCTTAATGTTTGCAGCTTATTACCCAAGATAGACATGGTCAGAATGTGGGTTAAGTCAACAGATGCTGATATTGTGATCATCTCTGAAACGTGGCTTTCTAATTCGACTCCAAATGAGAGCGTTGACGTTCCTGGGCATAATATCTTTCGTACTGACAGGCCCAAGAAAGGTGGAGGTGTAGCAATTTATGTGAAATCAAGATTTGTTGTTGTAGTTCTTCTATCTGAATCCATCTGAAAGCAATTGGAGTTTTTAGCTTTTGCGAAATCCCTCTGTTTAACGGTTGTTGGTTGCTATAGGCCTCCCTCTGCCAAAAAGGACGCTTTGTCAACATTAATACATCTTTTATCTAGACTTAAGCATAATGAACTCTTGCTGTCCGGGGACTTATATTGGGACTGGTTAACCTCAGTTTCGGATGAGTTTAAGTGCTTCTGTGACTCAAATAATCTAGGTCAATCGGTCAATCTACCTACTCGGCCAAATATTGGAAGTCCTGATAAATCCACTTTACTAGATTTCATCCTTACAAATGTTCCTCATAAATTCTCAGCTCTGGGAGTTTTCTGCATTGATATGAGTGATCACTGCGCTGTTGCTGCTTGCCGGGACACTAAAATCCCGAAAAGTTATCCCCTTGTTATCCACAAGAGAAACTTAAAACAATTCAGTGAACAAGCATTTCACCATGATTTGTCCCTAGTTAACTGGAAACAGATGGAGCTGCTCCCGGATGTCGAGCTTGCTTGGACTTTCTTTAAGGAAACTTTTATGAAAATTGTGAACAAGCGTGCTCCAATCAGGAAATTTAGAGTGAAAGGACGTGAAAATCCCTGGTTTTCTCCAGAGTTGTCAGACATGATCCATCGGCGCAATTTGGCATGGGCCAAAGCTAGGAAAAGTGATGCTGCAGCCGAGTGGCCTGTTTTTAGGCAACTAAGAAATAAATGCACTTCTCTTATCAAAAAGGCCAAATCGGAATATTACTTATCCGTCACAACTGACAATCTAAATAATCCATACAAATTTTGGAAGGCGATAAAGTCTATATCAGTAATTAAGTCTGCACAGACCCTTCCAAAATTTGTTCTTAAGGACTCGGTCCCGGTCCATGCAAAAGCGGAAATGTTAAATTGCTTTAACAAACATTTTATCTTGTGCGGATCTTTGTTTGAACAAAAAGGTGCAGCTTCTGTAAACTCCTGCACAGATCCTCAATTGTTTTGTGGGGATCCCTTCAATTTTATTCCTTTTACTGTGCAGCAAGTGCATAAAGCACTCAAAACTTTAGAAAAGTTTAAAAAACTTTTTTAAACCCTCTGGTCCAGATATGATAGAATTTTATTTTCTGAAAATAGCAGCAGGTTTTGTAGCACAGCCCCTTACAGTCCTCTTCAATCTCTCGACCCAAAGTGGTGAAATCCCTGCCATTTGGAAATCGTCTTTTTTTGTACTCCTTTACTAAAGGGAGGTGACCCAGCGGTTTTAACTAATTACAGACCAATATCAAATTTGTGTGTCTTATCGAAAATGATTGAATCCCTTGTCTGTGATCAGCAAAGTTTTTCTATCTTCCAATGAACTTTTTTCAAATTTGCAATCAGGTTTCAGGAAAAAACATAGTACCATCACAGCAGCCACAAAGGTGGTCAATGACATACATATTGCTCTTGATAAGAAGCAATATTGTGCCTCGCTTTTTATTGATTTGTCAAAAGCTTTTGATACTGTAGACCATGTTGTTTTAATGCATCGGCTCAACAGTTTTGGATTTTCTAACTGTACTTTCTTGGTTTAGAAATTACTTGAGTGACAGGACTCAGTGCGTTAAATGTGATGGTCTGGTTTCTGACTCTTTGAGTGTCCAAAAGGGGGTGCCACAGGGTTCAATATCAGGACCCCTCTTGTTCATTTTGTACATTAATGAACGAGGAAAAAAATCTGTCAGATGCCAATGTTCATCTTTATGCTGATGACACAATCATCTACTGCTTTGGATCCACCCCTGTGAAAGCAATTGAATCTGTGCAGAAAACTTTTGATGCGATTCAGCTCGCACTAGTGCAGCTAAAACTGATTCTAAATGCTGACAAACCGAAATGCTGCATCACCGAAAATTAATACCAAATTATTTGAAAAGCCAAAACTCAGCCAAAATATCAGCCCTCGGAATTTGTAATATCTTACTTATCATTCATCAAGAACTCCATAACTAATATGCGACTGCTTTGTAAAAGATTGATACGGTCATGTTTAACACAACAGAAACTGAAAGTATATATTTTTTTCCAGTCTGGCTTTTAAGTTTCGGTTTATTCACATTTGATATTGATGATTCAAGTTTGACATTAAATATTTACAGACTTTGTCAGGGTTGGGTTATTGTCATCTAGCTCCCAGAGTCTCTGAAAGCAGGAAGAAAAAAAAAACAACACACACACACACACACACACACACACACACACACACACACAGATTTAAGTATCATGTCCAGATGATGAGAAAAACAGTCTTTATCATCAGAGGCCTGAAGGCTCCTATCCAGACATACTTTCAAAGTTCACCGCTCAAAGCCCAATTTAGTTATAATATCATGGGATACACATATGTGAATTTAAAAAATAAAACAAAAAAAATCTTGTCTCTGAAAATGCTTTTATAAGATTGTCAATCCTAAGGGTGCAATGGCTCAGTGTAACACTAGGTGGCAGAAACTCCATTTATAAAATCAATACCCTCGTTACTGCTTCACTGTCATGCCTGGTCAACAATACATATATTTCAATTTTTTTATAAAACGATGTAAATTAACTTTTTGCCAGTATTCATTTATGCAGTCATAAATCAGGAATAGTTAGTTACATCTGTAATCATGACTTGAAATACACCTGTGTTTTATTTTTAAAATATGCATGAAAAAAAGGAAGCTTGCAATTTCTTTCCTCAACATACTAAAATTGGATTACAGGAATCCAATAATCATATGGAATCCAATTTAGAACTGTGCTGAATTCGAAGGTGTGGCTGTAAATAACCTAAATTAATTTTTCAAATAATGTCGGGGTTTGATCCTGTGGCCGTGGCGTCGACCCTGTCAGACGAAAATACTGCCTCCATTAAATCCAAGTTAGATTTAGTTTGGTTTACAGTTCATTTGCTATCAGTGAAGTTTCCCGCTACTCACTCTGTAAATAGTGTTGTGTAAATCCAACAAGCCATGACAACCCAAATGAAACCATAGCAGGGTGCTGCTGTGAGGCAGCTTTGCAGATTTAAATGCATTAAAAAAAAAAAGCAAAAAAAGGACCATTTTTCTAAAAGCTTGAAAGGAAGTCTTGCACCCGTCAAGTGTCAGGGTGTGACCCTGGGTAGATAGACATTGCAAACCAAATGCCTATGTACCATTTGTACAGATTTTGTTTAAAAAAAAAAAAAAGATGGATTAAGTCAAAGTGACCATGTTTGCTTCACGGTGTCCTCCAGATGGTGCTTAATCAAACCAAGATGTATGTTTGCCGCAAAAAACGACTCTCTGATGAGAGTCCAGAGAAAGACACCCCAAGAATGTCTTCTGTCTCTTTGACCTCCATCCTTATTTATTGCCTCCCTGCGAGCACTCAGTCATGTAGAATAGATTTATAGTTCATAATCAGCAAAAATAATACATTTACACTGGACTTAACTAACCTCAAACACTGTCAAAATGTCCATCATCAACTAAGGTTCACCAAAAATCTTGAAGCTACCTGAAGCATCAGGTAGAATAGAAGGATTTTTGATGCCAAATAAAAGCAAATGTCATTACATCACTGAGGGGTGACATGCAATAGTATACAGTATTTTCTGCCACTTTTTCTTCTTATCAAAAATTTATTATTTCAGTGAATCGTTATATCAGAAATAAATAGATCATATTTGTGATTTCCTAGACGCTCCGAGCCTGAAAGGACAAGATGTTTTCACATCCGTCGTTTTTGGGTCACCTGGACACACACACGCAACTATACTTTTCTGTTGATTTCAGATTGATGTTTTTTTTTAAATCGCGGATTTGTATTTCAACACCCCGGAGGCCACTCCTCCTGCAGTGAGATGTTTGTCAGATGTTTAAACTGCATTGCAGACAGTGTGACTGAGCCAATCATCCTTTGCGTGACTCAGCCCAAACTGGTCTTTTGTTCTGCCAAGTGTGTGTGTGTGTGTATGTAGGAATCCAGATGGTTTCGAGTACGTAGTACTTTGGCGTCTGGCGTGTGTGTGTGTATAAGCTCACAGATACCTGGAACTCAGTTAATGTTTAAAAAGCCACATCATCAAAAACAAAGTCCTCAAAGTTTTTGTTTTAAGGTCTGATTTAGTCTCTAGAAAATAAAAGCAATATGACGTCTAAAAAAATATGAAGCGTTTGTGTGCGTGTGTGTTTGTATGTATGTGTGTATAAAATCTGGTGCCAACCATTGTTCAGCTGGCCAAAGAATGAACAAACATTGTAGCCCTTCAGCTAATTCTCACAAATTTCAACTAAAAACAGGCCGAGGAACTAAAATGTATAATCTGTTCTACTGGCTTTAGGCTTAAACATAATTCTCCCTAGGCTTAATTGCTCCTGTTGACACACTCCATGTGCACTTCAAACATTTTCGACGATTCTGGTATCAGTTTGGAAGGTTGATGTTCTTCTCTCAGGCCGGTGTCCCCCGAACAAAGCCCTGTGGCAGGCTCTCACTAATTCCAATGACATAATGAACCCCCAGGATCTTTCATTATCAGTCTTCCTCAGAGTGGTTTTTTGGCCTGAAAACATTCCAGTGATGCACTGCAAAACAGTCTGGCCTAATCGCTGCAATGCATGTCCTTCGAGGTGTTTGGAGGTGTTTCCAAGCACTTTGTCTTTTTTTTCTCTGAATAGGTTGATGAAATAAGCAGTTTTGTTTTTTTTTACCTTGTTTAAAATTTAAAATATTTTACCGAGAGACACCCCAGATTTTTGACGATGGTTAAGGTCCATCTGATGATACTCATTCAAGATTTTCTTGTTTTGATTTGCAGACTTCAACAGATTACTGGAAAAACAGCGTAATCAACCCTGCGAGGAGTTATCATATGTCTTTGTTTACCATTTCATTGCTTAGAATCAGCTCCCCCCATACTATCATATTTATTAAATTTAATGTACGGTAAATGTAAAGTGCAACCCAGTTCATATAACACCTGCTTATGTATTAACCGGAGGGAAAAATGTGCCGTTCACACCTGAAATGTCAAGCCCAGACTTGTTCGAGCAAGTTTCCAAAAAATAAAACTTATATTCATATAGCAATTTTCTCATTTGAAGGGGCCCTGTATTTGTTTATTTAACTGCTGTTATGCTTACTTTATATGATTTAACCTCCTGTTTGGCTTGAAAACAATTTTAACGTTACTAGATTGTACTCACATTTTGAAACATACATCTACACTTATATTGATTTAACTAGATGATCACAATCATAATGACTGTCATTTAGAGCTTCTTGGATGAAAAAAAAAAAAAGTTTAAAGTTTTACAAGTTTTTGTTTCTTTCTTTGATTGAAAGAAATGACTGAACTTATTTTTATCAAAAGAAATCACCTTGACACTTTACACTACACACTTGACACTACTATGTGACAAAATAATTGACCAGGCATTTAAAATGATAATTCTGATTATTATAGTTATATCTGGTCAATAGAGAAAAATAATTCAGTGTTTGAACATTTGTAAATATATGAAATAAATAACAAAACAGTCAATATTATGCCAAATAAAACATGAGTCAAAATAGAATAAAATGAAATGAAAATATCCTTTTTGATTTGATTTTTTTTTTGCATAAACAACCCAGATGTCTGAGTCCTTGGAGGATGTAAAATAAGACGGCCAAATGTGGATGTGCCTTGTCAGTTGGAGATGTGTTTGTTAGCGGGAGAAACACACCTGTTCTTGAACCCTGGTCGTTGGAATAGCAAGCTGAGACTTCAGACTTCTGCCAGATAACTTTTCGACATGTGTGTGTGCATGTGTGTGTGTCTACAGGTGTGTATTCACAGGACCTATTTTCTTGTCTCGCTCTTCAAGGCTGCAGGATATTCAAGGTGCTTGCTCCGCCATATTCAAACATTTGTTAGTAATTAGTCCCAGCCACAAAACGGACTCTCGAAAAAAAACTCATGGTCCCTCCCTCTCAACCCCTACTTTTCCCCTTTTTTTTTTCTCCTCCTGTCCCGTCCCATTCCCTCCCTCATTTTCCAGTTCCTTTGTTCCCCTCCATCTCTAACTGCCTTTCATACCATTCTTCCTCTTTCCCTTCATCCCTTCCTACTCCCTTTCTCCCACCCCTCCTCCTCCTCTAAAGTTGCACATGTTTTCTATGTGAGGAGGTTTAGTTTCTTCAGGCTGCGGATAGGAGTGGGACTATGACAGAGAGCTGCAGGGAAACAAGAATATAGGTCTCGGAATAAGTAGACCTTTTGAGTTTGTGAGTTATTTTATTTTTATATTTTTGCCCATAAAGCTCCATTTAATGCATTCATGAACTATGGCTTTGTACATGCTTTGCTTGCTGCACGGCCATTTTCAAAAGCTGTGGAAGTGAGATATTTTTTTGGGGCTATTTTCTGGGCAGCTGGAAAATGACTGTTGACACTTCGCATTGCTAAACCGCTACATCTCTGCTCGGACACCGGTTTAGAGAAAGGGGTTGACGGAGAAAGCGGCATCACCAAACTGGCAACAACAGATCCTCCAGTGAGCAATCATGAAAGGTAACTCAAGCTTCCAAAAATGTCTTGAAAAAAAAAATGGGCCCAGATTTGCAGATGTGATGAAAAATGATGTGTGCAGAGCAGTTCCTGTCATGGTGGCACACGTTCATGCACCTGCGCGGGGGCACACGCTCCAACATATGCTTCTCATCTTGGTTCCACCTCGAAACCTGGGAGCGCAACTCCTGAGAAAGTGCTACTTTGTTGCTCTTGGACGGGAAATTTTGATCTGTCAGCTTGAAATTTCTCTTTAAATGTATGCTTGGGCATACTAACAGCCTTTTTTTAATAAAACATAAAAATGTTCTCCATCCCGGCCAATTTGCAGCAGATTGAGCAAATATCCTCTTGAAAAGGGGGTGGAGGGATAACAGAAAGCATAACATTTGTGTGTAAGATTTCTCCAAAAACGGAATGAGAGGAGAGTACACACTTCCCTGGGTGTGTATAGCCGAAGAGGTTTGAGTGATAGCCTGAGCGATGAGAGGATACAGCAGGAAGGAAGGAAGGAAGGAAGGAAGGACGGAGGGGAAGTGAGAGTGAACAGGAGAATAAGGGGCGTTGATAGCGACGCTCTGAATTTCTAATGATATGAACTGAAATCTGCATTCTGAGACACAAAACCTGCAGGCTGCATGTTTTTGTTTTGCATTCCTCTGTGCTGTGAGATGAAGGACTGATCAGCAAAGTGATCCCCGTCCCTTGAGCTCCGGTAGTGGCGCTTCTTCGTGCGTCTCAGTCCCAGCTGGATGAGGCACTGATAGATTGCAGGTGCTCTGGTGAATCAGGGTGGCAGTCGCTATGGACAGTTGAGTAATTCTTCACCAAAGTCTACACAAACAAACCGTAACTTCAGTTCCAGGCCCCAAAACAAATCGATGAGATTGCGGGAAAGCGTTGTAAAGCTCTACATGGGGGTTAACTGTGTCTTAATCCTGAACAAAGTGGTTCCAGAACTGGAGTCCCGTAATTGCTGCGTGCAACTCTTGTGACCCTTGACTGGCATTTGGTCAATTTAAATCCAAAATGTGGGCTCATGTGACAAGCATGAGTCCAAATTTGGTAGATCTATCCTATCCTATCCTATCCTATCCTATCCTATCCTATTCTATCTATCTATCTATCTATCTATCTATCTATCTATCTATCTATCTATCTATCTATCTATCTATCTATCTATCTATCTATCTATCTATCTATCTATCTATCTATCTATCTATCTATCTATCTATCTATCTATCTATCTATCTATCTATCTATCTATCTATCTATCTATCTATCTATCTATCTATCTATCTATCTATCTATCTATCTATCTATCTATCTATCTAGTTAAATAATGGCGTGTAGCCTCAGCTCATTCTGGTTAAACAATCACTTTTTTTTTCTGGTGAGTGCATTTTCTTTCTTTTTTTTTTTCCCCCCATTTCAGAGATTTATTTCTATTTTAATTCCAGCAATTCATTTTGAAAATTCTGACACGGACGCATTGGCGTTTTGATTACTGAGTCATTATTTCATGTCGAGCAGCACACGTTGGGGGGAGGTCCTGCGAGACAACAAAATAGTTCTCCTTACATAAATCAGTTAAAAAGCCCTTCTGTGCATATTTATGTCTTTGTGTGTACACAGTTATTACCGTTTTGATCCATGGAATACCAGCAGGGCATGAAACATAGCTCCATTGCGACTCTCGGTGAACCCTTTTCATCTGCTTTTTTGTAGTTAAAAGAGAGAAGAAAAAAAAATTGTGCAAAAACACTTTGCACCACGGTTGTGCTGATGTCATTAAATCCATCTTACAAAACCTTAGTAGCAAAAAAATCAGTAGCAAAAAGTCTTTAATGCCCAGCCAGTGGTTTGGCTGTTTGAATCCATACGCAAATAAAAATATAATCGTCCCAAATGGACGCAGAGAGAGGGAGAATTTTCATTTTCGTACGGATTTACTTGGAGCAGTAAAGAATTTTACCTGTTTTATTTGTCAAATAATGTAAAAGACATGCTGTCTTTTTGCAGAGAGGGGTAAGAAATATCCCATCAGACCTACAGGAACATGTGTCTTTGCTCTCAGAAATTCCAGGGAAAGGAAAAAAGTGTCTTGAGCCACGGGGGAGCAAATTAAATCCAAGAACATATACAGTGCGTTTCTTCGCCAAACTGTATAGTTAATGCGGTTCCTAGTCCAGCCCAACCCAAGCAGAGCAAAACATGCTGCCTCATACATTCCTAACAAGGCTGGGGAAGAAGGGGCTCGGAGGGGGCGAGCGAAGAGGAATGGAAAGTGGGGGCGGGTGGGCGAGGGACAGGTGTCTGGTTGGCAAGGCGGGAGGAAAGAGTGAGGAGAGGACGGTGGTTGTGGTCGTGGTAGTCATTTCCAGTAAAAGAAAGGTGGAGAACAAAGAGCATAATATTCGACTTTAGGAGGTGATTGCATCTGGTTTCACTGCTACAGAACAGGAAACACTAATATTACGACCTTGCAGTTCAAAGCGATGTGCAAATAAATGGGTATTGAATGCAGATATTCTAGATTAGAAATATGAGTTTTGTCAGGGCTCTTTGGTTTTCTGCAGTCGAAAAATGTTTTTTGAAATGTCCTCACTGTGGGACCATTAAGGGAATATTCTATTCTATTCAAAAAAGGTTAAGAATGAACCCATTTTAGCAAACAGTGACAGTGCTGCTCCCTCCCTCCTTCACCCCTCGCAGAACCCTTAGGTGTGTTTTTGTTCATGTTTTAGAGTAAACATTATGATATTAAATCCAAATTGGCGGCCATCCTGTGTTTACCAAAGCGTCCTCAGGAATGTATGATTCTGTGTTGGGTTGTAGAAATAATCCCTCCCCACCCCCCCCACCCCCCCACACACACACAATCACACACACACTATGTAAGGTCACTAGCCAGCCATCCATCCATTGTCTGCCACCTATAACAGCTGTCATCGGGCGAGCGACGGTTTCCACCCTGGACTGGTCGCTGGACAATCGCAGGGTCACATATATAGTTGTGGTGCATAATCCCACTCATTCGGGGCAATTTTCCCAATTTTTTCCAATTAAACTTCTGCATGTTTCTGGACTGTGGGAGGAAACCTCATACACATTCAAACTCCAAAAACATCGAACCAGGGTCCTTCATGCTTTGAGGCTGAAGCTCTAACTACTGTGCCGCCGTGCTGACCCTTAATGTAACTTGCACTGACTAGATTTGTAGGGATGAAGCCTGAAATAAAAGTGGGATTATCAGAGATGGATGCCGGGCCAATCAATCCTGTCAATACCGTCAGTTATTTTTTCTTATTTGCCGTAATGAGCGAGGAGTATCCACCTCATCCTATTAATATCATCCTGGGTTTGGTCTAGCACGACTGAAATAGTACTTGTTTTGTCAGTCATTTACTCATTGAAAGTTGTAAAAATATTTTAACTTTGATTCATTTATCGTTATATTAATTTATAGTGGATATGGGATTTAGTGAAAAAAAGAAATCAAATTTTGGTCAAAGGAACTTGTTTGTGTGGGAAAACTATTACTAGCGCAGCAATCATTACATGAAAGATATTTACCAGCCAAAGTTAACACTAGCAAACAGCTGGTGTGTGTGTGGTTCCGGGCTGATGCATTTTCCGGTGTGTACTCCCAACTCTGATGTTATCAGCCTTTTATCCATATATTTAAACTTCTTTTTTGAGAGCTTTTGTGGATGACCATGTGAGAAAGTGAGAAACCCAAAGGTAATGGGGTTTTAAATAAAGCATTAGAGGATATTGTACACGCCCTTTGGCCTCACACCCCTTTAAACCTAACCAGGCTCATTGTCTGAAGTTGTTTATTCCCATGAAAACATGATGCGTTTACGGGACCGCGACTCTGAAATCTCCTGTTTCGCTGGCAAACCACAGTCAAAGACCCTCCTCTTGTAAAAGGCACGGTCATAACTTTGGAGTTGGCAGCAAGACATTCCAGGTGTTTATAGTTTTGTCAAGAGACCACACATTCCAGTCAGAGCGCACCTCAACAACTTGGATGTCATGAGAGGTTTAGGAAAAGCGGGCTTTAGTGCCTGTGGTCAAAACCTCCCCTGACCCGGGGCAGAGCCCATCTCATGACTCCTTGACTCATTTAAAGATGTGAAAAATCCCATAGTGCTTTTCCACGTCGACAAACGAAAACAAAGTTAAAGAAAAACAAAAACCCACGTTTTGCATGTTTGATGAAATCTCAGAGTGATGTGGTTAGGTTCGAGGACAGCAAGGACATGTTATTCACCAAGGACAATATTATGGGTGTTTCTGGCCAAGGCAATGTCAAGATGGAGCAGATGGAATAGTATTGGGAAGGGGATAATCCGAGCCATCTTGAATGGAAGAGCCACAGAGCAGCTGCAAACATTGATGGGGCGCTTATGGTTAGTAAATCCAAGCCCGCCCTGCTTTCTAGAATCGTGAAAAAGAGGGGTTTGGGTGGGAGTGAATGGCCTCATGTGAGTGAAGAGCAACATCCTGAGTATGGATTAGTATGGATTTTTAAAAATATTATCATCTCGCTTCCCTTTTCTTGCCCACGTCCCAATTCTACAAACCCTTATTCACGAGTGCAGCGAATGCGTTCTTGCTAGTTGGTAACAAAGAAGAATGATTGTTTGGAAAAAGCTGTCTAAGGTAACATGTAACACATGTGTTTGCTGTTTTGACTTTGCTGCCAGTTCAGATATTTTCATAGGTGCAACAGTTGACCACAATACAGATTTACAACAACAGAATGGCTGGTTGAGAATATTATGGGAAAGCTCAACAAACCTGATGCCAAAGTGGATAATTGTTGACTGGAAAGGGTTGTACGAGATAAATTTGGACTGTCAGATTTCCTGTTTCAAAACTGGTCTTTCATTAGCCTCAGGAGATTTGCTGATTTGTGATCTTTAACTTGGAAAGACTGATGTGTTTGTCGAGTGATGGGAAGTAACACTTCATGATGTGTAGTCATTTTGCAATGCTTATTTTGCAACATTTACAACAAGAATAATAGGTTAATAATCAAAAAAGGGACCTCTACAGGTATATACAACTGAACTACAAACTACAACTTAAATTTGAAGGATGATATATGGACAATAACAGTCATTACCCACTGAATAACTAACTAACTATCTAAGTAACTTACTTACTAACTTCTCTTTCTCCTTTCAGCTTTTCCCTTCATGGGTCACCACAGCGAATCAACCTTCTCCATCTAACCCTATTCTCTGTATCCTCCTCTCTCACACCAACTACCTTCATATCCTCTCTCACTAGGTCCATAAATCTTCTCTTTGGTCTTCCTCGAGACCTCCTGCCTGGCAGCTCCAATTCCAACGTCCGTCTACCAATATATTCACGATCTCTCCTCTGTACATGACCCAACCATCTCAGTCTGTGCTGTTCCTCTGATGGACTCATTCCTGATCCTATCCATCCTGGTCACTCCCAAAAAAAACGTAGCATCTTTATTTCTGCGACCTCGAGCTCTGCCTCCAGTCTTTTTGTCATTGTAACTGTTTCTAGGCCATACAGCATCGCTGGTCTCACCACTGTCTTGTACACCTTTCCTTTCTTTCTGGCCGATAGTCTTCTATTACATAGTACCCCTGACACTTTTCTCCACCCATTCCAACCTACTTGAACCCGTCTCTTCACCTCTTTTCCACATTCTTCACTGCTCTGGATTCTGGATCCCAAGTACCAAAAACTCCTCCAACTTCTTGATCTTCACTCCCTGTAGCCTCACCATTCCAACTCTTTACCTTTTCCTGTCGTAGTCCCGATATTCAAAGTCTCTACTCTCAGTCCCAGACTCTTGCCTTTCCTCTTCTCTCTGCTTCCGAACACGCCTTCCTCCACTCTTTCTTTGACCTACAGTAGCCCAGTTTCAATTGGTTCCCTGTAGGTCATCGGTACCAATGGCAGTCGTTGCTAACCCGGGTTGACCTATCTGGTATGAGATTATCAGGTTTGGTTCACATGTTTGGTTTTGGCAAAAGTTTTACGGCGGATATTCTTCCACGCCTCTGGGGCTTGGGACCGGCTCAGGGAGACACTGGCCTGACCTGCCATGAGGCTGCATTAACTTACTTACTAACTGCACTGTTGTAATGAGACGGCTTTGCTGCAAAGTTAATGATAATGCAATTAGCATAGTCATCAGTCATATACTAGTAATAGTATATGAGTGAATAGTAATGATGCATTTACTTAACTCAAATATGAACAATTCTGTCATTGGTTTTTGTTTAAATGGCTGATTATCAGTACAGATTTGTGCAGATGAATGTTATTTGTACATTTTTATTAGAGACATTAGCAGACTCTGAATTACATGTTATTTATTTACTGTCTACTACCCAGCACAGACACAATGTGGATTCCAGTGGTTATTGTCTTCACTCTTTTTTTAAACTTTTGTTAACCTCTGAAATTTCAGATCATCTGTAGTTTTGACTTGCATAAACCCTGATATCTCCCCAAAGGTTTTTAATACCATTGAGTTACTGGGAGAAGACATTAGACGCATTGCATCAATGACAAGTTTGGAGGATTAAAAACACTTCCTCTCCAAAATAACATCCAACAACAATTTCTCATTTATTTTTACAGCCTTTATGAATATTAAAGTAATTATTGTATCATTTCAGCTGTTACAATTTAACTGTCAGCGCAATTGTTATAAGTAATCATTTGTGCCTGGCCCTCCCAACCCTCATACCTTCCCTCTGTCTCTATCAAATCTTCACTTTTGACTTCTCTGTCCTCACTTGGCTTCTCTTTTTCTCCTCAAATTGCTCGAGACAGAAGGCTGCCCACATGCATTGAGATTTGTTGTGTACAAGTAAAAGGCAGTGACTTTTGCCGCTGTCGCCAAGTGGTTGCTCATCTTGGAATGTTTGGTTTCTGTAAATCTATTGTGAAGTGTGTGGTCCAGACCTGATCTACATATAAAGTGTTACAAGAAAACTTGTGATTTGGCGCTTTATAAATAAAATCTGACTTGACTAGACATTATGTAGCATTATCATCAATGCAATATCATCGGATTTAAATCAGAATTGTTCTGTACATGCCAGGGGTGGGGACAGGATTGGTTGATTGATTTGTACTGTGTGAGGTTGCAGTTGAAGCGGCTGTAATTTTACTCAAACAGCAGAAAAGTTTGTGGAAAAATAACATGGCAGATGCAATTATTTATCATAGTTACATCCTGACATATTTTATTTATACACTCAGTGATGCTCGAGAATCCTAGCTTATGTCATTATTATTCACCAAACCATCCATCCATCTTCCTTTGCTTATCTTAAATTGGGTTATGGGGGCAGCAGTGGGACCAGAGAGGCCCAGACTTCCCTCTCCCCAACCACATGGTCCAGCTCTTCTAGGGGGATCCCAAGGCGTTTCCAGGCCAGCCTAGAGACAAAGTCTCTCCAGCGTGTCCCGGGTCTTCCCTGTGGCCTCCTCCAAGATGGACGTAGATGATTGCAGGAATGTAGATTGACTGGTAAATTGAGAGCTTCACCTTCTGGCTCGGCTACTTCTTCACCGCGACAGACCAATACAGAGTCCGCATCGCTGCAGACACTGCATCGATCCACCAGTCGATCTCCGGCTCCGTCCTTCCGTCACTCGTGAACAAGACTCCAAGATACTTGAACTTCTCCACTTGGGGCAGAACCTCTTCCTCGACCCCGAGAGAGCACTCTACCCGTTTCTGGTTGAGTGCCACGGTCTCGGATTTGGAGGTGCTGATCCTGATGCCCGCCGCTTCACATTCGGCTTTGAACCGCTCCACTGAAAACATGGACTAATGACGCCAACAGAATCACATCATCTGCAAAAAGCAGAGACTGGATCTTACAGCCTCTAAACCGGATCCCCTCGACGCCCTGGCTGTACCTAGAAATTTCGTCCATGAAAGTTATGAACAGAATCTGTGACAAAGGGCACCCCTGGCGGAGTCCAACTATCACCGGAAACAAATTCAACTTACAACCAGCAACGTGGACCAAGCTCCGACACCAGGCAGACAGGGACCAAACAACTAGACCTATTAAATGTATTGGTAGATATATATGGCATTAACTTTGTTAATATCATACACTCCCTTAATCTTGGTTTTGCAAATTTGATTCCTTCACCTCATCCACAAGATAGTATATTCTTATTTTTGGCCTGAGGCCCTTGACCTCAAACTTCCAAACTTCCAAAAGTTTTCGAACCCACAAGACCATTTGTTAAATAGGCTCCTTCACAACATTTGTGTTGCGGTTCGCCTCGTTCTTTGTATTTTTATTAAATTAATCAGTGCAGCTGTGTCCCGGCTCTGCAATGCTGCAACAAGTGTGTCTCAGCATAGGGTTTTTGTAAAGGTTAAGCTTAATTGCATTTTGTCAAACACAAGACTCCGTTGTAAACACAGATGTTTACTTCTTGCTGAAAGTAGGTATTAGCATTTTCCATCCAGTTTTCCAACCGGTATGACACTCTGTCTGGACAAACAACAGACAACTTGTGGTTTTTCCTGTTTGGCAAAGCACTTACCTGCAAACGTTTGGAAATTATCTGAATCCAAAATAAGAAGTGAATCGGAGATCTGTGTTTTCTTTAATTATTCACTGACTTTTCTGTTTATTATTTTTTTGTATTCACTGAAGAAACCCTTCAGTTTTTGTAAAGGCCTTCTCTTATCATGGGTGTCATGTGGAGAGGCTGAATGTATAATTTCAGCTTTACAGAGTTACACTCTCTACTGTCAATTTACTATTTGGCATTTGCATCAAGAGAAAACATGCAGGACCATTTGTATGAAGATGACATAGAATGATCCCATTTCTCAAAATAGAACGGAAAATATCCAAATGTGACAAGCTCAGCTAGGCAAAAGGAACGTTTTTGGTTGTCTGAAACCAAAAATCAGTTGTTGATGGTGTCAATTTTAAGATCTACAAGGTGGGAATGCTGAATATTCCCATCAATAACAGTAAAAAACAACCACACAATCTGTATTTTTAAGATTGTTTTAAACTGACTGCAATATGCGGGTTTACAAAAAAGGACATATAGTAGCTTGAGGGAGACACACACATAGTGTCTTCAGTGAACCAATTTTTGCATCTTTGACAACCTCAAAATTGAGTTAGACATCATTTTCGCGTTCTATTTTCTGTAATATCAATAATTCCAAGAGAGCTGGCGAACTTGTATTGTAGTTACCATACTGTGGAATATACTGCGTGTTCATGATTATAAGTAACGTGTTAATTTGTCAAGGAATCATGACTATTAATGTAAGTGGGGTTCCGGAGCGTGTGATTTGTGCTGCAAAGGGGCGTCAGCTCGGTTCTGCTGTATGTGTGTTGGACAGGTCGACTTCCTCAATGACTAGACGGACCAGGAGGTTTTTTTCTTTACTTTTTTCCACAGAGCGTGGAAAACAACAGGAGGGAAAGACTTGGGGAGAAAGAGACAGAGGGGACGTGAACCGGGAACGGGATGATTTTGGCCGACGGTGTGTCGGATTAAAGAGCGAATGGATATTTGAGGACCGATACGGCTGTTGATACGTTGGACTTGAGCTCCCAATAATGTGCTTACTCCTGAACTTCGCAGTGCGAGTCCAAAAAAATGACAAGAAATTAGTTTTTCCCCCTGAAAGTTTGTCTGTATCTGGATGGGAAAGTATGCATAACTGGATCTGGAGTCAGACCAATATGAGATAGTAATGGTCCGGTGAAAACCAGTCTGGTAATTAAATCTGGCATTCTTCTAACCCAACAGAGATATGCTGACATGTGTGGCCTATTTCTCTCTTTAATTTTTTTTTTAAATTTTTTTTTTAGCTATAACCTTTTCAACATGTTGCCCAGTCCATGCCCCTTTCTTTTTTGTGTGTTGATCACTGATGTTAAAAAAAACAAATCAATCTGTAAAGCACCCTATTAAGAAGAAATTCACTTTTATAGTCGCTTTCAATATGAGTTATGAACATTCCCAGGAAATAAAGGTGTGGCAGACTATTAACTAATGGATCCAAACCATGATTTTCCATCTTCCTATAATACGTTTCTTCTCTCTGTGACCCCAGGGTCTCTGAATCCTTAAGTTCAGTGCAGCGTTGTGCTTTTTTCTCTCTCCCTTTCCATCATTATGTAAGCTTCAGTGTGCTCACTCCCCTCCCCCCCTGCAGGACGCCCACCCTGCAACCCCTAACCACACCTGACCTCAGCTGTTCCACTGGTGTCTCAAGTAAACATTCACATCATTGTGGCATTTCGGAGACTCGTTACTTGATTCTGTAAACATTTAGGTTTCATGCAATTTGAGCGAAACGTATTGAAATTTTTGTAGAAATCATTTTACTCACGGATATCCCGTCATCTTGTGCAGAATTTCTCTATTGAACTACTATTGAATTCAAAATATTCCAAATTTCTTAATGAGAAGAATAATCTTCCCGTCTCTCAAAGCATGTATAAATCGTTTGCAAATGCTGAAAGTTTCTCCTCCAAGATATTTTTCTTTTATTCGCTCCTCACCGGAGGCCAGACTTCCCTCATTTGAGCTTAACTGTTGTAAGTTGTGTGGCTAGCCGCAAAGATTGATCCACAGTTGACATTTTGGTTTCATAACTTTTCCAACATTTTACTTTGGCTCTGGAACAGGGTTCAAGCAGAGAATTGAAAGTGAATATTATGTAAACTCAGGCTTACACTTTTTTTTAATTTTTATTTTTCTTCATCCCCGTGAAGATGGGAGATGGGAATGAAGACTGAAAGAAGTAACTCCAACACAGTGACTTGCAAGGTGGATCTGAATTGGTAGTTTTGTATGAAGGAATATAGATTTTGTGCAAATAGATTCATAAAACCTGCAGAGATTTGCTGCGTCCATGTTTCCTCTCTAAACTCCAGCTGGTTTATTTCCAAATCAACAAAGTTATTTTCTTTTCAACCCAATTAGTCAGCCAGACTGACGGATGAAACAGGAAGTGATATCCCTTTCTAAAAAGCCTGCGCATGAACATGCAGTTTATTCGAGCTCAATTTTTTAAAGGCAACTAATCGGCTTAAGATAAAAAGCATCAACAGCAATAGCTTTGCTGAAGGAGTACGGTCACAGTAAATGCTGTATTTGAATGACTTTTAGTCAGCTGGAACGTCTGTTCGGGATGGCGATATCTGGGTGGTCTGCAGCCGCTGCGACCACCCTGCAACACAATTATCTCAGTTCTGAAAACATGAGAAATGGAGGTACAGAATAATTGAACTAATATAATTTACATTTTATTGTTTCGTCAATGTTGCCTCTTACAGGACTGTCTCAGAAAATTAGAATATTGTGATAAAGTTCTTTATCTTCTGTGATGCAATTAAAAAAACAAAAATGACTTTTTCATGATATTCTAATATTTTGAGATAGGATTTTTGAGTTTTCTCAAGATGTAAGCTATGATCAGCAATATTAAAATAATAAAAGGCTTGCAGTATTTCAGTTGATTTGTAATGAATCCAGAATGTATGACATTTTTGTTTTTGTAACTGTATTACAGAAGATAAAGAACTTTATCACAATATTCAAATTTTCCGAGACAGTCCTGTACACCTTTTTAAACTACCCTTAAAAATAAACTGCAGGTGGTTTGTTGCAAAATGACGAGAAAGGGCTTGCAGGCGAGCACGGCAAAGACCACTATGGAGCAACAGTGAGGACTTTCCGCACATGCAATGTGCACAAGTGGAATTAAGGAGGTTTAAGTAAAAACAATCTTGAAATAAGGATATTGGGAAAAGGAGGTTGTAAAACTCCCTCGTATGGCTTTTTTATGTTTGAAAGTCTGACCGAAATTTTGGTGAATGCAGCTGCTTTTCATTTTAACTGATGCATATTCCAGTCAACAAGGAAAGTTTAGAATCCTTTGAGAGCTACCTTTACGGATTAATACAAAGATTTATGACATATATTCCTTTGAGTTTCACATTTTCCACATGTTCCTTAATTAGAAATATTACCTCAAAGTCAAACATGTTAACGATATGCCAGAACAATATTTTAGCCGCGTCAACACTGGGCAAATGGTAACCGTCTCTCCTCAGCTAGTCAGCAACCTGCCAAACCCCTTTCCTGAGTATAAGAGTGTTTTCCCAACGATAAAAAAAATCAGTTCTCTGCTGCTCTGTGACATTTCCAGACATCGACAGCCACACCCATGCTTCCTCCGCAGTGTGAGGCTGGGTACCAGTTAGGGTGGTGAGTACAGTTAATGATATGGTGTGTCTTTGCTGTTAATAAATCACATATTTAAACTGGCCTTGCGTGGTTCACCTGACCCTCTGGTTTAATTCTTGCTATTCACACGTCATACCTCATTCATAGTGTGCAATCACTAGATAAAATACTAACACAAAACCAGCAACTTCCCTTATGTCTTATCGTTATTCCTTAGCAGGCTCACTGAATAAGAGAGAGGTAACATGTGGGTGCCTTTGACTCAGCCAGCTTTGTGATTTATGGCAGCATTTGTAAATGTTGTTAATGGCAGCAGCAGAATTGATTTCATTCATTTTTTTTTTTTCTTTTTTCACATCTGCTTTGTGTCTTTCCCCTCTCCCAGACAACTATGGCGGATATGAGAACCAGCTCTTTAAAGGTAATGACACTTTTTCTGTCTGTCATTTGCAAGGGAGAAACGCCGTGCGGTTGATGTATGGCGATCCCTTCCGTGTACGCGAGCATGCAAAACAAGCACGAATGCACACATTGTCTTTTAAAACTCAGCAGATATCTACACAATTACATTTATCAAAGTCAGACACCTAGAAAACACAACGGATCCATTTCTACAAGGACAAAAACTCTCGGAGTAAAAGATGTGCAACCCACACTTACCTCACCCCCCCCTCACCCCCCGCGAAATAAAAGCACATCTTAAATTGTTAAATTTAATCAGAACCACTTTATTCAAATGTCTCATTCAAGTTCTGTCATAATAAACGGTTTTAGACTCATCAGATCCTGAAAAAACATGAAATTGTGCCCCTCAGCACATCTGGGTAGCCGTGATTGACTCAGCTGAAACTACAAGTTGCAGGACCAAACCTCACCGAGTGTTTGGCTGCAGAATGTGAAAAACCTGTCAATTGGCTAAAAGCGCTGAGTCGCTAACAAAATAGATCCATTTGTGCCAGCATTTGTTTTTTTCTCCCAATGTTGGTAACATAAGGGACTATACAAATATATTTTTTCAGTTTGGTCTGAGGCTTCGAATAGAATTATATTGCAACGGTATTTGCGGTTAATAGCTTTGCGTTCCTTCTGAAGTATTTCAGTACATCCTAAAACACACGACCAGATATTTGTAGTGCAAAGTAAGTGAGGTTGGTTTAGTCAGTGTTTTCTAAGGCATTTGCATCGTTTTCAATTTAACTAATGCAAATCAAATAGCACTTAATCCCACCCTGGAATGGTCCAGTATTTGGAACATTGTGTTCTCAGTCTTGTTTGCATTTTCTCCTCTGTCTTGCTTTACAGAAGAGGATTTCACTGGCGAGGAGGAGGAAATGCCTTCATTCAGAGGTGAAGGTCTCATGCACACGTGTCTAACGACAACAAACATGTATACACACGGCTTGTAGATAGCTGTCCCTTTTTCATTTGTAGATGTGTGTGTCTATTGCGCACATTTGTTTCGTATATGACCTATGATATATGTACTCGATATGATACAAAAGCAATGGTACAAATTCTGACCAAAACAAAGTATCCAGTCCCACACTTTAATTTTCATTTTTGTTAGGCCACAATCATGGAAAATGTTCGTATAATTCAAACTGACAGCAAAGAACACACAATATTATTCAAATAGCTGAATCTTTTGAATACATAATCAATTGATTACAAGCAAAAATACTGCTTTTTGCTTTGTTGTTTTTACATGAATTTAGTTTAATTTTTACATGAATTTAGTTTAACTTTTTTTTTTTTGGTTTGTTTGTTCCTTAGGTCGTAGCAGAGGTGGCTGCGTGAGGTGCCAGCAGAGCCACTCGCTTCAGCTGGCCGTCAAGGTTCTCCATGGAATCGTTGCATTCTTGATCATCACGGTTGCAGTGCTGGCATCACTCGGTGAGTTCCGTTTCCGCTGGTTTTACCAAGTGATTATTATGTGTTATGTGTTGTGGTGTTTGCTAATACATTACGTAGGTGGAAGTATAGGACTGTCACAGGAGAATGTCGATCAAACAAAAATAGTGTTGTTTATTCACCATGTTTTTCCTGACAAATTGTCCGTGCCTGCAGCGGTCTGAAAACTGTAAATCTTATATTTATTTTTACTGTAACACACACACACACACACACACACACACACACTGAGTCCAATTTTCTTCCTTGTTTGAATACAGCAAATCAGTTTTTATTTAGCAGCTGCTATAAGAAACATATAGAAACCATGGAGTGTTTATAGGACCAACACCTTCACTACACATTCTTTCCAATTATCAGCAGGGGATAACCATTGAGGTGGTAGAAAAAGAAAACATATATATGAGCCAGAGAAAATGACTCCATTCAAATCATTTATTGCACCATTAGGAATGTTCCTACACAGTTTATGGTCCTTTCAGCTGCAAACAGTTCAGATAACTGCAAACCGCGGAGGTTGTGCATTTCACTACATAAATAAACGTGGCTTATAAAACTTTCACCGTAAACACTCTTCTTTTAACTTATCCATGCCTGCATTCCAGAGATAAATGTCTTTGTACAAGAAAATCTGATCCAACTGATGGACAGATCATGTCAATAATATTAACTAATCAATTCGAATTTGTCATTACTATGTGCACGGAGGGGGGCGGCGCTACTCAATTTCAACACAAACAAGGCCCCACAGCGGTTCACTGACATGTGTTTGGACATTGCACGAAAATTGCAACCTTCCAACCTCCACCTCTACATTTCACATATGGAGGAACTGCACTTGGGTGGCAACCGTTATGAAATTCCCTGGCATGGACAGAGTTAATCGCTGGAGGTGGAACTGAAAATTACATTGCGGTTGCTGCCATCGCTGTCAACATGTCTCTTGAATGCAGGTGCTAAATGTCTTATGGTCTTAAAGCTTAAATTATAGTCCGTACCTAAATTCCCATCTATAGATGTCAAATGTTTGCTGACACATGCAACCCTCGCGCCCACACCCACACACACACACACACACACATCCCAATGCACTCCTTTTGTCCCTGTTTTGGAACACTTTTTTTTTTAGAGACTGATATGTCAGCTGTGTTATGGAATCCAGCTGTGTCCAGAATCACACTCATCAACAATGTGTTAAAAGAACTTTTGTTTTTCCATTCCGCTCTCAAAATATGTCTTGTTGAGAAGCCCTATTTTATAAAAGAACTAATATTTTCTAAGGGAAAAATCAATTTTGTCTAAAGAACACAATTAGATATAAATTCCAACATCCATATAGAAACAGAAATGGACTGGAAAAGGAAACTATTAATTCAAAATCACACGCATCATGTTTAGCATCACAGCAGCAACAGAGCAGGTGGTCTGCATGCAACACATGTGGTTATGTTTTATAAATGCTAAGGGAGCTACTCCACTCCCCCACTCCCAAGCCAGAGGCTACAATGCCGAAAGAAAGGCTGTAAATCCATACGTTACCATCTTGCACGCTCACCAATGCAAACACACACACACACACACACACACACACACGCAGGAAAAAAAATCCCCATTCACAGAATTGTTGTCGCTCTCTTGGGAAATGAAAGGGGTTCAGGACCCGGCCACCTGGCTGAACCATTATTCACTGGGGCTTCGTTTTCATTTGCTAGTTAGGGAAAACATGTTTTCTTGTTTTGTTTTTTAGTGACTCCTCCCAGCACAGAATACTTGTTGTTTTTGGAAGTGGAACCCCAGAACATATTTCCTTAATCCTGTCAATGTCCCTGTGTCTCCAGTGTTCAAGAAGATTGACAGTCTGCCGTACAAGGAGTCCATGCAGCATCGGAATACCTCCAGGGTTCAGCAAGAAAGCGAGGGTAAAATAGCCAAACTGAATTACAAAAGCACCCCCTCCTCCTTGTTTTGATAGAGAAGCGGGTTGGCCTCGTAATCATGACCTAAATGTGAGGGAATGTCAACATAGACGCACAGTTTTCCAATAAAAATGCAAAGAAAAGTGTTTTCAAATGACAAAGTTGGCTATTTTTTTCAGATTCTAAAGCAGCCGGTGCATTCTTTGCAAATTAATGAAAATTCTGCTTTTTCGTGTAACTGTACTGCAAGCACTTAGAGCCTTTTCCTGCTGCTATATCTTTTTAAAATAGTGAAATACAAACATTCAGATTATTATTGTTCTTATGTTACGTTTGCGTCTTATGTTATGTCTGGTACATTTATAAATACAAATACATCTCATAAGGCTGCCGTCAGACGGGAATTTACTCTCGTTATGGACCATTAATGATAATGTTGCTGCAAATGATATTTGTATCTTATGGGTCTCAGAGGATATATTGTTAATTTGAAACAGTCATATTAAAACCAATATGTGAAAAGTTTATGATTTCACTTACCCGCCCATCACTCAGACCTGGGCAACTGTTCAGGCTGTCTGGATGTGACTCTGTACCGCGATGAGATCAGCAAACTGAAGAGAGAGTTTGAAGACATCCAGAAAATGATATTGGGACAGGAGCAGGTATGGTGTATAAGTACAAGTACATTTTTTTTTTTTTTTTTCAAATTTTGCAGAAAAATCAGGATAGAAGTCAGATGTTTCTCCTCATCCTTAGGTCCTGGATCAAGCCTTCCAGACTCAGAACACCCTCACGGCCAACAACAACCGGCTGAGTCGCGACATGCAGAACCACCTCATGTCAATCAAAATTCTCAACCAATCCCTGGAGAGATACCTGGACCAGGTTGAAGGCTGGAAGGACGTGATTGAAGAAACAGCGGAAAAGATGAAAACACTGTTGGAGGATCAGTACGATGTCAAGGCTGCATCTCAGCAAATCAACACCACGGTGGCACTCAGGTGAGTGGAAACCAAAGGTTTATAACCTTAATGATATTTCGATCTTTACGTTTTAATAACAAAATAAGTGATTATCTTGACATATTTCTTCCCAGTAGTTTACAAGCTGGACTTCAGTGCTGTTTAGATGATGAAATTTAATCCGATTGGGTTGAAATAGAGCTGTCAGGACTTTCACTTTCAATAATTTCAATAATTTAATTTGACATTAACTCTTTTTTTCTTAAATTAACTCCGGTATTATGTTATCTTTCCTGTGCATCGTGTATCTGCAAGTGCATTTGCAGTCCCTGTGTCCTCTATTGTAAGTCGCTTTGGATAAAAGTGTCTGCCAAATGCAATGTAATGTAATGTAATTTCTATTTGGATTGCGTCATTGACATCATATGTTTTAAAGATGTTTTTCCTAATTAACCAGAATACAGCACTGTCTCAGAAAATTTGAATATTGTGATAAAGTTCTTTACCTTCTGTAATGCAATTAAAAAAACAAAAATGACTTTTTCATGATATTCCAATATTTTGAGAAAGGATTTTTGAGTTTTCTTAAGATGTAAGCCATAATCAGCAATATTAAAATAATAGAATGCTTGCAATATTTCAGTTGATTTGTAATGAATCCAGAATGTATGACATTTTTGTTTTTGTAAGTGCATTAGAGAAGCTAAAGAACTTTATCACAATATTCTAATCTTTAGATCTCCCTCTCTCCTTGTACATCTCCCTGGTATCCACAGAATATGAGATTTTAACTTTAATTCAACATTTTGCAATGGACATATAATCAAAGCTCAGTATCTGTAACTCGATAAGTTCCAGTTGTCATAATTGTTTGGTTGATTGAGCTGATCACAGATCAATCACTGCTGAAGCCAAATTATGTCGAGTTGAAGAGTGATGAAGAGTGAAAAGTTGATTCCTGCGATCTTGTGAATCGGTCGGCATCACATGGTTGCGGTATGGTCGTCGGATCCAATATTTCAGCAGTGTTTAGGTTCATTGAGATATAGTTCTTCAGATTTATTTGGATTTCAATGTGAAGATTCTTTTGAGGAGGCAATGCCACGATAAAGGGAGCTGCTGTCCATTTAATACTGCGCAGAAGTGGAAACCTCAATATGTGAAAACAATCGCTAAGTATGTAATGTCACGCAAATTCTTTTTATCTGAAGCCAGGGTAAAGTAAAGCAATCCATTGGGGAAATTGCTAACAGAGAACATGCCTGATGGATTTTATCATGTTGGTCTGAAATACAATTTAAAAAGTTAGGCCAGATGTTCTTGTATATTTGCAGTATGTAGAGTTTTTGTCAACAAGAGGAACTTTTTACAACCAGGTCAGAATTAAGTTGACGACATCAAATGGAAAAACAACAGATAAATGACATCCAAAAATACAATGCTATCATTCGCTTCGATGCAATTTTCTAAATCATGAAAGACTGCATTTTGTGTGTTGGCGGCTCCCAGTGCGATGTGGATTGATGCCCTGCAGAGGAAAGCCGCCGAAGAGACCCTCGTCCTCCAGAAGTTGACCAGCGACTGGCAGAACTACAGCCGCGATCTCGGTGTCATCAAATCCAACTCCAGCAGCAACATGCAAACCATGCGCTTCCTCCAAAACAATATCGCGACCGACCATCAGAGAATCACCATGTCAACCGAGGTGTACTATGACCTCACTCAACAGGTACGTGCGAGCTAGTTTGGTCACAGATTCAAACTCGGTGCACTCCTCCTTCCAGTCCGCTGTAAAGACGTCTCTTAGCACTCAATGCGATGTGAACATGTTTGCTTTCCAGGTGATGAACCTGCAGATGCAGCTTGATAATGTCACATCTTACATGGATGAACATGAAGAAAACATGCACGACCTTCACTACCATTCCAGGTAGTACACCCACCGAATGGGATTCTTCTTGTGTTTGCGTGAACAATCTGTGTACGTAAAGCAGCAAACTCACAAGCTCATCCAACCTAGGTACTATGAGAACCGAACTGGAGAACGTTTCTCTGCCTTGGATGGACGTCTGAACTCCATTGAGATGGAGATAGATACTATATCCTCCAGTATCAATGCCACTGTTGCTCATGTCCAGAGTATGTATAAATACATCAACATCGAGAGCTCGTCCTGCCAGAGCCGTTTGGGTAGACAAACAGAGGATCTACAGGTTGGGACCACATGGGGACATTTTCATTTCTGATCAAAAGAGATAACTGCGCAAACAGCAACACATTATTCCAAACAGTCTTATGTGTGAGATATAGTTCTTATATGTAACATAAGTGAGTGACACTTTGACGATGTCAACCGATCATAAGTTAAACAAATATGTCTGGCCAGGGAGTGAAAAGCAGGATTTGCAGCATATATGGTCACATTTGGTCTCAGGAAGTGAAAGGAAATTAAACTAATCTTCAGTTTATTGAAAGATCATTATTTTGTAGCCTCATGATTAGCATGGCACATTTGATATTACCAACAAATTGGCTGCTGTGGATTACTTGTCTATACTTTGTTGTTTTAATACTCAAAGACAAACTTCTTTAATTATTAAACAACTGTTCTATCCTCCACAGAACATGAACAACACTGTTTTACTACTTTTCCACTTAGCCGACACACTGAGGCAGCAGAACATGTTATTGAATGTACGGCTGGATGTTGACGTTCGGAACTTATCCATGGTGATGGAGGAGATGAAGTTAGTGGATACACACCACACACAGCTCATAAAGAACTTCACAATATTAAAAGGTAGGGTAAATGTGAGCATTTATAATAAAGAGAATCCTGTTTACACATGTGCTTTTGGCTTCATCGTGTCCTCCCTCCAAACAGGTGCTCCTGGACCACCTGGACCAAAAGGGAACCGTGGAGAGTATGGCCCAAAGGGACCTATGGGATTAACCGGGAGCAAAGGCGACCGCGGCCCCATAGGAGGCCGTGGGTCATCTGGAGAGAAGGGTGCTCCTGGGCCCAGAGGTGCACCGGGTGGACCCGGCCCCGGTGGGAATAAAGGGGCAGTTGGTATCAAAGGAGCCAAGGGCTCTCTTGGTCAGCCAGGACCACGTGGTGAGAAGGGCCAGAAAGGTGATATGGGTACTTCTGGTAAAGATGGGGTTTCAGGACCATCAGGTCCTGCAGGGATCCAGGGCAACTCAGGGTTAGTAGGTGCCAATGGGCCACCAGGGCCAAAGGGAAAACCAGGACCACCCGGGCCACCTGGACCGCCAGGGACCCCCGGCCCTCCCGGATTGCCGTATCCCCACGGTCGGACCTATACCCGTCAGGGAGAGGAGACTGCTGACAAAGCCGAGAGCCAGTAGGGTGATGGACTTAGACATAGTTTCGTCAGATGGACCGAAGAATAAGAAAGTTTGATAAATATCACCCACAGTGACTCGTGATGCACCGTGATAAGGAGAACTACCGTACCATATTTTCAGATCTGCCTGTGACAATGCAGAGTCGCATGACCAAATCTAACTCACCAAATCAAAGAGTTCCCCTGATCAAAAGACATGGCAAACTAACGAGAACCAGAGGACTATCCTGGATAGTCATTGACAGTTGAGAACACCCCAGAAATAAAGGGATTTGTTGTTTTTGGTACAGTAATATGATCGGAAGCTGCCTACGTCAACACTCTCATTGCTCCTTCTGATGTGTCTCAGTGACCCAATGAGCCGTCTAAACACTAGCAAACTATGTAGACTTTTGCTGGCATTACAAACATTCGTAGTTCTGGACAAACAAGCCGATTATTGATTTCAAATGTCTTGAATTTGAATAAAAAATATGTTTTAGGTTGCTTTGAAGCCAACAAAATTGCACAAGCACAATTAGACTTGAATTTGAATTAAAAAAAATATGTTTTAGGTTGCTTTGAAGCCAACAAAATTGCACAAGCACAATTAGACTTAAATTCTATTGTGGTTGTGTGTTCCTTTGCACACATACCACAATTAACACAAACCAATACAATGAACAACCTTATTTTGGAATATATATACATCCCGAGACCCCTCTTTCTTTGGAGGGTGCTACACCCAAGCATTATTCTCATGTTTTTGTGGGATTTCAGAGCAGGTACTCTGGAAATTTTGACATCTGCTACGTAAAACAGTATTTTTACGTGGGTTTGAAGAATTGAACTGACGGAGTGAGGACTCTGAAATACTAGTCTAAAGTTCTTTTGTATATGTGTATGGCAACATTTTAATGTTACCAAAGTTTAATTTGACATCTCGCTGACAACAGTGGAATATGTGAAACGGAAGGAAGATAAATAGGCCGGTTTGGCGTAAAGATCCGCCTCGGTAGGAAACAAAAAACCTTGCCTGGTAAGCGGTAGTTATTTTTGTGTGGTTTGTTGTTCAATACACAAATAAAAGTTTGCTTTCAGTACTGGATTTGTTTTGGCAAATTCATGTAATTTAGCTTATGAGGTGCTTTGTAACTTGGAATGGTTCTGCGTTTTGTCCTGCTGTCAGTCACTAACTAAAGCTATTTTGACCAGTTACAAATGTTAGCACTGAACAAAAGAAACTGACTGATATCCAGCAACTGGAATTGCATTCCTCAATAAAATAAAGTTTAACGTCACAAATGCCCACTAATATCACGACCAGGTCGTTGGCCTCAGAACCACTGCGCAAGTATTTACAAGTGTTAGCTAACGCTCACAAACTAGCAACTACTTACAAAGGACAGTGAAGGCCTTTTCGTACTCTACAAGAGGCGAGGATTTTATCCACTGTCCCAAAACAAATATATATCATTTTGTTTTCACCGCCCTGGCTGAGGTGTTCTTGCAGCTTGTTCTTGACAAATCGTCCCGGCGGAACTGTTTTCCCGTGCCGTGTCCGAGAACTATTGTGTGATTGATCAGGAATGTGAAGCGGGTGCAGCTAATTTGGAAAAAGCAGAAGTTTTGTCGTTCTGGCTTTTGTTTTACAGCGATGGATAATTTTGTGAATCGGCTGGCCGAGTCAGTCTGGAAGTATTGAAAACCTACGCGACAAATCTAGTAAGGTTATAAAGATGTGCAAAGGGCCAAACTTGGTGTAGAACTCGTCCAAGCCTCACGAAGGAAAAGTGTTAGCTGATTCTACAAGATACACATAAAACATGAACATGTTAATAGTTTTCTCAAGACATAAATGAGTGTAATTACGGTACTGTGTTTTTTTTTTATGTTCCGTAAAAGAGGGCTATATTTGCTATGGTTTAGTTGCGATATCGGAGTAATCACTTCTTATGATAATCATGCAAAATAATCGTTTTTATATCACAGAAAAAAGAAGCAACCTTACAAAAAGGGAAACCATCTTTTTTGTAAACCTGTGTATTGTAATGAAATGCGACTGGCTTGCATTGAACAAAAAAATAAAAGTGTTTTTTTTTTTTTATATGTAGTCGTGGTGGTGTCCTGTTGCAGAGCATTGCTATTGTTGCCCTGTGAGGGAAAGGGAGTGGTTTTGTCATTAATTCAAAACACATGTAAACCCCTCCTATTAGATTTTTGTGGTTTGCTGCCACTGACTCAAAGACCTCTTACCCTGCTGTTTTAATCTTTCAAAAACATGAAGTACACTTTACATTGTACTGTAAATGTGTGTGTTGAAGCAAAGCTCCCAAAAAAAAGAAATGTGCCACATCCCTTGTTTCAGTTACATATTTCAGTTCAGTAATAAGCTATTGATCCGTAAACTGACTTGTACTCTGACATTGTGGTCTCCTTGCAAGGAACTTTGGCTAAAATCCTAAAGTCCCACTGGGTATTATTACTTCATCCCCTTTTTTTTCTGCACTGAAAAAAATTACACTTCTCTCAGATGTGAGAAACTCGATCTCTAAGGAAAACTTCCTTCAAGAACCCACCCAGATCCCTGAATTCTTTTGTCATTTGAGTGTTTGTGAGACACGCCGAACGTTCGGTCTGCACTGCAATGTTTTGCAATTTTTGTCATGAAGATAATAGAGATATCAAGGTGTAACTGTATTTACGGTGAATGCATGCATGCTGTGGTGAATGATCAAACTTATTCATTTCTTTTTCCCCTTGTCACCACTGGAGGATGAACTTATTCAAGATAACCTGCAGCTCCCGTGGTCCTTATTGTACAAGTAGTGTTTGTTTTAAACCCACCAATGATAGCAGAGCCTCTGCTAAATAGATAGTCATGTTATGCAATAGATTCTGCTGACAAACAGTTGGTGAAGCCATTAAGGATTTAGGGCCACTGCTTTAATGGCTTTTTGCATCAGAAAACTGGAATTTTGAATGCACAGCTCGGGTGACGTTGTGTCATATTCTGCAGGTGCAGAGGTTATGGCCGGAAATGTGTAAAATGAAATCTTCATGACTGCATTTGTGTGGGAAATAATACTGATGGAACTCGGTTCTACTCATAGATTTGAAGGACAATAAGGCGTGAAACATTTACCTCCAGAAATCCCTCACTCTCTTTCTACGGGTTCGTGACAGCGACCTCCTGCAGAAAACAAAAAAACATTCCTATAATGAAGGCCATAAAGGCCATAAATCACCAAGACTGGAATGTTGACTGTTTGCCGATCCCATCACATATAAACATTCTGAAACATGAACAAGCAATTGAAAACATAAGGGAGAATAACTCCAAAACAATGTTAACATTCTCAATGTTATACACAATCTTACATATAATGTTATATTAATTCAATCTGCTTTGAATGTTTGCCCTTTTTGAAGGACTTAGGTTATGGTGTCTTGCAATATACATTTGTTTGGAAGTTTGCTCAACAGAAATGGCAAACAGTGTGATTTTTTGTTTTTCCCCCTTTTTTCATTACCTTTTGCCAGACTCCGCACCATCAAGGCCTTCATATCAGTTTCAGTAATATGCAGTAATTCAGTGTTTGAGACTGTCAGGCAGCCACAGTATCATGGGAGAGTGGGGCAGGGGAACACTGGGGTTGTTTCCTTTGGCAGAAAATGCTTCTTAATTTCGGTTAGTACTGCACAGCACTCAAACTGGCGAGGTATATTTGAGAATTTAAAATTGCCAGAGGTCAATGTAAGGGGATATTTGGAGCTGTTTGATTGTAGTTTTTCAGCTTATTTGACTCATTATTTAAACTTGGTGGTTTGATGTGTCTCGTCCAAGGCTCCTGTAAACTCCACCACTATAGAAAGGAGGACAAAAAAAAATGTATAATAATGACGGTCGCAGAGCGTTTGAAAACACTGAGAACGCATTTTAATGGTTACACAGTGCTGGAGAGATCAGGATAAGTTTAGTGAGCCTGGGGACAAAGCAGCGGCAACTTAAATACTACTTTTGACACAGTGAGATCTCAACAAGATATTTATTTTAAGCGCAATGAATGTGCGCCGCTGCTGTGAGTTTCTGTACCAATATTGTGGCTTTCACAGCATTGTGGTCGTTTGATTGAGTTTTCCTCCTATTTCTTCTCCAGCAGTCGTGCTCAGCTGGATTCAATCAACCCAGTCACATTTTATAAAGCTCTCATTCTATCATCGGAGACTCTCAGCGTAAGTATCAGCCTTCGTATGATGATCTACTTGAGCAAAAACCCTCGAGCTCACCTGTGGGAGTCAACTGATCCTGTATGTGCAAGCTGTTAAGGAGCTGGTCAAAAATGGATCTGTCCATATTTCATGCAGAGCTGAAGTGAGGAGCCATTTTGAATAATATTGCAGATGCATCAGGTGGAATCTACTGATTGAACCCAGCTTTAGTTTCTCATTCAGTAATGCTTTACGAAAATCTTTCAGAGCCTATAATATTAAATATGCCTGATCCTCAACTAATGTATGATAGATTAAGTTTAAGCGAGCCACATATGAGTTTTTCTTATTGTGTATGAATAGAATATCTTACCATCGTGAACCATCATAACCAAGAAGAACAATTAAAAATCACATCGGGTAATCATATTTTCATTCCACACCTGAATATAATAACCAGTAATAAAAGTCTTTTGAGAGGAAGCACTTTTTTTCCTTGCAAAAGTATCGTTGGCGATTGTTGGATTAATAACATTGTGGGTCCAATAACAACAATAAAGCACCCGACCAGACGGCTTCATCCCAAAATCCAACCCCCCCCCACCAGATTATTGTTGGCATATCTCCGCTCTCTGATTCACACCTGCATAAACCCCTTACGCCACCTTAAGCTGAACTCTTCATCACCCAGGTCATCAATCTATCCACATCCAAGTCAACAGAAAATCAGCTTTTCAGCTGTCATGCTAATTAATATTGGGCTTAAACCGGGTGTCGTGACTGATGACCAGCAACAGTTCTACTATAACAAAAATTTCACAGAGAAATAAAAAGCAGCTCTTAGTCAGACAAAGTGAGAAAGTGTGAGAAGAGGGAATGGCATGTTTAGCTGTGCAGAAAAACACCTGGCTGAGCCAAAATAAACCCCTGGTCTGATGTGTTTCTTGAGCCTGCACCAGCTTTGACGTCGCAGGTGGATTATACTGATTATAGCGTCATTTCGTTTTACTGATACATTTCAAAAACAGGTCGAGAACTCTAACATCAGCTTTAACGTTTTGTTTTGTTTTTTTTCTGTGTAATGGGTGAAAAGCCCGAAACCTGATTACGGTAATGAACTTGCTTACCCCGGACTCAGTTCTGTGATGTCACACTGCACTCTTGGTGGGAATTTGGCCACTTCCAATAATCCAGATGAACTTCAAGAGCATGGTGTTCATTGATTTTATTGATTGGAAAAATATACTTACACTATATGGCCAAAAGTTTTTGCTCACCTGCCCCGACTCGCATATGAGACGTCCCTTTCCTAATCCATAAGGCTCAATATGACGTCGGTTCACCCTTTGCAGCTATAACAGCTTCAACATTTCTGGGAAGGCTGTCGACTAGGTTCAGGAGTGTGTTTATGGGAATTTTTGACCTTTATCCGAGAAGGCCTGGCTCTCAGCCTTCGCCCAAATTCATCCCAAAGGTGTTCTATCAAGTTGAGGCAGGACACTGTGCAGGCCAGTCATGTTCATCCACACCAGACTCTGTCATCCATGTCTCTATGGACCTTGCTTTGTGCACTGGTGCACAGTCATGTTGGAAAAGGAAGGGACCAGCTCCAAACTGTTCCCGCAAAGTTGGGAGCATGGAATTGACCAAAATGTCTTGGTATGCTGAAGTTTTCAGAGTTCCTTACACTGGAACTAAGGGGCCAAGCCTAAAAAACAACCCCACACCATAATCCCCCCTCCACCAAACTTAACACTTGGGACAATGCAGACAAATACCGCTCTCCTGGCAACTGCCAAACCCAGACTTGTCCATCAGATTGCCAGATAGAGAAGCGCGATTCGTCACTTCAGAGAATGCATCTCCATTGCTCTAGAGTCCAGCGGAGGCGTGCTTTACACCACTGCATCCGACACTTAGCATCGCACTTGGTGATGTGTGGCTCGGATGCAGCTGCTCGGCCATGGAAACCCGTTCTATGAAGCTCGCTTTTCTTCAGCTAATCTGAAGGCTACATGAAGTTTGGAGGTCTGTAGCCTTATAGTCTGCAAAAAGTTGGAGAGCTATTCGCACCATGCGCCTCAGTTTACGTGACCTACCACTTCGTGGCTGAGTTGCCGTCGTTCCCAAACACTTCCATGTTTTTATAATACAGCTGACAGTTGATTGTGGAATATTTTGGGGTGACGAAATTTTACGACTGGATTTGTTGCACAGGTGGATTCCTATTATAGTTCCACACTGGAATATTTTAGCTCCCGGGAGCTTTCTTTCACAAATGTTTTTAAAAACAGTCTGCATGCGTCGGTGCTTGATTTTATACAGCTGTGGCCATGGAAGTGATTGGAACACTTGAGTCTGATTATTTGGATGGGTGAGCGAATACTTTTGGCCACTTAGTGTATATATTTATTCTGTTCAAACTTTGTTATACATTGAACTACACAGTCTAGCATGCCATCAAGAAATGAATAAAAATTAGTGCTCGGGGAAATTTTGGGATCAGAAAAAGATGAAATCATTTTATAGCTTATTTATAGCTGCTCTGTTTCATCTGATACTTTATTCAGAACAGGTGATGCTTAGTGGGAATTGAATTTTATTTGTTTGGAAAACAAGGGTGAGCTGAGGATCACAAATCTGCGAACAAATTAGCGAGATAGTAGCTTAAACGGAAAATAACAAAAGACAAATATTGCCCAAATGGTGGGATGGGATTTAGGAAAGTATTCTCAGTACCGACAGCACATTTTGCAATGTGAAGTCTCATAAAGCCTGCAGGGATGCTTATTCACAAAAAGCCAGATTACCAACTTAGAACAACAACATCGACAATCAGATGTCTGATATGTTATTCAATAAAGCACCAAAATCTATCATTCACCATTCAGAATCCTGTTAATGTTGAAGCAAGAACACACAGCACATGGGTGGAAGCAATAATCTTAAGGCCTTTCATTATACCCTGGGTCTACCCCGTGGCAATACTAGGAAAAAAAGGCTACCAAAAAACCCCAACGTGTTCATACTTGCCAAAATTTAGCATGGAATAAAAAAAATAACAAAAACAAAACTGATAACAATGCTAATGCTATGTAGCTTTCAAGGAACTTTCCTCTAACACTCATATATGTTGGTTGGGTGAAGGAAATTTGTAGTCGTCTGCAAAAAAATTGGAAGGAAATGTGCAAAAGCAGTGACTAAGGGTATTATCAGAATGGAATAAAAAGGTTACAAATTAGATTGTGTGGTGGAGTCCTTGAGAAACTCACTGAAGCTTTGGTTGCAGCTGAAGCCTTCAGTGTGTGAGTGTTTCGGTGAGCCGGTTTATGACATGTGAAAGCTTTTTGAAAGATCGACCGGTGAGAAAAACACCCCACATAGGCAACCGCTTCCAAGCTCTACCAGTTTTCCAAGCACCTAGATTTGAATTGGCACAGTAAAGAAAGCAAATTTTGCTTTTGTCCACAAAAAACTATTTATGATGGGATTATTTCGGTGGGATTTCATCTCCAAGAAAGAGCATTTGGGTATCATCCAGTCAAAATTATCTCTCAAATCTGATATCAAATATCTCACGATTCCAAGTGATACACACATCCGCGTACGCCTAACCTATATACATACACACGCACAATTCGAGACGTTAGCTAACTGTTGACTTGACAGTCCTCCAAAGAGCTCATTATATTGCAGCTGTGAAAACACTCTTGGCCTTTTGCTGTGGTTCAGGTGATTTTTACTTTTTTTTCTGCAGGGTTGTGGGAACCTGGATCACACCTGCTGCAATGTGTGCGGCGTGTGAGCAAGAAACTATTAAAAAAAAATATTCAAGTTTATTGGTCTATAATTGTAATGTAATGTTACATGACTAATAATGTCCTTGGTTTTATGAGCAGCACTCTTGAATTTCACTTTATGACCTTGTATATTTGAGAAGAAATACAGGTCTAATCATGTGAAGCGAAGAATTTTGAAATGCTTTAAAGAGTATCGGTGAAAATAGATCCAGCCCATCTCACTAAGTGAGATAGAAGTGTTGTCAATTATAATGTTTTTGGTAGCAGAAACTGTCCAAATTCCTGTCTTTAAGTTTTCTAGGATTTATAGATTGTTTCTGTTAGCACAAAATGGTGCCTGAAGTGGAAAGTAAAACATACCAGTATTATCCTATTCTCACATTCTCTACTATACCAGCAAATTGAAAAACTACGGATATAATTTCTACACACACGTATAGTCAGGGCCCAATTTATTCATACCTCTGGCATATTATGCCATATCTTTGATATCAAATGGCAATGGCTTCTCCTAATAGACAATAAGGTAATATACAGGAGGAATCATTGTCAGAAAAAAAAATCTCGACTTTAATTTCCAAAGTTATTTCTATGCATTACAAACCATCACAATATAGGGGAAAAGCCAAGTTTCCATTCCATTCAAAATAGTCAAAGCTGTTTTAAAGCATCTCAATTACCCTGATTAATTGAGAGCAGTTGTTTTAATCATCTCAACAGGGAGCGAGAGAGAGAGAGAGAGAGAGAGAGAGAGAGAGAGAGAGCGCTGAGACGGGGACGACTAAGAGGAGCTGATGTTGCTTAATTGTTACAATTACTTTAATAAAGATAAGATATAACAAGCACAATTGTCATCGTTGGGCACGTGCGCTCTAAAATTACACTATAACTTGCCTTTCGTGGTGAATTGTCCATTTTTGGTACCTAATTTTATAAATAAGTCCCCCCCCCAAAATACGACTTGTAGTCCAGTGCGACTTATATATGTTTTTTTCTTATTCGTTATGCATTTTTTGGCTGGTGCAACTTATATTCCCTGGCGACTTCTAGTCAGGAAAAAATACCCTCATTATACTGATTTATTATAATAAGAACAAAAAATAATTTTCCCAATCCATCAAAGATTACATCACTGGTCTTAGCATCTGGAAAAATAACAATATGATAGCTGTTTGTTCTGCTGTTACCACAACGTTGTCATCCAATGTAACCTTATTATATTCATATTTCAGGTTGTACGTATGATGGCTTGTTTTTATCCTCCATCAATTTAAACTCCAAAAGCACTGTTTTCAATTTTTTGTACTTAACTGAGGTCAAATATCTTCGTAAAACGCCCAAAGGCAGCCCTGCTCAGTGGATGTGGCATCATCCTGCCCACATTCATTTGTGGACAAATGCTGGCATAGTCAGATAGGGCGATGGTGACGCACATGGCCGTTATGAATCTTGGAGAGTATTTACTTTGAGACCTAAAATAACATGTGAGTCTCAGGTTGTAAGATGTTCCTACCTTTCCAGGATGCTTTGTCAGCCAAGAGAGTGGGTGCTTTGAGATTTACATGATCCTGTCGTGTCATGGGAAAATGTTTGGCATATGATTGTTGTCTCAAGCTGCCAGGTCTGATGCCTCCTGCAGGGTTAGTGTGGCTGCAAATCACAGATTTCCAGTGTTTTTTGGCATCTCAAAAAAAAAAAAAACCCTTGTCCCAAACAATGGTCTTGCCATTGGTCTGTAGAATCAGTAATAATCCCAAGACCCTTTTCCACTCTTCTAATGTTCTATTAATACAGCATAAATCAGGGGCTTTATAGCAATTAGGACCAATGTTTTCCTGTTTTTTTTTTTGTTTTTTTCTGGATTCTTGCAGGAGCAATGTTATCTTCACTGAGTGCTGTATATGTCATGATTTTCATGATTTGCACTCTGAAAATGTCATGATTTTCAGAGTGCAAGAACACTGTGGAAAAAAGGCGTTTATTTACAAGCTCATGAATGGGAGAACGCGCTGGGTCTGTGTTGTTTCTGGAGTCACGGGAGTCTCAGGAACTTGCTATGAAAGGCGCGACGTAGAATTCTGGAACGAGGAACTTGCGAATGTTGGATGTTGTTCCATTCTACCTCAACACTATGTGAGGGTGGATCCTGTGTGTTCGTCGATGAAGCAATAGGAGAGGATATTTAGGCTTCAATCAGTATTTAATTCAGCAGTCAAAATAAAGCATACACAGCTCTGGGTCTAATCTTCTACTCCCTGACAAGCAACAAAGTGTGTCAGTTCACAAAGTCTGACTGGCTATGTTTACCTGACCCAGTATTTTTATATTTTTATGTATTTTTATAATGCAAAGAATGAAATGTGCAGTTGTAGGTGTCTTCCTCTCAGAGCAGGGGCTGCAACTTAAAGTTTATATTCACAGCACTAACCTCCTCTACCTAAAGGACCCTCATTACCTACTTGTTTGTCTTTGTTTATCATCTATAAAGTTGTTATCCATTTCTCTACAATCATGTTCTTTACTTGAGGCCCTCTATTGCGGTCAAGGCTGACAGTTTCTGATGTGCAATGCACGCTCTTTCTCTGTATTTCTTCATCATGAGCTGCCTGTGCACATAATGTTGTTTTGGTTGAGGACACCTTGGTCTGCTGACACACTCCTGCTCTCATGACAGATTAATGCACTTAATCGGGCTTTAGTGATTTGGCTTGATGAATATTATTTATTATTAATTCATCATTCTAAGGGGTGGCGTAGCGTAGACGTAGCGCGACCGGCTCCTCCTAGTGTGTGCATGTGTTGTTGAGCAAGACACTGTATCTCTAACTGCTCTCCTTGCTCTGATAGACGGCAGCCAACTGCTCATTATCATCCATGATGGGTTAAATGCAGGGAAGAAAATTCCCCTCAAGGGATTAATAAAGTATAAATTATATAACCTGGTAACCACTGCATCAATGGGATCAATGATGTGCTCCACCTACAGAAGTGCTATAACGTACGCAGTCTGATCTGTGCCTTGTCATGCTGCAGGCTTTTGTGTTAAAGAGGTATACCATTCAAACCATTTCCAAGACAGAGGGACTGCCAGTTCAGAAGTATTATATGGTGAACGTCCCTGGACGGTATACATGGGTGACTGTTTTATTCCCTTTTACACTTTGCACTAAAACAGCCACAGCTAAGGGAGACCTGTGACTGCAGGCCAGACAGAGCTTGGGAGTGGAAGAATCCCACGGCGGTTCCCGTATAGTCTACAACACATGCCTCCCCTCTGCAGAGAATATGTTTTTACAGTTGTTCTAAAGTAGGGGTGAGCATATAGCATAACTACCCAAATTACAATATGTCAAGTCAATTGGATGTTTAATATCAAATATAAGATATTATTAACATGTGTTATTTTCACCTTTAGGGATGATTATCATGTGCGAGTAAGAGAATGTATATGAGGTCTAGCCATCAGGACTGTCAGATCCGATCCCTTTCACCAAATTCAATGGGATGTGTAAGTGTTTAGTGAAAATTCACATTTGTATTGCGCATGTGTGGAACAATCGTGTCACTATGGTAGAGAACCAGCTCTGTGAAACATGTTCATAGTGCCCGAGAAGAAAAATAAAACACAGTAAAATACAGACTTGCAGTTTTCACATGTCACACACCTGTTTACTTTGAGCTCTCGCCCAGCGGCTAATCCGCCCTCCAGACTGCTTTCCCTCCCCCATTGCAGGAAAAATGGCTCTCCTGCAAAACACTTTTCCTCAGAACCTCTGAAGTCAAGTTTTCAATAAGCTACCCAACATTAAATACCAAGACTAAATTCAAGTTTTATGTGTTTGTTTGCTTTGTGTGGCAGAGGGGGGAAAAGGCTCCTTTTATTATGATATCCATGTGTTTGGAGTTATAATGAGGCTGTAGCCCAAAGAGGAATATTAGTTCTTATTTGCCAGCTGTAGAGCATGTTTTGCTCAATTTCTATTTTTGCCGCCCTGATCTAGCGAGAAAAGGCTATAAACATTGGTTCAGTAATAAAATGCTTATATTACTGTAGGTAATTCCAATAAAATTCTCTTTCAGAGTTATTGACCCTTGGCGGCAGATTATTATGGTTAATGGCTGTTGCCAAAGAGCCAAAAGTCAGAACATTGCACAAGACGTGCCGACCGTATCTTTAAGTAAAACTGCCTCTTTTTTGAACATATACAAAAATTGAAATTGCTGCAGTTTTTTTACAATGAGTATCACAATAACTCAAGGGGCACGCTGTAATAATCCCGCTTGCCCAAAAATGAAAACATGAGAGCCGCTGGACAAAAAAAAGCACTCGTAATTTTTGTCAGTTTATTATGTGGTTGGCTTTTCAAAGAAACTCGCTGGAACTAAATTAGATTGGCGATTTGCTTGTACTTAGTATGACCTTTAACCATGACATGAGTTTTGACACATTTGGCCTTTTTTGCAGATTATTTCACATCTGTTCATTTGAGAATTGGCAAAATATCAAGACTCTATGTCAAAAAAAAATAGGACTGACTTACAGAAAATAAAATCAAATAAATGGGACTTAGAGGAACAGAAACACTGGAAACTGATGTAGAAGAGAGGTTAAGTCATACTCTTCGTGTTAGTGGTTTGTCTCTTTTCCATTACTATCTTAACCGTTGGGTCAATGTGTATGTTTTACAAAGCAACTCCGGAAAATCTCGCTTCCCTGCTCCTCTCTCTATTTTTCATCCTTTTTTTTTTAAAAAAAAAGATGTATAAATGTTTTGACCCTTTGTGCTATAGACTTGCCTGTTTTCCTGATATTACACTACTTTAAATGTGAAGACGTTCCCGGATACCTTCACGATAAATTAAGCAACAACGCTGAGTTTTTTTTAGAGCGAGACGGCTGGCATTGTTTATTTATTATATATGCGGGCGAGATTGTACACAAACCATGCTGGACCCACATGGCAGACAGCTGCGATACAGTCGGTCAGTTGGCCCAAACATCCCAAATTGAATTGATACAAAAACAAATATCTCTCCACTTTTGTCATCATCTACAAACGTCACTCATCTGAGTCGTAAAACAGTTTTGACAGAGTGATAAATAAGGCTCGGGCCAGAGGCAGTTCTACAAAGAAGACTGGATTGCAACATTTTCACCCCACGATATATCATCCTCAGCAGGTTAAGTATAACATCTCTTGGGAGTTATATATCCCACTTTTTGCCTTGGAGGCTCAGTCCTGCCATTTCCATGAAGACAAAATCGCTTATTTTGTACTTCGTTCGTCCACAACTTTCAATTATTCTTGGGGTTCTAATTTTGAGAACTATAATGATAGCCTGGACAGTTTGCAGTTATTAATTCATAATATATTCCAGTGGTTAAACTCAAAGATTTATCTTTTGACCCCAAAACATGGTTTGTTTCTTTAAAGTCTGCACCCAAAACATGACCCCAACCAGGCACCGGCCTAGACCCCTGGTTAACCCTCTTCTAGTGTTTTGGGGAGGAGCTGAAGGATAAAATCCTCTTTTCATTTCCCACCCCGTGTTTGGAATAACAGACATCCAGCTGCACCGAGGGAAAGCTGCGGCTCTGAGACGCTTCGCTCACTGTGATCTCTTCCTCACCGTTTTACTTGAAGTGAAATAGACCCGTGTTGATTAAGTCGGGCAGCTTTGCCAGAGAAGGCAAGTCTGTAATTACGAGCCCAAATAGACCGGCATTTCTGTTATGTAACCTGTCCTCCTATCCACCACGCATATATTAAATACATATACAATGTCGTAATGCTACAATTACATATAGACATGATTTAGATGACTAGACAAACAAGCTGTCATCTGTTTTGAATTATTCTGGTGTCCACGTTTTACTTGCATGTCTGGAAAAAAAAAAAGAAAGGAGGGCAAAACTGTATTCACATGGACCAGGTAACTGCCAAAAACACTCCTTGCCAACATCCAAAACCTCAACGATGAAGTACTGGCCGTTGCTTCTCTCCTGCACGCGCATGAGAAGAAATAAAATATGGTTGACACTGGCACATAGACAACATTATCTAAATGAATTAAATCCCAATCTCTTATATGAGTGTGAGCTGTGATGAAAGCATCAACTGCAAATAAAGGCCTTATTAAAAACACCTAGGAGCCATCATTCTTCAGTTGTTTTGGATATGACGTCGCGTTTTGCACAACCGATTAAACGTTGATTTTTTTGGCTTGAAGTGCAAGTTCTCATCCTGTGACTTTGCAGACTCACAAACTTTATTCACCTATGTGTGTGTTTCTATTTTTTAGTCCTAGTGAGGTATGCAGGTGGAGTTTTAAAATAAGTTTTAAAACTTAGCGCTTCCAGTATGAATAAAATTTTGAAAACTGTCAGATGCAACACTCAAGAGTTAACAATTTTAACAATTCATGTACGGTAACTACTTCCATGAACAGACAACTCTGGTGAAACCTTTAATCTGAAACGGCCCTGAACGTCATAATATCTTTGTACAAATGTGGGTAAGTGGGAGTTGCAGGTCCCATGAGGCAATCAGCAACCATTATGGGATGTGCTGTTGTTGCAGTGATTTTGCCTGAGACACGCAACCACATTCAACCACTCTCAGACACATTGTTATGCGCACACTGATGTAAACACGGCAAATAGTGCTTTGTGCAGAAACATGTCCTTTACATGTGGAAACCAAACACTCCGTTTAGGCCTTTTAAAATTCTTGGAGGCAAAAACTGCTGAACTCGTAAAAAAATATGACGCAAATGCAAGATACTGTGTTCTTGGACTGGATATTGTATCATATTTGAGCATTATAAGCTTGACGTCTTCGCGCTCTTACTTTTTTAAAAAAAACTTTTTACACTTCTGTTAACTCCACTGGTCACATCGCTATTGCATTATCATAACACATTGCTAGCATACATGATGATTGAAAATACTGTGTTATTCATCATGCGTTGAGCCATTTGTGACAAAATTTAGTTCTGTGTAAGCTTTTGCACGCTGAGTGACGATAAAATCTGTCCTAGGTCCAAGACTAAGCTCTAAGTATTCATAGAGGAAACTCTCACTCTTCAGACTGAAAATCTACTTTGCAGAATGGAAAGGTTATTTTTTTTTTCTTTTTTTCAGGAATAAGGTTCAACAGTGTTTATTTGTCTGTTGGAAGTATTAAAAATAACACAGGGCAGATTTTCAAGACATAAATGGGGCACAGGCGAAGGAAGAATGCTGTAAATTCTGGAACAGTTTGACAAAGCGGTTAGAGTGGCTTACAGTATTTTAGCAGTCTCCTCTTGGGATGATAACAACTCTTGTTTTTGAGTGATAAATTAGAGGTCAAGAGTCATTCATTGCCACCATCTTTGTCATATTCATTGACAAATAAAAATGTGCTTGACTGAAAAATCCATAGTGACTTTAGGCTTGGATCTTTGTTTTTCAAGCCGTCCTTTAAGTTTGCTCCGCACCCGTCGTGAAATTGCGTTATTGAAAATAAGTCCCTCATGACTAACCCCAGGATGACGGCTGGTGAAGATGAAATTTTTAAGGCAGGATCTAGGACAGTATTTATCTCCAGTTTGTGCCAACAATGTTTCAAGAATGAAGTTTAACTATAATAATAATAATAATAATAATCAGTGACCTGCTTCACTCCAGATCAGTGTAACTTATGATTACAATAGCTGTGTTGTTTTGTGAAGCCATAACTGCAAAGTGAGTGTCTCATGATAGGATCCTTTAAATAAAAATACGAGACATCGACTAAGTTTTTCCCAGGATATTCTTTATTCATTTTACAAGAAAGATCACACTTATCTTGAAGGAGAGCCTTGGTTGTGCTGCATCATGCAGTCCATCTTTGTTTGCTTCAGGCAAGTGGCATTGTCCAAATAATTCTCTAAAAAAAAATCTTCACTGACATGAGCGTTATGCAAAGACCCTGTTTGCATTTGAAGTTTGCATTTATATAGATTTGTGTCTGATGGAGAGGGTTCGATTGGTCCCGTCTTGGAGAAGTCAGGATATGATGCAGGGCTTGAGTCAGTGTTTGCCAGGTTTCAGATGCTGCCAAACCCAGAGAGCTCAGATTATCATGTCAAGAAGATGAACTGAACGAAAAGCCGTGCTTTAAAATCTCCGACGTGCATGGGGTACAAGGAGGATATTCAAAACACATTGCTCTATTTTCAACCCTAAGTCTCCCTGCGTTTTGAAGGTGCGGAAAATTTCTGTAATCCCCCATCTACCAATTCCCATTTCTTGCTCACCCAAAATCAGCATGTGAAATTAATTTGGCGGACCATTTCCACGCCACTTCCTGACCTCTCACTGTGAAAAATCTGCACGATGATGGTTATAGGGACCTCGCACACAAGCAGAAAATGCCTGATGAAAAGCTGCAATCTTAGCTCAGGACTTCACCTGTTGTGTGTTAGCTTTGCTTAGAAGCGCATAGGTGGTTTATAAAGTCATCCTGAGTGGAACTTACATTTCTTATGGAAAGGCTAGTATTCAAGAGTGTGCAAGTCATTTATCTACCTTTTTAATGGATGCCCATTACTGTAAAGTATGTGTTTGAATGTGTTGAATTTTTTTTTCATACTTCTTTTTTTAGACCTCTGCAGAACTCTGCTGATTAAGAGTGTTTTGCATGCGGTTTTCAGGGGTTATGCACTTGTGATTCTTGTTGCAGCAACACATCATAATGAAAAAGTTGTAAAGCAAAATCTTTTTGACTGTGATGGAAACACACACACACACACACACACACACACACACACACACACACACACTCAAATTCATGCACACACCCACATACACACGCACAGACATGAATAGGTCTAATCCATAAAGCATTTGAGAGTGAGAGTTAACTTCTTGGATCCCTTTAGGATGAATGGCTTGCATGCACAGTGAAGCATGATTGTATGCAGACACGCATGCCCTCATACACACACGTATAGAAACACACGCTTTTATGGCATGCCATGCCAGTTTCTCTACCCCATAAAAGCAAACATTGCTGTTAAACAGTTCACTACAATGTTTGTGTTTGCATGGCTAAAAAGATGTGACTGTTCGGATGAAGGGAGGTCAACATGGCCAACAGATGGGCCTGGGAGAACAAATTCCGACATGGACAAGAAAAGATAGGCCGTATTACTGGATGTGTGGTATCCATGACATTTGTGAACTGGCGTGTGTGGGTAGAGCTTGTAGCTACAATGGTCAAGTTCCCATCCTCTTATTAAAGCTACGGTAAAGGGATGTGTAAGTGTGTGTGGTCCCCCTCTAGCAGATGTTAGTGACCACCACAGAGGGTAGAGGTTATTGTGCCTGGAAGCCTTGCAGATGGAACAACATGAATGAGCGAGCCCACCGCAGACCTCATTCTGTGTATCTGTCACACACACAGACACCGCACTCAATCGCCCTGTGCAGACACCTTGGCACCATTGGTGATTTTATTGTTTAACAGAGGAAGTAAATTGAAATGGTTACTTTATATACCCCGCCCCTCTGTGTGCGTGTCCTTCTCTGGTTAGTGAAATAAATACCATATTTCCCAATAAAGATCAGCAAAAATGTAAACTAAAACAGAATTGCAACATTATGGTTACTCAGCTCTGCTAAAGTTATAATTTTAACAGACAGTCCTAATCACCTACATTACCTCAGAAGCAGACACATATCTTATTTCTACATCACGTGTTTAAAGGTGAAGGTTAGAAAAATACAAATGCTGTCACGGACAATCATAAGCGGACTGTATTATCCAATCAAAGATAAAGAAGCTGGGGAAAAAAAAACTAAATGTTTTTATAACTACGGAATAAAGTTGTTTTTTTTAATTCATTGTTGCATAATGTGCACTAAATAAGCACGTCATTTGACTTTGTAGCTAATGGAAATGGAAATTTGAAAAACAAAAAAATGAAAAACTCTTGAAATGGCAGAATTTTCAATTTATCAAAGGTCTGACAATAACAATATAATAATAACAATTACATTAATGGATGCTATACAAATGCAAATATCTGATTATGATGACATCAGTCTTATTACCTCACTGATTTTTATCTCATATATCTGGTTTATTCCCTGTTACTGGAAAACCTAAACCTCTTCAGGCAGGAAAGTACTAAAGAGTGAAGACGCTGGCTGGCTTTGAGGATCAGTAAAAGCGCGAGCTGTCCGCACATGACACACACCAAGTGCAAAAGTTTTGGAAGTTGTGGGTGTTTGGCTGGACATCTCATCGTTTCTCTTCATAAAACTGAAATGAAAATGTCAGCGACAGAGCTGGAACTGCTCCCCGTGGAGACAGTCTGTCCTAATTGGTTCTGCCAGACTGCTCCGGTTTGCTCAATGTCGCTGCCAACATTGTTACTGTGGATGAATTATGTGACCTTTTGCCCTATTGCAAATTACAGTGTACTTCACTCTATCACTCACAGCATCATGCAATTAAATGTTCGGTAAACACATTCTCCCCCGGATGAATAAAACGCTACAGATCTCTCTTAATTTGTGGGGAAAAAAAGCGATATTAATGTTGCTTTTTTTTGTACAAATTAATAGCAATGTATTTAGGTTGAAGGCTAGAATGCACAACAGCAAGATTAGACGTCTGGAATTTCTACAGATTTCCAGAGGAAATCCAGAGGAGTTTTTTTTGGAATCACCCTCCCAGAGCTGTTGTCAGGATGGTTTTCAGTGTTTGTTATGGAAGCAGGTGATGAAGGATGCCATCAGGGAATAGGAAGTGGCTCATTATGGTCTTGTTGGCTTCTGCTGGCTTTTCGGGTGATCTTGAAGAGGCTGTAGCAAACTGTCAGGTCACAGGGGGAGCCTATTTAACATTTAACTTTGATTATGAGCATATTCATGTCACAGGAGTAATTCCTCTAAGAACCACAGAACCATATTGACATGACCTCTACGGAAGAAGTGCACTGGAAAGACCAATGGAGCTGAGGTCATTTAGGTAAACAAGAAACTCCTCACTTGCATGGCACCGGGCGATCTGGAAAAAACCTGCTGTGTGGTTAACAGACGCAAGAGAGATCTCTCACTGAATTCATCTGGGACAGAAGCTGTGTAGGTGATAAGAGGGTCCTCTGGAGGGATCCTCTGGAGATTACTTCTACATTGGGTTTCATGCTGCTGGGCACAATATAATGTTTCTGATCAGAAGAACACATACGGCACATTTGTAGATACATTTAAAGAACGAAGGCTCCCCAGGATTTTCAGATCCTATCACCTGTCTTAGGTGGGCCCTATAACCACAGTCTACTTTCCGAAAGACTGTGTCAGCAGCACTTGTATCCGCAAACAGGACTAATCCTCTCAGCTTGCTCTTTACTTTTATACAGTTATCTGAGACATGTCTGCATTGGCAGTTGCAGCAGTGTTAATAGTGTTAAACCTTTTGACTGCAGTCATTTAAATCATGAATAGACTCACTCTGCTATATTTTTAAGAAGTCTACTTTTTGTGTTTTTAAGTGTGTCTTATTTGTGCTGCTGAGTAAAAGGCCACAAATAATGTGAAAGGCAGTTGCTCTTTGATGTTATGGATTACTTCCAAATAAAGCCTGCAAGCAGCTAGAAATCCACTATTCATCATATAGAAATAAAGTACAAAGTAAACTCCAGACACAAGCTCTACTTTAATAACGCAAACAATTGGAGCCACATTACTCTTATTGTTTTCGTAATTTTTTGTTTACAACAAATCCAAAATAGCCTTCCCCTAGGTGAGACATATTTAGTTTGTGCAAGAGACATCAAATGCACCATCTGGCTTTTAGGGTTTAAATTACCGATTTTGGAATTAAATACTTATAATACCCACAGGGATACAATAACGAGGTATCGTCTCGTCTCCTGTAGAAGGATTAACGGTACCATCTAGTGGTAAAATATCAAAACTACAATTACTCCCCATTTTTATATCAGTGCACTCTCCTGCACTCGAGGGGAAACGTTCATGTACATGCACTGTCTGACATTCAGAGCTAAAAATGATTCCAAGTGTTGGATCTCATGAATAAATGCCAGCCAAGCTGTTTGTATATCATTCAACACTACAGAACAAACATGCTCTCATTTTGTTTCACACACACACACACAGACACAAACACACACACACACACACACAATATATTGAAAAGGGTCCTGCCAAGGAATTGTGGACAGAATAAGCATTTGAAAAGTCCTGTTTACAACTATGCTGCCCTGGACTCAGTGCCTGGAAGCACTGACTCTTCAGGCTCCTGAGTCATAAGCCAGATGGACAAATCTCTTATGAATGGAAACCTGGCTGAACCATAGGACTTCTCACACACACGCACACTGTCCTGCTCTAAGTGAAACAAATGTCCACATTATACTGACATTAAACTCTTTTGTATGTGCAATGTCAACATATGTGCAAATATATTTCTATTTGCTTTTAATGCACATTATTTTTTTATTTATTTAAATGTAGCTGCCCTGTTGTATTTCACAAGGCTAGATTTGCCTTAAGTTGTACTATGAGGTCATTTGCCCTCGGATATTCCACCCTTAAAGTAGAGTGTCCTCAATCTGCTTATTTTTGAAATTAGTCATGATAAAGCACTGGAGATTCATTATGTACCTTTTTCATCATATGGTGAAACACTAATCCAGATTTTGCTTTGGGCTTTTTAGTTTGTGTGTTATGCAACTCAGCTTTTATCATTTGTATTCCTTCAATGTTATTGTGCATTGCGGCACAGTTTATTCTAGGTTGAGTCACGTTTAGTGTATTTAAGTGACTGTGCCTCATTTTTATGAATTTTTGGCAGCTGTTATTCTATCATGCTAGACTGTACTTCCTGTTTATTGTCAGCTACTCAGTCCACAGAGTCCTCTGCCTAGGGCCTGCAATGATTATAATACAAAAACAATTACCATTTCGGTGCATAAAACTATCTTGCAATAAAAACAACAAAACATTTACAAATAACACATAATGAAACCTGCAGATGGATGCTTGGGACAATTTAATGAGATTTTCATCTATTTGAAAACTTTTAATTTAGCAATTTCAGGTTTGGTACATATTGCCAACATGAGCTGTATGGGCACACTTTATCTGACACCAGCAAATGAGATAAATATATAATCTAATCGTCTTCAGCTTGGGAGGCCTGGGTCTATTCTCGGAGGTGTGAAGGCACTTGATGTTTGTTAAATCTTTGTCATACTTGTTACTGATGCCAGATATATGGCTGATGTTGGGGGAAACTATCTATCCCCTGTGATTCTGCCTCTTTTTAATTAATATATTCATGGTTGTTAGTTTGAACATCATCCAAGTACTTGGTAGAGTTCTAACCCCCAGGGGGGTAAATGTACTTAACATCTTCAGAGCTCCCATTCTCTCTCTAGATTCTTTTCAGGGCCATGCCAAAAGCAGCCTGTCTTCTTTGTAGACGACAGATTGGACCAATCTAACATGGTCTTCATGACGGAGTCTTTTTTAGGGCTGTGCCTGTTGATTATTTTCCTGATTAACTATTACAATGATTAAATGATTATACATGTTATTCAAGAGCAAAAAGGGATAACAAGGCAATTCTCTCTCAAGACAATACATTGTGTATAAACGTATTAAAACCCATTAGCATTTGACCATTAATATCACTCCCTCTTAGTGGGTCTAATAATATTAATATTGGTTTCCATTTTCTAGGGAAAATTGGATATTCTATGGGACAACGCATAGTATTTGACATTCTCTCAGTTCTATATATTTTATCATAATGTTCAGAATTCCCAGGATGGCTTCTCACTCTGGGTTGCCTGCTGAGCCATTTTTAGATGTTTCTGGTTGTTCCGAAGGACATGTTCAGCCTGAAAAGCGTTGAAAAAAACAACAAGTAAACTGGAGTAACACTTATGTTCAATGTTATTCCAGGAAGTTTAGCAGGTGAGACAATGTCCTACCAAAAAGTCAATGGGATCCTCTGGCTTGATCTTGCAGCACTCTAGCATGGCCTCTGTAAGGGAGGGCATCACGTACTTCATCAGGTAATTCCTCAGGGGAACGGCATGGGCTTCCAGCAGCTCGTCTTCCTGCCTCTTCACCTCGGACAAATTCTTATGCTGACCGAATAAAGTGAAAGAACAAACGGGTCACAAACCTTCTGGTGAAGTGATACAGAAGCTCATATATGTTATGAGCTGCTGTATCCCTCCAACACTGGATTTGTGCAACATAATTTCTAATCATCATTTTGCTCATTTTTTTTTGTGTACATACCCATTCCTCAAACTGAGCAGCCATCTCGGCCAACTTTTCCTCAGACTTGCGCTTCTTCTCCGCTTCAGCTGTGATTTCTTTCTGTTTCCTCTCCTCTTCCCACCTTCTGTTCTCCTCTTCCTGCTCCTCTGGACTGAGGCCGTAGTTTTTGGGCAATCCCACCAGCTCGATCATCTTTTTGATAACCTCTGTGTACTTAATGTCATCCGTGATGATCTCTGGGGGGGGGGGCGGATACGAGATATTCTCATTGTACAGCAATTTCATCAGATAATAACATAATACCATTCCATTATTAAAAATAGCAACGCGTGAATAATCATGAGCCCCACACTTGAAATTTTACTGGTGCTCAATGCAAAAATAAACTGAAAAAATGTCTCTTGTGTTCCTACTGCGTCTCCAATCCGGACATGTTCAACAATTATAACTAACTCCAGCTCTTTCAGGACGAATCATGCTTTTAATCCAGCCTTAAATTGCAAATGAGAGCACAGCTTGGTGCCAGATGTTATACAGATGTCATACATCTGAAAGTTTTTTTGGGCCTTGATATTTTTGTTTTTTAATAGTAACATTGCCTCATGCAGACTGTTTCCCAGCATTTCCATGAAGAACAGTACCCATGTGTTCGGGGTGAATCTCAAGCTCGTCAAAATAGTCCACGAGTGTCTCCTCAGCACCGCTGAGCTGTCTGTATCTGTCCAGGCGAGAAATAAACTTGTCTTGGGTGTAGTTCATGGAGTATGCCACGTCCTCCGGACATGTTTGAACTCTTCTTGTTAAGAAATTATCAGATGCATTTAAAGCAAAGACGTGTTCTGTAAAACAAACAGGGACGCATGAGAATCCTTTCTAGCGACACATTTGAGGGTTTTTTTTTTCAATATGTTGAAAGGGTTGTGGTAAGTTCAGGTAATAAATAAACAACCTGGAGTGATTTTGTTGTACACCGGGGCTTTGGACAGGGGCTCCGGACTTTCAGCATCCTCATCTGAAGAACATAAGTCCAGTTAATTTGTACACAGCAATAAAAAATGTATGACGTATAGGTTTTCAAATTAGTCCACAATAACTGACCAGAGAACATCATCCTTGCTTGATCAGGTGTTTCCGGGAACCCATCCAGAACAAATCCCTGGTTCATACATGGCTTTGAAAACAGTTTTTCTCGCAAAATTTCAACAACTAGTTGGTCACCAAGTCGACCTAATGAACCGGAACACTGGTTTTAAAAAAAAAAAAGAGTGGCACACTAAAAAGGTAAAATATGACCAAATTGGATTTTGAAGGAAATAATCCCTATATTCATCTTCCATTTTTCCCATCAGATGCTGTTTAACCAAAAAACAGTTTGTGAGAAAAATGAGGAATCCAAATTTACCTGCATTCATCTCCAAGCTTTTATTTACATTATCCAGTTGTTTCTGTGCATCAGCTATGGCCTCTTGAGTGACATTTTCAGGGTCATTCCCACTCACTATGTTCCTCTGTTCAACACAGATGGACACATAATAACACATTAAAAAAAATCATCTCAGACGAGGAGTGCCAACTTTGAAATCCATCTCATTAAAAACCCATTGAATTCTGGGCAGAATGATTTACTCCCATCAGTGGACTGTGTGTTCGCATTCACAGGTCGATGATAGAAAGTACCCACCAGCTGGACCAATTTATCTTCAACAACTTCTTTGCTCTGGATGTGGTGCAGCCTGTAATGGCTGCACAGCTTCTCTGAAATGGTGGTCTTACCCACAGCTGGTGGTCCAAGAAGACAGATTCTGATTGGCTACACAGACAAATTAGTAAAAAAGGACACTTCAGCATGTCCCACGTCTACTGAGCTTGCTGACTTGAACTGGAACTGGATGCAGCCTGATCATTTTAATGAGTTGAAGACTTACAAGTAACTGCCTGGTGTTTTTGTATTCCTCCACGATGTGCTGCATATTCTCCACTATCCCGCCTTCAGACACCCAGCGTAGGGATAAGGAGTCTTTGATAATAAAAGCATCAAGGCGTAGGTTGATACTCAGGTACAATAATTCCTCTGCCTGAAACCGCAGACCATTTTTTATCAGTGTTATTGACATCAATGAATAACCCAACCACCCCCCCACACACACACACACACACACTGCCAATACTGTGCCTTAAAAGCCTCCATGGCGATGCCGTCGTCATCTGGTAATTTGTTGATCTTTTCAGGTCCAAGCACATTACTGATCGCCTAAATAGTTTGAAGAGTTATTTTTGTAATGTGTGTTAAGTCACAGTAAACAGTTGGTTTCTTGAAAAAAATACAAAATCAAGTTAAAAAAAGACACATGGTGAGAGTGGCATGAAGTTGTACATGTGATTGAAACAGCCTCAGACCAGTCACTCGGTAGCATCTTTAGCGCAAATTCATTGTCATGTATTCGCCACTCACTTATTAATGACTGATTTACCTTCACAACATCCTCCAAGCTGTTGTTGGAATCATCAATGGCGAGGATGTACTTTGACTTTGGCTTGTGCTCAATGAGATTTTGAATGACTCTGAAACAGAACATCAATCACTTTAGCACTATAAATATGAGTATAAAATATCAAACAACTTGCAGAAGCACAGTATTTCACCCTGCGAGATCATATACGTGAATCATGGGGATGTAATTGGTGGCCTGGCCAAATACAGGAACTTTTGAAAACTGCATCAACCATGACACCTAATGGAAGATTAGAAAAAATTAAAATAATGAATGAACAGCTCCACATAAGTTTATAAAAATGCTGCTTCACATTAACTACATGATGTACAACCTACCTTAAAAAAGTAGTGAAATAAATTCTCTCCCTTTCCATACTGAAGCCCACTGGCAACAACGTAGCCTTTGAGCTTGGACTTCTGTAAGTTTGATCAGACAAGGAATTTCTGATGATACAATGATGCTGTGACAGCATAAGAAGGGCTACATCTAAATAACTAGAAATATATCAGTCAACTGGTTTGGAGATAAAATAAACGTACACCTCCAACCATCTTCAACACATGTCTCTCCAGGTTATGGTGGGGTCTGAAACTGGGATGGGGCTTTCTTTTCCTGTACTCCTCCTCTGTTGGCAGATCGTCAGCTCCATCCTAGGGACAAACATTTTAACAAAACTGCAGGTGCTTGATCAGCTGGATAGCTAGCATCCTAAGAGCGCCATGCTCACTGGAATCTCTTTTCTGGTCATGGCCCACGTCATCACTGTCGAGACCAGGATGAACAGTTTCCGAGCCTTAAAGTTCTCCATCTCCTCGTGAAGGGCTGCCAAAAACAATTGAAATATTACAGGGAGTAATAAGACAATGGAGATATTTATATTCAATGACAGTAATTGTACTTGTAACTGCCCAGTTTGCCTCTTCAATCTGCTTTGGCGTTGCATTTTCCGAGATGTTGTACACCACCACATCACACTGCAGCAGGTGCTTGAGAAGCGCATCTTTGGTTGGTGCCTGTTGGCAGAATACCTGCCATCAGGTCATTGCTTTTTATTTTATTCAAACCTGATAGGATTGTCATAATTATTTCCTACCTTTCCCAACAAATTAATGACCAATCGGTAACTTCTCATTCATTAAAACAATGACAAGTTTTTCAGAGTGCATTTCCCTCCCATTTTACGCATCTTGCCTATAACTTTTTTATTGGTAAACGTGGTGAAATGACCACAAAAAAAAACCATTCAATATTGCATTCAATAAACTCGGACTCACGGTATATCGTTCCAGCAGGAAGCTCGGTCTTTCGCCTGGGGTGGAGGAGGACACTGTCCCGACGACGTGAAAAGCGACCTCACCTTCGGGGGAAGCCGGCGTCTCCTCCTCCTCTGAGATCTCGCCGCCCGGAACACATTTCGCCAGAAACTACAACACATGTGTTTTCAGAGGATTCTCTCTCACGCGAGACTTTACGGTAACAAAGTGATTCGTGAACTTACCTCAGCGATGTATTTGGAGGAATAGCTGTCGACGTCGTTGATAAAAATACGTTTGGGACGAGTTTTATCTCCCATTTTGACCAGTTTAAGGTTATTAATGATTTGTAACACTAAAAGTCGATAAATGCTGAATAAAGTAAAGATTTTGGGACGTAAACTTATCGAAGAGTAACCCTACGAATCCAAGAACCTGTTTCTCGGTTGAGCGTTTCCTCGTAGCCAAGGCCTCACTTCGGTTGCTAAGGACGCAGCCAATGAAGTGGCAAATGGAATTGTGACGTAATGCGAGGCGTGACGTAACAATTCACAATGGTGTGTTTGGAATGAATGACGAAATCAGGACTGGAAAAACTTCCTGCGCCAGGGAAAGCAGGTGGAATATATACTGCACACACACACACACACACACACACACACACACACACACACACACACACACACAGCAGTTTGTCTTCCATACATTTGAAAAAAAACGCTCATTTTATAATAATATAATTTATAGGCTTTTGTAGAAACAATAATCAAACATTTTATTCAGAACTTTATCATATGGCTATTTTTCCCATGCCTCATATTAAGTTTAAATCACTTATCATTTTGAGGGTAATTTTCTTGGATCTAGATTTGTGATTTGTGATTGCACACAATCCATCTATATAATCAACCATTTGAATCTTCATAAATATGTTGTGTTGCATCTAAGGTGTATGGGAATTTCACTGGCTTATTTTTTTTTTATCTTTGCACACAAGCCAGCTCATAGTTCAATGACACTGATCAAAAGTTTGTGTTTTACTGTCATCATTTGCTGTCAAAGAAAAGTGACAGCTTTGGCAGCTTGTCTATCCAGATTTTGTCTATCTATTGATCTTAGTATTCATGGACTTTGTCACTATGCTGATCGTGTACATCCCAATTTATCACCAGCCGAGCACTGAAACACACACACACACACACCTTTAGGACTTCAGTTCCTCCCATGATGCAGCACAATGGAGTGCTGACATGGAAACTTTGAAAGCGCCCTTTATATTTTTAGAGCTCACATTATCTAAGAAACTGCTGGCAACGCTTGATGGTGTCTGTTCTGCGCAGGTCCCAGCATTTAGTGAAACACCCTGTCATATGTCCTAAGCACAAGAGATACTGAGGGAACCTGCTCAGGAGATGGTCAGTTAGTTCTTGCCATGTATAGTATCTCTTAATACACGCTAACAATTGGTTCTATTGTCTGTTGCCCATATCTATTAGGGTGATAGTATTAATGTATGTTGATTGGACAGCTTTCATTAAATCTAGAGGAGTAATATTCACAAATGTTTAATTTCATGGAGAAATATGTTTCATGCCAGTAAATAATTTTTCATTCAGTTAAGGATTCATCCGTCGTTAAGAAGCATAGTTTATTAGACCGTAAAATGTAAATGAAAAAAAGGAAACCTGAGAAAAGAAGATATCAGCCTGCTAGGGCCAACCCTGTTGTCTCTGACATCAGTTGGAAAGATGGCTTCCCCTTTGTGACATCAGGCTCCCTTCACAGTATGAAAAACAACCCTCAACGGCCTTAAACATCTTCCCCTTTGTTAGAAGGAAGCTTCTGCTTTCACCTCCTCCTCAGAAGGTGCTGGTGCAAATTGCCTTACTTGTATGTAATTGACTGGAAGTCTCCATTAGCATGGCTTGTCATAGGTTCTCCTGTGAAATCTCACTTCTAATCTCACATCAGTGCCCTTTGGTGTTAAAGCCTTAATAAACTCAATGCTGATATAGTTTCAAGCTTTTGTCAAGGTTGCACAGTGTGCATAAAGTCTTGTTGGAAATATTTTAATTTATTTTATCATTGGAGCAAATCATCTCAAAGAAAATAATTTTATCTATCTTTTTATGCAAAGAAAAAGTCTTATATGCATTAATGGCTTCTGCTGAAAAATATAGGGTTGATATGATTCTAATTGCTAGATATAAAATGCATTCTAACTTAAACATCTTTTTTCAAACCAATGCATATTTTGACACCCATGTGCCAACCTTGTTACCATTCACACAGTTGACAGATGAAGATTGTATCTGTTATCGTATTTATCAGTTCATCCTCAGTGCACAGTAATTGACTGGTTTCAAATTGGCATCTGATATCATTCTTTCAATTAGCATGTCAATCAACATGCTATTTATCAAATGCTGGCAGGCTGTCACTTTCTCAGCATGTATGCGGCAACATACCAACAACTGCAAGTGTTGGGAACAATGCTCTCTCTCATGACATTAACTCTTTTTTCTTAAATTAACGGTATTATGTCAAATTTGAGTGAAATTTATCATTTATCATGTGCATCCACACATTTCTCAGCTTGAAGACCTGCAGTTGAGTCTGCAGTAAGAAACAAGAACTCCTTATTTCACAATCTGCATATAAAACGTTCAGTCTTTTATTCAATTTATTATTTTAAATATCAATACAATGAATTGATAGAAACGAAAATATAAGTCAGACAGGTTGACTAACAGGGCAAAAAGCCTGACAGCATCTGAACAAACATCCAGTGTAAAGGCAACCTGACTGTTAAACTATTAAAAAACAATTGTTGCTAACAGCTGTTGAAGTTTGTACATGTGTGTTGAAAGAGGAGAAATGTGTGTGTCTGGTAGCAGCAATGGCACGGGTGAGCGGGGTATGCAAAGGGGGCAGCTGTCAAGACAGACTAACCATTTGCTATCTACATTTCCTTATAAGGTCGAATATCCCTCGAAATCACGAGCCATTTGAGAGCAATCCACTTTATCCTGATAAAGACCTGGTGACAAAGATAGTACTCTGGCAAAAGACGGCAGCTGATGACAAAACACAGCCCTCTTTTCATTCAGAACAAACCGGGAATCTCTCACTCCCTGCAAGATTTTTCTCCCGCCAATATGAAGTAGCATCCTATTACCTTGCAAAAGAGGCTGAAGGTAAACAAGTTCAGTCTTGCATCTGCTCAGTTTGAAGTAAATCAGCATTTTAATGACAATGATAAGAAATGTGAACTGGTAAATGAAACATTAAGGCATCATAAATGTCCCTTGTTGCAGAATTTGTCAATTTTACAAGAGGCTGTGATAAAGATGATGCCAATACAACACAAAAGTTATTTGTTTGAAAATGTTTACCCAAAAAAGGCAAGGGAAAGGAACGTGGAGGACTGTGTTTACAGTATATTTCTGGTGCCTTGGTTGATGCTGTAAAATGGTAAATATAGATGTCTCTCTGCAGTATGCAAAGCAACACAAAGATCATCTGGGATCACACATAATCCATGTGTGGCACATACTGGCTTAGCCTACAGTTCTTTGGCTGATGTCATTATCTCAGAAAATACACAAGGCATTGTATCCTGTAGGCAAGAAATGCACAATTCACCTGATAGCCTAACCTGGTTTTTTTTTGTGCAATGAGGTTTCCTTTTTTGTAAGATTGCAGTATAATGTTCATTTCATATTTGTTGACTTGTCATTTTCTGGTTTTATATCACTGCGTCTCCTAATTTTAAAGTTATTTTTATCAATAACTTCATTGCACAAACTCTTTCCCCGGCCCAAGACAGTTACTTAAATGCTATGAATAGAATTCAACAAGTGGGTTAATGGTGTCCCAACCAGAGGTATATTACAGCACATAGCTACAAATGGAATATTTCTAAGCTTCGCTGGTGTCAGAGGTATTTACATTCTTATTACTCCCACAGATCGGCCCTGAGTCCTGATAGGGCAAGACAACCTAGGCAGTAGAATGACGAATATGGAGCTTGAGATCCAGCCACTAGCCCTGCAGTGACATGCAGCGACCGGCACCTGTTACACTCCATTTCCCTAAAAGGAGAGACCGGAGCCAATCAGAATGGAGGAACAGCTTCATTGCCCCCTTCACAGGAGATCCCAGGGATCTGTCGTCTGGTGGAGGTCTGGGCCCTGGCCTCAGCTGCCTCCAACCCCTCTTACAATATTGCCTCTCAGCTGTCTGGCATGCAATGGCACCCCCCACCCCCCCCCACCCGCCCTTGCCTTTACACATACCATACCTTGACACTGGCAGGCTGTCACAAGCAAGTCCCCCAAGACAACTCCTTAACCAGTTTGCTCAGTCAAGATCTCCTATTACTTCCACACTGCCCCTTTGTGAGCTTAGTCATATTAACACATCCTTAAAGACAGGAAGGGAGGTTCCAGAAATACTGCAATATACTGTATGATACATACACACATACATACATACATTCATACTATGTGTATGTATATATATTTGTGTCTATATAAATGTGTGTGTGTGTGTGTGTGTGTGTATGTGTGTGTATATATATATACATATATATATATATATGTCCCAACAAAGGACATTTTATGTGAATTTTCCCCCCGAAACAAGAAATTATTTTGCCTTATCTGTTAATATGTAGCCATCATTAACACACACACACACACACATATATATATATATGTGTGTGTGTGTGTGTGTGTGTGTGTGTGTGTATATATACGCATATATACATATATATATATATATATATATATATAGAGAGAGAGAGAGAGAGAGAGAGAGAGAGATTGGTTTTAGGGTTTCCCAACAAAGGACATTTTGTGTGAATTTTGCCCCCTGAAACAAGAAATTATTTTGCCTTATCTGTTAATATGTAGCCATCATTAACACACACACACACACACATATATATATATATATATATATGTGTGTGTGTGTGTGTGTGTGTGTGTGTGTGTATATATACGCATATATACATATATATATATATATATAGAGAGAGAGAGAGAGAGAGAGAGAGAGAGAGAGAGAGATTGGTTTTAGGGTTTCCCAACAAAGGACATTTTGTGTGAATTTTACCCCCTGAAACAAGAAATTATCTTGCCTTATCTTTTAATATGTAGCCATCATTAACAGAAGAAAGAAGACTCCGTCCTTTGCCCAGGGTCTTTCATTTCCCAAGGAACGCTTCATTTGGTGGTGTCCCCTGACACAGGACCCACTTAACTCAACCATTTTACTAAGCAGCACTTATTTGGACTTGTGTGTACTCCTGTGCACGCCCACCAGCCCCCAGCCTCAGCACGCTGGGACATATTTAAGGACCCTCTTGCACCCTCACCCTTTGTCCCAGTGGAACTTCCAGCCTTGTGGTGAGCTCTAGGTGAGTCTCTCTATATTCTTTAGACATTGCTGTTTTTTGATCAGGTTGTTCTTTGGATGGCAGGGATTTTAGAGGAGGACAGGACTGCTGCTGTAGGATACACTACCTTCACAACTTGGATTTTCTGTTGAGGGTGACTTCTGGCCAGGGCAAGGGGGACCCTGCATGTTTCTTTCATAGGGAGATGGATGGAAGATGAGCAAAGGGTAGAAGGTGGAAAAAAGACTTCAAGATACACAGTTAAAGAAAGCCTGTGGGATGAAATGGTGTAAAAACCATTGTGATTTACAGAGAAATGAGGATAATGCTTTATGAGGCAAACAGAGTAGATGTGAGAGATGATGTGAGAATAAGGATGAAATGATGGACAGCACAGCTCTGCAGTTTAGGGGAATGGATGATACAACCTGAAGAAGAGGTTGGATATGATTTAAGCATAAGTGCTGATTGAACATTTTGTGTCAAATAACATTTTTAAGTAGTAGTAGTAGATAAAAATGCACTGCCTTCCCTTTTCAATGTTAAAGAAAAAAACACATTGACTACATTTTAGATGATCTTGTGACTTTAAATTAAAGAGAAAAAAAAAAAACCTGATGCATGATTGAAATTTGAATTTATCTGCCCACCATAACATTTTGAGGCCAGGATGAGAGAAGAATTGGAGAGCAGCCCGAAGAGGGACCATGCCGAAGTCTTATTTCCTCGAATGCAGATTCATGCGTCAATAAAAGCTAAAAACATTAGCTGCAATGTATAGCAGGCTTCCAAATTCACCTTGTGGACATGAGGACGTCTGCACTTGGGGATGCAGAGGATGCAAGCCTAGAAAGATTTCAGCAGATGGTGAAGCTCCAAACATTTGAAATGACTGCCTGGTGACAGCTGAGGAGACATGCCAGCCCTCACTGCCACTTGTCAAAAGACACACTGCCTCAGCTGTTAAGTGGCTCTGGATTAACATTAGATACCCAACAGTGTTGCGGAGGGGGGGGTTTGAGCCTGAAAATAGAACAGCGAGGGCGAGTTGTGGGGTCCAGCCATGTCCTGTTTTGCCAGCTGACAGATTCAGGGAGATTAGAGCACATGAGGTGTCTACATGGAGAACATAGTGCCGCATTGTTTAGCAGCAATGTTAGTGTTGTGTTTTTACGTGGAATAACCTTCATTAAAAGTAAAATCAGCTTGAAAGAAAGGGAGCGTAATGCTGTGTGTAAGTACTTAAAACTGAATCTCTTAATCGAGTCTTGCGTTTCTGTCCTCTGACTAAACAAAAGGCCAGCTAGAAAAGACCAAACATGTGTGACGACGACGAGACCACCGCCCTTGTGTGCGACAACGGCTCTGGCCTGGTCAAGGCTGGGTTCGCTGGTGATGACGCCCCCCGTGCTGTCTTCCCCTCCATTGTTGGACGCCCTCGTCACCAGGTTAGAATCTCTACAAGAGTTTTTTTTTATGATTGAAGGCTGTCTGCTCACCTTGTTCCTGAAATTCTGCTGTGTTTTTTTTCTTTCCTCTCAGGGTGTGATGGTGGGTATGGGTCAGAAAGACAGCTATGTAGGAGATGAAGCCCAAAGCAAGAGGGGTATTCTTACTCTGAAGTACCCCATTGAGCATGGTATCATCACCAACTGGGATGACATGGAGAAGGTGAGAACCGGGGAAATGAAAAGATGTTCCTTACTCACAAACTCTAGAGTTGCTTGTCATCCAGAGACACATTTTGCAACCCTGTCTTTCTTGCACAGATCTGGCACCACACCTTCTACAATGAGCTGCGCGTGGCCCCCGAGGAGCACCCCACCCTGCTGACCGAGGCCCCCCTCAACCCCAAGGCAAACAGGGAAAAGATGACCCAGATCATGTTTGAGACCTTCAATGTCCCAGCCATGTATGTTGCCATCCAGGCTGTGCTGTCCCTGTACGCCTCTGGTCGTACCACCGGTGAGTTTCACCAACTTCTTTCGGATGAGCAACATTACGTGATAAAAACATGTAAAATGTAACTTGCCGCTGAGATGTCATCTGACAGTCATTGTTTATTCTCTGGACAGGTATTGTTCTCGACTCTGGTGATGGTGTGACCCACAACGTGCCCATCTATGAGGGTTACGCATTGCCACATGCCATCATGCGCCTGGACCTGGCTGGTCGTGATCTGACTGACTACCTGATGAAGATCCTGACTGAACGTGGCTACTCCTTCGTCACAACTGGTAAGATCTCTGAGTAATCAAAGAAAAAAATGATGAGTTTACCATTCCAAAAAAAAAATGGCATTTATCAATATATTTAAAAAAACATTTGAATTTTCTATGGCACTTAATAGTTTTTTAAATAAATATTTAGCAACATTTTGTAATGTGGTGCTGACAGTAGGTATGATCAAAAGCAAGTCAAGCAAGGCTATGGAATAAAACGGAATACATGCTGGATTATGAATCTATGCTACATTGGAGGCTACAGCTAATTGAATCAAGATAAGCATAAAACACATTTATTGTTGTTCCAAAAAATGCAAATGGCGTTAATAATGGCCTCAATAATTCCAGTCTCAGTGATGTTGCAACTATGTGGGAAAGCTCTTTCTCACCACAAGCACGTTTGTGTGAGACATATCAATTGTTTTGTGGTCATGCGACTCACCGGTGACTTCCGTTCTACTAGCTGAGCGTGAGATCGTGCGTGACATCAAGGAAAAGCTGTGCTACGTCGCTCTCGACTTTGAGAACGAGATGGCCACCGCTGCCTCTTCCTCCTCTCTGGAGAAGAGCTACGAGTTGCCCGACGGTCAGGTCATCACCATTGGCAACGAGCGTTTCCGCTGCCCCGAAACCCTGTTCCAGCCATCCTTCATTGGTGAGTCAAGACAGCTGATTTAGCGCATTTTAGACTTGAGAAAGTCATGATTTATGTGCACAAGATTAAGAAAGATTAGAGAATGTTATGTTATTTAAAAGCTTTATTCTTTCTGTTAGTGTATCCTCAACACTCAAGTTTTCTTTTCTCTTCAGGCATGGAGTCTGCCGGTATCCATGAAACTGCCTACAACAGCATCATGAAGTGTGACATTGACATCCGTAAGGACCTGTATGCCAACAACGTCCTGTCCGGTGGTACCACCATGTACCCTGGTATTGCTGACCGTATGCAAAAGGAAATCACAGCCCTAGCCCCCAGCACCATGAAGATCAAGGTTGGCCTGATGAAGCAAAAAAACAAATTCTTGATTTGACATGTAAGTCTACCTTATTTTTTAAGTTATTTAACTAATCACTGCTCATTCTCTTTAGATCATTGCTCCACCTGAGAGGAAGTACTCCGTCTGGATCGGCGGCTCCATCCTGGCCTCTCTGTCCACCTTCCAGCAGATGTGGATTAGCAAGCAGGAGTACGATGAGGCTGGCCCCTCTATCGTCCACAGGAAGTGCTTCTAAATCTCTTTGCAGCGCCGACAACCTCCCACCAACTGCACCAACCTTCCTGCCATTTCTACTGTGCCTTTTGCTGTATATACATGAACCGTTGTAATAAAACTAGTTGCTTTGACTAAAAGGTGGAGTCTTCAGGTCCATTCCATGTTTCCAATATCACAGTAAATGCTGTTTTTTTTTACATGCTGGATCACCACATCTTATTTCCTTTAACGCTTCAAATGAAAATACTAAATAAAAGCCAAAGTCCAAGCATTGATTTGAATCATCCGATAAAAATAAACCACCACCCAATCGAACGCCCATTGATAATGACCAATATGAATCCTGGCATTTGACTCTCACCTCAGGAGTGTCATTCTACTATCAGGATAAACCACAACAAATAGCTTTGCAACATGCAGCAGGAAATTAACATCACAAGCCTCACTATGGTGATTTTTATGTATTGTTGTGCAGCTTTAGTGGCATTTGTACTGGCCAATGATCTGAAATCCATCCAAATTGTTCTTCTCGGTGACAGCTTACCACTTTATTCTCCCACTGAAGTCCAGATAAAGGACCTTAAACACAGATGGCAGATCTTTAAACCCTGACATTACATGGTCTCTCACCACCTTGCATGGACATTTTTCTTTATCTTACAAGAGTTACACCGCAGCTGTGGAATAAACTATGTTGCTCTCAATTCGATAGCTTTTTTGTACAATTTTCCAAACATGACCTGAATGCAGCACCTATCTCAACTACCTTCCTTGTTACATTTGCCACAGGTGACATTAATGAGCATGATAAGACCCACCTCCTTGAGTCACAAGAGATTTTACTGTGCTACAGGGAAAAAGTTGTCACTGTCAAAATTTGAAGAAATTCACAATTTTTTTTGGCTTTTGTTTTTTTTTTTAGTTTGTTTGTTTTTGTTGTTGCTATTTTTTTACCATGAAGATTACAGACCATAATGTTATTCGGTTTCACCTCCAAGTCAATTATGGGATAACAGTGAAGAGCTTTGAGAAGAAAAAGGAAAGACTGTTTGTCGGCAGCACAAAGACCTTTGGCATCTCTCTGCAAAATTTGCCAAGGTGTTACATTCCAGAGTTTGGTCTGGTACCCTGGTAAGTGTGAACATCTCGATCTTTTAAATCAAATAAAAGAAGATTTTCTTGGATGACTGGTTTTACCATTTTATTTTGCCTTCAGCTTTTTGGTGGATGCTTGCTCCTTCCTTCTGGAACGAGCTGGGACAGTGGGCCTGTTCAGAAAACCAGGCTCCCTTCCCCGCATCAGAAACCTCAGGGTAGGGTTACGTCCTCTGAGATTTTGACTAAAGCAATAGCATGATCTAGCAGTGGCAAAATGCTCGACTGAATGACCTAAGTAGTGTGACATCCTTTTCCTGGTGGTTGTCGTGGATCCAGGCCAAGCTGAATTGTGGAGAAGGCTGTCTGTCCACAGCCCTCCCCTATGATGTGGCCACGCTCATCAAGCAGTTTTGCAGGGAGCTGCCTGAGCCCTTGTTTCCCTCAGAGCTCCACCCGGCTCTCCTGAAGGCCCAGGCACTGGCCGCCCTGTCAGAGAGGGAATCTGCCCTACAGCTGCTCTCCTGCCTGCTTCCTGCCAAAAACTCCTCGTGCCTGCACTACCTGTTTGACTTCCTCTCGAAGGTTTCCCAGAGGTTAGAGGCAGTTCTCTAAAGATGCAAAAGGGTTGTGTTCATTTTATTCATTCATGTTCTATAGCGGTTATCCTGTAGTCAGGGTCATTGGGGGGCTGGAGTGTATCGCAGCATTCAATGGGCCAGAGGCGGGGTGCATCCTGGACTGGTCGGTAGCGATCGCAGAGCCAGATATGGACCCATACAACCATTCACTCTATCATTTAAACGTCTCAGCAATTTCGGGTGGGCGGCACAATGGTGCAAGTGTCAGCCTTTAAGCACGATGAGCATGGGTTTTGCACAGCTTGGCTTAAAAATGCAAATTTCCAATTTACTTGACAGATAAGCACCATTTGTACGCCTTGGTTCGCATTTACCAGGTTTGGCTTATTCATTTTTGATGTTTAAGGCTGCACATTTTGGCTTTTTCTTTTGTGAACTGCACTCAGATGCTCTGATAACTTGATGACAAGCTCCAATCTGGCCACAGTCTTTGTTCCGTGCCTCCTACCGCCTCCCAACAAGGCGGAGATGTCTGAAGGACGCCTGGAGCTCAGAGTTCTAGTGCTGCACTCGTTCATTGAGAATCCACATTTATTTGGTAAATACCACCGCACTAGGATAAACCACTGAGTGGATTTAGTCTTTATTCATATGGATTTGATTTGGCCAATGTTTAATTGTATTCAACAGGTGTTCTCCCCAAAGATGTTATAGACAGTATGGAGTTTCTGATGACCGTCCATCAGCGAGGCCAACACTCAAGGAAAAGACAGAGAAAGATACAAAGTTTAAAAGGTGGGAAAAAAAAAACTAGTGTTGCAGAAATTAGCTTTTTCTTCCCTGAAATCGTCCCTGTGTGTTTGCAAGTAATTTTTCTCGATGCATTCAGTGATGCAGACTGTGAGAACTTTGCTGTGGCTTCAAGGGCGGTCAAAGGTCAAAACATCAGTACCCGAGCAAAAACTGGTGGCTGTTTCTGGAGATCAACCCACCCTCAGGAGGAGCCTGGGCCTGGAGTCTTTCCCAAATGTTATGCTGTTTCGTACCTGCATGCCTAGTGAAGGTATATACATGTCGTAGAGAAAGATAAGTGCATTATTTTGCTTGTATATAATAATAACTTTATTCAAATCAGGTTCCAGATGCACAGCAACCTTCTTGGATAGTTCGAGTTCTATTGATAAAGAGGGATGCAAGGCCACACATGAAAAGATCAAAAAGTAAGAAGGCACTTGACCTCTTTGCACCAAGGACATTCAGACATGTCAAACGGATGCAGAAATTTACAGAAGATTAGTTAAAAGAGGTATGTTTAAATGGCTTTAGTTTATTGCAGAGAGCTGGCTCCCTAAAACGGCTCACTTAAAAAAAAAAATTTAAAAGTGTATATGTAAATGCAGTCTCGGGGGGGCACAAGCTATTGTCTTTCTGAGCTGGACCCAGTGCAGAGGGTTGCATCATGAAGGCCATCCAGTGTAAAACTTGTGCCAAAACCAAATATAACCTATAACCAAATCAAACCTATGTCTCTCACACCCAATGGCCATTGCTGCCTATAACCTACAGGGTACGAGCTGATATTGAGATGAGATCCCAAAGGAAATTGTTGTGCCAGAGTTTCAAGTAAAAAAACATAACAGTAATAGATAACAGTAGAAAGGAGGAAGAATAAGAAATATAATGAAATATGAATTGTCTTAACTGTCAGCAGTAACTACAAAGATTGGAGATTCCCTGCGGCTGAGGGAAGAGGAATTAAAAAGTCTGATAGCCTCTATTGGGATACTCTCGGCCAGAGGAGAGGTTCGGAAGAAGAGGTTTAGTGTTGGGACAGAAGTGTGTGTGTGTGTGTGTGTGTGTGTGTGTGTGTGCGTGTGCGTGCGTGCGTGCGTGCGTGCGCGTGTGCGTGTGTGTGTGCGCGTATAGACATACCAGGTGGAAATGTGGCAAGGCTAGAAGCTAAGGAGCAGGTTTAAATGGTATTGATAGGATGAGAAATGGAGTAAGAGTTATCCTAATGGACGAGTTGTTCTGGAGGTGAAAACTGCAGAATAAACAGTGTGAAATTGGAAATTGAAGATGGGATTCTCAAAGCACAGGTGGGATATGAGTTAGAGCAGAAGGACATATTCCAAGTGAGTTAGATGAGGGGATGCAGAATGTCCCTAGAGGTGAGAAAGTGGTAAATGGTGCAGATTTCAATCAACGTGTTGGTACAGGAATAGAGGTGATGGAGTGATGGGTAGGTTAGGTGGTAGATAGAGTGTGGAAAAGAAGTGAAGAAACAGGTTCCAGCAGGTTGGAACAGGTGGAGAAAAGTGCCAGGGGTAATGTGTGATAAAGGAGTATCAGCACGAATGAAAGGAAAGGTGTATAAGACAATGGTGAGACCAACGGTGCTGTATGGTTCAGAGACAGTGGCATTGAGGAAAAGACAGGAAGCAGAGCTGGAGGTAGCAGAGACAAAGATGTCGAGGTTCTCTTTGGGAGTGACAAAGATGTAGAGCTCAATGAATGAGTCCTTCAGAGGGACGGCGCATGTTAGATCAGGGATGGGCAAACTTTTTGGCTCGGGGGCCGTATTGACTTTTAAAATTTGACGGATGGGCCAGGTCACCACCAGATAATAATACATACAGAAAGATACAGACTTCTTTGAAAATAAAACCAGCTTGATTTTGAAGGCTCTGATGTTTGTTTGCATTTCATGCACAAACCAGTTTTTCCCCTGTAGCTTCACGTCCAGCTCATTCATGTGTGTCAATATGTCCACAGTAAAGGCTAAATCACAAAGGCTATTTGTGTCATTCAGCTCAGGAAAAGCGTTCTCAAGTAGCTCCAAAACTGAAATAATCTCCTGTTTGCGCTCCCACATTCATTGATCCAATCATTCCCATAAAGTAAGAATTCTGTACCAATCCTTGGCAGGCTGGATTAAAAAGACCAACAGGCCAGATGTGGCCCGCGGGCCACAGTTTGCCCACCCCTGTGTTAGATGTTTTTGAGAGAAGGTCAGAAGCCAGACTGAGATGGTTCGGTCATGTAATGGAGGAACAGTAAATTTATTGGTAGAAGGATGCTGAAGTTGGAACTGCCAGGTTTGAGTCCTTGAGGATGACCAAAGAGAAGATTTAGCGATGCAGTGAAAGAGGACATGAAGTTAGTTGGTCTGAGAGATAAGCATGGAGAATTGGATTACTTGGAGGAGATTGTGCAAGCCCTGAAGGGAGTGCAAGCCCTGAAGGGAGTAGTTGAATTTAGCACTGCTTTATACTGAGCCCTCTTGTGGCCTTTACCTGACATTGAATGTACACATCTGAATACTGAAACTAAAGAAAAAAAAAAACTACCCTGGGGTCTCTCAAATTTTCCAGAAGAATCACACATTATTTGAAAAGTGGAAAAAGTTACCTTGAATGGGGGGGGGGGGGGCTTTTAAAACAGTATTTGAATTAATATGCCCAGTTTTTCTTGTTACAAGTTTGCATGTGAGTGTCCAAAGTAAATCAGAATTTAAATGTCATAGTTATGAAAAATGCCTGTAAGAGCATTTTTTAGCATTCTTTTCCAATCCCATGTCAGTCATTTTCATACCAAGGACACATTTAGCAAAATCTTAAATCGACATTAATCAACTTTGTAACTCTTCAGTGAAAGTTTTCTTTTTGGATTGAATTCTACATTGTGAGATGCTTTTGTTCATCACATCTCAATGCTTGGAAAACTGTGACCTGATAGATTGATGTATTTTATCTATAAGCAGTATTTGAGGCTAAATTCCTAATTCCTTCTTCTGATCTGATTTCAGAGAGATGGGTTTTGGTCACTTCCCCAGGCCGACAAAAGGACAGGATGCAGACAGCTCCCAATTCCTCACCAGCGTGGCAAAACTGCAGCTCATGTCCTGGAGAAGACGCTCGTCTCCCTGACGTCCAACTCCCCCAAGTTCACAATTTCTTTGGGGGGGACGGGGCATATTGTCACTGAGCGTTCCTTCCTTTCCAAGTTTTTTTATTTCTGATGTTTCTATTACCTATTTATTCTGTAGTTGACCACATCCTTTAATACTTTTCCAACTTTATATCAGGTAAATAAATGCACCCCCACCCCGAAGTTTCCCTTTTACCTTCTTATGGTCATTGGAGTTAGGATAACAAGATTTGTCATGTTCGGGATAAATTTTCTGGTTTCCTAATCATGGAAAAAATCCAAATGACAATACATCATATAGCTTTTAGTAACTTAGATCTTGAGGTTTTTTTTTCCCCAATTACAGATTTGATCAAAACTTGATGTTGATAAAGTTTGCAAACGCACACAGTGACTTATATAATGGAGAGAATTCATCAAGTGCATGTGTGTTTAATCACAGTATTCCTATTCTGTATTATGGAAATGCATTTTTTCAGAAACATTATTTCTCAAATATTGTGACCTCTTGGTGTCCTGATCTCCCCGCCTGATGTTCTGGTCACGGGACAGATGCGTGAACCAATAAGAAGCGAGGATGAATGGTTTCCTAGCAACGCAGTCTGCGCCGTGAAACGAGAGGGATCGCATCCTCCTGCTCTGTTGCGTAAGTAACGAGGAAACCACCGGAAACAAAATACGACATTCCTTCATAATTAAGAGGCGCAGCAGGGGATACATGCTCAAACGTGAATGTTTTCGGGTCGATTACAGATTGACAGGAAGGAACGTACACATCCATCCCATCATTAAATGCAGCGCAACCGCGGATGTTTGGAGCACGTCGTACCCCGAAACACCAACCGCTTTAAATGTCTTATTTTGAAAACCGGAAGCAGTCGATTTCATTCCGGCAAGCTTGACAGAGGTGTCGCTCACAAGGTAGGTCCCTCTATCAGCACGAAAAGGTAAGAAATGGCTCCAAAGTCCACATTTCAAATGTTTTCGCGATGTCCCGAGAGAAACATAACCCGATCGGGAGGGTGTTTTGTTGGTGCGGTCACACGATTCTTCCGTTTCTTCCCTGCGCTTATTGGCCTTCTCGGGGTCCGTGTTTACACAAATCGCGAAGGGTTTTTATTAACCAAGGGCTTGTTTGGAGAAAAGAAACAGCTCTTTGCACACGCCTGGCCCCATTTCCCCACTCTTTTCCTCCTCATCCTCTTCCCCCCCCTGCAGATGACCGGACTGGGCTCCGCGGTGCGGCTCTCGCTGCTCGGGCTCCTGGTATCCCTGCAGCTCGGCGGCGCCTCGGGCCGCGCCCCCCCCGCCGCGGAGCAGGTGTCCGAGGCCCAGATCCAGCGGCTCCTGCACGGCGTCATGGAGCAGCTGGGGATCGCCCGGCCCCGCGTGGAGTACCCGGCGCATCAGGCCACGAATATAGTGGGGCCGCAGAGCATCCAGGGTAGGTCGGTCGTGAGGGCGGACGGTCAAAATTTACACGCAGCGGTTTCCGACTGTGACGTCATTCTTACCTTATCCCTGTCTCTGTTGTTTTAAGCTGGACCGTCTTAAATCTAATATATTGTGGTTACTTCATTGAATCCATTGTCCATAATATCCTCTGCTTCTTAAGATTGTGGCCATTTACATGTTGCACTAACTATTTACGATAGTTATATTAATAGAATAATTTATGTTATTATTATAAGGTCTATGGTTTCGAGTCTAAACCATAGACCTGAGTTATAATAATAATAATGATAATAATGATAATAATAATACAATAATAAATAGAATAAATTCTGTTATAAGGTTTATGATTTAGACTCTAAACCATAGACCTGAGTTATAATAATAATAATAATGATAATAATATAATAGAATAAATTTTGTTATTATTTTAAGGTCTATGGTTTCCAGTCTAAACCATAGAACCTGAGTTATAATTATAATGATGATAATAATATAATAAATAGAATAAAATGTACTTATAATAGAATAAGTGTTCTGATTATAAGGTTAAATTATTATAACTCAGGTCTGTGGTTTAGATTCTAAACCATAGACTCGAGTTATGATAATTATAAGATTAAATAATTGTAACTCAGGTCTATGGTTTTTGAGTTATAATAATAACAGAATTTATTTCATTTATATAAGCAATAAAAAAAATCTTAAAGCAGGTGGGATGAAGACTGGAAATATATAAAGATGTCTAAATACCCATTGGATGTGGAGTGACACACACACACACACACACTCATACACTACGACTACTACCACTTCATTTTTCATTCTTCCTTTGGTGGTTTGTCTTTTTCATGTGGTTGTAATGCTTGTGTTCCTCCACCAGGTGGTGCTCACGAAGGCCTACAGCACCTCGGCCCCTACGGGAACATCCCAAACATTGTGGCGGAGTTGGAGGGGGACGGAGTTCCCAAAGACTTCAGTGATGACCATAGCTACCCAGACCCCCCCAACCCCTGTCCCCTGGGAAAGACCGGTACGACCTCCTCTCCTGAGTTCCTTATAGGAGGAATAGGCACTTTAATACAAAATATCTGCAATGACATGACACCTTTTGAATGATTTTTGATTAATATTGAAGTAATTCACTGCTAATATTGTGCTGCTGATACAGCTTGTTTCTTATACGTTAAGGAAAAAAAAAAAACGAGTTCACAGGAACTTTTCGATTCTAATTTAATGTCAATTATTATTTTCACAGAACCCTTTCCTGTTTTCTCATTTCAATATTTATTTTTGGATATCTTTTAAAGACATGTTTTTTGTTAAAAAAAAAAAAAAAAAAACAAGGCGTGTTTAGACATGGAAATTGTGTTTCTCATTCCTCTCCGTTGGCCCCTGCCGGCGTGGCAGCAGCGGACGGGTGTTTGGAAAAGGCTCTGGATACCGCTGAGTTCAGCAGAGAGTTCCAGAAGCACCAGCACCTGTTTGACCCTGAGCACGACTACCCAGCCCTGGCGAAGTGGGTGAGTGCCTCCGTTATTACCTTAAATGAAAAGATCAGCCAGAGAATCCTAAAAATGAGGATTCAAGTTGCATTTACGAAATAAGCATCTTTCATTTTTTTTTCTTTTTTGCCTCTTACTTGAAATACACGCATTCCCTATTTTAACTGGAAAAGGGTGAAGCAGACATCTTGACTTTTCTTAAAGCCATCAGAGGATTTGTGCCACGGACCTCATGGTGACGACACTCAAGAAAATGATTGCCTCTTACTCGGAGATAGTCTGGAACATAATTCCCTTTTAAAAACCATCTATGTCTTTGAATAACCCGCAATGCAAATGAAAGGAATGAGACACAAAAATGTTAAATAGGGATGGTTAGAGGTGTGGTTGCGTTACCTTACCCTGTTTTCCAGTGTTTGCCCAAAGCTAATGGGTTGTTGGCATGACAATGAAGATTGAAATAACAGTAATGGAAAGAAGAAACAACAATGTGGTGGTCTGTTAACTCACCACTTCTACAGTTAAGCCTTTCACTTTTTTTAGAATCAGGAAAAAGTCATATGGCATGGGAGCAAATTTTTCATTTCGCCAGTTTTAATGCAAATGCAGTGAAGTGACTTAAAATATGAGAGAAGAAACTGAATACAAGTCCACATGTTCAGTACAGAAATAACAGCAAGGGTATTATTTGTGAAAGAGATACTGGCAAATATTTCCCCTCACAGTTAAAAGATGGAAATAAAGATACGTTTGTGGTTTTTGTAAGAGACAGAGAGCAGTATGGGTTAGGTTGGTTGCCAGCAAATGGCAAACGAGCGCGTATTCACATTAAAAGCTCAAAGTAAACTTGTTTGAAATGTGCAAGGGCTCCAACTCGCATCCTGGCGGGCCCCCTTTCGGAGATGTGTCCGCCCTCCCTCAGAAGGCAATTCTGGCAATTTGTTGACCATAATTCATACTACGCGAAACAACAGATATGTCATTTTTGTGCCCGACGTTGTTTTTCTTTCTCTGTTTCCTTCACAGAACAAGGAGCTTTTGTACCAGAAACTGAAGGGAGGACCAAAAAGAAGAAAAAGGGTATGCTGTTCCTGAACCCCCCCCGCCCCCCCCTTTGTAGGGTTATATTTTGTCAAACCGCATCCATTATACGGAGGTTTTCCGCCTCAAGGAACACATATACCCCCTCCCCCCATCACTAAGGTTATTCTTATCGAATTAAGGATTAATTAATCGTCCGGACTTTACTCACTATGTGAGCTACTCGTCCACTGAGTGGTGTAAACATTAATGTTAGCACAGCATTAGCAACACATTGTTGACATGCACCACCCGCCTTGTGCCTGCAGAACGTCAACCCATACTTAATGGGCCAGAGGCTGGACAACGTGGTGGCCAAGAAATCCGTACCCCGCTTTTCTGAGGAAGAGGAGGACCAAGTGACGGTGACCTCCGTTGCCACCGAATTTGCAAATTGAACCTCCCCTCACCTGAAACTGCTTGCTGTAATTGTAACGTTTCAATGTTTTCAACACCCTATATTTTAGACAGCTGGTCATTTTTAAGCAAGTCATTTTAATATTGCATTTTAAAAATTGATTTTAGTAGTAGATTAGCTATAGAAACTACAAACTGATTTGTCTTATAAATTGATTCTACCACTTTGTTTAAACTGATAACTGCCAAGGAATTGTCAAATATAAAGATTTATAGATTTAGAAATTTCCTGTCCAAGAGCACAAGTATAAGGTGTTGAAAACAAGACATGCATTGACGCTTCATAGAACTATTTATTTGTGGAAGTTTAACTGAATCGTCATTGTACAGAGAATACAGATCACTTTTTCTAGAATCGCATATCTCTCAAAGCAAAAACCTAACCCGTTAGTCGCTTTGCTTGGGTAAAAGAAAGTGTGTTTATTTTGACAATCAAGTCAATTCTTTCTCGTTCATTCTGGGAAGGGTCACTTCATCCTGCAAAAGCGGTGTTTTTTGTTTTTTTGTTTTTAAATTGTAAAGTCAAATAAACGATTTATCTGCACTGATAAAGACTCGAGTTTGTTCCTCCCTTCAGAGATCAGGGTGTGGATCAGGGTTCGGGGGTTGTGTGTGTGTGTGTGTGGTGGGGGGGGGCGTGTCCGTGGAAGCTAGACAAGTTGACAACCTTCACAGTTTCATTCATAAAGTCACGACAGAAGACGCTGGACTTTTCAGGAGAAACTTGGAGCTCTTTGGACATATTTTATTCGGGCCAACCGCAGGCAAGCGCATCTCCTTTTCATTCTCAAAAACGCAATCACTTTGGGTAATGCGTAATGCGCGCGTAATTCACCTCTTATTACAACTGATTAACGTGGTGTTTGTTTTTGTTTTCGTTTTTTTCCCCCCACCTTACAGCTGCAGAAATGAGGACACGGTCTCTTCTGACGGCTGTAGCGCTGCTGCTCAGCACGCTCAGGAATCCAGACGCCGCGACGTTTCAAGGCGCTTTCCCGCATCCAAACAAATCCAATCCAAACGAATCCGGGAGATGCCAGCAGCCTCCCATCGGTGGATTCCTCTCTCGGGGAACGGGGTCTCTCACCACGACCGACGAGGTGCTGGAGTCCAGCCAGGAGGCGCTGCACGTTACCGAGCGCCGGTACCTGCGCTTGGACTGGTGCAAGACGCAGCCGCTGAAGCAAACCATCCGGGAGGAAGGCTGCCTGAGCCGCACCATCATCAACCGCTTCTGCTACGGACAGTGCAACTCCTTCTACATCCCGCGGCACGTCTACCAGGACGGTAACGCTTTCCAGTCCTGCTCCGCCTGCAAACCCAAGACCTACAGCACCGTCACCTACACCCTCTTCTGCCCGGGGAAAAACCCCAGCACCCGGAAAAAACGGGTCCAGCGCGTCAAGCAGTGCCGCTGCACGACTATTGACACGGACTGACAGCACAGGCCGGGAGATCAGCATCCGCTACCCCGGCGAGGACGCAGCTGGCTCGGCATCTGGAACTCTCAAGCCACCGGTCCAAATAATCCATTCGACGAAAGACATAAAAAAGGCCTCTTAGAATCATGTGAGACATGTTTCTGAGTAGTTCATTACCATTCCCTTTTTTTTGATATGATTGCAACTGACCAAAGAACTAATTTATGTATTGCTATGGGGTTTTTTTTTGTTGTTTTTTTTAACAAAATTTTAGATTATTGCATTGGGACTTGGGCGTTGGCATTCTGGTGAAGAGAAGTCACCTTGCCTGGATGAAGGAGGAGTTTGAAATGTATGTGTCGCAGGATGGAGCAAAGGAGAGGAATACTCAACAGAAAATGGATGAAGGCTCATCTTTCAAGGAGAGGGCGGGATGTTGGGATGGTTGTATTGTTTCCACTGTGTGGGATTTGGGTTCAGGGCCGGGTGTTCTGTTTTTGAAGACAACCTGCACTACTAAAAGCCACTTAATTTTCACGAGTGTGCCTAAGTGTGTGTCGTGTAAAGCGACTTGTGAATAAAACAGTTTTCAAGCTTTCGATGTCACGATTCTCCCATCACTGATTTTATTGGGAAAAAAAAAGTGGACTACTCAAGCCATAAGCCTTCAGTGCAAAATTAAATCTATACAGAGACCAATCTATCACTGATTTGCACTTTATTGCACAAAATGCTCTTTGTAATCAAAATTCAAATACACATACGTATGCGTGCGTGTTATTATTCTGTCAATGTCAGAACAGACAAATGCTAAACATAGTACAAGTTTGGTTTATTTCTCTGCATCCCATCTGGATGAGGTGTTTTTGGAATCCTCTTCATGCTACAGTTTTCCTGAGTGTCTCAAGTCGAAGACATGTTGGCTTCTTTCTGTCGCAGGCGTTCTTTCTGTCGGGGGACAGAATATGATCAGTGCCAGGGAAAAAATGCACCAGTAGCAAATATACACCGGTAAGAGGCCAGATTCAAGTAACAGAATGTATTTTTGCTTGGCAGAAATATTTATACTCAAATGATCAGCTGACCTACTTCTAATAAGCAATTGGTTTTTGAAAATCTCAGTTACAAGTGAAAGTCCTCAGCTGGAAAGGTCATGAAAATAAAAATATGGAATCATTTTTGATTAATGTATTTGCATATTATGACAACGAATTATATAAAAATCTCATTTATAGAGTTCTTGGGTGAAACGTCTATTGTATTTTTTTTTATATATACTTTTTATTTCAATAAAAACAAAGTACAGCTCATGGAAATTATGCAATAATTCATTACATTAGTGTTTTTAACCGACTTTGACTTGTGTTCGTGAAAACGGTTACCATGAGTGCGTATTGACTGTTGATCTTGCCCCCCCGGTTTAAAGCAGTAGTATTTATCAGAATATTGCATGTTCGATGAGCCTGCTGTCTTAAAGATCATTGAGATGGGGAGATTTATTACCCAGGAGAGTGTGTTGGAGGAGGGTTTTTGCATATTTAGGCTGCGGTTTGAGACATTTTGTGATTATGTAATTACCATAGCTTCAGTCCAATGTTGTTTTAGAATCACTGTGCTTTGGGTTGCTTTGTAATTATAATTGTACTTTCAACTAATTTTGCGGGATGATTGACTCTTTGTGGCAAATCTTCTAAGTGATCGTCGCATTTTTCCAACGTGTAAGATATAGCACATATCCGTGCGTCTATGAAATCTGTCTTACCAGGCTGTTAGGGTTAATTTTTCTCGTTTCCACCTTCTTCTCTCCCGTAATCCTCTTCACCGACTGCTGTTCCTCATTTAGCCTGCGACAAAAAAGTGCCAGGAACAGTCACTCCAAATTAATCTTAAACTCCCAGCTTAAGTTTCAGAATTATTTTTCTTTCCCCATTCATCCATCCAAGCTGAAATGAATGAATGAAGCCAGTATCAATACAATCCTGGTTTTGATCAAACCCAAAAAACAAACCCTCCTTCCCTCCGAGGCATCACATTTATTGTAGTTCATTTATCTGTGACAGTAAAACACTTTCACACATAATTTATTCGATTCTCAAAAGAATTCGTTCCGTAGAGGAAAGAGCTATGGCACATTGTTACCTTACATCATTTCCATATTTTCCAAAGGGAGAGCTCTTTTTTCCCCCTTATTTTGTTTTATTATTTTTTTTTTATTTGGAAATCACAATATGGTTGTTACCTGTCTTTGGAGATGCTCTTGTTCTCCCGTTTCCACCTGACCTTGAAGTCAGCGCAAAACTCATACCACAGCATGAAGAAGTGTCCCGAGCTCACCTCCTTCTCTCCCATCTTCGGCCTCAGCCCAAAATATGCAACCAGGTCCTGAAAGCTGAGCAAAAGGGGGAAAGAGGTCAGGGGCCATTGTCTGATCCCTATCTGAGTGTCTCGCCGTTCCTCAGTACCTGCCCTATCTGCTTCAAATACACACACGCACGCGCACACACACACACACACACACACACACACACACACACACACGCAGGCACATGCACACAGACACACATACACACACACATACAAACACCGAATTCTAGTTAAGGGGGCACTGTATTTTCGATGGGAGCGTGTGGTTTGAAGTGGAGGTAGGAATTGATTTGTTTTTTGGGTTAATAGAGTCTTAAATCATTGGTCAAGATAAGAAAATTGTGAAATTCTGTGTAATAGGTCCTCGGGGGAACATCTGTATTCTTGTGAGGAGAATATATGCACCGGGAAAATGCAAAGTGATAACACAATATTTGTAAACCACCAGAGTAATGAAAGTCATGAATGGTTGCTTTTATATCTTTTAATTTTTTTCAGCTTGGGGAGAGCATCTAATATCCAGTCTTCAAGACTTTGTACATATTAATGTCAAAGTTTTTGGTGCTTTTTGGTGAGTCAGGTTTATATAAATGTAATTTATGAATGATTACCTTTCACATTATGAGACTGGAGTGCTTACCTGTGTAACTGAAGTGAGTCAACAGGGCATTGAAAATGAATATTAAATATTTATAGTGAAGCCAGGATTTATAAGTGACTTAAATATCAGACGCAATATCACTGCTCTGTCAGTATTGTTCGAGAATCTGTGTTCTTTTACCTTTGTATTTATTTATGACATACTAAATGTGAGAGCGCAAAGACCAGACATCCCTCTCCCTTTTTTTTTGATATTTAATTTATTTTATTCCCTGAGTTAGCAACTTGCTCCTTTCCTCTCACTCGCTGTTCGTAAGTATGTAGTACCACATTCCACCACAGGGGGGCATGAAATCAACTGTGATTAGTTTGCCGAGACACGGTCACAGCATTAGTTCAGTGCTGTGTCGGCGGCAAAGAGGTTGGACGCCAGTAATGTGGCTAATGTCTGTGTTACAGGTAAATATTTACAACGACACGTAAATAGGTAGAAACGAGTGAAAGAGTCCCGGGGAAGTGAGTGAATGGCCGTTTAACTTGTAGGGTTTAGGTCGACAGTAGCTTGGGTAGTGCTAATAGCATGAGATCGCTAGCCGCTAGCTAACTGTAGCCTCGTGGCGGGACTACTGTATATTGGAGCCGAGTGTCGGTTTGGAATGTGTGTAAATGTACGTGTACAGAGGGGAAATGGGAGCAATGCTATACTTGTTTTGTAAATAAGGAAAACTGTGTTTAGTTTGCCGAGACGCGGTCACAGCATTAGTTCAGTGCTGTGTCGGCGGCAAAGAGGTTGACGCCAGTGATGTGGCTAATGTCTGTGTTACAGCCGACGATAAAACCCGCAAAACCTACACACTGAATCATCATCATTCACGTGTGCAACATAAAGACAATACTATGTATACTAGTACAATATTATGTACCTAATTACAAGCAAATGATTTTATAAATATAACCCTTGTAAAAGACTGTTATATATGTATCGTCTTGAAGTAATTCTTGGTGCTACAGTTCTCTAAACACATTTAACATTTCCAGTGTATTAGATAAGAGCTATTACTTCACAATTTTTACGTTTTTTTTTAACGCATATTATTCTATTATATCAGGTGCTTTTTAGGCCTTATATATATTGAGGTCATAATGTTCTTGCCTATGAAAATCACCAAGGTGGATGTATTCATTTATCTGTTTTTATTTATTCACATTTTCTCTCCTGTGTCCAAAATGGGCATTTTTTTTATATGAAATGGGAGTTTAAAAAATGGAACAATCTGTTTGTTGCAGGTCGACATGTTCAAGGAAAGCGTATCCAATAAAGTGAGAGATAACCTGCCACATAACAGGAGACCTCACTCACAAACTCACCGCTGAGAATGAAGGCTTCCATCCTGTCTTTGAAGGGTTGCAGGTGTTCCTCAGGTGAGTTGGAGCAAACCCTCTGCACGTTCTTTTCACAACCTGAAAGAAAATATATTTTTCAGAAATAGCAACTCATTGGAGATGTAGATGTGGGTGCTTTACAGAAAAATTGACATATTTGTCAATATTGGGATGTCATTTTTTTTCCCCTTTCTTAAACAATCGTGAATTTGGACAGGAAAAGGACAGGAAGAACCGGCTGCTGTTAAATGTGATTTTCTTCAGTTTCAGCTTCAATTTGCACAATGACAATCTTTAAAGTAGAGGTCGGTTTTCACATTAATTGCTAAAAGAGAAAATTTAGTCTTTGTGGAAAGTATTCTTGTGTGAGACAAATAGGTGTGATGACGATAACACTTTATTATGGAACAAATCCAAGTGCAATAATCAGTAGATGAAAATGTCTTATGGTGAGCTGAAGGCTCCAAGAATGGGTTTTAACTAGCAACCCAGCATTTGAATTCAAATAAACCCTGGATTTTTTTTAAAGCTGGATATGGAGGTGGTGGAATAGAGGGGATTTTAATGTAGCAATTATTATTTCAGTTTCACCAACCCACATACACACACACATACACGACACATTTTAATACATATGTGCTGGAGAGGTTTGTGAAATAAAACTAAAACAGGAATGCAATGCAAGCTAAGAACGCAGCAGGCCTTTACTCTCCATTGGACAATAAAAATAACATATACACGTAGGCACAAGAAGATTTCGAAATGAATTCCCCGTGACCTGGATGACTGAGAACTTCCACGCACAACATATACGCATGGCCATATAAATGTACATTTACTGTACATATACAACCACTGAGTTCTCCATCATGCCTTGCTTTAGTGTTTATGTTTTGATGAAAACTCATATAATTGAATTTTTTTTCCCAAGCCTTTCTCCCTTTTGGATTTTTCAGTGATATTTTCAATGCGTTTCAATGTACAGTATTTGAGCCACGACGAATTTCAACCACACCTCTCCAGTACTCGAGATTCAATTTGACAAGTAACTTTAACTTAAATAATGCATCTAATAAAAGGTAGGAGAGCGACAGAGAAACAGATGTGGGAAGTTAAAGTACCGCCACCTGTGGACGGAGAGGTTATCCCCCCACCTTCCCTCCCCTCCTCTCTGATATCACTTGCTGAGATTCACCTTGAGATGGCGACTGCAAGCTCCGCTCCCTCTCCCGCTGTCCCTCCGCCAGTTGGCGACTCAGGGATTGCTCTGCATCCAATCAGTGGATCAGAGGAGCCAGTCTGCTCAGCCAGTCATAATAGAGGCTGCACCCCCACCCCGACGCTCGATCAACATCTCCCAGATAAGATTACAAAAGAATACTGTTTTCATTCGGGATTTGTGTAAACTGTGGAGGCGGGTATCTCTTTCTGCATTGTGTGGCCAGCCTTTCTTTCTTCTGTCTGTTTTTAGTGCCTAACATGTTTGCTATTTCAAGCCAAAGAGGGTTATAGACCTTCATGTGAACATGTCTCTCAGATGCGAGAGCAAATGACGTGTTTGATGATCACCTCATAAATGGCTCTCTAACACTGACAAGTTTGGACAGGAAATGGCGTAAATCCTACGGATCCCATAAAGAACGTGGAGTTGTTAATGTGTCAAAGCCTGAAAAAATGTAAGACGAAATCATGGGTCTTAAAATGTCAGTCTTGAATCAGTTTTCCACATGTAGAGACTCCAGAACAGCTTAGGGGGAAAAAGGCTTTCCTTGTCTTTCCCCATTAAAGTTGCTTTCGGGTTGTGGAATGTTTTTCCTGGGGTCGTGACTGATTGTCATGTGCTTGTAATTGTAAAGCCTTTTCAGAATCATTTGCGGTTTCAACCATGAGTCGGTGGAAAATAAAAAGGACTGACATGAGTATAACGGTTTTTACACCTCTATTTGCTCCGGAACTGTATTGGCAGGTTGGAAAGGCGCCATCGACCAGAATGTAGGGCCGAGATTTGGTCCGGAGGAGGTCCGACACTGAACCGTGTAATGGTTTGTTTGCAGTGTGAAAGCACTTGTTTTGAATGGCTTGGTTTTTAGACCAAACAGGGAGGCTATATTCAGTCATTTCACAACAGAAGAAGTAAAGCTGATGAAAGAAGAAGAATCACATTGCCAAGCAGGCAATACCTAGTGTCACCCTTGAAAAGCTCATGTAATGCAAGACTTTATTATGGCTAACTGAGATCTGTGCCCAAATCTGGCACTGCTGTTATTCGAGTATTCTGTTATAATAATACAATTATAATCAATTATAAGGGCCAAGCAGCTCCCATAAGCCATGATCATAATCTATAGCACAAAACCTCTTTACTGCGGTTACAACACCAACCACATAAAATGCATGCACATCGCAACGCCTGCTTTGAAAATTAGGTTGAGACATTCAGGTGTCAAAAACATAACAAGACGGCTCAGACTTAATCGTCTTTGAGAGATGCTCACCAGGCAGAGTAGAATAAGGGGTTATATGATCAACTGTAGTTTCTTCAAATTGCTGTTGGATCAACATAAGAAACACTCATCCTCTTCCCGATTGGCCCCTGATAACATGACAATGTTACATATTTTTTACAGACCATTTTTCTTGTAGAAATTCTGGTCGTAATGCCAAACATTACGCTCACCCCCTCAAAAGAAAGAAAGGAACCTGGGAAAAGTTTCATTAGTGAATGAACACAGTGAGAAACATCTAACTGCCAAGGAGACAGATGTTCGGGGGGAAATGCAGCGAGTGTCTCACAGCGATCACTTGCTGTAGAGCTTAAATACAAAGGTTATTTCTTATCACTTCGACAAGTATGACACTATGTGCTGCTTTTTTTAAAACCTAAGACAGCTCAGTATCGTGTTTGGAAAGCAGTCAACGACATTCGATATCCAGAACTTGTACCAGGAAAAATACATCACTGCTTAATATCGATGATGCAGAAATGATATGGAATCTATTTGGACTGTAAGATGGATTCTAACTCCCTGCCACAAACTAATGGGAAACAATCTTCTTCGATCGAATTGGTTCTTTACACACATTGCGGTGTGTTTGGATCTCCTTCAACATGGCTGACTTAAAATCTGTTGGGAAACATTTCATTCCAACCAAACCGAAAACACAGTGAGAGTGAAGGATGACAAAAGTAGGCATGAGGGTGGTTCAAACAGGCGGCATATAAGGAACCTGCGCCTGCAAATCCAGATAACGCGGTGGTTAGGGTAGACGAGCCGATTAGATAAAGCTGCGTTGAAAGCTAAAGAAAGCTATCTGCGGCACACATCTGGGGGCCACACTGGAGACTAGGTGATACAGCTGAGGTTAAAGGTCAGCACCTGTGTACTGTGGCCTGTGCAGAGATGCTACAGATACTGGAGGTATGGAGATTACACAAGTAGGAAGCTATGGTCTCCCTGCACTGGCGACAGGGGCACAAAGGCACAACGATGGGAGATCTGATGGGCGGGAGGATTAGAAGCTGGATCTAAAAGGCGCCATGCCAGTATCAGCAGCATGACTCCTAGTCGTCTCAGAATACGCGCATGTGCACGTGGAAACACACACGAAATGAACTGCGTGCAGAGACAGATGTATTCGCAGGGATACAACAATGTACTGGCTGGGGTTTATGTGGAAGCATTGTCTCCGACGTCTAGTTGAACAGGCTGGCATGCGTCATATGGGCACACTTAGGGAGAAAAGAGAGTAGGGAGAGAGGGATAAGAAAGACGAGAGGAAACCGTTTGTTCTGAAGCTTTTGTGACCTCAAGTTTGGTCAATGAACTGGGCCTTTAGCTCAAAGTATAAACAGTTTCTTGACGGCTGGGGCCAGTGATGGGAAACCGGGGTTGGTGAGACGTGGGGGTGTCGGAGGAAAAACGATGCCAGACTCGGCCGAGGTCTGGTCTGCGGGAACCTCTCGGGAGCAACGCGATAGAGTTTCGCAGACTGTCTGAGGTTTTCAAACAAAAAAAAACACAACAAAATGACCACAAGGCGTCACCCAGTCACATGGATGCTAAGGCTCACCGGCTGTCTGACTTCATGTTTTGGGGAACGTGTGTAGCCATTTAATAGGAGTACGGCAGGAGAATGGGGGTATACATTACACCAAGGGGGGGGTGGTCGGGATGTTTTCAAATAAAAATGAGTTAGAAGAGACAGGACGACAGCAGTTATGACATCACATACTTGTCAGATCTCGTCCCAGCTGTCTCAACTTTCTGTTGAGGTTGTCAAAATTGATCTGCATTGCCACGAAGACGTCTTGAGGTTCAGGAAGTGGGAACATACTTTTGTCCGTGCCTGCGTTCTGGGGACAGAAAAATAAATCATTTTGAGAGTTTTGGTGAGCGTTGGCAATGGCCTCACAGCACGGAGTCTGTCTGTCCGTGTCTGTGTGGGTTTCCTCCCACAGTCCAGCAGGTCAATTGGAAAAAATTGGGAATATTGCAGCGAATGAGTGAGTGAGTGCATGTTTGTCTCTATATGCAGCCCTGCCATTGACTGTCAACCAGTCCAGGGTGAACCCCATCATGAATATGATGATTCATATCCATACAGAAAACTGGGCAGGTGCAATATCGAATTACCTTCGTTTTGACAAGCATTTTATGTGTACACTTTAGGATTTGTAATAATATCTCAGTAACTGAGGATTTTTTTAAATTAAATGCAATTCAAAAAAATCCGCTAGGGGGCGCACTATTTTGATCCGAGTAGATGACACTCAGCATCACTGAGTCGGACCAATCAGCAGACGTTATCAATGTACTACCTGCTGCTTGTTATGTCGTTGTTTCTACCCTGTTCTCTACCTCCCCGGTACGCCCTCATTAGCCAAAATGTCATTATCAAAACAGAGAAAAGTAGTAAAAGAGTGTAGAATTTTCAAAGAAAAATGGACTACGTCCTATTTATTTACGGAGACACGTGGGAAACCTTTGTGCTTAGCGTGTCTGCAACAAGTTTCGGTATTTAAGGAATATAATATTCTGCGCCACTACGAGACTCATCAGAGTGAAAAATATGACCGCTTTCAAAGACAACTGAGAAAAGATAAGATCAAAGAATTGCTGGCGGGTCTGAGGAAACAGGGCCACTTTCACCCCATTTTGAATTTGATGGCAGTGACACAAACAGTTGGAAGAGGGGGATTTTAACTATTCTGCTGCATATCAATATATGTATTTATGAAGGTATGTATTTATATATGAATTATTGATTTTATTGTCAATAATTCATTGCTTTGCAATTGAAGACTATCAGCCAGAATGAAAGGAAAGGTATACAAGACAGTGTTGAGGCCAGCAGCGATGTCATATGATCTAGAAATAGCGACAATGATGAAAAGACAGGATCTATGGATGTAGTGAAAGAGGATATGAAGTTAGTTGGTGTGAGAGAGGAGGATACAGAGAATGAGGTTCAGTGGAGAGGGTTTATTCACTGTGGCGACCTCTGAAGCGAAAAGCTGAAAGGAAAAGAAGAAGAAGACGAATTGTTAATAAAAAAATGATAAAAAATGTCTTGATTTATTGTTGTTGAATTTTGGATATTTGTGAGTGTCCTGGGTACATCAAATTCAAAAAACGTTTATGTGTGTCTGATACTCAGCTTTCCAGAATGAGCTGCAGAATTACAGAGCTGCAGACTCTCCTCTGACACAAAGAAGACCCCTCCTGGGCCTACAAAGAACGAACAGACACACAAGTAAGAGCCAGACCATGATTAGTTTACCTTATGTGGGAACAATTCAAGAAATTAAAAAAACACTTAACATACTCAACCAGGTACTTTCTAATTTGCAGGGTTGTGCCTTCTGCTGTTGACATCCCTATCAAATGACAAACATTTATTAAAAGATTGGATGTAAATTATTTGTCAACTGTGGTATTTTATACACTCATGTATGTTTGAGTCCAACTCAAATTGATTTACTATTTCTTTAATACCAATAGCTGTCATTTACTTTTGCTGACAGGTACAAAAACTGAAAGTAAGTATCTGACTTCTAGACATCTGAATATTGTACATCTAGTGTCCAGAAAGGGGTTGGACAATCAATGAGGGGCATAGCATCCCTCACCTCCATCCTATTTAAATATAGCCTAGATGTTCTGCATTCAGTTTCATTTATTTGTTGCATTTCAGATAGCCAACCTGGAGCAGTAGGTTCTTCAGGGTGGAGAGAAGTCTGAAGTCTGCAGAACAGCATATCGCAGAGAAACAGCAGGAGGTCGGTAAACAAGTTTGTAACTTGTGTTCAACCATTTGAGGAACAGGCTTAAAAGTCCCCTGAGCGGACCAGTATATTGGCTTACCCTTTGAAATATACTGTATATTCCACAGTATTATTAAAGATTTTATACTAAGCTCAACACATGATGCAACTCAAACACATTTGTTGTAATTTTAAGCCAATATCTAGGTATGCACCTATTTATTATGTTCACTGTGAATTCACATTCTCCCATTCAGCTATCCTCTCCTTATCTCTTGGAAAACAGTGTTGACTTTCATTGCTGTTTTTTTAACCTTTTGCTGCAAACGCATGCCTGCATTATTCATGTATATCCACTACTCAAGGATAATAGAAATAGTAAAATGGTTAGTCACATTTGCCTATCCCTCCCTATCGTTTTCTTTTAGCCCTTACTGCAACCAATTTATGTCATTGAATGACATAAGAATGCATTGCTTAGGTAAATTAATGGGAACTCCAAAGATCAAAAACGTATTCTATTTATTAGGACTTTTTGTGTGTCACTGACAATTAATTTTATTAGAATAGGGCTATAATAACATATTAAGGCCAAAAGGTGCTCATAGTTAGGGCTCCATTTAAGAAAATCTAAATGTGGCTATTGTATAGCCCGACTCTTGTTGCACATGGAATTGACAGAAAATAGAATTACAGCAATTGAATTGAAGCTTTAGATTAATGATCATTGTCATTATTGTTGTTTTAGCTAAAATTGCTCAGTTAGACCCCCATTATAGATGAAAACAAAATGTTCTCATTCGCCTTTTACATTATCCAGTTCATTTCAATACTTTACCATGTAATTGTATCTTAGGAAGAACAGTGGGCTGCAGAGAAGGCCTCTTTGGAGCAGCAGCTTTGCCATCTTGAGCAGAAGGAACTGGAGAAGGTCAGCCATTTGGAGAAGGACCTCACCTTGCTACAGAAAGACAGAAACACGATGCAGGAAAATATTGTAGCTGCTCTCGCAACTAACATTTGTTCTCCCGTATCTCTCAGTTCTAAATACTTGCATAAAATGGTCAATTGCTAAGTGACTTGCCACCCTTTGTTAATATGCATTCTAAATTATCTGATCAAGCATGAACAGGTGTAATTGTATTGGCTTACGTTGACAGCCTGATCACAATCAGAGGGAATCCAAGAAAGTGCAAAGTAAAGGAAATAGATTTAACAACTGGTTTTGAATTTATTAGAACAATGCTTAAAATAGAACTAGTCTGTATGTTTTCTAGAGGAATAAAGTTGATGAGCCACACAATGAAGTTATTGGACAGTGGTGAAAACTCAGATTTCTTAGCACAAGTATGCTCTGTGCCTTTGTAGATCCAGGAAAAAAACATACAGCAGGATGTGGAGAGAGGAACTATGGAACTGTGTGAGGGAGGCTCCAGTGGCAGTATCTGAGAGTGGTGCAGGACATGTGTGAGAGCTATAAGAGTTGTGAGGTGTGCCATAGGTGTGACAGGGGAGTCCAACACGGAGATGGGACTATATCAGGGACCAGCTCAGCTCAGGTTAGACAGGAACGGACTGTGATGTTTGCAGATGACATTGAGATCTGTAGTGACAGCAGGGAACAGGTTAAGGAAAATCTAGAGAGGTGGAGGTATGCTCTGGAAAGGAGAGGAATGAAGGTTAGTCACAGCAGGACAGAGTATATGTATGTGAATGAAAGGAAGATAGAACGGCGAGGCTACAGGGAGTGGCGATCAAGAAGTTGGAGGATTTTAAGTAGCTACGGTCAACAGTCCTGATCAGTGGAGAGTCTGGAAAAGAGGTGAAGAAACTCATTCAAAGCAATAAGTATCAGCCAGAATGAAAGATAAGGTGAACAAGATGGTGGGGAGACCAGCGGTGTTATGGTTTAGACAGTGGCATCGAGGAAAAGACAGAGTAAGCAGAGCTGGAGGTAGCAGAGTTGAAAATATTTAGGTTTTCTTTAGGAGGGACGATGATGGACAGGATCAGGAATGAGTCCATCAGTGGGCCTGGACATGTTAGATGTTTTACTGATAAGGTCAGAGAGGCCTGCAATGGTTGATGAAAAGAAAGATTTATGGATGTAATGAAAGAAGAAATGAAGTTAGTTGGTGTTAGAAAAGAGGACACAGAGAATGGGGTTAGATGGAGAAGGCTGATTTGCTGTGGCAACCCCTGAAGGGAGGAGCCGAAAGGAAAACTGAGATGGTTTGGGCATGTACAGAGAAGGCATAGTGACTATACTGGTAGAAGCATAGGCTTCTGGCTGGAACTGTCAGGCAGGAGGAAGACCGAAGAGGAGATTTATAGATGTAGTGAAAGAGAAGAGGAAAGGTGAGTCTCGGACAGAGGGTAAGGACTTTGAATATTGGGATTATGACAGGAAAAGGAAGAGTTAGTTGGCATGATGTAGAGAAGAAGGTGGATATACTGTGTGTCCAGGTGGAAAGGTAGTAAGCTTAGGAGCAGGTTTTAAGTTGTAATATACTGTAAGAGAGTAGGTTTATAAGGCTGGCATGAACACGGCCTTTGGTGTCCATTTGTAAATAATACTTGCAGTTGTGTTCCAGGTTGTGCTGGAGAAGGAGAGAAACAAAGCAGACTCCACTTTGACGAAGAGGACAGAAGAGCTTGAGAACATCAGGGTTAGAACGACTGGACTACAATGGTTTAATTTTTTTTTCTCCCAGAACGGTGTGTATTGTCAATCTATGCTTTCTGTGTGTTTTTACAGGCAGAGCTTATCAGCCAGCAGACTTTGGGCATTGAAATCACTAAAGCTCTAGAAGAGAGCAGGCAACAGAGGAATAATCTGCAGTCACAGGTCTGTGCAACATAGACACATACTGCCATATGATTACCTGTCATCCATGTTAGCTTCAGTTTGGGATCGAAGTTGAGCCCCTTTAGCTTATTTTTGTTTGTTTGTTTGTTATCATGGTATAATGGCTTGTCTTTTATTCCAGATTGGAGAGCTGAGCTCTTCGCTACAGATGTCCCGGCAAGAGGTGCCCACTCTGACTGAGCAACTAGCTCTTAGACCAGGAAATAAAGACCCTCCAGAATGGTATTCACACATTTTGGATCCCTTATAGGCAAATAACATTTTTGTTTCTGTCTGTTGTGTCAGTTGTGTAAAAGATTATTACACACTCTATGTGCTTCACACTGTACTCACAACTAAAGTGTAAACTGATTTAAAACAAACAAAAAAAAACTTGATTGTTTTCAAGCTAATTATTTTTTTGTTAAATATCTCTGTGTATTTGACTGTAACTTTCTTATTAATTTGTGTCATTCTTATTAAATCACTTTTAATTTGATAAATTTAAGGACGATGTCTCAAAATTAAATCACAGAAAACACAATCAATGGTAAAAACTGAAATGAAATATGCAGATTGTTTAAAAAAATAAGTTAGAAAATCAATCTTCATGTCATTCAAATGAAAATATTATTTGTCATAGTTGCAATAACCGACTGTGTCATCAGTATTTCCCATTACTTACAAATTATGAGAACATTTATATTTCTGCCACATACGTTTGGTTTAAGGAATATTTACTTTTGAAACGGGTGTTACGGGTATGTTGAAGCAGAAAAAAAATCTGTGTGTGTTGTGGATCAATAAAGTTATTCTGATTATATTATAACTAAAGTAAATAATAACTTCCATATCTATTTGTTCCCAACTGTATGTAATGTCGGTCACAATGATACATTTGTGTGTGTGTGTGTGTGTGTGTGTGTGTGTGTGTGTGTGTGTGTGTGTGTGTGTGTGTGTGTCTGTGTGTCAGTGTGAGTGTGAGTGTGTGTGAGTGTGAGTGTGAGTGTGAGTGTGTGTGTGAGTGTGAGAGACTGGACAGGCATCCCGGGAAATGCTGCAGCAGGTGTTGGTGCAGCAGCGGGTCCAGCTAGATCAGAGCTAAGCTGCTCAGCCAGACGCAGCAGCTTGATAGCTGCCAGGCACGGGTTAGAACCAAACCACATACACACACACACTGAATGAAAAAGCTTTTTTCAACTAACAGAAGCTGGCGGTGGTAATGTATTGTGTATAATTTAAACAAATTAATTAAATATTCATTATAGCTTTAGTAGTAATACTCAATTTTATGTTTTTTTTTACTATTTTATGTTTTATGATGTCTTAAAGTCCTCTCACAACCTCACCGCTAAAGATCACAAACCCAAGCACATTTTATGTCTTTTTTGTGATATTAATATGTTTATCATCTTAGATACCTTATAAGCCTTTCTTCTTCCATTGAATCTCCAAAAATGTCAAACCGTTAATGTGATGTTTGTGTATGTGTGTGGTGTAGATGTCCTATTTGGAGGTGGAGGTTGAGACCCTGATAGAGCAGCTCCCAGTCCCTGCCATGTGTGAAGAGTAATTGAACGGCATTGTAAAAACACACTGAGGAAGCCGTGCACAAGGATCATACATTTCTTTGTGGATTTCTGTGTTGAAATCCTGGCAGATTTTATGGTTTTATGTTTTTATTCCTTTTTATGTTTTGGGTTTTTATACATATGTTTTTATATATTTGATCCTCATACCTAATTTCTTTATTGTTGATTTGGTGTTCAAATCTTCAATTTTTCCACCACAGATGACACAGGAGGGAACGACCTTAGGACGTTTTTCAAGGATATCAGTATATGTTCAAGAATATGAAACATGTGACTACCATGAAAGTGATGCAGTAGCAAAATGTGTGAACACTGGGTAAATTTGCCATTCTGGAGTGAAGCCTCTTTTAAACAGATAAACATGACTCTTTTCTCATTAATCTATTTATTCAGTTTTTACTCATTGAATTATTTATTCGATTTTTACTTCAAAAGTTGAATTGTGTGATTTAACACCAGAATTACATGCCGGTTGAAAGTGAGGTCACCGCTTGCCTGAGGTGAATCAAAAGTTACAGTCCAAAAACCAATAAATCTGCCTTATAGGAGGCAGGACAACATGCATTGCAACTGAATGAAAGAAAACAGATTTCTGGATCTAGATGGAAAGTATGAGGTGAGCTGAATTATCAAATCACAGCCAGCAAGGCAAAAGTCCTCAAACCAGTGTGTATGTTGCCCTGTGTATTGATAACATGCAGTCTATGATATAGCTGTGGCGGGTAGAACAGCTGTGATCTCACACTGCGGTTTATCCAAACAGATAAGATTATCACAGTTATCCAAAGTTTTTTTTTCCTGTGTTGAGGGCACAATGGCAACAGTCTTGTCCCACCTTTTCTATGTCCCATGAAGCACAGACATTGTCAGGCTGCTCTGATTTCCAAAAACGGACACTATTATTTACCTAGTTACCAGTGATCCAGCGGTGCCAACCTGTTCTCACTGAATCTTGTAACCCAATCTAAACAGAGAAATTTTGTTCAGTTCTGCTTAGTGAAATTTGAAGCCATTGTGCTTACAAGTACCTGGTCTAAACCTCTGGCATGCCTTCCTTGCACCTTGCCATGATTTGCATGTTGTAGGAAGGATGTAAAAGGGGGAAGCATGATGGACCCAGCCTGAAGGGCATTGTGAACACTTCATTGTTTCTGTGTTCGGAGGACTCATTTTTGCTCTTCTCCAGCAAACTAAATGTTGCAGAGTTGAATTTAATAGCGATTCTTTATCCTCCCTCTTCAATTTGCAATATGTTATGTCTTCATGCACCGGACTGGCATGAGCCAACATCTTATTTTGATTGAGCTCAAGTTGGTGAAAGTTGGACAGTATAATTCAAGAGTGTTTCCTTGTTTTTTCTTTCCATTTGGCACTGTCTCTTGGCCTCAGTTTCCTGAATGACTTTCTTATTTCTGTCATTTCGTTCGTGCTCTTGCTGGTCAAGCTTTTCGAAAGTTGAATTAAACCACCTCTCTTGAAAGCCCCTTTTTTTCTTTCAATACGGTGTTTTTGGGACATTAGCCGGAGTGGCATTAGCCAAAGTCTTATTCAGATGGACCTCAAGTTGGCTAAATTGTTGAAGTGTGTAATTCAAAAGCTTCTCCTTCTCTTTCTTCTCCACTTGACACTGGTGTAAGGTTTCATTCAAAGTTTGGAAGTTTTCAAACATTCTTCTAATTCAAGTTTTGTCAGGATTCTGAAATTCCAGATAACCCATGTGTGTCAAAATTAAAACAAAAATATGTTGTTTCCATTTTCTCCTCACGCTGTCTTTTGATTGCCTGATCGAGTTTTCTCAAGGGGTCATTCTTGCTCTTCCCCAGTAAACTTGTTGCCCAGTTGAATTTTATGGCCTTTCTTTATCCTCCCTCTTCAATATGAAATGTGTTACTTCTTCATTTGCTTGATTAGCACAAGCCAAAGTCTTATTCAGATTGAGCTCAGGTTGGTTGAATTGTATGTGTTATTCAAATGCTTTTCTTTGTTGTCTGTTCCCAATTGGCACTGTTTCTTGGCCTCAGTTTCCTGAAAAACTTTCTTATTCCAGTCATTTATTTCGTGCTCCAGCTGGTCAAGCTTTTGGAGAGTTGAATTTAATTGCCTCTCCTGAAAGTCGCGTTTTTTCGACACAGTGTTACTGCTACGTTAGCCCAAGTGACATTAGCCAAAGTCTTATTCAGATAGAGCTCAAGTTGGTTAAATTGTATGAGGGTGTAATTCAAAAAGTGTTCCTTGTTGTTACTGTCCAATTAGCACTGTTACTTCTCCCTATTTTCCTGAATGACAGTCTTATTCCTGTAATTTTTTTGGTGCTCTAGTGTCCTTTTTTGTGGCTCCTGCCACAGGACCGGACTTTGTTGTCCAGATGTGTTCAGATTTCAGTCAGGTAAAACATCACAATGGTCAGGAACTGATCAAGCAAGAATGGTTTATTCAAAGTCAGGAAATACATTTACGAGATATGCTGGGCCAGAATGAATGTCACCCTGAGAGGATCGTTCACCCTCTCTGTACATCCGCTGAGACGCGTCTAGCGGAGTGCAGATGAGGGGGTTCTGGCCCAGAGCCAAGGGGGGACGGTCATTTTATACCTCCGCCCCAACGGTCAGGTCACTTCCTAATCACACTCTTGGAATTGAGCAACTTGGGGTGCCGGGCTGCACCTTGGACTGAGTCACAGGGAGCGGGATTGATTGCACATGGTGGGTGTCTGTCGAAAAATACGGAGTTGGGCATCCCTTTGTCGTCACGTGATGCGTTCCTGCAGGTAAACTTTAACACTAGCTGGTTCAGATTTTGGAGAGTTGAATTGAACTGCCTCTCCTGAATTTCGCTTTGACATAGTGTGACTACTACATTAGCCAGAGTGGCATTAGCCAAAGTCTTATTCAGATGGAGCTCTTCTTTTTCTTTCGGCTTTTCCCTTCAGGGGTTGCCATAGCGAATCAACTTTTTCCATCTATCCCTATTCTCTGTATCCTCCTCTCTCACACCAACTACCTTCATATCCTCTCTCGCTACGTCCATAAATCTTCTCTTTGGATTTCCTCGAGACCTCTTGCCTGGCAGCTCCAAATCCAGCATTCGTCTACCAATATTTTCACTATCCCTCCTGTGTACATGACCGAACGATCTCAGTCTGGCTTCTCTGACCTTTTCTCCAAAACATCTAGCATGTGCTGCTCCTCTGATGGAGCTTAAGTTGGATAATTGTTCTAGAGTGTGATTCAAAAGCTTCTCGTTCTCGATCTTCTCCACTTGACACTGGTGTAAGCTTTCATTCACCTGGTTGGAAATTTTAATCCATTCTTCTAAGTCAAGTACTACGTCAGACTTCTCATTTTCCAGATCATTCATGGCTGTCAAAATTAAAAAGAAAACGCGATGGTTTCTTTCAATTTCAATCTCACACTGTCTTCTAGTGACTAATGCCTGATTGAGTTCTGTCAAGGGCTTATTTTGGCTCGTTTCCAGTAAACCCGGTTGTTGCAGAGTTGAATTTAATTGCCTTTCTTTTTCGGCCACCCTCAATTTGCAACGTGCTATTTCTTGATTCGCTTGAGTGACAATAACCAACGTCTTATTTAGATAGCGCTCAAGTTGATAAAATTGTTGGAGAGAGTCATTCAAAAGGTTTTCATTGTTTTGCATTTGCATTTGGCACTGTTTCTTGGCCTCAGTTTCCTGAATGACAGTCTTGTTGCAGTCATTTCTTTCGTGCTCTAGCTGCTTCAGTTTTGGGAGAGTTGAATTTAACTGCTGCTCTTGAAAGTCCTTTTGTTTACGACACAGTGTTAGCGCTATATTAGCCAGAGTGGCGTCAGCCAACGTCTCATTTAGATAGCGCTGAAGTTGGGTTAATTGTTGGAGAGTGTCATTCAAAAGGTTTTCATTGTTTCGCATTTGCATTTGGCACTGTTTCTTGGCCTGAGTTTCCTGAATGACAGTCTTGTTGCAGTCATTTCTTTCGTGCTCTAGCTGCTTCAGTTTTGGGAGAGTTGAATTTAACTGCTGCTCTTGAAAGTCCTTTTGTTTATGACACAATGCAAGCGCTTCACTAGCCAGAGTGGCGTCAGCCACCGTATTATTTAGATAGTGCTCAAGTTGGTTAAATTGTTGGAGAGTGTCATTCAAAAGGTTTTCATTGTTTTGCATTTGCATTTTGCACTGTTTCTTGGCCTGAGTTTCCTGAATGACAGTCTTGTTGCAGTCATTTCTTTCGTGCTCTAGCTGCTTCAGTTTTGGGAGAGTTGAATTTAACTGCTGCTCTTGAAAGTCCTTTTGTTTATGACACAATGTTAGCGCTATATTAGCCAGAGTGGCGTCAGCCACCGTATTATTTAGATAGTGCTCAAGTTGGTTAAATTGTTGGAGAGTTTCATTCAAAAGCTTTTCATTGTTTTGCATTTGCATTTTGCACTGTTTCTTGGCCTCAGTTTCCTGAATGACAGTCTTGTTGCAGTCATTTCTTTCGTACTCCAGCTGCTTCAGTTTTGGGAGAGTTGAATTTAACTGCTGCTCTTGAAAGTCCTTTTGTTTATGACACAGTGTAAGCGCTTCATTAGCCAGAGTGACGTCAGCCAACGTCATATTTAGATAGTGCTCAAGTTGGTTACATTTTTGAAGAGAGTCATGCAAAAGATATTCCTTGATTTTCATTTGCATCTGGCACAGTTCCTTGGCCTGAGTTTCCTGAATGACAGTCTTGTTGCAGTCATTTTTTTCGTGCTCTAGCTGCTTAAGTTTTGGGAGAGTTGAATTTAACTGCTGCTCTTGAAAGTCCTTTTGTTTATGACATAGTGTAAGCGCTTCACTAGCCAGAGTGGCGTCAGCCACCGTATTATTTAGATAGTTCTCAAGTTGGTTAAATTGTTGGAGAGTGTCATTCAAAAGGTTTTCATTGTTTTGCAATTGCATTTGGCACTGTTTCTTGGCCTGAGTTTCCTGAATGACAGTCTTGTTGCAGTCATTTCTTTCGTGCTCCAGCTGCTTCAGTTTTGGGAGAGTTGAATTTAACTGCTGCTCTTGAAAGTCTTTTTGTTTATGACACAGTGTAAGCGCTTCACTAGCCAGAGTGGCGTCAGCCAATGTCATATTTAGATAGTGCTGAAGTTGGTTAAATTGTTTGAGAGAGTCATTCAAAAGATATTCCTTGATATGCATTTGCATTTGGCACAGTTCCTTGGCCTGAGTTTCCTGAATGACAGTCTTGTTGCAGTCATTTCTTTCGTGCTCTAGCTGCTTCAGTTTTGGGAGAGTTGAATTTAACTGCTGCTCTTGAAAGTCCTTTTGTTTATGACACAGTGTAAGCGCTTCACTAGCCAGAGTGACGTCAGCCACCGTATTATTTAGATAGTGCTCAAGTTGGTTAAATTGTTGGAGAGTGTCATTCAAAAGGTTTTCATTGTTTTGCATTTGCATTTGGCACAGTTTCTTGGCCTCAGTTTCCTGAATGACAGTCTTGTTGCAGTCATTTCTTTCGTGTTCTAGCTGCTTCAGTTTTGGGAGAGTTGAATTTAACTGCTGCTCTTGAAAGTCCTTTTGTTTATGACACAATGTTAGCGCTATATTAGCCAGAGTGACGTCAGCCAACGTCATATTTAGAAAGTGCTCAAGTTGGTTACATTTTTGAAGAGAGTCATTCAAAAGATATTCCTTGATATGCATTTGCATCTGGCACAGTTCCTTGGCCTGAGTTTCCTGAATGACAGTCTTGTTGCAGTCATTTCTTTCGTGCTCTAGCTGCTTCAGTTTTGGGAGAGTTGAATTTAACTGCTGCTCTTGAAAGTCCTTTTGTTTATGACACAATGTTAGCGCTATATTAGTCAGAGTGGCGTCAGCCAACGTCATATTTAGATAGTGCTCAAGTTGGTTAAATTGTTGGAGAGTTTCATTCAAAAGGTTTTCATTGTTTTGCAATTGCATTTGGCACAGTTTCTTGGCCTCAGTTTCCTGAATGACAGTCTTGTTGCAGTCATTTCTTTCGTGCTCTAGCTGCTTAAGTTTTGGGAGAGTTGAATTTAACTGCTGCTCTTGAAAGTCCTTTTGTTTATGACACAATGTTAGCGCTATATTAGCCAGAGTGGCGTCAGCCAACGTCATATTTAGATAGTGCTCAAGTTGGTTAAATTGTTGGAGAGTTTCATTCAAAAGGTTTTCATTGTTTTGCAGTTGCATTTGGCACAGTTTCTTGGCCTCAGTTTCCTGAATGACAGTCTTGTTCCAGTCATTTCTTTCGTGCTCCAGCTGCTTCAGTTTTGGGAGAGTTGAATTTAACTGCTGCTCTTGAAAGTCCTTTTGTTTAAGACAGAGTGTAAGCGCTTCATTAGCCAGAGTGGCGTCAGCCACCGTATTATTTAGATAGTGCTCAAGTTGGTTAAATTGTTGGAGAGTGTCATTCAAAAGGTTTTCATTGTTTTGCATTTGCATTTGGCACAGTTTCTTGGCCTCAGTTTCCTGAATGACAGTCTTGTTGCAGTCATTTCTTTCGTGCTCCAGCTGCTTCAGTTTTGGGAGAGTTGAATTTAACTGCTGCTCTTGAAAGTCCTTTTGTTTATGACACAATGTTAGCGCTATATTAGCCAGAGTGGCGTCAGCCAATGTCTCATTTAGATAGTGCTGAAGTTGGTTATTTTGTTTGAGAGTGTCATTCAAAAGGTTTTCATTGTTTTGCAATTGCATTTGGCACTGTTTCTTGGCCTTAGTTTCCTGAATGACAGTCTTGTTGCAGTCATTTCTTTCGTGCTCTAGCTGCTTCAGTTTTGGGAGAGTTGAATTTAACTGCTGCTCTTGAAAGTCCTTTTGTTTATGACACAATGTTAGCGCTATATTAGCCAGAGTGACGTCAGCCAATGTCATATTTAGAAAGTGCTCAAGTTGGTTACATTTTTGAAGAGAGTCATTCAAAAGATATTCCTTGATATGCATTTGCATTTGGCACAGTTCCTTGGCCTGAGTTTCCTGAATGACAGTCTTGTTGCAGTCATTTCTTTCGTGCTCTAGCTGCTTCAGTTTTGGGAGAGTTGAATTTAACTGCTGCTCTTGAAAGTCCTTTTGTTTATGACACAATGTTAGCGCTATATTAGCCAGAGTGGCGTCAGCCAACGTCTCATTTAGATAGTGCTGAAGTTGGTTATTTTTTTTGAGAGTGTCATTCAAAAGGTTTTCATTGTTTTGCAATTGCATTTGGCACTGTTTCTTGGCCTTAGTTTCCTGAATGACAGTCTTGTTGCAGTCATTTCTTTCGTGCTCCAGCTGCTTCAGTTTTGGGAGAGTTGAATTTAACTGCTGCTCTTGAAAGTCCTTTTGTTTATGACACAATGTTAGCGCTATATTAGCCAGAGTGGCATCAGCCACCGTATTATTTAGATAGTGCTCAAGTTGGTTAAATTGTTGGAGAGTGTCATTCAAGAGGTTTTCATTGTTTTGCAATTGCATTTGGCACAGTTTCTTGGCCTTAGTTTCCTGAATGACAGTCTTGTTGCAGTCATTTCTTTCGTGCTCCAGCTGCTTCAGTTTTGGGAGAGTTGAATTTAACTGCTGCTCTTGAAAGTCCTTTTGTTTACGACACAGTGTTAGCGCTATATTAGCCAGAGTGGCGTCAGCCAATGTCTCATTTAGATAGCGCTGAAGTTGGTTAAATTGTTTGAGAGAGTCATTCAAAAGATATTCCTTGATATGCATTTGCATCTGGCACAGTTCCTTGGCCTGAGTTTCCTGAATGACAGTCTTGTTGCAGTCATTTCTTTCGTGCTCTAGCTGCTTCAGTTTTGGGAGAGTTGAATTTAACTGCTGCTCTTGAAAGTCCTTTTGTTTATGACACAATGTTAGTGCTTCATTAGCCAGAGTGACGTCAGCCAACGTCATATTTAGATAGTGCTCAAGTTGGTTACATTTTTGAAGAGAGTCATTCAAAAGATATTCCTTGATATGCATTTGCATCTGGCACAGTTCCTTGGCCTGAGTTTCCTGAATGACAGTCTTGTTGCAGTCATTTCTTTCGTGCTCTAGCTGCTTAAGTTTTGGGAGAGTTGAATTTAACTGCTGCTCTTGAAAGTCCTTTTGTTTATGACACAATGTTAGCGCTATATTAGCCAGAGTGACGTCAGCCAACGTCATATTTAGAAAGTGCTCAAGTTGGTTACATTTTTGAAGAGAGTCATTCAAAAGATATTCCTTGATATGCATTTGCATCTGGCACAGTTCCTTGGCCTGAGTTTCCTGATTGAGAGTCTTGTTGCAGTCATTTCTTTCGTGCTCTAGCTGTTTCAGTTTTGGGAGAGTTGAATTTAACTGCTGCTCTTGAAAGTCCTTTTGTTTATGACACAATGTTAGCGCTATATTAGCCAGAGTGGCGTCAGCCACCGTATTATTTAGATAGTGCTCAAGTTGGTTAAATTGTTGGAGAGTGTCATTCAAAAGGTTTTCATTGTTTTGCAATTGCATTTGGCACTGTTTCTTGGCCTCAGTTTCCTGAATGACAGTCTTGTTGCAGTCATTTCTTTCGTGCTCCAGCTGCTTCAGTTTTGGGAGAGTTGAATTTAACTGCTGCTCTTGAAAGTCCTTTTGTTTATGACACAATGTTAGCGCTTCATTAGCCAGAGTGGCGTCAGCCAATGTCTCATTTAGATAGCGCTGAAGTCGGTTAAATTGTTTGAGAGAGTCATTCAAAAGATATTCCTTGATATGCATTTGCATTTGGCACAGTTCCTTGGCCTCAGTTTCCTGAATGACAGTCTTGTTGCAGTCATTTCTTTCGTGCTCCAGCTGCTTCAGTTTTGGGAGAGTTGAATTTAACTGCTGCTCTTGAAAGTCCTTTTGTGTACGACACAGTGTTAGCGCGTTATTAGCCAGAGTGGCGTCAGCCAATGTCTCATTTAGATAGCGCTGAAGTTGGTTATTTTGTTTGAGAGTGTCATTCAAAAGGTTTTCATTGTTTTGCATTTGTATTTGGCACAGTTTCTTGGCCTCAGTTTCCTGAATGACAGTCTTGTTGCAGTCATTTCTTTCGTGCTCTAGCTGCTTCAGTTTTGGGAGAGTTGAATTTAACTGCTGCTCTTGAAAGTCCTTTTGTTTATGACACAATGTTAGTGCTATATTAGCCAGAGTGACGTCAGCCAACGTCATATTTAGAAAGTGCTCAAGTTGGTTACATTTTTGAAGAGAGTCATTCAAAAGATATTCCTTGATATGCATTTGCATCTGGCACAGTTCCTTGGCCTGAGTTTCCTGATTGAGAGTCTTGTTGCAGTCATTTCTTTCGTGCTCTAGCTGCTTAAGTTTTGGGAGAGTTGAATTTAACTGCTGCTCTTGAAAGTTCTTTTGTTTAAGACACAGTGTAAGCGCTTCATTAGCCAGATTTGCGTCAGCAACCGTATTATTTAGATAGTGCTCAAGTTGGTTAAATTGTTGGAGAGTGTCATTCAAAAGGTTTTCATTGTTTTGCAATTGCATTTGGCACTGTTTCTTGGCCTTAGTTTCCTGAATGACAGTCTTGTTGCAGTCATTTCTTTCGTGCTCTAGCTGCTTCAGTTTTGGGAGAGTTGAATTTAACTGCTGCTCTTGAAAGTCCTTTTGTTTATGACACAATGTTAGCGCTATATTAGCCAGAGTGACGTCAGCCAACGTTATATTTAGATAGTTCTCAAGTTGGTTAAATTGTTGGAGAGTGTCATTCAAAAGATATTCCTTGATATGCATTTGTATTTGGCACAGTTCCTTGGCCTGAGTTTCCTGAATGACAGTCTTGTTGCAGTCATTTCTTTCGTGCTCTAGCTGTTTCAGTTTTGGGAGAGTTGAATTTAACTGCTGCTCTTGAAAGTCCTTTTGTTTATGACACAATGTTAGCGCTTCATTAGCCAGAGTGACGTCAGCCAACGTTATATTTAGATAGTTCTCAAGTTGGTTACATTTTTGAAGAGAGTCATTCAAAAGATATTCCTTGATATGCATTTGCATCTGGCACAGTTCCTTGGCCTGAGTTTCCTGAATGACAGTCTTGTTGCAGTCATTTCTTTCGTGCTCTAGCTGCTTAAGTTTTGGGAGAGTTGAATTTAACTGCTGCTCTTGAAAGTCCTTTTGTTTACGACACAGTGTTAGCGCTATATTAGCCAGAGTGGCGTCAGCCAATGTCTCATTTAGATAGCGCTGAAGTTGGTTAAATTGTTTGAGAGAGTCATTCAAAAGATATTCCTTGATATGCATTTGCATTTGGCACTGTTTCTTGGCCTCAGTTTCCTGAATGACAGTCTTGATGCAGTCATTTCTTTCGTGCTCCAGCTGTTTCAGTTTTGGGAGAGTTGAATTTAACTGCTGCTCTTGAAAGTCCTTTTGTTTATGACACAATGTTAGCGCTATATTAGCCAGAGTGGCGTCAGCCACCGTATTATTTAGATAGTGCTCAAGTTGGTTAAATTGTTGGAGAGTGTCATTCAAAAGGTTTTCATTGTTTTGCAATTGCATTTGGCACTGTTTCTTGGCCTCAGTTTCCTGAATGACAGTCTTGTTGCAGTCATTTCTTTCGTGCTCCAGCTGCTTCAGTTTTGGGAGAGTTGAATTTAACTGCTGCTCTTGAAAGTCCTTTTGTTTATGACACAATGTTAGCGCTTCATTAGCCAGAGTGGCGTCAGCCAATGTCATATTTAGATAGTGCTCAAGTTGGTTAAATTGTTTGAGAGAGTCATTCAAAAGATATTCCTTGATACGCATTTGCATTTGGCACAGTTCCTTGGCCTGAGTTTCCTGAATGACAGTCTTGTTGCAGTCATTTCTTTCGTGCTCTAGCTGCTTAAGTTTTGGGAGAGTTAAATTTAACTGCTGCTCTTGAAAGTCCTTTTGTTTATGACACAATGTTAGCGCTATATTAGCCAGAGTGACGTCAGCCAACGTCATATTTAGATAGTGCTCAAGTTGGTTACATTTTTGAAGAGAGTCATTCAAAAGATATTCCTTGATATGCATTTGCATTTGGCACAGTTCCTTGGCCTGAGTTTCCTGAATGACAGTCTTGTTGCAGTCATTTCTTTCGTGCTCCAGCTGCTTCAGTTTTGGGAGAGTTGAATTTAACTGCTGCTCTTGAAAGTCCTTTTGTTTACGACACAGTGTTAGCGCTATATTAGCCAGAGTGGCGTCAGCCAATGTCTCATTTAGATAGCGCTGAAGTTGGTTAAATTGTTTGAGAGAGTCATTCAAAAGATATTCCTTGATATGCATTTGCATTTGGCACTGTTTCTTGGCCTCAGTTTCCTGAATGACAGTCTTGATGCAGTCATTTCTTTCGTGCTCCAGCTGTTTCAGTTTTGGGAGAGTTGAATTTAACTGCTGCTCTTGAAAGTCCTTTTGTTTATGACACAATGTTAGCGCTATATTAGCCAGAGTGGCGTCAGCCACCGTATTATTTAGATAGTGCTCAAGTTGGTTAAATTGTTGGAGAGTGTCATTCAAAAGGTTTTCATTGTTTTGCAATTGCATTTGGCACTGTTTCTTGGCCTCAGTTTCCTGAATGACAGTCTTGTTGCAGTCATTTCTTTCGTGCTCCAGCTGCTTCAGTTTTGGGAGAGTTGAATTTAACTGCTGCTCTTGAAAGTCCTTTTGTTTATGACACAATGTTAGCGCTTCATTAGCCAGAGTGGCGTCAGCCAATGTCATATTTAGATAGTGCTCAAGTTGGTTAAATTGTTTGAGAGAGTCATTCAAAAGATATTCCTTGATACGCATTTGCATTTGGCACAGTTCCTTGGCCTGAGTTTCCTGAATGACAGTCTTGTTGCAGTCATTTCTTTCGTGCTCTAGCTGCTTAAGTTTTGGGAGAGTTAAATTTAACTGCTGCTCTTGAAAGTCCTTTTGTTTATGACACAATGTTAGCGCTATATTAGCCAGAGTGACGTCAGCCAACGTCATATTTAGATAGTGCTCAAGTTGGTTACATTTTTGAAGAGAGTCATTCAAAAGATATTCCTTGATATGCATTTGCATTTGGCACAGTTCCTTGGCCTGAGTTTCCTGAATGACAGTCTTGTTGCAGTCATTTCTTTCGTGCTCCAGCTGCTTCAGTTTTGGGAGAGTTGAATTTAACTGCTGCTCTTGAAAGTCCTTTTGTTTACGACACAGTGTTAGCGCTATATTAGCCAGAGTGGCGTCAGCCAACGTCTCATTTAGATAGTGCTGAAGTTGGTTATTTTGTTTGAGAGTGTCATTCAAAAGGTTTTCATTGTTTTGCATTTGCATTTGGCACAGTTCCTTGGCCTGAGTTTCCTGAATGACAGTCTTGTTGCAGTCATTTCTTTCGTGCTCCAGCTGCTTCAGTTTTGGGAGAGTTGAATTTAACTGCTGCTCTTGAAAGTCCTTTTGTTTATGACACAATGTTAGTGCTTCTTTAGCCAGAGTGGCGTCAGCCAACGTCATATTTAGATAGTTCTCAAGTTGGTTACATTTTTGAAGAGAGTCATTCAAAAGATATTCCTTGATATGCATTTGCATCTGGCACAGTTCCTTGGCCTGAGTTTCCTGAATGACAGTCTTGTTGCAGTCATTTCTTTCGTGCTCTAGCTGCTTCAGTTTTGGGAGAGTTGAATTTAACTGCTGCTCTTGAAAGTCCTTTTGTTTATGACACAATGTTAGCGCTTCATTAGCCAGAGTGGCGTCAGCCAATGTCTCATTTAGATAGCGCTGAATTTGGTTAAATTGTTTGAGAGAGTCATTCAAAAGATATTCCTTGATATGCATTTGCATTTGGCACAGTTCCTTGGCCTGAGTTTCCTGAATGACAGTGTTGTTGCAGTCATTTCTTTCGTGCTCTAGCTGCTTCAGTTTTGGGAGAGTTGAATTTAACTGCTGCTCTTGAAAGTCCTTTTGTTTACGACACAGTGTTAGCGCTATATTAGCCAGAGTGGCGTAAGCCAACGTCTCATTTAGATAGTGCTGAAGTTGGTTATTTTGTTTGAGAGTGTCATTCAAAAGGTTTTCATTGTTTTGCATTTGCATTTGGCACAGTTCCTTGGCCTGAGTTTCCTGAATGACAGTCTTGTTGCAGTCATTTCTTTCGTGCTCCAGCTGCTTCAGTTTTGGGAGAGTTGAATTTAACTGCTGCTCTTGAAAGTCCTTTTGTTTATGACACAATGTTAGTGCTTCTTTAGCCAGAGTGGCGTCAGCCAACGTCATATTTAGATAGTTCTCAAGTTGGTTACATTTTTGAAGAGAGTCATTCAAAAGATATTCCTTGATATGCATTTGCATCTGGCACAGTTCCTTGGCCTGAGTTTCCTGAATGACAGTCTTGTTGCAGTCATTTCTTTCATGCTCTAGCTGCTTAAGTTTTGGGAGAGTTAAATTTAACTGCTGCTCTTGAAAGTCCTTTTGTTTAAGACACAGTGTAAGCGCTTCATTAGCCAGAGTGGCGTCAGCCACCGTATTATTTAGATAGTGCTCAAGTTGGTTAAATTGTTGGAGAGTGTCATTCAAAAGGTTTTCATTGTTTTGCAATTGCATTTGGCACATTTTCTTGGCCTCAGTTTCCTGAATGACAGTCTTGTTGCAGTCATTTCTTTCGTGCTCCAGCTGCTTCAGTTTTGGGAGAGTTGAATTTAACTGCTGCTCTTGAAAGTCCTTTTGTTTATGACACAATGTTAGCGCTATATTAGCCAGAGTGGCGTCAGCCACCGTATTATTTAGATAGTGCTCAAGTTGGTTAAATTGTTGGAGAGTGTCATTCAAAAGGTTTGTATTGTTTTGCAATTGCATTTGGCACATTTTCTTGGCCTCAGTTTCCTGAATGACAGTCTTGTTGCAGTCATTTCTTTCGTGCTCCAGCTGCTTCAGTTTTGGGAGAGTTGAATTTAACTGCTGCTCTTGAAAGTCCTTTTGTTTATGACACAATGTTAGCGCTTCATTAGCCAGAGTGGCATCAGCCAATGTTATATTTAGATAGTTCTCAAGTTGGTTACATTTTTGAAGAGAGTCATTCAAAAGATATTCCTTGATATGCATTTGCATCTGGCACAGTTCCTTGGCCTGAGTTTCCTGAATGACAGTCTTGTTGCAGTCATTTCTTTCGTGCTCTAGCTGCTTAAGTTTTGGGAGAGTTGAATTTAACTGCTGCTCTTGAAAGTCCTTTTGTTTATGACACAATGTTAGCGCTTCATTAGCCAGAGTGGCGTCAGCCAATGTCTCATTTAGATAGCGCTGAATTTGGTTAAATTGTTTGAGAGAGTCATTCAAAAGATATTCCTTGATATGCATTTGCATTTGGCACAGTTCCTTGGCCTGAGTTTCCTGAATGACAGTCTTGTTGCAGTCATTTCTTTCGTGCTCTAGCTGCTTCAGTTTTGGGAGAGTTGAATTTAACTGCTGCTCTTGAAAGTCCTTTTGTTTACGACACAGTGTTAGCGCTATATTAGCCAGAGTGGCGTAAGCCAACGTCTCATTTAGATAGTGCTGAAGTTGGTTATTTTGTTTGAGAGTGTCATTCAAAAGGTTTTCATTGTTTTGAATTTGCATTTGGCACTGTTTCTTGGCCTTAGTTTCCTGAATGACAGTCTTGTTGCAGTCATTTCTTTCGTGCTCTAGCTGCTTCAGTTTTGGGAGAGTTGAATTTAACTGCTGCTCTTGAAAGTCCTTTTGTTTATGACACAATGTTAGCGCTATATTAGCCAGAGTGACGTCAGCCAACGTTCTATTTAGATAGTTCTCAAGTTGGTTAAATTGTTGGAGAGTGTCATTCAAAAGATATTCCTTGATATGCATTTGTATTTGGCACAGTTCCTTGGCCTCAGTTTCCTGAATGACAGTCTTGTTGCAGTCATTTCTTTCGTGCTCCAGCTGTTTCAGTTTTGGGAGAGTTGAATTTAACTGCTGCTCTTGAAAGTCCTTTTGTTTATGACACAATGTTAGCGCTTCATTAGCCAGAGTGACGTCAGCCAACGTTATATTTAGATAGTTCTCAAGTTGGTTACATTTTTGAAGAGAGTCATTCAAAAGATATTCCTTGATATGCATTTGCATCTGGCACAGTTCCTTGGCCTGAGTTTCCTGAATGACAGTCTTGTTGCAGTCATTTCTTTCGTGCTCTAGCTGCTTAAGTTTTGGGAGAGTTGAATTTAACTGCTGCTCTTGAAAGTCCTTTTGTTTATGACACAATGTTAGCGCTATATTAGCCAGAGTGGCGTCAGCCACCGTATTATTTAGATAGTGCTCAAGTTGGTTAAATTGTTGGAGAGTGTCATTCAAAAGGTTTTCATTGTTTTGCAATTGCATTTGGCACAGTTCCTTGGCCTGAGTTTCCTGAATGACAGTCTTGTTGCAGTCATTTCTTTCGTGCTCCAGCTGCTTCAGTTTTGGGAGAGTTGAATTTAATTGCTGCTCTTGAAAGTCCTTTTGTTTATGACACAATGTTAGCGCTTCATTAGCCAGAGTGGCGTCAGCCAATGTCATATTTAGATAGTGCTGAAGTTGGTTATTTTGTTTGAGAGTGTCATTCAAAAGGTTTTCATTGTTTTGCATTTGCATTTGGCACAGTTCCTTGGCCTGAGTTTCCTGAATGACAGTCTTGTTGCAGTCATTTCTTTCGTGCTCCAGCTGCTTCAGTTTTGGGAGAGTTGAATTTAACTGCTGCTCTTGAAAGTCCTTTTGTTTATGACACAATGTTAGCGCTATATTAGCCAGAGTGGCGTCAGCCACCGTATTATTTAGATAGTGCTCAAGTTGGTTAAATTGTTGGAGAGTGTCATTCAAAAGGTTTTCATTGTTTTGCAATTGCATTTGGCACATTTTCTTGGCCTCAGTTTCCTGAATGACAGTCTTGTTGCAGTCATTTCTTTCGTGCTCCAGCTGCTTCAGTTTTGGGAGAGTTGAATTTAACTGCTGCTCTTGAAAGTCCTTTTGTTTATGACACAATGTTAGCGCTATATTAGCCAGAGTGGCGTCAGCCACCGTATTATTTAGATAGTGCTCAAGTTGGTTAAATTGTTGGAGAGTGTCATTCAAAAGGTTTTCATTGTTTTGCAATTGCATTTGGCACATTTTCTTGGCCTCAGTTTCCTGAATGACAGTCTTGTTGCAGTCATTTCTTTCGTGCTCCAGCTGCTTCAGTTTTGGGAGAGTTGAATTTAACTGCTGCTCTTGAAAGTCCTTTTGTTTATGACACAATGTTAGCGCTTCATTAGCCAGAGTGGCATCAGCCAATGTCATATTTAGATAGTGCTCAAGTTGGTTACATTTTTGAAGAGAGTCATTCAAAAGATATTCCTTGATATGCATTTGCATCTGGCACAGTTCCTTGGCCTGAGTTTCCTGAATGACAGTCTTGTTGCAGTCATTTCTTTCGTGCTCCAGCTGCTTCAGTTTTGGGAGAGTTGAATTTAACTGCTGCTCTTGAAAGTCCTTTTGTTTATGACACAATGTTAGCGCTTCATTAGCCAGAGTGGCGTCAGCCAATGTCTCATTTAGATAGCGCTGAATTTGGTTAAATTGTTTGAGAGAGTCATTCAAAAGATATTCCTTGATATGCATTTGCATTTGGCACAGTTCCTTGGCCTGAGTTTCCTGAATGACAGTGTTGTTGCAGTCATTTCTTTCGTGCTCTAGCTGCTTCAGTTTTGGGAGAGTTGAATTTAACTGCTGCTCTTGAAAGTCCTTTTTTTTATGACACAATGTTAGCGCTATATTAGCCAGAGTGACGTCAGCCAATGTCATATTTAGAAAGTGCTCAAGTTGGTTACATTTTTGAAGAGAGTCATTCAAAAGATATTCCTTGATATGCATTTGCATCTGGCACAGTTCCTTGGCCTGAGTTTCCTGAATGACAGTCTTGTTGCAGTCATTTCTTTCGTGCTCTAGCTGCTTCAGTTTTGGGAGAGTTGAATTTAACTGCTGCTCTTGAAAGTCCTTTTGTTTACGACACAGTGTTAGCGCTATATTAGACAGAGTGGCGTAAGCCAACGTCTCATTTAGATAGTGCTGAAGTTGGTTATTTTGTTTGAGAGTGTCATTCAAAAGGTTTTCATTGTTTTGAATTTGCATTTGGCACAGTTTCTTGGCCTTAGTTTCCTGAATGACAGTCTTGTTGCAGTCATTTCTTTCGTGCTCTAGCTGCTTCAGTTTTGGGAGAGTTGAATTTAACTGCTGCTCTTGAAAGTCCTTTTGTTTATGACACAATGTTAGCGCTATATTAGCCAGAGTGACGTCAGCCAACGTTATATTTAGATAGTTCTCAAGTTGGTTAAATTGTTGGAGAGTGTCATTCAAAAGATAATCCTTGATATGCATTTGTATTTGGCACAGTTCCTTGGCCTGAGTTTCCTGAATGACAGTCTTGTTGCAGTCATTTCTTTCGTGCTCTAGCTGTTTCAGTTTTGGGAGAGTTGAATTTAACTGCTGCTCTTGAAAGTCCTTTCGTTTTTGACACAGTGTTAGCGCTTCATTAGCCAGAGTGACGTCAGCCAACGTTATATTTAGATAGTTCTCAAGTTGGTTACATTTTTGAAGAGAGTCATTCAAAAGATAATCCTTGATATGCATTTGCATCTGGCACAGTTCCTTGGCCTGAGTTTCCTGAATGACAGTCTTGTTGCAGTCATTTCTTTCGTGTTCTAGCTGCTTCAGTTTTGGGAGAGTTGAATTTAACTGCTGCTCTTGAAAGTCCTTTTGTTTATGACACAATGTTAGCGCTTCATTAGCCAGAGTGGCATCAGCCAATGTCATATTTAGATAGTGCTCAAGTTGGTTACATTTTTGAAGAGAGTCATTCAAAAGATATTCCTTGATATGCATTTGCATCTGGCACAGTTCCTTGGCCTGAGTTTCCTGAATGACAGTCTTGTTGCAGTCATTTCTTTCGTGCTCTAGCTGCTTCAGTTTTGGGAGAGTTGAATTTAACTGCTGCTCTTGAAAGTCCTTTTGTTTATGACACAATGTTAGCGCTTCATTAGCCAGAGTGGCGTCAGCCAATGTCTCATTTAGATAGCGCTGAATTTGGTTAAATTGTTTGAGAGAGTCATTCAAAAGATATTCCTTGATATGCATTTGCATTTGGCACAGTTCCTTGGCCTGAGTTTCCTGAATGACAGTGTTGTTGCAGTCATTTCTTTCGTGCTCTAGCTGCTTCAGTTTTGGGAGAGTTGAATTTAACTGCTGCTCTTGAAAGTCCTTTTTTTTATGACACAATGTTAGCGCTATATTAGCCAGAGTGACGTCAGCCAATGTCATATTTAGAAAGTGCTCAAGTTGGTTACATTTTTGAAGAGAGTCATTCAAAAGATATTCCTTGATATGCATTTGCATCTGGCACAGTTCCTTGGCCTGAGTTTCCTGAATGACAGTCTTGTTGCAGTCATTTCTTTCGTGCTCTAGCTGCTTCAGTTTTGGGAGAGTTGAATTTAACTGCTGCTCTTGAAAGTCCTTTTGTTTACGACACAGTGTTAGCGCTATATTAGACAGAGTGGCGTAAGCCAACGTCTCATTTAGATAGTGCTGAAGTTGGTTATTTTGTTTGAGAGTGTCATTCAAAAGGTTTTCATTGTTTTGAATTTGCATTTGGCACTGTTTCTTGGCCTTAGTTTCCTGAATGACAGTCTTGTTGCAGTCATTTCTTTCGTGCTCTAGCTGCTTCAGTTTTGGGAGAGTTGAATTTAACTGCTGCTCTTGAAAGTCCTTTTGTTTATGACACAATGTTAGCGCTATATTAGCCAGAGTGACGTCAGCCAACGTTATATTTAGATAGTTCTCAAGTTGGTTAAATTTTTGGAGAGTGTCATTCAAAAGATAATCCTTGATATGCATTTGTATTTGGCACAGTTCCTTGGCCTGAGTTTCCTGAATGACAGTCTTGTTGCAGTCATTTCTTTCGTGCTCTAGCTGTTTCAGTTTTGGGAGAGTTGAATTTAACTGCTGCTCTTGAAAGTCCTTTCGTTTTTGACACAGTGTTAGCGCTTCATTAGCCAGAGTGACGTCAGCCAACGTTATATTTAGATAGTTCTCAAGTTGGTTACATTTTTGAAGAGAGTCATTCAAAAGATATTCCTTGATATGCATTTGCATCTGGCACAGTTCCTTGGCCTGAGTTTCCTGAATGACAGTCTTGTTCCAGTCATTTCTTTCGTGCTCTAGCTGCTTCAGTTTTGGGAGAGTTGAATTTAACTGCTGCTCTTGAAAGTCCTTTTGTTTATGACACAATGTTAGCGCTTCATTAGCCAGAGTGGCGTCAGCCAATGTCTCATTTAGATAGCGCTGAATTTGGTTAAATTGTTTGAGAGAGTCATTCAAAAGATATTCCTTGATATGCATTTGCATTTGGCACAGTTCCTTGGCCTGAGTTTCCTGAATGACAGTCTTGTTGCAGTCATTTCTTTCGTGCTCTAGCTGCTTAAGTTTTGGGAGAGTTGAATTTAACTGCTGCTCTTGAAAGTCCTTTTGTTTACGACACAATGTTAGCGCTTCATTAGCCAGAGAGACGTCAGCCAACGTCATATTTAGATAGTGCTCAAGTTGGTTACATTTTTGAAGAGAGTCATTCAAAAGATATTCCTTGATATGCATTTGCATCTGGCACAGTTCCTTGGCTTGAGTTTCCTGAATGACAGTCTTGTTGCAGTCATTTCTTTCGTGCTCTAGCTGTTTCAGTTTTGGGAGAGTTGAATTTAACTGCTGCTCTTGAAAGTCCTTTCGTTTTTGACACAGTGTTAGCGCTTCATTAGCCAGAGTGACGTCAGCCAACGTTATATTTAGATAGTTCTCAAGTTGGTTACATTTTTGAAGAGAGTCATTCAAAAGATATTCCTTGATATGCATATGCATCTGGCACAGTTCCTTGGCCTGAGTTTCCTGAATGACAGTCTTGTTGCAGTCATTTCTTTCGTGCTCTAGCTGCTTCAGTTTTGGGAGAGTTGAATTTAACTGCTGCTCTTGAAAGTCCTTTTGTTTATGACACAATGTTAGCGCTTCATTAGCCAGAGTGGCGTCAGCCAATGTCTCATTTAGATAGCGCTGAATTTGGTTAAATTGTTTGAGAGAGTCATTCAAAAGATATTCCTTGATATGCATTTGCATTTGGCACAGTTCCTTGGCCTGAGTTTCCTGAATGACAGTCTTGTTGCAGTCATTTCTTTCGTGCTCCAGCTGCTTCAGTTTTGGGAGAGTTGAATTTAATTGCTGCTCTTGAAAGTCCTTTCGTTTTTGACACAGTGTTAGCGCTTCATTAGCCAGAGTGCCGTCAGTCAACGTATCATTTAGATAGTGCTCAAGTTGGTGAAATTGTCGGAGAGTGTAATTCAAAAGGTTTTCCACCTTTTTCTTCTCCACTTGGCACTGTTCTCTCGCTTCATTTGCCAAAGTAATTTGTATTAAAGAGTTATTCAGTTGATTACCCAACTCATTCAACTTTGTTATAGTTGAATTTAACGTTATTTCCTTGTTTAGCTTCTCCACTTGACATTTTGTTTTTTCTTCTTTTTCCAAGGTTGCATTACTCAAATACATAGTCAACTGTTTTTCCAGTGTTTTGATTCTATATTTAATAAGGTTGTAATCTTTCAGATTAGAGTTAAAAAAGTTCTCCTTTTCATTCCTCTCCATGATGACAGCGACACAGAATATGGAAAGTAACAAAAACATCAAAATATTCAGGCAACACCTTGTGCTATACCACCCATAAGAGTTAGTTTCCTCGTTGATGATTCTTTGCTCTTCCATGCTTGTTTCCTCCTCTGTGACTTGCTCCTCCTCTGTGGCTCTCCCATCTCTTCTGGCCAATGTCAAATTCATGACTTACTTTTCCAACACATGACACACTTTGACAAGACTCAAGACTTTCTGATTCTATTTCCTAAACTGTGCTTCATTGATTGCTTGTTTTATAGTTTGTCCACACTTCCCTTGCTCTCAACAGAGAAAGAACTTTTCTATGACAACAAAACTTTGTGACATCACAATTTGCCACCCTCACAGTGCCACACATCATCCATCTGCTCCTTCCAATGTGACATAACACAGTCATTTTTTTCCTTCATCTTAGAAAATACACCTCTCCAAAAAATTTGTATTTGGACTATGTTAACTGTTATCAGCTGTTTATGTAAATTTCTTAAATTAACATTGTGCTCAGGTAGTCCCTTCATTCACATTCAAGGATAACGTTATTATGTGTGTGTTTATATTCACCAAACTTGGTCACATCTTTGCCTTGGAATTTTTTTTTTTGCCTCAAACGACTTTTGAAGTTTGAAGGTTCGCAAACCCAATCACTGTGGGACTACAACTGAATATAAGAATGTGTCTGTTTGCATTTCCTAAGAAGGTTGTCAAACATTCTCATTTACTGCTTTGGAGATGAGTCATGTTGATCTGCAATTGCTGCTGTATGACAATTCCCCACAACTACACAATCTGGATGACTGCCAACAACCATAAGGTGTTGTTTAAGAATAACCATCTTGTGTTTGCCTTCATCTCAACTGCAGGGAGTGTGTTTCTCATTTCATGATAGGCATCTGCCTCCATTAAAAGAAAAAAGTGGGACCAAAAATGTAATGCAGCTCAGGTTTTTCTTGGGCTTGGGAAATCATACTGGCTAATTCTTAGACCTAACCTTTCAGCTGAATTTGCTCTTCTTTATCTTCTCCTTTTCCTTTCATTTGTCCCTTTGAGAGGTAACCCAATTTTCAGCATCGTATTCTTTCACACCAACTAATTTTTTGTGTCTGCTGTCATAACTGTTCAGTCTTCCTCCCGGCTCCCCCGCTCGGCAGTTCCAACCCCAGATATTTATTGTTCTTCCTCGGTCCGGCCTCTCTGACTTATCTACAGAATAGCTAACATTCATCCCCTCTGATGGATTCATTCCTGATACTATCCCTCCACATCACTATGAAAGATAACCTCAACATATTCATCTCTGCTACCTCCAGCTCTGCCTCCTGTCTTTTCCTCAGTGCCACAATCTCCAAACCATACACACTGGTCTCACCAATGTCCTAAATATCATTCGTGCTAACACTCATTTATGGCACATTGCACCTGACCCTTTATAGAAACCTGTTTCAACCTGCTTCAAAACTTTTGTTCACCTCTTTTCCACACTCTCCATTGCTCTGGACTGCTCAGTCAGGGGTGGGTTAACTTTTTGGCTCAATGGCCAGATTGAAAATTTGACAGATAGGCCAGAACCTCATCAAAGGTATACATATCAAACATAAGAAATGCATTATAGTGTTCATACTTACTTATTTTCAGTAAAAAGTGCTGTTAATCACCACTTTTGTCAGTACATCAAAGTCTGCAGCTAGTTTTGTTGTGGCAACTGTCCAAACAGATCTGAGGCGGTCATCACTCAGTTGGGATCTGTAGGGTGCTTTGTTGGTACACATCACACCAAAAGTCTGTTCACACAAACGTGGAGCCAAACAACAACAGCAACCTCTGTGCCATCTTCTGGGTGTTAGGAAATTTGGCTGCATTTAATGAAACATAAAAGCCATCCAATTTAAGAGACTTAAACTTATCCTTTAAGACAGTGTCACATTGGAGATCGATCAGGTCCAACCGCAACTCCTGCGGGGTGGTTTGAGGGTCTTGTGTTAAGGAACAGGACACCAGTTTAACTGACCAGTCATTTTTAGATGTCAAAATCACAAAACTGACAGCAGAATTCTCCATGCAGGTGTCGTGGATATTGGATGCATGTGTCTTTAAGCCACAGCAGCAGCAGGCTGGTGTCGCGTTTCTTCGTCTTCATATGTGACCGATTGGCACCTTTCGCCAGTATATTCAAAAGTTTCTTCAAAAGCACGGCACTGACTATTCCAAGATAAGTGGCATATTTGGTTGTTTGTTACAATCCTCGGCGGTCTGGGCGGTATCTCCTGAGAGACCAACCCCGTAGGGACCTGTACTTCACGGAAAAATGGCGGTTTGCGCGGCTTTTCTTGGTATGTTGCCGTTTTGCTCTTCAAGCTAGCTTGACCTGGTTACAGTGCCATTTGGCTCATTGTTAGCCCTTGCTAGGCTATGAGCTCGGTCGACGTCGGCGTTTCAAAAAAGGCTACTTGCGTGTTGTTTTTTTGTTTGTTGGGTGTTAGTTTTTTTATTTGGCTCGTCGTGTGTTACGGCATTTTGCTGTATTTTCGTCGCGTTTTTTCCCTACTGCTGACGGAGATTCTGTACATCGCAGTTTGTGGCATGTCGCCATCCTTATCTTTGTCCCGGTTTACTTAGCGGCGTTTTGTTACTCTTGCTTCTCCGGTTTCCTCTCTTTGCATAGGTAGTCTGCTGACCTCAAATACGTGGGGCTGTCTGCTGGCGAGCCGCTGTTTTGTTCACTGCTAGTTTTTGTCCACCGATAGTTTTTGTCCACCGCTAGTTTTTTCAAGATAACGTGTGTGAAGAGTGCTAGGGCCGGTAGTGAATGTGATGTGTGTGTCTGTGCTGGAAAGACATGTATAATTTTTCTTTCTCGATAGTTGTGCGTGTTGCTATTTAAGTGTGGCCATTGTTTCTTATGTGTGTTTGTAGATGTTAAAGTGTTAGCTCTGTATGTCGTTTTGTTTCTTAAACTTTTTTTCTTTTGGTATGTTCTCTTTGGGTACACCACACCTGTGGTGTCTGGACAGCCCGTCATCTCCTGGTACAGGGGTCGGCAACCCGCGGCTCTTACATCCTCACACTGCGGCTCAGAGTGGCTTGGGAAAATAAATGAAGAATATTTAATTGAAGTGTATTTTACTTGTGTTAGTTCCTTTTTTTATTGTGATTTTTTGTGATCTTGACATATAAAAATAAATTATTATTTTTCGCCGTTCAAAATAAACTTCACACTCGCGGAAGCCGGTATACCCGCCAGCCGGTATAGTCCCGATTTGCAGATGCTGTGCGGAGAAGTTCAGGAGCAGAAGTCCAGTTAACCAGGTAAAATAAATAGTTATGAAGATATTTTCCAAATATTTATTTTTTTCATTGTTTACTGACACAGTGATTTTTTTTTTTCCCCCAATTTATTTTTAAAATTCAGGTCAGGGTTACGCTACACGCTCTGAAAGCCCAAAGGTCAAAATGTTCAAATGTGTTCATTCCGTAAATAAAATGTAATTTTGTCTGTAGCACTCTGTGGATTTCATAAGCAACACACTACACCTGTTCATACAAAGTGTGAAGGTAATAAAAAGCAATATATACAGTGGTACCTTTATTTTAGACATCAAAAATTATTTGCGGCTCCCAGCGTTTTTTTTTTTTTTTTCATGAAAACCGGGTCCAAATGGCTCTTAAGGTGTCAGAGGTTGCCGGCCCCTGCTTTAGTAGCTTCTTGGTTGTAGTGCTCTAGTGTAAGGTGCCTTGTGTGTGATGAATGGTTTGGTGTGCCAAATCTGTGGGTTTCCTTGCTCTGTATTTTATTTGAAGTAATAATGTATTTGCTGTGTCAACTGGGTGGGTTGCCTTGCTCTGTACTAAGTGTTGGTCCATTTACCCCAGGGGTACATTTGGGTCTTGGCTGAGTTGGTGTGAGGTCCTTTCTGAGGCTAACCTCTTTTTTTGTGTTTCATTTTGTTTCAGGAACTGGGGACACTATCTGAGTGTCTGAATCACCTCCATGGTGGTTGTACATCGTGTGCGAGTGTGCATTCGTGTGTGGTTTTCTCTCGACCCTCCCGGCCACCTTCCTGTGGTAAGCCCCTCTTCTATTATCTGTGTGGTGGTCTATCCACATATATGTCCTCCTCAGCCAGTGTTTAAGCGATTGCCATTTTAAACTTAAATAAATCGATAAAGTTAATTGTTCCCTTAAATCCTGTGTCTGTTCATCTTTGCTAGAACCATCTTTGTGTCTTGCTCATTCGTGGGTTAATCGCCTTTCCTGAGGGAGTATATCTCCCTTAGTCAGTATAAAAATTCAGAATTGATACCCTGGACATACGACACAGGTAATCCAGTGATTTCCCTGAATTCTCTCACACGTGATCAAGATCGGCCAACAATTAACCATGACCAGGATGACAGAACTGTCATAGACACATTGCTATTTATTTTGTCAAAAAGATATATGTGCGAGTGCATCCAAAAAACAAAATAAGCTAAGACTTAAGCTTATTGTCTGCTGGGGAAAAAAATGAATAACATTTATGAATTCCCAGAGGGGTCATCTGGAATTTCATTGGCAGAACCAGAGTTGAAACCCGAAGTGAGGCTGGTTGTATGGGCTTCAGCCACTGTTCTGTGTTTGTGTTCCAAGTACAAGGCAGAATGATCAATACTCCTGCATCATCATTTCTAATGAGCAAAAAACTATAGCTTGCTATAATATCAAAGGAAACATTACACATACACGGGTAATACTTTTAATTCTGTCCTCCATTTATTCTGAATTATGTCATTGATGATTCTATTACAGCAGTGGCCTGATGAATTATTTGTCTCTTAACATTTAGCGCAACAGTTGGACAATTATTTTTATATTTCATTATTTTAGAAAAGTCTGTTCATGAAAGCCAAGATGATTAGATTACCCACAACCCAAAGATAATGAATTTTGTCACAGAAATTGTTGAAAAAAGAAAAGTAACACATTCAGATGTGCAGGAACTAATTCTATCTCCTGAATAAGACTGATTATTCAGTGGTCAAGGTGGTAACCCTCACACTGCCACCTGCTGGTGGGCTGCTGGCATGCTTCAATTATAAGGGGGATCACACTCCTCGGCCTCCCTGAAAAGGTCTACTGTTCTGGAGAGGAGGGTCCAGCAGGGTATCTCAGATTCAAAAGGAGCAGTGTGGTTTTCATCATTGTTGTGGAACAGCAGACGAGCTCTTTACCCTCAACATGGTCCTTGAGGATGCATGGGAGTTTTCCCAACAAGTGCTCTGCCAGGGTTGACCTAGGTCACCTAGGTGCTCATAACCTTTATGACCAAAATTTCTCACCACAGCCAGGGTGTCAGTGGGATCCAGTTTGGTGGCCTAAGGATTGAGTCTCTGCTTTTTGCAGAAGATTGATGTCTTTCTGGCTTCATCGGTTGCTGGAACGGTTTGTAGTAAAATGCGAAGCAGCCAGGATGAGGATCAGCACCTCCAAATCCAACACCGTGGTTATCAGCTGGAAATGGGTGGAGTTCCTCCTCCGGGATGGGGATGAGGACACAGAACACTGATGGCTATACAGGCCCAGGAGAACAACACTGGCCCTACACAAGCAGCCCACAGGAGGCTTCCAGATTGGATTACCTGCTCCTTTAATTTTCACAAATTATGTGTAACAGGAGAAGTCATGGTATAAATAATCGTTCAACACAGGGGTGAGAGATTTTTAGAAGCTCTGTAATAAACACTTTATATTAATACAATCAGCTTATTAAGAAAACAACAGGAGGCTGAAATAAGCTCTGACTAATGACTAGACTGGAAATAGCCATTAACATGGACCCAGTATAAACGGTGTCTGTGTCAACACTCGAAACAGCTGGCTGTAAATATAAAAAGTTTGAGGGGAAAATAAAAAGCAGTTAAGTAAAACTCATACACATGGAAAAAAAATCTATCATGTTTATTTGATGATAATGGAATGTATGAAGTCATGTATGAATAAAACAAGGCTCTAATTAATAACAGTAAGAAACCATCAAATACTGTATTTTATTTTTATTTTTAACGGAACCGTATGACTTTTAACGTCTCGGTTAAGATAGGAAATGCTACATTTATTAGGAATGGATAATCTGCTAAAATAGCACAACTTGAGTAAGCAAGGAAACCACAGGATCTACAAGCAGAGTGCTCTTTATGTTCTCTTTTTCCAAACTTCAGTGTTCCTGGGATCCTACTTATGAAGCCTGCAGGCCGTGGTGTTGTTACAGAAGGTTGACACCATGCTTCAGGAGTCTGTGTCGAGCTTTGCTGGGCAGAGAGAAAGCGCTGTCCTGATGGTTGGGGATGCCCGAATTCCTTAGTGATACTCCTTGTTGCAAGAAGTAAGTCTCTTGGGCGACGCTGCGTGTTCCATAGACTGCAGCGCCTGCACTCCTGTTCCGAAAACATCACATGCATTTATGTATCTGGTGACAAATAAGGGCATCAAGATGTGAGGTTTGGCTTGATATCTCTAGCAGTGGAGGAAGAACATGTGACAGGTCAGCTTTTCAGCCCAATGTGCGTCAGAGCCCCTGCCCGCCAAAATCCTCATCCACTGCTGTATCAATGGCATACTGACCTGATAATAGCCTCCTGCAGAGTTTCAGTGTTGCAGAAATGCGAGTGAAGGAGTGATGTGGCTCGCACAAAAGAACGCTCAGGGGCTCCCCCTTGTCGACCACACAGGTTGGCTACAGAAAACACACAATAACAAGAGACTGCTGTGTCAGTGTTGCATTAACTTGGGCTGGCAAGTCTGCCATACAAAGGAGTGCTGATCACAACCTCACTAGTTGGCCACAACAGAGGATGTCATGGGACTAACAATTTCAATCATTTTAATGGGAAAATGAAAATCTTGGGGCAGTAAAGACTTGAGATGTAACAAATGAGCATGAGTCATGCAGAGACAACAGAGAAGTGGATAACAGAGAAGTGTATTGGAGGCCCTTACTTGTCATCGTGCTCTGAATACAGTCAAAATGGGCAAAGATGTAGGGTCCCGAGGCACCTGGGAGACCTGGAGGGATGGCCCTGAGATGAGCCTCCAGTCCATTCAGCGAAGCCAGGCAGCTGTGATACTGGAGGCAAACCATACAGGCAGAACTGACTGACCGACAGAACCTATTATTAGCATTACAAATGATGCTACAGTACAGTGTACTCATTCACTTAACAATAAGGGAACTAACCAATCAGAGGGGAACAGTTTATACAGGCCTCTGGCAATAAGACTTGGGGATGAAAATTTCCAACACCGAACATTTAAGCTACTTTAAATGTGGTCAGAGCTGCTGCTTTCTAACAGCATTACTGTATGCAATGGAACAATGGCAGACCACCATATACATTTGCTTTATATCATCTAAAATAAAAATGTAAATTGCTGCGGGACACCTGTACTACTGTAAGTTATTTAAAAAAAAACAGACATGCTGTTGACCTCATGTTGAAATGGATGTCATATTAATATATCATGTGAAAGATCATATGACCAATGAAACGATCTTGAAAACGTAATCTCAAAATATTTCCCACATCCCTCCCCACCCAAGAGAATGGGTGCACAAGCACTTCCCTGGAGTGACACCGTGGGAGAGCGTGTGTCAGATGTGTCAGGAAGTATAATGTATATCTTTAGAGCATTACAACATTAGTCAAGTTTGAACTAAAATAGAACTCAAACGTTTGTTTCTCTAAGGAACTTTGTGACAAGGACCATTTCATTACAATAATTGTGATATTTATAATAATTTGAAATCAGTCAATGAGATTGGTGAACGTTCATATGGATTTGGCTGTAGTTGATAGCAGTATATATTAAGAGTAAATCGTAATTCTTGTTTCTTTGGTCCACCAGTTGAGAGCAGCCCTGTGCTGGTCTGTTTCCTGGATGTGTGTTAATGAGATAAGAATGAGAGAAGACTGTACCACTTCCTCCATCGAGGCGGAGTCACTTAAAAAATGAGGCTCCACCAGCAGGGCCAGAACCAGGCCTTGAACCCGGTGCAGGTACAGTGTCATGGGGACCAGGGGACAGTCAGCCGGATGCTCGGAGCTGCCAAGCAAAGGAGGGGGATCTGTCACTTTGTTCTGAAGACACCGTGCACTCCCGTCGCTGCCGGCCTCCTCCACATCAGAATCATGTGAGTCGTCGTTCCCCGACTCAGCCCCCCGGCAGCCACAAGGTGTTCCGGAGGGTGCGTCGGCATCCGTATCCGCTCCATTGAGATGAGAGGTTTCCCCATCGCTGCTGAGGAAGCTGTGATAATGTGACGTTTCATGAGCTTCCTCCTCAGCGTCACAGGAGCTCTCTCCATTGGGGAGGGGGGGCTCAGGGGGTGACGGTGGGAGATGGATAGCTGCGTTCTGTGAGAGAGGTGGACAGTTGTCTGACGCTGACAGATGAGGGCTTGAGGACACCTTCTGAGTGACGGGCACATCAGATAAGGTTCTTGATAGATGCATCTTCGTTAGGGGACCATCCTTTGCAGTAGGAGATCTGTGGAGAAGAGATTTTTGACAACATTAATGCTCCACCGGATTAAAAAAGCACATACACCAAATTTGTGAAAATGAGAAAATACCTTGATCCTTTGTAGACTGCCGCCGACTGCAGGTACTGAGTCTCAAACATGGTGAGGAAAACTGTAGTGGCACTGATGGCTGAATCAAGTGAACTGAGGATGCTCGGACCATTGGGCTTCCTGACCTAAATCAAAGTCCAACCACTGGATTATTTTAGAAAATTCACTTTTTTTTTTTTCTTGCAAAGAATTAGATGAGCCAATTCAGAGCACTTTACCACCAGATCTAGAAACAAGTCAAACTAGTAGAGGACATTCTTCTTTTTTTATGCCCAACAGCAAAAAAGGGTTTGGAGAAAAAAAAAAAAGGACTGAGTCTAAACATCATGTCCCACCTTGTTGTGTAATTCACTTTCATGAAACATGACCTTCATGGTGAGATCTGGAGACATCTGTGTGCTCACAAGTCTGCAGAGCAAATGACAAACCAGCAGAGGTTAACCAGAAGAACGGCGGCAAGCTTCAGACATGACAGTGTGAACATGGAGCTCCAGCATACCTTCCTCTGAAAAAAATACAGCCTGCTAACACCAGAGGGCAGCGCTGGCAGGCCTGAAGAATGAGGGCAGCTTTAAGCAGCAGAAGTGGGTCAACCTGAGGACGAAAAGAAAGTGCAACTAATTCCCACCAAAAGAACTAGATGGTAAATACATAGATTATGAATAAGTGCAGCCCACAGTGCAGGACGCATTAGCACATGTGGTGTAGTATTTAAGTTATCACATCATCATGTGACACGGCGCAAGTCCGAGATGGTTTTAAAAATCAAGCAAACTGAAGTATTTGACAACATTTGCTTTATTGAGGTTCAAAATATTTAAATATTGCTGCTTACAGAGTAAAACGATTAGGTTGTGTGGAAATAAATAATCATTCACTTCCAGGGTTCCCTGAGAGATGCGTGTGGTCATATTTGGTGCGCAACCTTTTCCGTTTGGTGTAGTCAGATCCTGTTTCTAAACATGCGTGTGCCGCTGGTAACATGCTAGTGATAGTTCATACGTACATTAGTTGAGTCAATTGTCCTCAAGCAGCTGAAGACGTGATGTAGCTCAGTGGATCCTGCCAGCAGATACGAAAGATACTGCGACCAGTAAGCGGCCAGAGTCGCCTGGCTGTAAACCTGAAGGAACAGAAGGTTCAACTGTGAAATCAGGTGGAAAGATCTTCACTGAATACAGTATGGATTTGATCCAATCCAAAAATCACATTACATGATGTCACATATCATCTGACTGTCATAGTAACTTGGATTATTTCAATGTATTCAAGGTGGTGCTTTATTTTACTCTGTACAGACATGGATTATAGTCAATTTAAAATTCATTTTTGATTTTGACATTTGTTTTCTAATTTTGTGTTTGATCAACCAACTTTGTTTCCCTTTTGTCTATCAATTCGCTAAATCGCTTCCACAAGACAAAATGCAACCAGCAATCAGCAATGCTAAGTAAAGAAATGCTAAGGCATTTCACAAAAAATGAGAGAAATTATTAAAAAAATGAAATCAGTGGCACATACATACACACATACATACATACATACATACATACATACATATATATATATATATATATATATATATATATGTGTGTGTGTGTGTGTGCTGTTTTAATGTGTGTACATATATATATATATACACACATTTAAACAGCATGTCACATTTAATTTTTTTGATAATTTCTTTCTGTTTGAGAAATATATCTATCTATATATATCGATAGATATATTTGAACAGCATGTAACTGATTTCATTTTCTTTATAATTTCTTTCTGTTTGTGTGTGTGTATATATATATATATATATATATATATATGCTGTACATAAATACATAAAATGCATTAAAGAAAATTACCAGGAAGTAATGTAAAAATTAAAAAACAAACATTATACGATACTGTGATGCTATATTGTACTGAGTTCTAAAATCATGACGACTTATTTTCCTAATCCTTCCAGAAGCAGATACTTTCAGTTATATCAATATTCATTTGTATGCTTCTGAACAGTGTGCTCTTCTCCCAAACCACACAATGCTCTCTTTTCCTTCCACTATGAGTTACAGCGCCGTGAGAACTCCGGGCCTTGTCGAACAGACAGCTCAGGCCCGCAATGCCAGGGACCGCACCTGGTAGCAATGGCGAACGGGACCATTGTAGAAACAGAAGAGGTTAATCAGTTGGTCCAGGAGTTCAAAAACACTGAGGGTGGGGACGTCAACTGGACATCCCAGAGCCTGGGGGGGAGAACCATAACATGTCTTTAGTCCTCCACACACACAGCACACAAGTGGAGACCCCCTGTGAGCCAGCTCACCCAGAAGAAGTCATCTTTCATGTGAATGGCGAATTTGTTGCGACGCAGCCTCAGCAGGCGGACAGGAGAGGAGGAAAGCTCAGAGACGCAGCGGCCAACTCCGGCCAGCTGGCCACACAACAGCTCCTGCTTGTCTATAGGGGTCTGTCGGGAAAAAAAACACAGTTGTGTTGAATGACTGTGAGTGGAACGGCCCAAAAATAGTCATCACTCTGAAGTTACATCACCCAATATACACAGCACGAAATGACAGTATCTTTTGGTCAAACCTCTTCAGGGAAGAAGTAACAGATCCCTTCTCGAGTTAGGTCACCCTCTCCCAAGACCCTGGATCCATCATATAGGAAGAAATAACTACACCTGCAGAGGATATATAGGATAGACAGGTCAATTTTAATCCAACTGGGGTTTTTATGTTTATTAAAACATTGCACAAACATTTTGCTTCAGATTCCTCTTATACAATGAGGAATATTAACCACAGGTCAAAGGTCAGATTGCCAAAGATGGTTACAGCAGTAGGCTGAAGACCAATATTCAACAGGTACAAATCGAGTAACAGTATAGTTCAGGCCCTCAAATTCAGTTGTGATCGAGAAACACAACTGCATGTCTTGGAGTGTAATGTCAAGTATTTTACACAGTGTTTCTGGGCTTCCTTAAAGAAGAAGCTTAATTTAACTGTATTTTGAGCTGAAATTTTACAGGGGGAGGGGGGTGAGGCAGGGTAACCTTTGACAAGGACAGTGCTGATCAAAATTTGTTAAAGATAGATGTGGGATGTAGTGTTAGTCGATTTTCAAAAAAAGTTCACAAACAATGATAAAGTATTTGTCAAAAATCAGAAAAATATGACAGAAAATGCATTTAAATAAAATACATGCATTACGGGAAAATAAATGGAAGAGTATCAAAAAATTAAAAACAAAACATTAAAATGGTACGATGCATTGTATTGAGTTTTGCAGCATCTAGCTGCATTCGAAACTGAATCTGTATTTGAATTTATCATCATGTTTCCAGAAGCAGATACTTTCATTTATATCGACATTGAGAACTGTGTGCCACTTTTAACTTCATTTTGCTCAGATTGAGGCAAATTTTTCATTGACAAGAAAAGCCTTGATCAAAATCTATTAAAGCAGTTTGATGCAGTCTGTTTATAAAATCGGTTCCATGTGAAAGTGCTTTTTCAGTGTTTGAGTGGAGAGACAACGGACCATGTTTTCTGCAAAAATGAAAATTTGAGAGAAAGATCCGGTCTCACCTTTTTTTTTTTTTTCACACAAATATGTACAAATAAACATGGCAAGGTAGAACTAAATGTCAATGAAACAACTAGGGATGAGGAAGCAAAGGACATAAGGACATTCGTTCTGTATAAAATCAGAAGTTAATAGCATTAACGGTTTGTGAAAAATGTATAATGCTAGACAAAAAAAAAGAAAGTAAAAGGAAATAATTAAATAAATAGATAGACAAATAAAATTAAAAAGAAGGGAAAAAAAACTTGCAAGTGGACTATAACATGTAATTAAGTTGGCGGTTCACAGGGAATCTCAGACATCAAACTGTATATTTTTTGGTTTTTGGATTTTTCCATAAGTTTTAAGGATTTTTACATATATATATATATATATATTTGACAAGGACAAGGACAGTGCTGATCAAAATCTGTTAAAGATAGATGTGGGATGTAGTGTTAGTTTACAAAAAAAGTTCACAAACAATGATAAAGTAAAAAAAAAATATATATATATATATATATGTATGTATATATAAAATCGTTTATGAAGAAATTAAAATTTGGGGAACATTTTTGCATTCTGTCCGGTCTCACCTTCTAGAATCGGGCAGAAAAAGTTGCGCCATTGATGCAGCGAACCCCGGGGAGGAAGTGTGTATCGCTCAGTCATCGGTCAGCCGCGTCTCCGAGACACACACACACACACACACACACACACACATACACACACAGAGAGAGAGAGAGAGAGAGAGAGAGAGAGAACTTCCCCCAAGCATCAACACACACACAACAGCCAAGAGCCTCCAGAAAAAAGATAAAAAACTCAACCACCGATCACCACACAATACAGAATGGCTGTTTGTTGATATTCCAGCAACATGTGGAAGCGTCGAGCGGTGGATAAAGTCCCGAGCCGGTGTTTGAGTCCTCTCAGCCTTGTAGAGCTGAAGTTTGACAGTCTGCAGACACTCGCGGAATGCGGGCCGGTCACACGCTGTGGGAGTCATGTGAAAGTACGGCGTGCGCCGAGGTTGAAAACTAATGCGCCCACAATTCCGAAATGACGCTTTTGGAAACATGGCAAACATATACTGCTCAAAAAATAAAGGGAACACTTGAACAACACAATGTAACTCCAAGTCAATCACACTTGTGTGAAATCATAGTGTCCACTCAGGAAGCAACACAGATTCATTTTGACTTGTTTTAAGGACATTACATCAAAGTTGGATCAGCCTGGAGTTTGTTTTTACACCTTAATTTTGAGTGTGATTCTTATCCAGACCTCCATGGGTTGATACAATTGATTTCCATTGATCATTTTTGTGTGATTTTGGTGTCACCACATTCAACTGTGTAAAGAGCAAAGTATTTCATAAGAATATTTCATTCATTTAGATCTAGGATGTGTTTTTAAGTGTTCCCTTTATTTTTTTGAGCAGTGTATGTTCGCAGAATAGTGAGAATAGTAGAAAATAAATTGGGAGAGGCAATTTAAGTAAGGTCATAACCGTTCCTTCAAAGTTGTGAGAACATGGGAGGTGTAAATAATGTGTGATGAAAGAGTTTCAGCCTGAATCGACTGGTCCGTTATGTCAGGGGTGTCAAAATGTAATTCCCAGAGGGCCAAAATTCAAAACTGGGCCAACATTGATATTTATTGAAAAGAAATCTTCATCTGGATATAACGATGAACCCAGACAAGTTTTGCTTGAAAACGAAATACGAAACAAGCGTAGCTTAATTCTATGCGATATATAACTTTATATTGCATACATGAAAAATCCTGTTTTCTGCCTAAGTAGCAGGGTGCCGGTATCAGCATAAGGTCGCTATGACTACTGTACGCAGAGGAGAAGGCGTTTATGGGTACTGTTGTGATTTTCGTGCCAAAACACAAGCAGAAAATTCTGGGATTTGTAGAATTAGCGGTATATGCACTGTAGACTCTAGCTCTAATAGTCATTTGGTATGGCTTTGCGAGCAAAATATAATTACAGTGCGGAAATTTGGCCCGCGGGCCAGAGTTTGACACTCATGCCTTATGGTTTGGAGAAAGTGTCAGTGAGGAAAAGACAGGAAGAAGAAATGAAGATGTTGAGGTTCTCTTTGCAAGGGAAGAGGATGGATAGGATGGGGAATGAGTCCATCGGAGGGACGGCACGTATTAGATGTTTAGATGTTTAGATGTTTGAGACTGTGTAAGACTGAGATGGTTGGGTCATCTGCAGAGGAGGGATCGTGAATATACTTGGAGCTTCCGGGCAGGAGGTCTGAGGACGACCTAAAAGATGATTTATGGATGTAGTGAAAGATGACATGAAGATAGTTGGTCTGGGAGAAGTGGATATGGAGAATAGGGTTAGAAGGAGAAAGTTGATTGGCTGTGTCGACCCCTGAAGGAAAAAGCGGAAAGTAAAGAATAAGAAGATTCATTACCTATACCAGGTGGTCCCAAACCTCCGGGCCGCGGACCGGTACCGGTCCGTGGAACAATTGGTGCCAGGCCGCACAATTATTTCAGTTGGATTTATTATCTGAGTCCGAACAATCTTGACAAATCTTTTATTTTGAAAAATGACCGGAATCTCTTTGTTACATCTCGGTCACTTGAGCACCGAAAATGTAACCCACAAGCTGTCAAAATGAGTTAAAAAGAGACGTCAGATGGAAAGTTTCTTTTCAAAGGGGAAAAGGTGGATCCACACATTATAGTCCACATATATCCAGATTATTATAGTCGCGATATAAACAATCTACATGTACCGCACCCACCCCCGGTCCGCAGTAAAAATTGTCAAGTGTTGATAAGCGTTGTCTGGGCTGATAAAAACGTCAGGGACCACTGATCTATACCGCTTATCCTTATCCCAGCTTTCACTTGACGAGTGGCATGATTACCCCAGATATCAGTCAATCACAGGGCCACATATAGGGAATAAAACAACAATTCACTCATCTGGGCAACTTAGGGTCTCCAGTTAACCTGCCACATGTTTTTGGAATGTTGGAAGAAATTCATGCAGACACTGGGAGAACTTGCAAACTCCACACAGAAAGGCTCCCGTTGCAACCAAACCAGGGTGCTTCTTGCTGTGAGACTGAAGCTCTGATCATTAGGCCACCGTACCGCCTTCAAATATAAGTATTCATTCATTCTCCAGTATTCATCACTTTATATAGATCTGTCTATGTCTTCAAGGGATGTTATGGCAGCAGCGGCACCATCTTCCAGCAATGCACTCCAGCTGTTCCCAAGGGACTGGAGTAGATATACAACTGACATCATGTGTTCTGGATGGATTGCAGGTGTCTCTCCTTACTTGGATATGTGTGACTCATGACCCCAATCATCAAGACCGGAGCGTAGAAACGCTTTTCTAGCGCGGCTTCATTTTCGTCACGATAGATCAGTGCAGCCGCATTACTGCCGACACTTCCATGATCCACCTGTCTGGTTCAAGCTCCTTCTTAATCAAGACTCAAAGGAGGAGAAAATGTCTCGCATTCCAAATTTCTGCTGCTAGGAGAAGACTGACCTCTGACCTCTGACTTGCAGGATGTTCTTCGTCCATGACGACCTCTAACATCTCAAATGGAAGATCTGATCGACCCGATGGTGAACCGTGGTTGTCAATCAGCTGAGAACAGACAGATCCCTGACATCAGGGACAGAGAATGTGTTCAATACTTACAGTTCTTCTGTTCTCCAACAAATATCAAATCTTCAAAGCTTTACTGAAAGATTTGATGATCTCAGTACTTCTGGTGGCAACGACGTTCTTTTTGGGCTGTGTGGCTCAGGGTGTCAGAGCGCTCATCCTTGGATTTGACAATTTCTGGTTCAACTCCCCCACTCCTCCTAGCTCAGGGGTGTCAAACTCATTTTTACCGAGGGCCACATCAGCATAAGGTTGCCCTCAAAGGGCCACATAAAATAAATGTAACTACTCCTTAATGTTAAACAGCTGTGAATGTATTACTTATTCAAATCCAAAATGATACATATGCATTCCCATCTTTCTTAAAACAGCCTCCCATCTGCATCAACTTTTCTCTCCCTGGGCATTTAGGGATTGTTCGTATTTTTCATTTCCACTTGAAAATGGCATCGATGTGGATACCCTGCAATCTAATGGCGGGATGCCGTCACTTCGCGGGTAACATGAATTGTGGGAAATGTAGTTTATGGTCAATGCACATGTTTGACTTAGTCATTTTAACACAATCAGACCTTTTAAGACGTTCTCGTGGGGCACATAAAATGACATGGCGGGCCACATTTGGCCCGCAGGCCTTGAGTTTGACACGTGTCCTCGCCTATCAATATCGTAGCAAGTCACAAATGTTGAGTATTATGTTGATGCTGGTTTTCTATGTGATTTTGGGGTTGCTGGGAATTTTATGGGTGCGGTTTGGGATGCAATAACTTCTGTTTTGTTTTTTTACCTGGAATTGAGCGGGAACAGTTAGTTGCAGTGTAGCGTTTTAGTCAGGGAAACACCTGTGTGACAGTAAAAATCTGTTAAATGAGCAATAGCTGTTGAAGGCCACTCGGGGCACTGAAGGAAGGTTTCACTCGGCTTTCATAGAAGGAGTTGTTTGATTATTATTATTTTTTTCCATTTTAAACCCTTATGTGTTTTGGAGCCAAATAAGAAGAATTAATCCGTGAACATTTGCGCCCCCCCCATCCCCCACTATTAGCATGGCTTTGGAGTGACTCGCTGTGGGACAATGAGGACAGAATTACAGCATTCTGTAGTGTGTTGGGGGTCCCATCACAGATTGCGAAATGTGCATTGTCCGCCACTGCTGTGTTAAGATCCTAATGGCGGAACTGTCTAAGGGGCACAACTGATTTGTAAAACCAACTATCTAAACAAAGCAAATTGTCTGCATTGAACTGACGTCGAACAAAAATTCATGTTTATGGCAATGAGATAAAAACATTTTCAGACTGTCACATGAGCTTCTTATCTAGAAGTGAAATTTCTTTCTCCAGTTTCCTCATTTTAAGTGCTCTGCAGGCCATCTCTTGGTCATGATTCTCAATTTCCTTTTTGAGGTAGGAACAGTAAAGGGTCAACACACACAACACACACACACACACACACACACACACACTGACATGTTGCCGTCTTTCCTGGTCACTGCAGTTGATTTAGAATCCCACCTGCAAACTTTCGGCCAATTGACGCGGTAATTGGGATGAGCTTGGCGTCCCCGGGAGGTTTCTGTGGCACACATCCTGCAAAATATATGGGTTGTTATAAAGCAAGTAAAAAAGCAAAAAGCGCAAAAATGTTTGCGTAAAAAGCGCAAAAAGCTTCTGGTCAAAAAATGCTCACCCTTTCTATATTAGTGTCACTGATGTCGGTCTCATCGCTGCTCAAGCTCTCTGGTTCAGTCTTGGTTACAGGCAGGAGGAGAACCGGGTGACCTGACACTTCCGAGATAGAGAGCAAGAGAAATAAGAAATTCTAACATTTAAAGTTTTTGGTTTTTTTTTCTTAGCAGGTGATTGTTGTCCTTCAAAAAAGGAAAAAAGAAAAATGATTACGAACAAATTGGGCAACATGGAACAAACGCAGAAAACCCAGGTATTTTATATTTGATTAAATGATTTTCTACATAATAAATGTCAGATCCATTTCTCATTCACTGATTTTTTAGGCATTTTTTGCCTACTCCAGGTGATTTTCTAATAACCTTCCTTTTTTTTTTTTTTTTTTAAATAACTGTTGAAAGACGGTCGTGAAAACATATGATGAACTTCCATTTGTATGCATTTCAGGTTACGTCCACTGAGAGGCACAGTGAGCCCACGGATCCTGTGACGAAGCCCACCTACCACTTATAAACGAGCTCTCGGATCCGGTCAGCAGCTCGATGCAGGTGCCTCCGGCGATGACCTCCACCCTCAAGGTGTTGTCCTTGTGATGCAGCTCATCCTCCTCTGCAGAGGTCACCGACAGGTTGACCGACCCACCCTCATTTCTCATCACCTCGGCTCTTCTTCTTTTCGCTGCATGAAGGCAGATAAAGCTTCATCACTCCTCAGACATTCAGCAGCTGGCACACCTTGAGCTGTGAGAAGGCTACCTGTTTGCACGATGTTTTTATGTTTGACTTTCACTTGCTGCCAAGTCCTTTTGTAGCCACTGTCAGAAACCCTGAGAGGGGAAAAAAAATGCATGTGCGATTATAGTATTTGCAAAGGATGAACATAAACTGACATATTTCAGCAAAACGTATAGAATAAAAATGACTCACTACTTCAATTTTTACACTTGGTCAATGCAAAAAGATACATTAAAACTAAAGGGTTCAAAAGCGCCCATCAAACTGTGGATATGTGGTTTGGAACAAAACTGAGGAGTCCAAGACTTTTGCTCAGATATGAGGGGTCACGCGTCAAACACACAACACAAATAACATTGATGTGTCTTTATTATAATTCGTGGATGATTAATTACATTTCTGGTAACACGCAAACAAAATGATTTTGAAGATGTTGCCACTGCGCTATAATCCACTAATACTTTGTTGGTAAGTAATAGGATCATGACTGTTTTATCCAATACTTGGCTGTTGTTTTTTTTTTGTAATTTCTATTACTTGTGATATAAATTATTGTAAATGAAAGGGCATCAAAAAAAAAATCTCACGCTGAAAAAATGATTCATGGTTTTGAAAACAATCAAGTCAATTGGCTGATTTTTCAATTAAAATGAAAAAAAAAAAGAATTTTTTTATCTAACGTTTTAAAATTGAACTTTAAAAAGTATAAACAGACAAAACATTAACAATCGTGACTATTCCGGGGTGCGTCATCTGCGTCGTAGTGCAGCGGAGGCGCAGGTGGAGGCAGGGTCGTCGGTGACGCCTGTGCCACTAGAGGGCGGCGGTGGTGCCACTGCAACTTGGCTGAACGACACTTGGTTAGTTTTGGTGTCATACACCGGTTTCTGTTCGGCAAAGCATACCGAAAAAAGTTCTTTTTATTTTAAGTGCCCTCCACATATGCATCTACAGCAGGGGTGTAAAACATACGGCCCGCGGGCCGGAACCGACCCGCAAAGGGGTTCGACCAGGCCCGCAGGACAATTTGAAAGTGAAAAAATGCATAAAAGACAAGGATTTATTATTTTTTATTAAACGCAATTCAACAATTTCCCGCTAGGGGGCGCACTATTTTGGACCGAGTAGACGGCAATCTGCATCACTGAGACGGACCAATCAGCAGACGTTATCAATGCACCACCTGTTGCTTGTTATGACGTTTTTTCTACCCTGTTCTCTACCTCCCCGCTACGCTCTCATTAGCCAAAATGTCGTTATCAAAATGGAGAAAAGTAGTTAAAGAGTGTAGAATTTTCAAAGAAAAATGGACTACGTCCTAATTATTTACGGAGACGCATGGCAAACCTTCGTGCTTGGCATGTTTGCAACAAGTTTCGGTATATAAAGAATATAATATACGGCGCCACTACGAGACTCACCAGAGTGAAAAAATATGACAGTTTCAAAGACAACTGAGAAGAGATAAGATCAACGAATTGCTGGCGGGTCTGAGGAAACAGCGTCCACTTTCACCCACAGCCGAGAAATCAGTGAAGCAGCGGTAAAAGCCAGCTAGCTAATTGCCAGCGAAAATGTGCAATTTAATGTTAGTCACCAGCTTCACTACAAACGAGTATGGTGGAATTCAATTTTCATGCAACTCCATACATTTTCGGTATGTATTGTATGTATGCATGTTTCATGTATGAAGTTTACACATTTACAGGACAGGAGAATACTCTCCCCCTTACAAATTTAATAGCACTCTTTTTAGTTTGTAGGGTGTAGGCAGGGATTCAATTCAGATTTTATATGCACATGTGTAAATGGTTTAAAAATCCCTTTCTTTATAAGTCTCATTTAATCTTAAAGTGCATTACTATATTTTTCAACACCAATTACTTGTTAAAGTCTTGTGCCTTTGTACGATCAGTGGGATCGCATGATCACATGATTGCAATGCATACATGTGAATGATAGAAGTAAATTTCACTTTTGTCGAAGGAAATATGAGGTGTTTCATGAAATGTTTTGTAAAGGGATTGTTCATTAAATTCCAAGAGTTTCCTAATGTCCTTGTACTTCTCTACACCAAAACAGAGGAAAGACATTATATTTTGGTTATTTATTGCTGAGTATACCATTATTATAATGGTCCGGCCCACTTGACATCTACCTAGGCCGTATGTGGCCCGCCATGAGAAATGAGTTTGACACCCCTGGTCTAATGTAAACAGGAATGATACTGCTAAAAGAATTCCAGTATAGTTTCAGTGTTCGGTCATCTCTGTCAGCAGGTTGGATACTGACTGTTCTGGTTTGTCCAGCAGTTTAACATCCTCTTCCTGGGAAGTTTCGTAATGTCTCTTGATCTTTTCCAGCTCTTCTGGCTGAGCCCTCTGAAACATTGAACAATTTCATCGATTACCAAACAAAAATCTCACATTGGATTTCGTTGACGAACCATATGAGAGTCTGCGAAGCATACATTTTCAGGTCTACCACTGAATGATCCACTGTGAGGATGGCTGGCGAGAACAGAAAAAAAACGCAGATAATTCAATTTTATTGAAAAATTAAAAGGGCACGTAATTTTTTGTTGAAACATCAGAAACTTTAAAAATGCATATTATCTTTATTGAAACAGATTTTCTGTATGTGATCCACGGATATAAGGGTCCCCCACCAGTAACGGACATCCAGCAGGAGGCAAACCCAACTTTTCTCCACCCTCCCATCTGTATCTTTGTTTTTGGCCTTTACATTCACATTATAATTTGGTACATTATAGTCTTTATGTGTGGGTTACACTTACACAACAGTTAATAATTTACAACAACCAGTGACTTATATGACTTGTTTTTGACACTTTGTATTTGACACATTTGCTTGCGATTTAGCTTTTTGTGTCCCCGTGATCTATAGAACCCTCTCTTACACAAACAAAGGTATTCACTCATACGACTGACATCTCGGGATTCATTCAGTGACCATCATTTGTGGTTTTATTCCATCTAAACTGGAATATTACAAGTCTGTAAAGCAAGTATCAATCAGAAAGCCGATCAAAGACTCTAGAGTGTACATTAAGCTGCAGGGGGAGATTTATTATCCTAGTTCTAATAATGTTGCACCAGCTAGCCATGAGTTTTGAGATTTACTTCAAGATCTTACTCATTACTTTCTTAAGCCAGCTGGCTGCGCTCCTACGACGGAAACCTGCTGAGCTGCTGACTAGATGGGATGGAGTCCTTGTATTTCTGCCCGAGTTTTATCTTTAAAATCTCTCTCGACAATCCATTTTATTGAAAATCTCTCTCACATATATCGATTAAACATTTCTCTTTGTTCACCACTTGTGAAAATGGTTTCCTTAATCTTTAAGTTTATACTCCGTGCCGGGATTTTATCAAGTTTTATTCAGGGACAATGGTTTTACATTTAGCTTTTTCACCGATACCCAATCTCACTTGTGAACCTCTGTGGCAATGAGGGAAATAAACACGGTTTATTTACAAAATGAATGACATCAGCATCTAAATGTTATTCTCTTAATCTTTATCACTCTTGAAACAACAAAGAAACAGAAAAAAATGATAGATGCTTATAAAGGTGAATCCTGGAGGGGGAAAATTAGCTTTTGCGGTGTTTCGGGTTTGCAGAATTCAAAAGGACAAGAAGGAAAAAAACGCCAAGGCCAAAAGCAGAGCTACATATCCCAGAGGAATATGAACTTAGGCCGCCAACACATTCCTCTCTCCCAGAAACAGCGCCGCTGTTCGATTAAACCGGGTTTTTGAGATTGGGATTATCCCTGCAGTCAGCCCTCTTTGTAACTATCTTGCTGACACTGCGCTGTTATTTTTTTTTGCCTTTAGTGCTTCTTCAAATTCACCAACAGCCCGGGTTCCCAGTGAAAGTGGGCCTGTGCAATGCTGGGGTTAGAGTCAAACCAGGCTGATGTTCAGGGAGCTGTGGTTAATTGAATGTCTACAGATGAAAACTGCTGGCTGGCTCAGACAAGTACCCTAATCCCGTTTTTATACGAGAGACGATCCGTGATTTTAGTGATGCTTCTTTTCGAATGTTATTTCACAAGTTCTTTTCTGGGCTAAAGAAAGAATACATCTATTTTAAAGGTACTTTGAAAGTTGGGTCAGGCTATATGGCCTCAAGCGAATGCACAGAGCCATCAGCTCACTGTGATTAAGATAATGACCTGACTTAAAATATCAGAGTGTTAAACATAAGTTAGAATAGTTTATTTTAGTCATACGCAGTTTTCTGGTTCTTAAGGTACTTCAACTAAAAAAAAGAGAATGACTTGATATGCCTTATCAACCTTTACTCAACATTAATCTCAAAAGACCCTCTAATTTTTATGTACTTTTCTTCCTTCGGTTGAGTACTCGAGGTTCATAATTTACAGAAATTTATGTGAAGAGTGGACCATACAAGGCAGTTTTCACTTGACATTTCTCATTGTTTTTTGATTTTTATTCCAGGAAGAATAAATAGATTGAACTTGTTTGAGAAATAAATGCGTCAGATACGTCTATTATTCAATGTTTGCAAGGGATCTTGGAAATTTCCTGTTGCTTTTGCTGTCTCCTAATATCTACAGCAAATGGGAAATGAATTGTGACCCCAGTGATATCCAAGAAGTAAAAGGTCAAACTTGTTCATAAACTCACCTTGTTGTATATCTTTCATCTCCAGGTGGAGGCTTGCTATCAGGATGCCGACGGCCTGAGAGCGCTTACCATCCAGCAGTTTGATGATCTAGTGCACGTACGTACACACACACACACAACATCAGAGTTGTTCCTTAGTAAGTAAGCACTGTTTTATTAACTCCATCAACCACATGCTACAACAGATAAAGTTTTGCACAAGGCTTTATTTTGTGGAAGTCGATATTTCACTGAATGAAGTAGAACCCTGCAGTTGCAAAGTCAATGAAAACAATGTCCTCTTGTGATCACATGAGGGATTGCAATTGCTTTTTGCAACACTTTCAAGACAAATACTCCATGAATGATGTCAGAGGAAATTTTGTTTTTTTTACCTTTCTGGCTTTGGATTTCTTCTCAAACATTTCTGCCAGCGGCTTCCTCTTGGCCTGCGTGGTGGTTTTGGCAAAGAGGTCTTCAAACTCCACAGTATTGATTATGTTTGGTTCATCAAGGTCATTCCAGAGCATCTTTTTACTGAGAGGGACAGAGTGAGATGATAAGTAATTAGCCTCTTGTTTTAGTGATACTTTGATACTTTTCTATTTGAAGGACCAAAAACACACCAGCATGCACATCTGAGTGAACATAGAATCCTAATCTATTTAACACCTACAAGATTTATTGGTGTGTCGAACGTCATTACATCCTGGTGAAGTTTTATTTTAATCAGCTGAGTAAAAAAAAACCTAAATAATTGGAAAAAAAACTTTATGTCACGTGACTGTTTTGATTGGATTTCGTTTTGGTGAATTAAACATAAGTACAAGAAGAAATTCATAAAAACAGGAACGCCGAGAGTAAGTAAACATAAAGATCATGGTGGGGATGCGAGCAGTAAATGAATAACAAACAAGTACTTCTCAGAATCTGTCAAAGCCTATAAATTAACAAAGCTAATAGACTAGAGAAAAGTGCTATGGGAGCTCTGTGAACATGTGTGGTCTCTGACAGCAGCAGCAGAAACCCTTTGACGGCTCTGCCAACATTTATCTCTCTGTCCAAATCCCAAAATGTTAGAAACATTTTTTGTTTTTTCTTTTCTTTCCTTTTTTTTTACGACAAACCACACACCGACAGTCGGAGACTGTGGTTGAATAAGTGCACGCTTGGCTGCAAAAGCTGAGACTGAGCAAAAATGGTTGTCTGAGCTCGGTTTCTTAAGGAGACTCTCGTCCACAGAGCGTCAACATTTAGCTTTACAGCTTTGGGGGTCGTTAAAAAACAAGGGACGTCTGCTTTAGCTAAGAGCTTCATCTTTTTACATAGTCAGCTAATACTTTCACCTGCGTCAACACTAATTTTACTCAGTTATTTGTTGCATTTGAACACTGATATTCATCTTGTTCTTTTTGTGTTTATGAGGAGCGGCATTCAAAGTTCTTTCTGTTCATTTTTTAATAAGCAAAGAAAAAAAAGAGTTAAAAAACATCCTGCAGAAGATGAAGAGTAACTCTATTTTCTCATTACATATAATACTGAGATAGTTAAAATACTGTGATCATCATTTTCTTGTTGGAAACACTCACTTAAGCCTTACATATTAATGCAAAATTTTCTTTTGGTCTGCAAGTACTCTTAATTTTACTTTATTTCTCATTTTTAGGGGAATTTGTCCTGACCTGACTTCATTATTTCTGCAGACTCTTAGTAACCTCTTGCTAATATTTCTGGCATATATAAATTTCTAATTGGTTACCTGTAAATTCTAAGGAATAATTTGAGTTAATTTCAAGTGATTTGTTTCCAGTATCCTCAGTACTTCTTTGTAAATATCAAAATGGGGGGGAAACTAATTTGCAAATTAGCAACAACAGACAACAAGGAAGAAATAAATCATAGCTGTGCTTGTCATGGATTTTATCTGTTGTCTTCATGGAAGGTAACTGTTCATTTTAATTTGCTTGCTTTTGTATGAGAATTTCCACCTTATTAAAACAGGGTTTTAGGAACAAATTGCAATGTCAGCACTCATGCTCTGCAGGGAGGAACGGAACGTACTTGTTGTCCTCTATTCGGATTCTGGTCCAGTAAAGAGGCTTCATGGGTCGCGATGGCTCCACTGCGGGTTTCCTGGGAGGTTTATCCATTGTGAAGGCCCCGAGCGAAGGAGGAGGTGGAGGGGGAGCCAGACCTGACAACGATGGAGAGGGCGGGGGTGGCGGTGGGGGGACATTTGATGTCGGGATTGACGGTATACCTGGCAAAGGTGGAGGGGGAGGGGGCAGATTGTCTTGTTTGGCTGGTAATGTGGACTGAGTTGGGGTAATTGATTCTCCTGGTGGTGGAAGCAGGGCTCCAAAGGAAGGCGGAGGAGGCAAATTAAATGATACGTTCAGCGATGAGGTGGCGGACACAGAATCATCTGGCTGACCGGCCAGGCTCAAGCCGATGGAAGCCAAGTCTAACTTTCTCGGGGTCAGCCTCTGCTGCTGAGAGCTGGCGCAAACTCCTTCTTCTCCATCCTCAGTGGTGTTGACAAAGGTCTCCTTGTCTGTTTGAATGCAGACGTTCCGGAAGGATTTGTGCAAACAGTCATCCGCGGTGGACACGGCAACATCTCTGACCTCTCTGCGACTGAGGGTCCCGACCTTAGAGAGTTTGGCCTGCAGCTCCGCTAGGTAGTACTCCAAACTAGCGACTCTGTCCTCATTTTCCACTCTCAGTCTTGAAAATTCTTGGCCGTAGTCATCCTGAAATCATGTATGAGACAATGTTCGAGGGTGGAAATCTTGGAAACAAAGGTTAATACTGCAATGTTTTGTAGTATGTGTATTCTTTGTCTTGCTCCTTGCAATGCTAGGAGGGGTGTGTGTGACCCAGGGGAACATACTTATTTTTGCTGGACTACAATGAAGTGTGAGGCACATTCACAGTAGGTGGCAGTGGCGCTCTCATTGTCAGTGCACTCAGAGTATTAGATATATGGTGTAGGTTTTTTTTTTAGCGCTGAGCATGCACACACACAGCAAAGAGCAGCAGATATGAAGAGCAGTGAACAAACCCTCAAGAGACGCCATAGAAAAATATTTTACTGGGATGATAGGAAAGGCGGTGAGAGATGGAGATAATGAGACAGACAAAAGTCACCCGAAAGCCAGGACGAGGAAATATTACAAAGTGTACTTCTCTGTGACTGCGGTGGGAGATGAGGAAAGACCGAGAGTTGCAGTATCATGCTTCAAACCCCGCTTCGAAAAGCTGTGCACGGCAGAATATGCTTATTGCAGGTATTAATCCTGACTTCCTCAGTTTGATAAAAAAAAGAAATCCGCACAAATTGTTTTATTCATTTTTGTTTGTAGGTTAAAGTGTTTAATATATTGTGCTCCTGTGTTAATGTGTCAATTTGAATTTATTATTATTAGTTATTGAGTTTATTCAATTTTATCTTTCAGTATCAAATGGCTCTGTATGTCAAAAGAATCTTTATAGCTTTTTTTTTTTTACATTTCAGGGAAATTGATGCACTTTAAATCTTTTCTGTTACAGACTAAAAATCAATGTTAAAAAAATTATTCTTTGTTGCAAGATATATTTCTTTTTTTTCCCCTTTAAGGATATGCAAATTATACTGTTTATGGTTGCGGCAGGGAATGGAGGGGGGTGCAAAATGTTTTTTAGTACTGGTTTAGCATAAGCATTAGAGTATGCTTACTGTCTCCCATCAAGCCCACTTAATAGACATCTCGAAGGGAGTTCTCCAGGAACCTCCTTCATGCAAAAATATCCAATTTTCAGATTTAGAATTTCAAATATATTGTTTTTTAGATATAAAATAAAGCTTGGTCAAATTCGGATCGTCTTGTGCAACTTGGTGCATGTTTGTATTTTCGATTTATGTTCTGATTCCAGGATAAAGAAGCGAAGCCAGTGGCTTATTTTCCATCTCCATCCTTTCAGCTTGCATCAGACACTGCCAAGCCACAAGCTGCAAACTCAGCACTTTGGATCTGATTTTTTTGAAGTGATGGAGATCAATATTTGGATGCATTTGTTGTTTAGAGTCAAAATAAAAGCCCGCTAGTGTGAGCACAGCCTTCACCCTGACCTGTAACTTTTCCAGCTCCTCTTTGCATTCTCTCTTCAGCTGCAAGAGAGCAGCCTGGTGCTCTGAAAGGAAAACAAGCAGATGAGAAACCAACTGATGAATGGACGCATCCCGGTATCTCTTTGTTCTCGCGTTTCACTTCAACCCTTTATTTCAGCGGCGACAGTGGCTTTGTTACTGTTTTGCCCTCTTACTATTGTGCTACAACAAATTCATTTCAAAAGGGCGAACCAAATCGATGTTTCAGCCCTGCAGGAGTCAGAGGCGTATTTGTAAGTACAACTTAAGTTTTTAAACAAACGTGTGTGTGTGTGTGTGTGTGTGTGTGTGTGTGTATGTGTGTGTTACCACCCAAGGGAAAATAAAGTAGTCTATCACCTTGTAACCTGATCACAGCAGTAACATGCAACAAATTCAAGCAAAAGTAGCAACTTTATACCTGAATGAAACACTAATAATTCTTGACTTATGAAATGGCAAACTTGACAGTTGACCAGTGCAATTCTGTTTTATAATGGTTAAATGAACTACGTAGTTGTGTGTTTAACAATCCCTCTGTCTGTGCACAATATTTTAGTTTGAATCACCCCTTCTTGAATGCATTTGTGTGATGTGAATTTTTGAAAGTTAAAAAATTCGGAATGGCTTAGACCGCAAGCCGTAGACAATGGATGGAAAGGGGGTACAATGAGGAAGTATAAATACAGTAAACAAATGCTTTTCTAATATTCTGATCTCATTGAATTGCTTACTTCTCGGTTCGATATATACAGCACTATGAGGTCAACTTCACTTTAGTTTGGTTACAGTGACATACTTTGTCCACTAGGTAGCAACAGACAAACATGACTGCAAATTCGGGCCTCCATCAGCTCTCATTGAAATGCGATGCATGTCCATTCTACACTCTCCTTCCTGGTCTGTTTGCTCTCCAGCCCATAAGGGAAATATCTATCTAATAGCATCTAATGCTCCAAGTTTTTCTTTAACTTTAAATGCTGTTCAACGCAGTGTGGCGTTTGAACTGTGGTAATAACTTTATTTCTAGAACAAAAAAAAAACTTCTTGTTGTGGCTGGAGGCAATAATCATCAGGGCAACAATGAGTTCTGTTCGTTTTGAAGAAATACAAGCAGAGTGCTGCAGATTGCAGAGGCATTCAGGTTAGTAGCTGTCAACTGTAGAAGCCCGAATTGAAAACACGAGAGAAAATGATTGTCATTGTTTTATGTTGTGTTGTTACAACGTTGTGTTGTGTTTGACTTTGCAAGAGATTTATAATATATTCAAATGAGATGTCACAGAACAAACACACCAGCCGGTTGTACTGCTTTGTTGAGAATGATGTCTTTGGAAATATTCTAAGCGTGTTATTTTTAAGCTTCCTGTGAGTTTTTATATTTTCATGGTTGAGCGGAGGGAACAGCAAGGTGATTAAGTAGCTTTGCAGTATAATACAAAGTCCACAGGTAAATCCTTATTATATATTCAGTTTTAAATCAATTGTTTCAAACGCTGCGATTTGTGGTGCAGTACAGCTGTGAATTTTTCTCTTGAAAAAAAATCCAATTTGCATAAATTAAACTCAAAAGATATTGACAATCTCTTTTAATAAGCAAGTGCAGTATAAAAAAATCAAGCCTGTATAGTATTTAATAAAAAGAAATATATAATCAGCTTAATAGTTTACAACTGGCACCCAGAACAAGAACAATAATAATAATTAATCTTCCTCTTTTGCTCCCTTCAAATGAATTTTTTCCTCCATCTAACCCTATTCTCTGTATCCTCTTCTCTCACACTAACTAAATTCATGACTTCTTTAACTCCATCCCAAAATGATCTTTTGGGTTATCATATAATAATCACAACAACAACAACAACAATAATAATAATGTGTACTGGCTTATGATGCTTATGTCCCTTTGGACATGCACAAAGTCAAGACTTTTTAAAAAGAAAAAAAAAATCATTGACTCAGCTAGATGATGATCTATACATGAAATACATTTTGCTCGGGAAATTATACTTTTTCTGGTAGAGGGAGAGTCAGGCTTCTCTGGAAAATCATTCAGGGCGGGTGTCATTTATGATGCCATAACTTTGGATGAGAGCCAGTTATTGCATTTATGTTTCAGTTTTCAGCAGTAACTCATATTAAATTTAAAAACTGAAATGCGTTTTTTTTTTTAGATGGCGTAATGGGCAGTTTTAATGTAAGCTATTTTCTTAATTCCACTGTATCAGCAGTTTTGACTTTTTTGTGATTCCAATCTCATTAAACACAAAATACTACAGTTCATACTGTAGTATGTCTGGGAAAAATACTAACTTGTGGTGATCTGTCCTTACCTGCCTCTGTATATTTCAGCCCAACCTTCTCCTCTTTGAGTGGTGGCCAGACAGCTTGCAGACGTCCAGGGGTCCGTTCCTCTGTCTCTCCTGGAGTGGACACTTGTGACTGGAGAGAATATGATACGGATGATAGAGATCATTTTTTTGCACAAAAAAAAAAAAATTGTGTGTAATGAGGAAGATAATAAAGTTGTTTTTATAAGATGTTGCAATTATAATTCCATCATGTCTTGTGTGATTCAGTAATTTTGCTGTCCAGTGAAAGCCGGTGGCAGTGAAATATGTATTTATTTATTGTTAAATCTAGGGCGAAGCTCGTTTGTTAACATCGTGCATTCTTTGTCATCAGGAGCCTCTTCTTTCAACGGTGATTTGTTGGATGTTCTCTCAAAAAAAGCTTTCAGCACATCATTATCAGTCTTCATCCTCTTCCTCATGGCCTCTGGCTCTGCTGGGTCCTTCCTCAAAGGCTTTGGGGTAAAAAAGGCCTTGAAGGCATCAAAGGCTGCTTCTGCGCTGGATACAGAAGATTTTGGATCATTTAGCTCCTCATCATCCTTCTCTTGACCCTCCTCATTCTCATTCTCTCCGGCGTCTCCCCGAATGTCTTCCTTGCTCCCCAGCAACTTCTCACTGCAATATGAGAGAAGAAACTGAATACAAGTCCACATGTTCAGTACAGAAATAACAGCAAGGGTATTATTTGTGAAAGAGATACTGGCAAATATTTCCCCTCACAGTTAAAAGATGGAAATAAAGATACGTTTGTGGTTTTTGTAAGAGACAGAGAGCAGTATGGGTTAGGTTGGTTGCCGGCAAATGGCAAACGAGCGCGTATTCTTAGTAAAAGCTCAAAGTAAACTTGTTTGAAATGTGCAGGGGCTCCAGCTCGCATCCTGGCGGGCCCCCTTGCGAAGACTTGTCCGCCCTCCCTCAGAAGGCAATTCTGGCAATTTGTTGACCATAATTCATACTACGCGAAACAACAGATATGTCATTTTTGTGCCCGACGTTGTTTTTCTTTCTCTGTTTCCTTCACAGAACAAGGAGCTTTTGTACCAGAAACTGAAGGGAGGACCAAAAAGAAGAAAAAGGGTATGCTGTTCCTGCACCCCCCCCTCCCTCCCCCTCTTTGTAGGATTATATTTTGTCAAACCGCATCCATTATAAGGAGTTTTTCCTCCTCAAGGAACACATGTGCCCCCTCCCCCCATTGCTAAGGTTATTCTTATCGCATTAAGTGTTGCACACGCGAATGATGATGATTCAGTGTGTAGGTTTTGCGGGTTTTATTGTCGGCTGTAACACAGACATTGGCCACATTACTGGCGTGCAACCTCTTTGCCGCCGACACAGCACTGAACTAATGCTGTGACGGCGTCTCGGCAAACTAATCACAGTTGGTTTCACGCCATCCTGTGGTGGAATGTGGTACTACATACGAACAGTGAATGAGAAGAAACTACTAAAACTACTTCAATATAACACAACAAACAATTTTGTAGTCTTAATATTAATGAAAACTCTGAACTGAACTAACAACTTTACATTTACATTTACTCTTCAACTCTATCAAATGTTTTATTCAGATGCTACAGTGGGCTGTCCTAACTGATGGTAAGTAAACCTTAATTTTGATTTTCTCATTCTGAAAGGATACTTTCTCTGTTTGACAGGTGACTGTTCATCTTGGTCTTGATCACTGCTCACAGGTTCAGCCTGACGATCTGGGTCAGCAGGTTGCAGGTTTTCACTCTCCCATGTTTCCGCATCCTCATCGTGTTGATCCTGCTCTTTCTTTAGATCATCCTCACGCTCCAGATACTGTGGTACTGCTGGAACCTCTTCAGGTCCATGTTCAGGTCCCCTTGTCTGCTGATGCTGTCCACTCCATCCCTGGTCGTGTGCTGGCAACACTGCAACTCCTCTCCAGTCATCCTCCTCCTCTGAACTGTGATCTTGTTCAAACTGCTCACGTCTTTTGTGGGTTTCTTGTCTTTTCTTTCTTGGTTCTACATGTGAGTTTTCTTCATTGACTGGCAAGAAATTACACAGCAGCAAGAGATTCCTGTGGACCACCCGGATTCGTCCTTTTCCATTTTCTGGCTTTATTTCATACACTCATCTTGTATGCGTGAGATCGGATGGCGGTCGGGGACTGATTTCATATTTAGCTCCCTGTAGTCACAGCACAAGCGGAGACTCCCGTCCTTCTTACGCACACACACAATAGGGCTGGAGTAAGGAGATTTAGATTTTTTGACCCACCCTCTGTTTAACAAATCTTCGAGGTACTCTTTAATCTCTTTATGCAGGGGTTTCGGGACCGACATATAGGTTCGTCTTACTGGTGTAGGATCACTGAGGTGAATCTTAAGTTCCATAGAAGGTATGGTGCCGACATCATAGCCATCACGAGCGAAGACTCTGCACCCTTCTCTTAAGAGCTTCTTCACTTCTTGCTGTTGTGCTGGTGTGAGATGGTCAAGGGGAACAGGAGGATCCCAGATATCTTCATTGCAGTGATTTGTCCTGTCAATTGGTAGTAGTGTTGGATTATTTTGTAATGTTGGTGATTGTTCAGTAGTTGGTGTGATGATCTCTGCCTGCTTTGTGTCTACCACTTTTGCGTTTGCAGGGTAATTGGTTCTGACCCTCTGAGTTTGTCCAAGCACAGTTCTTGGAGGCATTAATAACTCATGAGCTGTGTTATTCGTAACAGGGATGGTGATGCGGGACCACATACCTGGCTGTAACTGTGTGATACCTTCTTGCACCTCCAAGCCCTCCAACAGCAGTGATGATGGGTTAGGCTCAAACAGGACATCCTGACGTTCTGGAAGTGGACCTGCCCTCACGGAGCACTTGACAACTCTAGTTTGGCCAGCGGGGATGCTCATGAGTCTTCTTCCTGTCTTTACTGTACCCTCATCAAGTCCATCCTCTCCACCCTTCATCACATTGAGAAAGACTTCAGCTTTCTTATAGTCTATGGAGAATGCTGTACTGATGGCTTCTGTAGCAACACGTGGTGGTTCTACTCCCCCCTCAAATAGATGTTCAATCACGTTGAAGCCAATGATTGGCTCCTCTGCCACCTCATCTTCCTGGGAGACAAGAACTGGGACTAGTAACTCTATTGGTGCAGGTTTTGCAGTGGGTAGCCTGAATTTAACTTCAACCCATCCTGAAAAGGGGATGGAAGTCTGGTTTACTGCTCTTCCATCAAGGACGCCAGATCCCATTATTTCAGTTAAACTCCTTACACTGGCGTGTGGAATGTTCTGTCGTCTCCATTTTTCATTCATGAGGCAAACCTGTGATCTGGTGTCCCATAGTGCTCTGGTCTTTACGCCTTCCAGAAGACAGGAAATAATGTGCTTCTTCCCAATGAGGTTAAGGAGCTGCTTCCTCCGTTTTGGGGAGAGGAGGCTGATGCTGACTGGCTCATTTCTCTGGTCTTGACTATTAACTGACATTTTTGTTTCCAGGTCCTTTATACTATCTGTGATGAGTCTGTATGTGTCTTGTCACTGCTCACTCTGGAAAGGTGTGTATGGGGGGGGTTACGGTGCTAGGCGACATATCAATCTGCTCTGATCTGTCTGTGGGTTGGCGTCGGGCTCTGCACCCTTTGGACAGGTGACCACTTTGGCCACATTTGATGCAATGATCACACTGCTCTCCGCTGTTTCTGTCCTGACAGTCTCTGCAGCCTCGCCTCCTTGCTATCTGACGTGGCCTGGTGGGTCTCTGTGACTCCTGAATGGCACTTTTAATTACAGTAATTTCTTCCTTTGACTGATGATCTCAAGAAGTTCAGTTTCTTTCTGGGTGACTGTTGGTTGTGTTTTAACTGCTTTATTCTTTGTTGAGGTAGAACATGATTGTTCCTGTCCACCTACTGCACCAATTATTGTTTCCTGGACTGGCTGTGGCTCTACCCTGACCTCTCTCACCCATGGCTCTCTGCTGTTTTTCTTAAAATTCTGCTGCCTCTCCCACTCAACGCTTGCTGCTTCATTGGTCTTACCATATATTCCGGACTATAAGTCGCGTTTTTTTTCATAGTTTGGTGGGGGGTGCGGCTTATACTCTGGAGCGACTTATGTGTGAAATTATTAACACATTATTACCGGTACCGGTATATCATTTCACATATTATTTTCACACTGAACCGCAAGAGTGCGCTATAGGCCTGTGATAATAATTTCAACATTGGTGAAGAACTTAACAAAAATGGCACAGAAAAGGAAATTTGTTTCTGCTGATTACAAGCTGCAAGTAGTAAAATATGCAGCCGAAAACAGTAATCGAGCTGCAGAGAGAAAGTTTGGAGTTAGCGAGAAGCTTGTAAGAGACTGGTGAAAAGCGGAGGTAACTCTAACTGAGATGAAGAAAACAAAAAAAAACAATCGCGGGCTAAAAGCTAGGTGGCCACAGATAGAGGAACGCCTTCACACATAGGTGCTTGAACAATGGGCTGCTGGCAGAGGCTTGTCAACAGTGCAGTTGCGTCTCCAAGCCCAAGTATTTGCCAGGGAGATGAATATCAATGACTTTGCAGGAGGACCTTCGTGGTGTTATCGCTTCATGCAACGCAATCGCCTCTCTATAAGACCAAGGACAGCGATGTCCCAAAAACTGCCAGATTTCCAAGTCAAGGCTGACAGTTTCCGTGAATTCATTGAGAGGCATGTAAGTGAGCACAACGTAACACCCGATCATATTATTAACATGGACGAGGCCCCCCTCACGTTTGACATTCCAATGGGCCGAAGTGTTGCAAAGAAAGGACAAAAGAGTGTAAATATAGTAACAGATGGTCATGAGAAATCGCACTTCACAGTGGTACTGGCGTGTTGTGGAGATGGATCAAAACTGCCACCAATGGTCATTTTCAAACGGAAAACTATGCCAAAAATCCAATCAACCTTACTTGCAGTCGCAGTGAATGAAAAAGGGTGGATGGATCAAGAAATGATGAACGTATGGCTTATGAAGTGCTACACTAAGCGTCCGGATGGCTTCTTTAGAGCACGCAAAGCTCTGCTTGTGATGAATAGCATGCAAGCGCACATCACGCCACAGATCAAAGATAAATTAAAAAAAATCAACACCATACCTGTCATCATCCCTTGGAGGCTTAACCAAAGTACTCCAGCTGCTTGATATCTCCGTGAATAGGAGCTTTAAGGCAGTCTTGCGTAACCTGTGGGAGCAGTGGATGACGGACAGAGAGCACAGCTTCACGGCAACTGGGAGAATGGGCCGTGCAACTTTCGTGGAAGTTATTGAATGGATCGAAAAAGCATGGGCTTTGGTCACAACCGAAACCATTCTGGCAGGATTCAGAAAGGCTGGAATAGTTGGAACTGGAAGTGACGATGAGTCTGACGTAGAAGTGACGTAGAAGAGGAAGTGCCGCATCTTCTACCTCCGGAGTTAGCGGAGTTGATGAGAAGTGACACCGAGGATGAAGATTTCATGGGATTTTAGTTACCGGGTATTTGGAGTGACACAGATGGTTTTGGTAAACTTCTTAGCATGTTATTTATACTATAGTTATCGGAATGACTGTTAGTATGTTATGTTAACATACCACGCAGTTTCTCAGTTGTGTCATGTAACGTAAGCATATCGTTCAGCCTGTTGTTGCCTCTATTCTATTTTTATTTTAAATTGTTCGTCATTAAAATTTTAAATGACATGTCTGTTCTTGTTGTTGTATTTTATTAAATAAATCCCCCCCCCCCCCAAATGTAACTTATACTCCAGTGCGACTTATGTACGTTTTTTTCGTTCTTTATTATGCATTTTTGGCTGGTGCAACGTATAATCCGGAGCGACGTATAGTCCGAAAAATACGGTAGCTATCAAGACATCATCAGTGATGGATGGATCATCTAGACAAGTTTTATCTGATACTTCACACTGTCACTGATTAAACCTGTGCTAACAGCTCGCAAGAACTTTTTCTGTACGAGTTCAGCACTATACTCATCTGTACCTGGTTCTTTTGATGAAGCTAGAAGTCTCTCCTTCAGCTCTACCGCCCTGAACAGAAAATTTTGTGGGGACTCATTACTCCTGAGTGATGTTTATGAGACGATGATACAGATCAGTCAAACTGTCCTCTTTGTAATGTCCTTTCAGAATGGTGCGAAGGTGTTGGAGTGTGAGGTCTGTTTTGATTTCTAACATGTCACGAAGGCCTAAACCAGGACTGATGGCTGGGACAACAGCTTCAATAATCTCAGCTTCGCTATTATTTCTTTTTAGTCTGATTTCAATTTGATGAATCAGATTTGAATATGAAAGTTTGTCTTTTTGGCCTTGTTCCTCAATTTGGCCATTAATCCTAAACTCTCTGCGGATGGTCAGTTCAGGTGGCTGCACTACTGGTAAAGCAGTGAGGTTCAAACTTGGACGATGGCCTGGTTCTTTGGAAGCTATTGTCTGAGTCAGCTGTGCCATTTCTTCCTCCAACTTCCGAGTTGCCGTTTGGAAACTTAGCTGTAAAGCTGCATAATGCTCCTGCAGACTAGTCAAAGCAATGGCGTCTTGACTCACACCGTCCTCATTATCTGAATGGCCATCATTTTCTTTCAGTTCTCTTGCCCTTTTAATTAATCTTTCCAGAAAGACACATGAAACATCCTCATTTTACTTTTCAATAACTGTTTCTGTTGTTTCATTTATAGCTCTGATCAGCGAGTGCTTCTTTGTCAGTTGTTCTGTGGGGATCTTAGCTAGAAAACCAACCTCCTGTAGTTGATCAAACCTTAGCTGCAGTAGGACCTCACTCAGCTTATCTTGCTGTCTCTCCAACTCCATCTTGCCTGTACTGTGATCCCTCGTCGTTAACAGCACCGCTGATCCCCATACGGGTCACCAAATTTGTTGCACACGTGAATGATGATGATTCAGTGTGTAGGTTTTGCGGGTTTTATTGTCGGCTGTAACACAGACATTAGCCACATTACTGGCGTCCTACCTCTTTGCTGCCGACACAGCACTGAACTAATGCTGTGACCGCGTCTCGGCAAACTAAACACAGTTTTCCTTATTTACAAAACCAGCATAGCAATTGCTCCAATTTCCCCTCTGTACACCTACATTTACACACATTCCAAACCGACACTCGGCTCCAATACACAGTAGCCCCGCCAAGAGGCTACAGTTAGCTAGCGGCTAGCGATCGCATGCTATTAGCACTACTGTCGACCTAAACCCTACAAGTTAAACGGCCATTCACTCACTTCACCGGGACTCTTTCGCTCGTTTCTACCTATTTACGTGTCGTTATAAATCTTTACCTGTAACACAGACATTAGCCACATTACAGGCGTCCAACGTCTTTGCCGCCGACACAGCACTGAGCTAATGCTGTGACCGCGTCTCGGCAAACTAATCACAGTTGGTTTCACGCCACCCTGTGGTGGAATGTGGTACTACATACTTACGAACAGTGAGTGAGAGGAAAGGAGCAAGTTGCTAACTCAGGGAATAAAATAAATTAAATATAAAAAAAGGGAGGGGGATGTCTGGTCTTTGCGCTCTCACATTCGTCGCTTTGCTTGGGTAAAAGAAAGTGTGTTTATTTTGACAATCTAGTCAATTCTTTCTCGTTCATTCTGGGAAGGGTCACGTCATCCTGCAAAAGCGGTGTTTTTTGTTTTTAAATTGTAAAGTCAAATAAACGATTTATCTGCACTGATAAAGACTCGAGTTTGTTCCTCCCTTCAGAGATCATGGTGTGGATCAGGGTTCGGGGGTTGTGTGTGTGGGGGGGGGGGGGGGGGGCGTGTCCGTGGAAGCTAGACAAGTTGACAACCTTCACCGTTTCATTCATAAAGTCACGACAGAAGACGCTGGACCTTTCAGGAGAAACTTGGAGCTCTTTTTTTCGCATCTCTTTTTCATCCTCAAAAACGCAATCACTTTGGGTAATGCGTAATGCGCGCGTAATTCACATCTTATTACAACTGATTAAGCAACGTGGTGTTTATTTTTTGTTTTTGTTTTTTTTTTTCCCCACCTTACAACTGCAGAAATGAGGACACGGTCTCTTCTGACGGCTGTAGCGCTGCTGCTCAGCACGCTGAGGAATCCGGACGCCGCGACGTTTCAAGGCGCTTTCCCGCATCCAAACAAATCCAATCCCAACGAATCCGAGAGATGCCAGCAGCCTCCCATCGGCGGATTCCTCTCTCGGGGAACGGGGTCTCTCACCACGACCGACGAGGTGCTGGAGTCCAGCCAGGAGGCGCTGCACGTTACCGAGCGCCGGTACCTGCGCTTGGACTGGTGCAAGACGCAGCCGCTGAAGCAAACCATCCGGGAGGAAGGCTGCCTGAGCCGCACCATCATCAACCGCTTCTGCTACGGACAGTGCAACTCCTTCTACATCCCGCGGCACGTCTACCAGGACGGTAACGCTTTCCAGTCCTGCTCCGCCTGCAAACCCAAGACCTACAGCACCGTCACCTACACCCTCTTCTGCCCGGGGAAAAACCCCAGCACCCGGAAAAAACGGGTCCAGCGCGTCAAGCAGTGCCGCTGCACGACTATTGACACGGACTGACAGCACAGGCCGGGAGATCAGCATCCGCTACCCCGGCGAGGACGCAGCTGGCTCGGCATCTGGAACTCTCAAGCCACCGGTCCAAATAATCCATTCGACGAAAGACATAAAAAAGGCCTCTTAGAATCATTTGAGACATGTTTCTGAGTAGTTCATTACCATTCCCTTTCTTTGATATGATTGCAACTGACCAAAGAACTCATTTATGTATTACTATGGGTATTTTTTTTTTACAAAATTTTGGATTATTGCATTGGGTGAAGAGAAGTCACCTTGCCTGGATGAAGGAGGATTTTGAAATGTATGTGTCGCAGGATGGAGCAAAGGAGAGGAATACTCAACAGAAAATGGATGAAGGCTCATCTTTCAAGGAGAGGGCGGGATGTTGGGATGGTTGTATTGTTTCCACTGTGTGGGATTTGGGTTCAGGGCCAAGTGTTTTGTTTTTGAAGACAACCTGCACTACTAAAAGCCACTTAATTTTCACGAGTGTGCCTAAGTGTGTGTGTGTGTCGTGTAAAGCTACTTGTGAATAAAACAGTTTTCAAGATTTAGATGTCACAATTCTCCCATCACTGATTTTATTGGAAAAAAAAATGTGGACTACACCAGCCATATGCCGTCAGTGCAAAATTAAATCTATACAGAGACCAATCTATCACTGATTTGCACTTTATTGCACAAAATGCTCTTTGTAATCAAAATTCAAATACACATACATATGTGTGCGTGTTATTATTCTGTCAATGTCAGAACAGACAAATGCTAAACATAGTACAAGTTTGGTTTATTTCTCCGCATCCCATCTGGATGAGGTGTTTTTGGAATCCTCTTCATGCTACAGTTTTCCTGAGTGTCTCAAGTCGAAGACATGTTGGCTTCTTTCTGTCGCAGGCGTTCTTTCTGTCGGGGGACAGAATATGATCAGTGCCAGGGAAAAAATGCACCAGTAGCAAATATACACTGGTAAGAGGCCAGATTCAAGTAACAAAATGTATTTTTGCATGGCAGAAATATTTATACTCAAATGATCAGCTGACCTACTTCTAATAAGCAATCAGTCTTTGAAACTCTCAGTTACAAGTGAAAGTCCTCAGCTGGAAAAGTCATGAAAATAAAAATATGGAATCCATTTTTGATTAATGTATTTGCATATTATGACAATGAATTATATAAAAATCTCATTTATAGAGTTCTTGGGTGAAACGTCTATTGTATTTTCTTGTAAATATACTTTTTATTTCAATAAAAACAAAATACAGCTCATGGAAATTATGCAAAAATTCATTACATCAGTGTTTTTAACCGACTTTGACTTGTGTTCGTGAAAATGGTTACCATGAGTGCGTATTGACTGTTGATCTTGCCCCCCCGGTTTAAAGCAGTAGTATTTATCAGAATATTGCATGTTCGATGAGCCTGCTGTCTTAAAGATCATTGAGATGGGGAGATTCATTACCCAGGAGAGTGTGTTGGAGGAGGGTTTTTTCATATTTAGGCTGCGGTTGAGACATTTTGTGATTATATAATTACCAAAGCTTAAGTCCAATGTTGTTTTAGAATCACTGTGCTTTGTAATTATAACTGTACTTTCAACCAATTTTGCGGGATGATTGACTTTTTGTGGCAAATCATCCAATTGATCGTCGCATTTTTCGAACGTGTAAAATATAGCACATATCCGTGCATCGATGAAATCTGTCTTACCAGGCTGTTAGGGTTAATTTTTCTCGTTTCCACCTTCTTCTCTCCCGTAATCCTCTTCACCGACTGCTGTGCCTCATTTAGCCTGCGACAAAAAAGTGCCAGAAACAGTCACTCCAAATTAATCTTAAACTCCCAGCTTAAGTTTCAGAATTATTTTTCTTTCCCCATTCATCCATCCAAGATGAAACGAATGAATGAAGCCAGTATCAATACAATCCTGGTTTTGATCGAACCCAAAAACCAAACCCCCCTTCCCTCCGAGGCATCACATTTATTGTGGTTCATTTATCTTTGACAGTAAAACACTTTCATACATCATTTATTCAATTCTCAAAAGAATTCGTTCCGTAGAGGAAAGAGCTATGGCACATTGTTACCTTACATCATTTCCATATTTTCCAAAGGGAGAGCTCTTTTTTTCCCCCTTATTTATTTATTTATTTATTTATTTTTTTATTATTCTGAATAAATAAGAGTTCAAAGGCAAATTTAGAAATCACAATATGGTTGTTACCTGTCTTTGGAGATGCTCTTGTTCTCCCGTTTCCACCTGACCTTGAAGTCAGCGCAAAACTCATACCACAGCATGAAGAAGTGTCCCGAGCTCACCTCCTTCTCTCCCGTCTTCGGCCTCAGCCCAAAATATGCAACCAGGTCCTGAAAGCTGAGCAAAAGGGGGAAAGAGGTCAGGGGCCAGAAATATAACGGAGTAAGAGGGAAAGAAAGTGAGGCTGGATAAAAAGTTAATCGAGATGATGCCCACCGACCTCTTTTGTGCGCTCGTCATCTGATAGGAAGCCTCGCCATGCTCTTTTCGTGCTGGAAAACAGTTTTAAGAGACGATTCACAGATTTTGAAATGGCCTCCGACAGTCATTTCACACAAACAGTCACAAGACTCGAAAAGAAGCACTTATTTGACGATGACCTCGTCGACCGCAGCCAAACAACCATTTGGTGTCTTCACGGCTGCTATTTATTCAGAACAGGCAGTTATTCAACAATAGAGGCATTCTCTGCACCACTTTTAGATTGCAATGCCATCATTTCAAAATAACACTAATGGTCCCTTTCTCCCTGTAATGTTGCCGGATTTTGTTTCGGGGCTGCCAGGAAAATGTCCACATCAACTAATCACGTTCAGATTTCTCCTGCAAGATCGCTTCATGTTATTCCAGTGCAGCTTTGCACCCTAAATCTCACCGGACCAAACCACATCAACCCCATAAAGTAACCTTTATTGGTCTGTCAACATCTTTAAACAGTTGAAATGCATTATTTTGAGCAGAGCAACAATGTTTGAGCTTGTTCGGCCATCAGTTTCTAAAAGCCCGGCCGTTTCATTTGATGTCTTGTGAAAAATGTCAGAGGAACAACAATAGACGTTGGCTATTAATCACTCTCAGTGTTATTACAGTTGTAATGTGAAAGATCCCTGTCAAAAGTCCCTTTTAATGACTTTCTTCTGCTTTCATACTGCAGCCTTTCTGTGAGGAAACAACAACAGAAAAAAAAAAGAATGAATAAAGTCTGTTTTCATACGTCTGCATCAGCGCAAAGAGACGCTGCGTGGTTTAAATTAATATTCCGCGCAATGAAAAAGTCTCAGAGGGCGAGTTGATCCAGTCATAGAACCCCGGTGTCTCAGCCATTGTCTGATCCCTATCTGAGTGTCTCGCCGTTCCTCAGTACCTGCCCTATCTGCTTCAAATACGCACACGCACGCACACACACACACACACACACACACACACACACACACACACACACACACACACACACACACACACACAGACACGCATACACACACATGCAGACACCGTATTCTAGTTAAGGGGGCACTGTATTTTCGATGGGAGCCTGTGGTTTGAAGTGGAGGTAGGAATTGATTTGTTGTTTTGAGCGTATAAAGTCTTAAATCCCCAGTCAAGATAAGAAAATTGTGAAATTCTGGGTAGTAGGTCCTCGGGGAACATCTGTATTCTTGTGAGAAGAATATATGCACCGGGAAAATGCAAAGTAATAACACAATATTTGTAAACCACCAGAGTAATGAAAGTCATGAATGGTTGCTTTTATATCTTTTATTTTTTTTGGGGAGAGCATCTAAAATTCAGTCTTCAAGACTTGGCACATATAAATGTCAAAGTTTTTGGTGCTTCTTGTTGAGTCAGGTTTGAATAAATGTAATTTATGAATGATTACCTTTCACATTATGAGACTGGGGTGCTTACCTGTGTAACTGAAGTGAGTCAACAGGGCATTGAAAATGAATATTAAATATTTATAGTGAAGCCAGGGTTTATAAGTGACTTAAATATCAGACACAATATCACTGCTCTGTTAGTATTGTGTTCGAGAATCTGTGTTCTTTTTCCTTTGTATTAATTTATGACATACTAAAGACAATACTATGTATACTAGCACAATATTATGTACCTAATTACAAGCAAACGATTTTATAACTATAACCTTTTTAAAAGGCTGTTATATATGTATCATCTAGAAGTAATTCTTGGTGCTATAGTTCTCAATACAAATTTATAATTTCCAGTGTTTTTGATAAGAACTATTACTTCACATTTTTTATGTTTTTTTTTATACCATATTTTTCTATTATATAAGGTGGTTTTTAAGCCTTATGTATATTAAAGTCATGATGTTCTTGCCTATGAAAATCACCAAGGTGGATGTATTCATTTATCTGTCTATTTATTTATTCAAATTTTCTCTCCTGTGTCCAAAATGGGCATTTTTTTTTATGAAATGGGAGTTTAAAAAAATGGAACAATCTGTTTTGTTGCAGGTTGACATGTTCAAGGAGAGCCTATCCAATAAAGTGAGAGATAACCTGCCATATAATCACTCACAAACTCACCACTGAGAATGAAGGCTTCCATCCTGTCTTTGAAGGGTTGCAGGTGTTCCTCAGGTGAGTTGGAGCAAACCTTCTGCACGTTCTTTTCACAACCTGAAAGAAAATATATTTTTCAGAAATAGCAACTCATTGGAGATGCAGATGTGGGTGCTTTACAGAAAAATTGCCGTATTCGTCAATATTAAGATGTAATTTTTTTTTCCTTTCTTAGACAATCGTGTATATGGACAGGAAAAGTACAGGAAGAACCGGCTGCTGACAAACGTGATTTTCTTCAGTTTCAGGTTCAATGTGTACAATGACAATCGTTAAGAGTAGAGGTTGGTTTTCACATTAATTGCTAAAAGAGAAAATTTAGTCTTTGTGGAAAGTATTCTTGTGTGAGACAAATAGGTGTGATGACGATAACACTTTATTATGGAACAAATCCAAGTGCAATAATCAGTGGATGAAAATGTCTTATGGTGAGCTGAAGGCTCCAAGAATGGGTTTTAACTAGCAACCCAGCATTTGAAATCAAATAAACCCTGGAAATTTTTTAAAGATGGATATGGAGGTGGTGGAACGGAGGGGATTTTAATGTAGCAATTATTATTTCAGTTTCACCAACCCGCATACACACACACATACACAACACATTTTAATACATATGTGCTGGAGAGGTTTGTGAAATAAAACTAAAACAAGAATGCAATTCAAGCTAAGAACGCAACAGGCCTTTACCCTCCATTGGACAATAAAAATAACATATACACGTAGGCACAAGAAGATTTCGAAATGAATTCCCCGTGACCTGGATGACTGACAACTTCCACGCACAACATATACGCATGCCCATATAAATGTACATTTACTGTACATATACAACCACTGAGTTCTCCATCATGCCTTGCTTTAGTGTTTATGTTTTGATGAAAACTCATATAATTGATTTTTTTTTTCCCAAGCCTTTCTCTATTTTGGATTTTTCAGTGATATTTTCAATGCGTTTCAATGTACAGTATTTGAGCCACGACGAATTTCAACCACATCTCTCCAGTACTCAAGATTCAATTTGACAAGTAACTTTAACTTAAATAATGCAACTAATAAAAGGTAGAAGGAAACCGACGGAGAAACAGAGGTTAAAGTACCTCCACCCGTGGACGGAGAGGTTATCCCCCCCCCCCCTCTCTGATATCACTTGCTGAGATTCACCTTGAGATGGCGACTGCAAGCTCCGCTCCCTCTCCCGCTGTCCCTCCGCCAGTTGGCGACTCAGGGATTGCTCTGCATCCAATCAGTGGATCAGAGGAGCCAGTCTGCTCAGCCAGTCATAATAGAGGCTGCGCCCCCACCCCGACGCTCGATCAACATCTCCCAGATAAGATTACAAAAGAATACTGTTTTCATTCGGGATTTGTGTAAACTGTAGAGGCGGGTATCTCTTTCTGCATTGTGTGGCCAGCCTTTCTTTCTTCTGTCTGTTTTTAGTGCCTAACATGTTTGCTATTGCAACCCAAAGAGGGTTATAGACCTTCACGTAAACATGTCTCTCAGATGCGAGAGCAAATGACGTGTTTGGTGATCACCTCATAAATGGCTCTCTAACACTGACAAGTTTGGACAGGAAATGGCGTAAATCCTACAGATCCCATAAAGAACGTGGGGTTGTTTAATGTGTCAAAGCCTGAGAAAATGTAAGATGAAATCATGGGTCTTAAAATGTCAGTCTTGAATCAGTTTTTCACATGTAGAGACTCCAGAACAGCTCAAGGGGAAAAAGGCTTTCCTTGTCTTTCCCCATTACAGTTGCTTTCGGGTTGTGAAATGTTCTTCCTGGGGTCGTGACTGATTGTCATGTGCTTGTAATTGTAAAGCCTTTTCAGAATCATTTGCGGTTTCAACCATGAGTCGGTGAAAAATAAAAAGGACTGACATGAGTATAACGGTTTTTACACCTCTATTTGCTCCGGAACTGTATTGGCAGGTTGGAAAGGCGCCATCGACCAGAATGTAGGGCCGAGATTTGGTCCGGAGGTGGTCCGACACTGAACCGTGTAATGGTTTGTTTGCAGTGTGAAAGCACTTGTTTTGAATGGCTTGGTTTTTAGACCAAACAGGGAGGCTATATTCAGTCATTTCACAACAGAAGAAGTAAAGCTGATGAAAGAAGAAGAATCACATTGCCAAGCAGGCAATACCTAGTGTCACCCTTGAAAAGCTCATGTAATGCAAGACTTTATTATGGCTAACTGAGATCTGTGCCCAAATCTGGCACTGCTGTTATTCGAGTATTCTGTTATAATAATACAATTATAATCAATTATAAGGGCCAAGCAGCTCCCATAAGCCATGATCATAATCTATAGCACAAAACCTCTTTACTGTGGTTACAACACCAACCGCATAAAATGCATGCACATCGCAATGCCTGCTTTGAAAATTAGGTTGAGACGTTCAGGTGTCAAAAACAGAACAAGACGGCTCAGACTTAATCGTCTTTGCGAGATGCTCACCAGACAGTGTTGAATAAGGGGTTATATGATCAACTGTAGTTTCTTCAAATTGCTGTTGGATCAACATAAGAAACACATCCTCTTCCCGATAGGCACAGAAACTCTGCCCCTGATAGCATGACTACGCTACACATTTTTGTACAGACCATTTTTCTTGTAGAAATTCTGGTCGTAATGCAAAACATACCGGTGTACTTTACGCTCACCGCCTTGATCACTTGCTGTGGAGCTTAAATACAAAGGTTATTTCTTATCACTTCGACAAATATGACACTATGTGCCGCTTTTTTTAAAACCTAAGACAGCTCAGCATCGTGTTTGGAAAGCATTCAACGACATTCGATATCCAGAACTTGTACCAGGAAAAATACATCACCGCTTAATATCGATGATGCAGAAATGATATGGAATCTATTTGGACTGTAAGATGGATTCTAACTCCCTGCCACAAACTAATGGGAAACAATCTTCTTTGATCGAATTGGTTCTTTACACACATTGCGGTGTGTTTGGATCTCCTTCAACATGGCTGACTTAAAATCTGTCGGGAAACATTTCATTCCAACCAAAGCGAAAACATAGGGAGAGTGAAGGATGACAAAAGTAGGTATGAGGGTGGTTCAAACAGGCGGCACATAAGGAACCTGCGCCTGCAAATCCAGATAGCGCGGTGGTTTGGGTAGACGAGCCGATTAGATAAAGCTGCGTTGAAAGCTAAAGAAAGCTATCTGCGGCACACATCTGGGGGCCACACTGGAGACTAGGTGATACAGCTGAGGTTAAAGGTCAGCACCTGTGTACTGTGGCCTGTGCAGAGATGCTACAGATACTGGAGGTATGGAGATTACACAAGTAGGAAGCTATGGTCTCCCTGCACTGGCGACAGGGGCACAAAGGCACAACGATGGGAGATCTGATGGGCGGGAGGATTAGAAGCTGGATCTAAAAGGCGCCATGCCAGTATCAGCAGCATGACTCCTAGTCGTCTCAGAATACGCGCATGTGCACGTGGAAACACACACGAAATGAACTGCGTGCAGAGACAGATGTATTCGCAGGGATACAACAATGTCCTGGCTGGGGTTTACGTGGAAGCATTGTCTCCGACATCTAGTTGAACAGGCTGGCATGCGTCATATGGGCACACTTAGGGAGAAAAGAGAGTAGGGAGAGAGGGATAAGAAAGACGAGAGGAAACCGTTTGTTCTGAAGCTTTTGTGACCTCAAGTTTGGTCAATGAACTGGGCCTTTAGCTCAAAGTATAAACAGTTTCTTAACGGCTGGGGCCAGTGATGGGAAACCGGGGTTGGTGAGATGTGGGGGTGTCGGAGAAAAAACGATGCCAGACTCGGCTGAGGTCTGGTCTGCGGGAACCTCTCGGGAGCAACGTGATAGAGTTTCACAGACTGTCTGAGGTTTTCAAACAAAAAAAACACAACAAAATGACCACAAGGCGTCACCCAGTCACATGGATGCTAAGGCTCACCGGCTGTCTGACTTCATGTTTTGGGGAACGTGTGTAGCCATTTAATAGGAGTACGGCAGGAGAATGGGGGTATACATTACACCAAGGGGGGGGGGGGGGGGGTCGGGATGTTTTCAAATAAAAATGAGCTAGAAGAGACAGGACGACAGCAGTTATGACATCACATACTTGTCAGATCTCGTCCCAGTTGTCTCAACTCTCTGTTGAGGTTGTCAAAATTGATCTGCGTTGCCACGAAGACGTCCTGAGGTTCAGGAAGCGGGAACATGCTTTTGTCCGTGCCTGCATTCTGGGGACAGGAAAATAAGTCATTTTGAGAGTTTTGGTGAGCGTCGGCAATGGCCTCACAGCATGGAGGACACCTGGTTCGATTCCTTTCTGTGTGGAGTTTGCATGTTCTCCCCGTGTCTGCGTGGGTTTCCTCCCACAGTCCAGCAGGTCAATTGGAAAAAATTGGCAAAATTGCACCGAAGGAGTGAGTGAGCGAATGTTTGTCTCAATATGCAGCCCTGCCATTGACTGGCAACCAGTCCAGAGTGAACCCCATCATGGATATGATGATACATATCAATACAGAAAACTGGGCAGGTGCAATATCGAATTCCCTTCGTTTTGACAAGCATTTTATGTGTACACTTTAGGAGTTGCAGTTGTAATAATAACTAAGTAACTGAGGAGGCTGTTATATATGAGTACCTTGTCAACGTTGCGTAAGTAGTATGACACCACGTAGTCTACCAGGCTGATGCGATTGTCCTAGAAATAACACAGAGACTTTATTAACAGACAGACTTTGGTGAACATTTCAACTTCAGCTGATCTATAGCATTTGATTAATTATCCCGAGAGCCCAAAAAATCCAGTTCAATAGAAAAGACTGTTAAGAGGTGGGAACTCAAAATCATCCTACTCCGTCTTTACATTACCCTGCTCTTGACGTCCTTGAGTTTGGGTAGGATGTCCAGGCCAAAGCCATCAGCTTGACCCCTGACCCTGCTGCCTCCGTTCATGTGATTCCCCAGAGCCAGAACCAGGCCTATCACCTCCCTCACACTGCTGCTCTCAAGCAGAACCTTCCAACAAGAAAAACACCTTAATAAACTGTGTGTTTAAAGTTAATATAACATGGCTAACAATACAGTTATTCCAGTTTCTATTTAACACAGCTAGGGTGCAACAGTGTTTATTTACAGTCAATATTATTATCTGTGATATAAGAAATATTAACTAAATTAATGTAATAAAATATAAAGTCAAATAATGTAATATAATGTCACACAATACAATGTCATTTAATGTTATAAGTCATACAATAACATTTCTAATAATACAATATAATGTCATATATTATAACCTTATGTCTAATGATATAATATAATCTTATAATACTATATAACACATCCTATACAATTCCAAGTAATAAAATGCCATATAATATAATATAATATAATATAATATAATATAATATGATATAATATAATATTGTCATGTTCGTGCTCAACAATGACTATTTGGCAGTTAACAAACCTTATCTTAGACAAGATAAGATAAGATAAGATAAGATAAGATAAGATAAGATAAGATAAGATAAGATAAGATAAGATAAACCTTATCGATTCCCATAGGGGAAATTCCTTTGTCACAACAGTTATAATGTCAAAAAATATAAAGTAAAATAAATACTAATATAAATATAAATAGAGAGACAGAAGATAGAAAGGCATCCACAAATACATAGACAGCAGGTTATCAGGGATAATAATGGACAACATAAAGGAACAGTAAGGGTGAAAAATACACAACCAGAACTAAACGAAAATATAAATAGAGGGACAATAGCAGTGACAAGAATAAAATAAATAAACAATAATAGGCAGGACCAACAAGGATAAGAAAGACAGCAGAGTTAGGGCATGGCTTGTGAATTTGTGAGGTAGTGAATGGGGTGAGATAGTGAGAATGTGGAAGCAGCACAGATGCACCTCAGGCCGATCAGAGTTGTGTGCCGTCCTTACTGCTGTTGTGCAGTCTAATGGCCGTGGGCACAGAGGAGCGCCTGAAGCATTCAATTCTGCACTGGGGTGGGATGAACCGTTGGCTGAAGGAGCTGCCCATCAGCCACAGCTCACCGTGCAGGGGGTGGGAAGGATTGTCCCGGATAGCTCCCAGTTTGTCCTTCCCCCTCCCCACTGCCACCAATATAAAATGGTCCAGGTTCACACCCACCACCGAGCGCCTTTCCTCGCAATCTTGTTGAACCTATTGACCCCACCAGTCCTGGCACCGCCCTACCAGCACATGATACCCAAGAAGAGTGTGCTGATTACCATAGACCTGTAGAAGGTCTTGAGGACACCAAATAACCTCAGCCTCCTCAGAAAGAACATCCTGCCCTGACCCTTCCTGTAGAGTGCATCAGTGTTGTGTGACCAGTCCGATTTATTGTTAATGTGGACCCCAAGGTACGAGTAGGAGTCCACTATCTCCACCTCTTCACCTTTATTAGCACAGTTAAACAACAGCGGCTTCACTTATCTTCTGTGTTCACGCTCCTCCACCCCCCACCCCCTCACTTCCACAGTACTGCGGGGTCATTAAAATATAATATTATAGGGTGGCGCTGTGGTAATCGGTGTCGAATCACAGCACGCAGTTACCCTGGTTTGTTACCCACTGGGGGAAGAACAGACAATGCCTATATACTTTGATTTGCATGAATTTAAAAACACAACACCACAACAATTAATGTTCAACAATAGTGAAAAACGCTATGTTTGCATAAACAGCAGGTTTCGAATATGTCAAGATAAACCTACCTTACAGACAGAGGAGATGGTACTGAGCTTGCGCTGGATGGAGGCCATCCCATCGACAAAGGCCGACCTGAAGATGATGCAGTGCGCCCTGCCGGCAAAGTCTGGGATCTGAGACAGCTCGTACAGGAACCTGGAACAAGATCACACGTATGTCTAATGCAGGGGTGTCAGACATACGGCCCGCGGGCCGGAACCGACCCGCAAAGGCGTTCGACCAGGCCCGCAGGATAATTTTGAAAGTGAAAAAAATGCATAAAAGACAAGGATTTATTTTTTTAATTAAATGCAATTCACAAATTTTCCGCTGGGGGCGCACTATTTTGGTCAGAGTAGACGGCAATCAGCATCACTGAGACGGACCAATCAGCAGACGTTATCAATGCACCACCTGTTGCTTGTTATGACGTTTTTTCTACCCTGTTCTCTACCTCCCCGCTACGCTCTCATTAGCCAAAATGTCGTTATCAAAACAGAGAAAAGTAGTTAAAGAGTGTAGAATTTTCCAAGAAAAACGGACTACGTCGTATTTATTTACGGAGACGCATGGGAAACCTTCGTGTTTGGCATGTTTGCAACAAGTTTCGGTATTTAAAGAATATAATTACGGCGCCACTACGTGACTCATCAGAGTGAAAAATATGACAGCTTTCAAAGACAACTGAGAAAAGATAAGATCGACGGATTGCTGGCGGGTCTGAGGAAACAGCGGTTCACTTTCACCGATAGCCGAGAAATCAGCGAAGCAGCGGTAAAAGCCAGCTAGCTAATTGCTAGCGAAAATGTGCAATTTAAAGTTAGTCACCAGCTTTACTACAAACGAGTATGGTGAAATTCAATTTTCATGCAACTTCATACATTTTCAGTATGTATTGTATGCGTATGCATGTTTCATGTATAAAGTTTACACATTTACAGGACAGGTGAATACTTTCTTCCTTACACATTTAATAGCACTCTTTTTAGTTTGTAGAGTGTAGCCAGGGGTTCAATTCAGATTTTATATGCACATGTGTAAATGGTTTAAAAGTCCCTTTCTTTGTAAGTCTCATTTAATCTTAAAGTGCATGGTGTAAAGTGTAATGGTTTAAAAATCCCTATCTTTATAAGTCTCATTTAATCTTAAAGTGCATTACTATATTTTTCAACACCAATTACTTGTTAAAGTTTTGTGCCTTTGTACGATCAGTGGGATCGCATGATCACATGATTGCAATGAATACTGTGAATGATAAAAGGAAATTGCACTTTTGTCAAAGGAAATATCAGGTGTTTCATGAAATGTTTTGTAAAGGGATTGTTCCTTAAATTCCAAGAGTTTCCTAATGTCCTTGTACTTCTCTACACCAAAACAGAGGAAAGACATTATATTTTGGTTATTTATTGCTGAGTATGCCATTATTTATGTGGCCCGCCATGAGAAATGAGTTTGACACCCCTGGTCTAATGTAAACAGGAATAATACTTCTAAAAGAAATCCAATATAGTTTCAGTGTTCGGTCATCTCTGTCAGCAGGTTGGGTACTGACTGTTCTGGTTTGTCCAGCAGTTTAACGTCCTCTTCCTGTGAAGTTTCGTAATGTCTCTTGATCTTTTCCAGCTCTTCTGGCTGAGCCCTCTGAAACATTGAACAATTTCATAGATTACCAAAACAAAAATCTCACATTGGATTTCGTTGATGAACCATATGAGAGTGTGCGAAGCATACATTTTCATACAGAGCCTCAATCGTCTCCAGGTCTACCACTGAATGATCCACTGTGAGGATGGCTGGCGAGAACAGAAAAAAACACAGATAATTCAATTTTATTGAAAAATTAAAAAGGCACATTATTTTTTGTTGAAACATCAGAAACTGTAAAAATGCATATTATCTTGAATGAAAGAAAGATCTTTCTGTATGTGATCCACGGATATAAGGGTCCCCCACCACTAACAGACATCCAGCAGGAGGCAAACCCAACTTTTCTCCACCCTCCCGTCTGTATCTTTGTTTTTGGCTCTTACGTTCACATTATAATTTGGTACATTAGAGTCTTTATGTGTAGGATGCACTTACCCAGCAGTTAATAATTTACAGCAACCAGTGACTTGTATGACTTGTTTTTGACACTTTGTATTTGACACATTTGCTTGCGATTTAGCTTTTTGTGTCCCCGTGATCTATAGAACCCTCTCTTACACAAACAAAGGTATTCACTCATACGACTGACATCTCGGGATTCATTCAGTGACCATCATTTGTGGTTTTATTCCTTCTAAACTGGAATATAACAAGTCTGTAAAGCAAGTATTACTCAAAAATCCGACCAAAGACTCCAGAGTGTACATTAAGCTGCAGGGGGAGATTTATTATCCTAATTCTAATAATGTTGCACCAGCTAGCCATGAGTTTTGAGATTTACTTCAAGATCTTACTCATTACTTTCTTAAGCCAGCTGGCTGCGCTCCTACGACGGAAACCTGCTGAGCTGCTGACTAGATGGGATGGAGTCCTTGTATTTCTGCCCGAGTTTTATCTTTAAAATCTCTCTCGACAATCCATTTGATTGAAAATCTCTCTCAGATATATCGATTTAACATTTCTCTTTGTTCACCGCTTGTGAAAACGGTTTCCTTAATCTTTAAGTTTATACTCCGTGCTGTGATTTTATCAAGTTTTTATTCAGGGACAATGGTTTTACATTTAGCTTTTTCACCGATACCCAATCTCACTTGTGAACCTCTGTGGCAATGAGGGAAATAAACACAGTTTATTTACAAAAAGAATGACATCAGCATCTAAATGTTGTTCTCTTAATCTTTATCACTCTTGAAACAACAAAGAAACAGAAAAAAGTGAAAGATGCTTATAAATGTGAATCCTGGAGGGGGAAAATTAGCTTTTGCGGTGTTTCGGGTTTGCAGAATTCAAAAGGACAAGAAGGAAAAAAAACGCTGAGGCAAAAAGCAGAGCTACATATCCCAGAGGAATATGAACTTAGGCCGCCAACACATTCCTCTCTCCCAGAAACAGCGCTGCTGTTCGATTAAACCGGGTTTTTGAGATTGGGATTATCCCTGCAGTCAGCCCTCTTTGTAACTATGTTGCTGACACTGCGCTGTTATTTTTTTTTGCCTTTAGTGCTTCTTCAAATTCACCAACAGCCCGGGTTCCCAGTGAAAGTGGGCCTATGCGATGCTGGGGTTAGAGTCAAACCAGGCTGATGTTCAGGGAGCTGCGGTTACTTGAATGTCTACAGATGAAAACTGCTGGCTGGCTCAGATAAGTACCCTAATCCCGTTGTTATACGAGAGACGATCCGTGATTTTAGTGATGCTTCTTTTCGAATGTTATTTCACAAGTTCTTTTCTGAGCTAAAGAAAGAATACATCTATTTTGTGGGGTCAGACTATATGGCCTCAAACGAATGCACAGAGCCATCAGCTCACTGATTAAGATAATGACCTGACTTTTAAAATGTCAGAGCGTTAAACATAAGTTAGAATAGTTTATTTTAGTCAGATGCAGTTTTCTGGTTCTTAGGGTACTTCAATTGAAAAAAACAGAATGACTTGATATGCCTTATCAACCTTTACTCAACATTAATCTCAAAAGACCCTCTTAATTTTTATGCACTTTTCTTCCTTCGGTTGAATACTAGAGATTCACTATTTACAGAAATTTATGTGACGAGTAGACAATACAAGGCAGTTTTCACTTGACATTTCTCATTTTTTTTTAAATTTTTATTCCAGGAAGAATAAATAGATTGAACTTGTTTGAGAAATAAATGCGTCAGATATGTCTATTTATTCAATATTTGCAAGGGATCTTGGAAATTTCCTGTTGCTTTTGCTGTCTCCTAATATCTACAGCAAGTGGGAAATGAATTGTGACCCCAGTGATAT